>NW_026294540.1:18875777-19475777 GCF_007827085.1 Peromyscus californicus insignis
CCTAGGGATGAGAAGATATTCCCAGGTTTGAGTGTCTGCTGAATAGCAGGCTCCCAGGCAGGCACTGCCATTTAAATCTATGAGAGGGGAAGGACAGAGACGATAAGCACAGAGAACCTCAGCAATAGAGATATCTATGTGTACCCCTGGCCTGAAGCAGGCTCACATGGTCGTATCAAGGGGACACCAGGAGTTGTGTTAGAACGTTGTAGGTGCCATCCAGGTAGCAGCTGTCTGGCCAGCAGACACCGTCCCACCAAGACTCCCCGCTAGGAACAGAAAGTGGAGCTAAGAGGCTGCAATCTACAAATAGCCATGTGAGTAGTTCTGCAATCATGTGAGGGGTAAGGGCTGGGGCTGAGTAGTGAGGGTGGCAGACTTGGACACACAGCAGAGGGGCTGGCAGGACCAAGCCTAGGTTAGCACAGTTCCATGGTACAGTGCATGGTTCCTCCTGGGCCTGTGTGTAAGTCTCCACCTGTGTTGATACGAGCTGTGGATGGCTTCTTGGGGGTAAGGTGGTGTGTGTGTGTGTGTGTGTGTGTGTGTGTGTGTGTGTGTGTGTGTGTGTAGAAAACCTTGGGTACTGTTTCTTAAGAGCCATCCATCCATCCATCCATCCATCCTGTGTTTTTAATGGTTTACAAATTTTGTTTTATTTTATGTGTATGAGTTTTTTACCTGTTTTTTACATGTCTATGCACCACACATATATAGCACTGGAGAGGCTGAAGCAGGAGGATCACGAGTCCCGGGGCTGTGACTGTGACCTCAGCACAGAGGGAGGATGACACAGGAGCGTCGTGAGTTTGAATCCCACACGGGCTATACAAACAGATCCTATCTCAAAACAAAACAAAACAAAAAAAAACACTGCAAGCCACATCACTGCCTGGACGGCCATCTCGATTCCATCTCTCCATACCCACTCCAGGTACACACAGTGAAATTGTAGAAAGCAACAGCCTGCCTTTGACATTGTACCCATCTGTGGCATCCAGGAGCAGACTTAATTTGTTGGCGTCAACTTGCATTTCAGAAGCCCTGCCTCATAGCGCTCCAACCAACTAGTCTATCTAGTCCCTTAGCTTCTTTGCCACTAAGTAGGACCTTCATTAGTTCTCAGATTGCCAACAGTGGGTGCTGGAGAAAATGCCTCATGATCCTGCCCCTCCTCTGAGTTTCATCTGATGTCTGCAGAGGATTGTGTAGCTTGATGTCTGCAGAAGATTGTGTAGCTTTCTGTGCATCAGGCTCTGCAACTTTTTTCCTTCCTTCCTTCCTTCCTTCCTTCCTTCCTTCCTTCCTTCCTTCTCTCTCTTTCTCTCTTCTTCTCTTCCTCTCTTTCTCTCCTGGCAGCTGTAACTTCCAGGGAATAGACACAGCAACAGGTCCTGGGGTCAGAGAACAGACAGCCACTAGATACAGAGGCTAGAAAATGGTGGCACTCACACCTTTAATCCTAGCACTCCAGAGGTAGAAATCCCTCTGGATCTCTGTGAGTTCAAGGCCACAGTGGAAACGGCCAGACATGGTGACTCACGCCTTTAATCCCAGAAAGTGAACCTTTAATCCCAGGGAGTGGTGGCAGAAAGCAGAAAGGTATATAAGGCGTGAAGACCAGGAACTAGAAGCATTTTGGTTGGTTAAGCATTTGGCCTGGTTAAGCATTTGGCTGGTTAAGCATTTAGGCTTCTAGCAGCAGTTCAGCTGAGACCCATTTGGATGAGGACTCAGAAGCTTCCAGTCTGAGGAAACAAGACCAGCTGAGGAATTGGCAAGGTGAGGTTAGCTGTGGCTTGTTCTGTCTATCTGATCTTCCAGTGTTCACCCCAATAACTGGCCCCAGGTTTGATTTTATTAATAAGAACTTTTAAGATTCCTGTTACACCTGAGTCTAGAAAGGCTGGAGGGAGAGGTGAATCACGGTTCCGAAGTTTTGCCGCAAGCTCAGACTCTGTGCCAAGGACCGTTCCCCACACTTTAGGTGCTCAGTCCTCACCCCAGCACACAGCTCTTTAAGGCAGATGGGGAAGAGCCCCCCTCCTATGATGTGAGGTTGGCCAAGCATCCTGGAAGCCGCCTGGAGACTTTCTCTGTGTGCACAGGGCTCTAGGCTGAGCTTTGGTGAGCATAAATCCTGGCAATGGGCTTTGGAAGGAAACAAGTTGCACCACTACAGTCTTATGACATCCAAAGTACAGAATGATACACTGAGGGATTCTTGTCTCCGTAGACTATGACACCCTGGGCAAGGGATGTGAGTTCCTTCATTTGCGACTGAAGAAAGTGTCAGGGAAGAGGCCAAATGACAACTAGATATTTCTAGAACGTAACTGGTTTTTAGAAAGGGACTTTCTGCACTTCTCACATGTCCCATGGCTTCAGTTTCTAAGTATGGAGAGGCAGAAGTCCTATCACTTATTTAGTCAGTTCTCATTTCCCCGTGTGCCTGTGCGTGTGCACATGGTCATATGTGAGCACCCGTGTCTACATGCATTTGGAGACCGGAGGTCAACCTCTGGGGTGTCATTCCTCAGGACGCTATCCACCTTATTTTTTGAGACAGGCTTTTTGACCAATGACTGGATGAGTGATATGTGTGGTAGAATAACACTCAGCCACGAAAAGGAATGAAATAGTGATTCATGCTCCAGTGTGGGGGGACCTTGGAAACATCACCCTAAATGAAGAAAATGAGGTGCCAAAGCCCCTTGTTGGATAAGTCCTTCAACAGAACGAGTCCAGAGCTGGCAAGTCCATAGAGAGAAAACACACAATTGCGGTTTCTAGGGGCCAAGGGGGAAACGGTGGGAAGGGGCTGTTAATAGCCAGAGTGGGTCTTCTTGGGGTGATGGAAATGTTTTAGAGTTAGAAAGCGATGATGATGGCCTGACCCGGAAGTGCACTAAAACTAAAGGAAATTTACCCATGAAAATAGTGAACTATGATAGAGGATGGGTAGATAAACAGGTGATAGATAGATGGTATACAGATAATAGATAGATGATCGATAGTCAAAAGACAGACAGATAGATGTTAGACAGATGATTGACAGATAGTGGATAGCTAATAGAGGATAGACACAAAAGAAGGATAGATGATAGGTAGATAGATAGGTAGATAGATACATAGGTAGGTAGATAGATGATAGATGGATAGATAGATAGATAGATGATAGGCAGATATATGATAGATAGATTGTAGATAATCTCAAGTTTTCAATGTTTCACACAACCTCTGTTGTGACAGTAACATGCATTCAGTTGAAACCAAAATTTTAATTTTTAACTTGCTCCTTTCCCTGGACTATCAGCCTTTCAATAGATAGAAAGCTCTGTTGGGTTATGCTGTTGGGAAATGGTAGCAGCTGCAGCTTCTTTGATGGGGTAGGTCTCAAGGCCATGAGGTTGAGACCAAGATGCTGGGCAGGGGAGAGAAAAGGAGGGGAGAGAAGGGGAGAGGAGGGAAAGGGACAGAGGGAAGAGAAAGGGGAACAGGAAGGGGAAGAGAGAAGAGGGGAGGTTCAGGCGGTCAGTGAATTTTATATGTTGTAGAGTTTTCAGGGAGGGACTACCATCATAATTCCAGGAGAGAATCTAAATGTGGCACTCAGGAGGGGCCAGGATTCTGCTGCCGCCCGTCATCTGTGGCCCTGAATTTCTTCACCTCTCTGGGTCCAGTGTCTGAGGCAGTTGGCAGCCTAAGAGCAAACCCGGCTATCACTCTGCAAACCCACCCACCTTCCCACTCAGATTCCCCTGACTCAGGAACCCAGCCTTTCCCTAGATCAGCCCCCCCCCCATCTTTGACAGTGTATAGTAAGGATTTGGGTCCTGAACTGAGGGTCACAGAATGTTCTGTTGATGGGCTAGGGCTGTAGCTAAGTGCAGAGTGCTTGCCTAGCATATGCGAGGCCCTGAATTCAATCCACTGCGCTGAAAAAACAAAAACATGAGTTCTTCGGGTCTAGCTAGAGACAAGGTCAGGATCAGGGCTTGCTGAGTCCATGCTAGGCCAGTGGTTCTCACCTTCCCAGTGCTGTAACCCTTTAACACAATTCCTCACGCTGTGGTGACCCCCCCCACCCCCCCCCACACCATAAAATTATTTCATTGCTGCTTCCTAATTTTGCTATTGCTATGAACCACAATGTAAACAGTTGTGTTTACCGGTGGTCTTAGGTGACCCCTGTGAAAAGGTCCTTCGACCCCCAAAGGTGCCGCAACCCACAGGTTGAGAATCGACGGTCTATCCTTTGTAGCGTGAGTCAGGCCTGGCCCCACCCAAGGAGAGGGTGAGGAGTGAGCAGCTGTATCCAGCAAGCCCCCAGTCAAAGGTCCCTGGGGATGATCATGATTAATGGGGGAGTGCCCAAAATAAAGCTGAGAAAGCCGTGCTCCTCAGGAGTTCAGTGTCTTCGTGGCCATGGGCTCAGCTCTGATGGGCTGTGAATCCAGGACGCAGGATGGATGGACAGTCACTGGGAACCTGAAGCAGCCGACTGTGACACGCAGAGCCTGGACACCACCCACCTTCTGCAGCCTCGCCAATAACCTGCTGCTGGGCAGCCCTTTCCAGAAGGCTCCCACACCTTCTGCTACCCTAGCCAGCGGGCAGAGCCTCGGGCCGGGGGCGTGGCCTTGCAGCAAGCGGCAGGTGGGCGGAGCTAGCGGCTGCGCTCAGTTCCCACCATCCAGGCGGAGCCCTTGCTGACCTTACCAAGCCTTTCTCAGCAGCAGCAGGGGTGAGGCGGGAGGGGATGGGGGGAATGAGAAGCTAAGGCTTCAAAGAACAGCAGCAGGGCTGCCTGCTCTCTCTGCAGCTCCCTCCGGAGAGGCAGGAAGAGCCTCAGCCTGCCTGCTGGTCCATGGGCAGTGGGGCAGACTTCCAACCCCGGGAGGCAGCTGACCCTGAGGCAGAGGCCCCAGGAGGCCTCGCCCTGAGGTCCCTGGGCCATTATGCTTTTCTGTCTTGGGGCTTCTTGCCCTTTCTTGGAAATCACAGGAGCCAGAGCCCTTCATGCTCTGAAGTACAACAAAGATTATTAGGAAGAAGACCAGTGGCCTGGAATGAAACGGTAACATATTTCACTTCTCACGACCCTTTCTGAAAGGTTTAGGGGTGGAAACCATGTTGCTGGCGTGTTGGGCATTTGAGAACTTCCTTGAGCAAAATGGTTGGGGTGACAGCTACTGGCTGCTCAAAATTAAACTTTTGGCGCTTTGAATCCCATTGGATTGCAATATTGGGAAGACAGAAGGGAGGTTTATTTTAAGAATCATCAAGATACACAGAGAAACTCTGTCTTGAAAAAAAAACAAAACAAACAAACAAAAAAAAAAAAGAATCATCAAGGGGCTGGAGAGATGGATTAGTGGTTAAGAGCACTGGCTGCTCTTTGCAGAGGAGGCCCTGAGTTCGGTTCCCAACATCCACACAGTGTCTCATAGCCGCCTGTAAGTCCAGTGGATCTTACACGCTACTTGCCTCTCCCTAGGCTCATGGGTACAGTCTTCATCCTCTCAGATACGCTCACACACACACACACACACACACACACACACACACGCCCTGCCCCCATCCCCAGCAGAACAATCTAGAAGATGACAGAGATGTCTGCAGCTCAGAGGGAGAAAGCAGAGGAAAGTCCCCTGGTCCTATCTCCTCAAATTTCCCTTTGATTGTTAATTTTTTGCCACCCAAAATTTCTTCAGAACAGGCCTCTTGATGTTTTCTTAGCAGCTCACTTGAGTTTTGGCAAAAGCTTGTTATCTCCTTCCTGGGATGGATGGAGGCAATGAGAATAGTCTCCCCAGCCCTTCAGATTCTCAAATGAATAATGAAGTCTTCCCCCCCCCCCCCCCCCAGCCTCCCCATACAATTAAGAAGGAGAATGAAACACATTCCAGGCCACTGGGAAGTTCTGATAGAAACACAAGACAGGACTTGTGGCCCCAGGACTGGGGGATCCTGAGCTAGGGCAGTGCCCGGAGCCTTTGCCTCACAGGATGAGCACCTGGCTGCACCCTTGTGCGGCTCTTCCAGGCCTGGGATCAGCTCTACTCTGGGGCCTTCCAAGCCCATCTTGTGAGGAACTGACCACCTTCCTCTGGCCCTCCCAGAAGCCCTGCACAGAAATATCCGTGCGGCCCAGAAAGTTCCCAGCTGTGTCCATTACAGATGTGGACATGAGGGCTGAATGAGGGGCTGATCACCACTCTCTGTGCCGGTCACTCCTCCCCTGCAACATCCCCATGCAGGTCCCCAGCGGTGGAAACAGCATCTTTCATCCTCAAGTAGTTGATGGGGACAGCTAGCTAGCTGGTCACACAGCAGCACTCAGTGATGTGTTTCTCTGGGGTATACCCGTCTGCCAGGGGATCCCGATGTCTACCTAGGTGTGGAGGTCAAATAACGCCCGTGGCTAAGAGCCTCCTCAGCCCTGAGAGCCTAATGGGGTAAGGGTGGGGGAGGTATAGTTTAAACTTGCCTAGTTGGCTGGGTCTGAGTGTTCCAGGGACACAGCATTCTCCCTTCCCTCCCTCCCCCTTTCCTCTCCTCCTCTATACCTCCCCTTCCCTTCCAAAGCAGAAATGATTGTGATGGTTAATATTGATCGGCAGCTTGGCAAGATGCCAAGAAGACATACCTCCTAGAAGACATACCTCCGGGCATGTCTGTGAGGAAGTTTCCAGAGATGTTAAACTGAGGAGAAAGGACATATGTTAGTGACTAAGCGGCTCGTCAGCGCATGCAAGGCCATGGGGACATGGCTGGAAATCCTATCAACATACCCTTCACTGACCCCATGATCTGGGGTCCTGAGCTAGATAAAAGAGAAAGAGAGCTGAGCCTCGGCGAGAGATGCCCCTCTACTCCCTGATTGCGGATGTGATGTGACTGCAGCCTCATGCTCCTGTGACTAAGTCAGAATAGATTTCTCCTCATGTAGCTTTGGTCCGGGTATTTTGTCACGGCATAGGACAAGAAACCAGTAGAAAAGACCTCATAGAGCCCCATGTCTCAGAGATGTTATCTCTGAACTGGGAGACACAGAGCTGTCTTGACCTTGTAGCCTCTGAAGCTGCAAGTAAATGTCTGTTGATTGTGAGCTGCCCAGTCTGGGATTTTAATGCTGCGGCCATCACAGACCGACCCAGATGATATGAATGGGTGGGTCTTTCTTGGCTCCGTCTCCACCTACATGTGTTGTTGCCCTCTTCTCTGCACCTACAAGAGACGACGGTTTGTGCTTTTATTCATGTTATAGAAAAAATTATTAGGCCGGGCGATGGTGGTGCATGCCTTGAATCCCAGCACTTGCGAGGCAGAGGCAGATGGATCTCTGTGAGTTCAAGGCCATCCTGGTCTACAGAGCAAGTTCTAGGACAACTAGAGCTGTTACACAGAGAAACTCTCTCTCAATAAATAAATAAATAATAAAAATATTAGCATATATTTATTGAACAAAATGGATTTCATAATTTATGACTTTTTATTCAAGTTGCATTGTACTTTGAACACACTACCCCTTCTGTGCCATATATATAATATATATTTATTTATGATATCATACACAGATCATCTAGATTCCTCATATGAGAATCTGTGTCTTTCTGAGTCTTATTTTGCCTGACTCGTGATCTCCAGTTCCATCCATGACCCTGTGATGATGGAATTTCTTTCGTCATGGCTAAATACCCTACTGTGTGGATATGCTACATGTCCTTCATTCCTTCACCTACTGGAGGCCCTCCAGGCTGACTATGTATCTTGAGTCCTGTCAATAGTGCCGCAGGGAGCATGGATGAGGGGGTGTCTCTGCAGAAGCTTGGAAAATAATCCGGAAATGGCCTTCTTGGGACTCAAATTCAGTTGATAAATGGAGCTTCTCATTCCAGGGCTCCATCACTGTCTGTTAGTTCCTTGTTGCTGCGACAAAAAGAACTGACCGAAGCCACTTAAGGGAAGATGGGTTTATTGTGGCTCAGTTCAAAGGTATAATCCATCACAATGGGGAAAGCAGGACAGTGGGATCATGAGGCAGCTGGTCCCATGGCGTCCACAGTCAGGAAGCAGAGAGAGATGGATGCTGATGCTCAGCTCACTTTCTCCTTTTCGTTCAATGTAGGGCTCCCATCCATGGAACAGTGCTGCCCATATCCAGAGTGAGTTCCTACCTCAGTGGAGCCCATCTAGAAACTCACTCACAGCCACGCCCAGAGGAAACTAAGGCTCACAGGGTTTAGTAGGCAGCTGTGGGGCTGAGTGCAGAGAGGCTGGTTTCTGCTCCCTGCAGCAGGAACAGGTAGGTGTACCTATCTGTGCATGCCCCTCTGAGCTCCCCTCAGACCCACAGCTCCTTCCTGGGTTTATCTGCCTTGGTCACACACCCATAGAAGACCTGTATTTCTAAGAGCAGAAAACTGACTGCCATGTAGACAGGTACAATACCCAGGCTCAGCTTGCTTATGGAGAGCCAGGCAGAGAGCCGGGGGGTTCAGCCATGACAAAGCCCCCTCCCTTGGCTCTGACGCTCAAAGGGAAAGAATTTCCTTATCTCTGTGGCATTTGGCACTGGTCTTTTTGTATAAGTCAAAAGAGAGAAAGAATGACTCTAGCTTGCTTATGCTGTCAACAAGAAACTGAAGGAGCAATTCAGTCACACTTGGGAATCGAAAACACCAAACTTTCAGTTATGTGATCATGTGTGTGAACGCATAAGTGTGTGTGTGTGTGTGTGTGTGTGTGTGTGTGTGTGAGAGAGAGAGAGAGAGAGAGAGAGAGAGAGAGAGAGAGAGAGAGAGAGAGAGAGAGAGAGAGAGAGCCAGAAGACAGTATCCCTCGCCATCCCTAAGGTACTGTGCTGACAAGCTTGGTGTCAACACACGCTAGAGTCACCTGAGAGGAGGGAACCTCCGTTGAGAAAACTCCCCCACCAGATTGGCCTGTGCAAGCCTGTGGTGCATTTTCTTGACTGATGATTGAGCTCACCATGGGCGGCGCCACTCCTAGGCACCGTAAGAAATCAGGCTGAGCAAGTCACGGGGAACAAGCCAATAAGCAGCATTTCTCCATTGCCTCAGCTTCAGTTCCTGCTTCCAGATTCCTACCCTGAATGCCTGACTTTTCCTCATGATGGACTGCTTCCTCCCCAAGTCAGTGTCATGGTGTCATGGTGACCACAGTTACCGTCCACCTTGTCTTCAGAGGCAGAGACCCTCACTAACCTGGAGCATACCAACTAGGCAGACTGGCTGGCCAGTGAGCCCCAGGCATCCTCCTAGGCTAGATAATAACTGTGAACTACCACATGGCTTTTTTATAAAACGGGTGCTAGGGACTGAACTCAGGTCCTTGTGTTTTCAAGGTAATACTTTACTGACTGAGCTACCTCCCTGTCCTTCAGTTTGGGGACATTTTTGCAAATACTATGAACAGTCTTTGTTGTATGTTTTTTAACTTTAAAAAGTTAAAAAAGCCGGGCAGTGGTGGCGCATGCCTTTAATCCCAGCACTCGGGAGGCAGAGCCAGGCGGATCTCTGTGAGTTCGAGGCCAGCCTGGTCTCCAAAGCGAGTTCCAGGAAAGGCGCAAAGCTACACAGAGAAACCCTGTCTCGAAAAACCAAAAAAAAAAAAAAAAAAAAAAAAAAGTTAAAAAAGGCCGGGCGGTGGTGGCGCACGCCTTTAATCCCAGCACTCGGGAGGCAGAGGCAGGCGGATCTCTGTGAGTTCGAGGCCAGCCTGGGCTACAGAGTGAGTTCCAGGAAAGGTGCAAAGCTACACAGAGAAACCCTGTCTCGAAAAACCAAAAAAAAAAAAAAAAAAAAAAGTTAAAAAAAAAAAACAGCTGCTTTCAGCCCTGAGCAACCATTAGGTACATAATAAGTGCCCGCTGATTTTGTGACTGGCAGGCAGAACAATGCCATCCTCAGCCACGCTGTGGCCGTGCCCCCTTCCTTGGCCCTTTTGCTGAGCAAAGTTGAGGACCCTGTGGGGAAGAGGGCCATGAGTGACCCAAGCCCCAAGCGGTTCTGGTCTGACCACATATGTATTTAAACTTGGCAAACCCCTCCCAGATGTGGCCACACGGAGCCAAGGATGGAGCTATGACGCGCTGGTGATCTGGAAGATGAGCGGAAGGAGTTAGGACTGACGGCTACTGGAGCCTGAAGGCGGGAGCCTCTTGCCGGAGGGCAAAGCTGACTCGTGCACACAGGACTCCAGACCTCCTGAGCCATCAGAGAGCAGACCTGTGGTCCAAAGCCGTGAGACTGTTGTGATTTATTGAGGTGATTGTCAAGTCCTCTCCTGTGACCCTGACCCCATGCTTTTTCACTACTGGAGGCCACAAGATTTATAACGCCTGAGGTAGGATGGCTCTAGCTGGGGCTTTTCAGCCTCCAGTCCCTGGGAGCCAACTCAGAGGTCCAAAGACAAGCAAAAGAGGAATGGCGGGCCAGTGAGGTGGCTCGTGGATAAGGCAGCTTGCCACCTAGTCTGACAACCTGAGTTCCGTCCTCAGGACCAACATGGTGGAAGGAGAGAACCAACTCCTGCAGGTTTTCCTCTGACCTCCACATGTGCACCATGTTGCATGCAAACACACACACACACACACACACACACACACACACACACACACACACACACACACAATAAATAAATAAATATGTAAGAAAAATTAAAAGAGAAAGAAGATGAAGAGGTGGCTCAGTGGTTAAGAGCTCTTGCTGCTCCTGTAGAGGACTGGAGTTTGTTTCCCAGCACCCATATTGACTCTCTCTCTCTCTCTCTCTCTCTCTCTCTCTCTCTCTCACACACACACACACACACACACACACACACACACACACCCCTTATAATTCCAGCTCCGGGAGATCTGCTGCCCTCTTCTGACTACCATGGGCACCTGCACTCACATGGGACGTAAACACACACACCACACACGAAAATGAAAATAACTCTTAATAAAAGAGAAATGAAGTGGTTGTCTCTCTGTGTCGAGGCTGGAATGTGACATGGCCTCGGGGTTTTGAATACTTGGTGGCAGCCGGTGATGCTGTTTGTAGAGTCTGTGGAGACTTGGGGGGGGGGGTGGGACGCAGGCACAGATGATGGACCTGGGTCACTAAGGGTGGGTCTTTGAGGGCAATGGCCCGGCTCTGATTTGAGGCTTCTGGTCCAGCTTTCTGTATCCTGATCCGCCAAGGTATGAGAGCCACCATGCTCGAACACCATAAAGTCTACTCTCCCATCCCTGCCGTGATTTACTGGAACTGTAGGCCAAAATAAACTCCCTGCCCTTAAGTTGATTTAAGGATACTTTGCCATATCGATAAGAAAAGTAATTAACTCATTGCCCTCAATGGAAAGTGAGGTGCTGGGTGGGGTTGGGTGCAAATGCTATCACCAGTATCATCTCTCCTCAGTGTACCCACATTCTCCAGTGTGTGCTATTCCTCTGATGTCCCCTATGTAGTGGTCTCAGCCATGTATCTCTGCTTGAGGCTCCATAGAAAGTGAGCATCCTTCTTTTCATGGATATGAACCAAGTTCTAAGAATGACTACTGTTGACCAAATCTTGGTCAGGTAACCAGGCGGTGGTGGAGCACATCTTTAATCCCAGCACTCGGGAGACAGAGGCAGGCGGATCTCTGTGAGTTCGAGGCCAGCCTGGGCTACAGAGTGAGTTCCAAGACAGCCAGAGATACACAGAGAAACCCTGTCTTAAAAACAAAAACAAAACAAAAACAAAAAAAAATAAGAATTAGTCGGGTACCTACCTATGAACCAACCACCATGGCCAAGAGATGTCGTGATGTAATTGGCCATTTTGCAGGTGGTAAGAAAGTATGAGAAGAACATAAAGGAAGCTTTTCGGAGAAAGCATGGGACCCTTGGTAGAAGATGGGGAGACAGAGGCTGGGTGTTTGAAGTAGGGTCTTCTGTAGGATCCTGGGCCTGTGCCGGCTCTGCTGAAAGCCACCTGCTCTCTTGCCTTGAACGGAAAGGGACAAGGGTCTGTGACACATTTTGGGACACCTTCTGCTGAAAGTATGCTTTGAAGGCATGCTCTGGTCACAGTGCCAATGTGAGCCAAGGCCATCTGTAACCGTCCCTAGTTCCCACGGGAAAGTCAACCCAGGGTCTGGCCACAGCACCCAACCCCGGGGTCACTCTTGTGCCCTGGCTTCTCCATGGGCAGTTTCCACCCTGCAGCTGTCCCTTGGAATCCCTCCTGCCCACTCTCCCCGATGGACTGGAAACACTTGCTGTGGGGCTTGTTTTCGCAGACTCTGCGAACCTGAGCCTTGGCCTCCCCCATGGGAAATAACTGGCTTTTTCCATCCCCACTGACCTCTGCAGCATCCTTAGAAGACCTCAACAAGGGGTCTCCAGCAAGCCCACGATGGGCCTCTCTAAAGAACTTCAAAAATGGTGATCCCAGTTGGATGCAGAGCCAGGGACCGAGCCCTCCACGTCCTCATGTGTCTCTGAAACCCTCACCCCAAGTTAAAAGCTGTGGGAATGAGAGCCAAATGAAGACCTCAAGGGACAGAAGTCCTCCGCAAGGCCACAAAAAGTGGCCCGTGGCTGACTCTTACTCAGGCTGGCTGAAGTGGCACAGCCAGACCCAAGAGCTTCTGGCTGAGTTGTTTGGCAGGAGCTTCAAAGCCCTTTGAGGATCCAGGCCAAGTTTCCTTCTCTTTTAAAAACAGAATAAAACGGCAACATAAACAAACCCCGGCAGAGGAGCAAGCCTGCGTGGCACTTTCACCTTCTGGGCTTGCTGGGATGGAGGTGCCCAAGGCCACCATGACCCAGCCTGGTTCCATCATTGCATCCCCCTCCCATACCCAGCACACTGCAAGGTAAAAGTATGCACAGTGGTCACCCAAGGAATAATTGCAGGACTGGGTTGCGGTTCCCAAAGTGACATAAGAAATCATGCTCAGATTAAGGACATACATACCACACTTGTCACATCCTCAGGTTCCTGCAGGGCAAGGATCCAGACAGAGCAGGGTCATTGTTGTCACGATTGTCGCAGCTGGAAGTTGATATGTCCACACCGCTTGTGGCTGTCGGCAGACTGGGGTCACAGCAGCTTCTCCTGGTCTCTCCATGGAGTATCTATCTTACAGACTGAGAAGGGTTTCCTCACAGCATGGCGGCACCCTCTGAAGAAGCCAGAGAATGCTCCATCACCATTCATGACTTATTCTTGTGTCTGTTAGAATCCTTCCTCTGTCATCACAAGTCCACAAGAACCCCACAAGGACCACAGGACTCTCCTCTTGGTGGCGACAGGGGGTTGCAGTCTGTCTCACACTGACGGAAGGTGCAGTTGTAGCTACTTTGTGATGGAACCCAGATAGGATATTAAACCCCAAAGCATCTTTGAGGTCACCAACTCCACTTCACTGAGGATTTTCTTGTGTAGCTTTGTAGACAACGAACATCATTAAAACTAGAAACACTGACATCAGATTCAAATTAAGAAAACGGCGTGTCAGCCTGGCGGTGGTGGCGCACGCCTTTAGTCCCAGAACTTGGGAGGTAGAGGCAGGTGAATCTCTGTGAGTTCGAGGCTACAGAGCTAGTTCCAGGACAGCCAAGGCTACACAAAGAAACCCTATCTTGGAAAAAAAAAAAAAAAAGGAAAAAAGAAAGAAAATGACTTGTCAGCCTGTATAGTGGGACAGTTTTGGGGTAAGAAATCAGATCTGTCCCCATCTGGTCATAATGCTGTGAAGTGGCTTTCCCAGGGGTATCACGAGAGACAGTAGTTAACGGTACATGGGATCACTGTATTATTTCCTATGACCTTGAACAAGCTCCAAAAGTTGGCTTAGGGGTAGAGAGCTCTCTTCAAAAGTACAGGGCCCCAGGTTCTAGCCCCAGTACTGTCAAAATTATAGTTGAAGTATGTGAAGCCACCTGCCGTGATTCAGATCCACTCTGCCACCACCAGCTGTCCGAACCACACCTCCTTCTCTACCCCTGTGCCTCCATTTCCCCACCTGCAAAACGGAACTAACAAGGATGTGTAGCTGGAGAGTTTTCTCTCCGGGTCCCGTCAAACCCCGGCAGTCCGACGGCCCACTTATAAAATAAACACACAGACTCTCTTATATTATTTAAACTGTTTGGCTTAATGGCTCAGGCTTCTTGTTAACTGTTCTTATATCTTAAATTAATCCATTTCTATAAATCTATACCTTGCCACGTGGCTCGTGGCTTACCTGCATCTTCACATGCTGCTTGTCATGGCGGCGGCTGGCAGTGTCTCCCTCCACCTTCCTGTTCTCTCAATTCTCCTCTCTGTTAGTCCCACCTATACTTCCTGCCTGGCCACTGGCCAATCAGTGTTTTATTTATTGACCAATCAGAACACACATTTGACATACAGACCATCCCACAGCAAGGATGACATCATAAAACCTTGAGGAGTCACATGGCTAGTGCAGGCAAAAGCTTTAGGAAGACTGGCTGGGACTGAACTGGGAAATTTCACTGAGGACGGTGCCAGCCAGGAGAGGTGCCATAAACTCCCAAGTCCCCAGGATGCTCATGGTTGCTATTAAGTCTCATTTGTCATCCAAACATACAAGCTGGGTTGGTTCCTTCCCAGCCCGGCCTCCGAGGGAGAATGCCAGGCTCTGCCCTACGGATCTCTAAGCTCCATGGACAAGGAGTATGTAAATCAGTGGTTCTCACCCTTCCTAACGCTGCGACCCTTTAACACAGTTCCTCATATTGTGGTGACTCCCAACCATAAAATTTATTTTCATTATATTTTATTGTTTTTAAAATATAATTTTAAAATTTAAATTATTTAAATTAAATTTTAAAATTTAATTATTTTCATTATATTTTCATAATAATTGTCACTTTTGCTACTGTGATGAGTCATAATGTAAATATCTGTGTTTTCTGATGATCTTAGATGATCCCTAGGAAAGGGTCGTGACCCATAGGTTGAGAACCCCTGCTGTGGCGGCTACTCCTCAGGACATTCTAGAGCCCCTTGTTTCTCTGTCACTGACGGTATGTCCCAGTTGTCATTTATTTTCCTGAAATGTCTCCTTGTGGTGAAATCAGGAGTATGAAAGCTTCTATTTGGGCCTCCCTCACAGGACAGAATGTGAGAGAGCAGCCCGCCTTAGTCCTGGCCCTCTCCCTCCGCTCCTTAAAGCTCCCTGGCATCAGGGCCCAGATCTCCACACTCGGCCTTCTTTTTTCTTGCCATCCACTTCTGTATTCTTTGTCTGGTTTGACAGTTAGCTAAGGAAACTAGTAATCGTAATAAGAAGGAAATTAGCATGGTCTAATGTCACAGGCCTGTCATTCTAGCCCCTCAGGAGGCTGGGGCAAAAGGACTGTGAGTTCACAGCCACCTACAGAGTGAGGTCAAGACTAGTCTGGGCAACGTAGTGAGATCTAGTCTCAAAATTACAGAAAGTACCAAGAGTTGAGGCCCGATCCCCAGAAGATCCGTTCAAATCCTAAACTTAGACTCCAGGCTGTGACTCTTCAGAAATAAGGACATTTAGGTGAGCTGGCACCACCTGTAAGAAGTGATGTAACACAGAGACACACAAGGAAGAGGCCTCCTCAGGACGAAACAGGCAGGCCTGAAGAACCACAAGTCAGGGATGTCTTAGCCAGCAAACTGGAAGAGAGGCAAAAAGGAAGCTGTCTGGAACTTTCAGAGGCAATCTGGCTAACCATGTACTTTAGAGTCTGTCCTATGGGCTGATTCTATTGTCTTACGGCTCTCACCCTCTTTTTTTTTTTTCTGGTTTTTTCCAGACAGGATTTCTCTGTGTAGTTTTGGAGCCTGTCCTGGAACTCACTCTGTAAGATCAGGCTGGCCTCGAACTCACAGAGATACTCCTGCCTCTGCCTCCGAGTGTGTGCCACTGCAGCCCGGCGGCTCTCACCCTCTTACTCCACTGCCCTTGCTTCCATGGCCCATGGCTACTAACATGCTGGGTAAATAACCCCAAGGAAGATTCTCTACTTGGCCTAAAGAATATTAGGGTGCTGGGTGGTGGCGGCACACACCTTTAATCCCAGTCCTCAGGAGGCAGAGCCAGGAGGATCTCTGTGAGTTCCAGGCCAGCCTGTTCTACAGAGCGAGTTCCAGGACAGGTGCCAAAGCTACACGGAAAAATTCTGTCTTGAAAAAAACAAAACAAAACAAAAAAATGTTTAGGGCTGAAGGGACAACACAGACATCTGAAAGGAGATACTCCCAGACTCCCGTTCTCTTTTATTTCAGTGAAGCGCTTGGGCCATACTGAGCCACCAGGGAAGTGCGGCAGGCAGGAATCTCCCTGGGGAAGCACCCTGGATGCCTCATCTGAGTATGAGTCACACACCGACAGGTAAACACTTGGCCAGTCAGGAGAACACCTGCAGAGGAGCCGCCACGGGGCCAGGAGAACCTCACTGACCTCCCAGTAGGTCAAGGGGCCGAATAGTGACAAATTACGCAAACAGGGCTGCCCCCGGATCGAAATGTAAGTCCACGCCTAAAAGAAACAGTTTGCTATCTCTGCCTGACCCTGCCTTGGGTGTGTAGCAAGCCAGCAAGCGCTCCTGTGAGCCATTGGCACACCCTCCGCAGAACACAGCCCAAGCTGGCCAGGGGCCAGTCTTGGATGCGTCAGCAGACCCCAGGTAGGAGGTGTGCTCTGTGGATGGTGGTGATTCCAGCAACCATGACTCACGCATCACAGAGGAAAAGCAGGCTGGCTCTGGGGCCTGGTGCTGAAAGCATGCCTGTGAGGGTGGACCAGCCAGGGTGCTCTGATTCAGGTGTCTACTTGGAAGGGAAGACGGTACCATAGTAAGAGGGCACCCAGCTCCAGGGTCTAGAGAGTGGGGAGGAGGGGAGACTGTCAGCCTGGAACCACCCAGGGAGGAGTCAGCTTTGTATTGCTATCATCGCAGCAGGGCGGGCAGGAAAGCAGGAAGTGACCATGGAAGGGGGGCAGCCGAGCAGCTGAGACAGCAATAGCCACCCTCATAGCCCTGCCATGTGGACAGGGTGCTTCATCAAATGTTCCCGCCGGGGCTCAAGGGCTCCACTTCACAATCCAATGAGGCTGTTAAAGGAGAAAGCAGAATAGCAGTGCTTTCTATTCCAGGTGGGTTCCTGGCCCTGGCATTGCACCCATGTGCTGACCATGACTCAAGATGGTTTCTTATGCCTTGGTCCTCAAGATTTCCGACACCCCTGTGCTTGTGGTATTGAAATGTGTCAGGAAGATCTCACTCTTACTTTCACACTCAACTCACTCTCTGCTTAGGGGCACGGCTCTTTGGGAAGGATGAGCAGGCTGCGATGCATTCTAATGGACATTCAGCCAGCACAGGACAGAGGCTCAGTGTGGACCCAATAGAGGGGTCAATGAGAGCCGATGTCTTGTTCAACCTCTAAGGACTCACACCCCATCCCAGACCTGTGTGAGTCATCTAAATATGGAGCGTGCCCTGGGCCAGAAGTAACCTGTCTGTCCTTTGCCAAAGTCTCCCCTTTGCACTCAGGGAGAGAGAGTGACATGTTCATGTCAGCCATTGGCTGCGGTGGAGGCAGGGCTGAGCGAGGAGTCAATTAGCAGGAGCTGGACAGAGAGGAAGCTGGGGGGATGGACAGAGATGCAGGAATGGTGACAGATGATATAGACAGAAGCATGGGATGGCTGATGATTTGTGTGGAAAGATCTGTAGATGATAGATTCATAGATGGATAGATGGATGGATGGATAGATGGATAGACTAGATATCTAGATAGATAGATAGATAGACAGATAGACAGATAGATGATGGATAGATGATAGATTCATAGATAGATAGATGGATGGATGGATAGATGGATAGACTAGATAGATAGATCGATCGATAGATAGATAGATAGATAGATAGGCAGACAGACAGATAGATAGATAGATAGATAGATAGATAGATAGATAGATTAGATAGATAGACAGATGTATAGACAGATGATAGATAGATAGATAAATAGATAGCTAGATAGATGGATAGACAGATGGATAGACAGATGATAGATAGATAGATAGATAGATAGATAGATAGATAGATAGATAGATAGATAGACAGATAGATGGGTGAATGATAGACAAATGACAGATGATTGATAAATGACAAATAGATTTGAGACAGATAATGGATGGATGGATAACAGGTAATTGATATGTAGACAGGTAATAGGTAAATGACGAATCTATGACATGATACACAGAGAGACACGGTCTCATTTGTTCCTGGAGTCAGCTCCCTGCTGCAGCCCACAGTTACTCAGGTCCACAGAACAGCTACAGGCTGAAAGCTTGGGTGGTATTTCTCCTTCTCCGTGAGCCCCCACGTTCCTTCACTCTCAAGCCTTTCACTGCCTGGCTGTGAGAGCCCACCCACATTAGCAGAGTGATCTCTACAGCCACATCACCTGTTAACTGCCATCTCATCAGCTAAGAGGAGAGCTGAGGGGGTAGGTTGATGCTCTCTCTCTTGCTGGGATGCTGCACACACTGGCTTCTCAGTTGGGAACGTAGATGTTCAGAGTGGCTGTTGTATATAAGCTGCTTGGAATCTCACGGCAGAGAGCAGAGGATGATACAGCCAGGCTGTGGGGCTCATCCCCTGCTCTTTCACTACCAGCTTAGAGTAAGCGCAAAGATGACCCCGCCCCCCCAACCCTGAGTAACACTGTCCTCCATCACAGCCACCACCCAGCCTCACAGTGGAGCCTGCGTCTCTCTAAGTCTCTTGTAAGGATGACTGGCGCCTCGCGGTCCCCAGTCCCATGCCTGCTTTCAGACCACCCAGAGTGCTCCTCCAACCCCACTCCCAAGCCTGCCTGCCACACTTCCCCCAGCCCCCACTAATGGGAATCTGCTGGAGGAAAAGCTTTCCAGAAGACAGCCTCATGATCCCCGGATCCTCCTAAGGAGCCCCGGAAAAAAAAAAAAAAAAGCCAGCGGCACCAACAGACTGCTACAGGCAGGGCTGCGTTCTGAGTCAACCCTGGAGGAAGGCCTTTGTCCCTCGGCTTTCCCAGACCTCCTGCTGCGTGCCCCTGGTAGCCGCTGGTATTGTCTCATAAAGCGCCTCTGTCTTTGTGGACAGGGAAGGACTCTTGCATATGTGTGTTCATACTCAGCGCCCCGCCCCAGAGGTTGGGGGCGATGAAAGCCTCCAGTGGGCATGCTGGACAAGGAGCCTCTTCCCTCCAGAGAGATAAAAAGTGGAATACATCAGAGAGGTGTGTGCATGTGTGTGCACATGTGTGCATGTGCATATGTGTGTATGCGTGCGCATGTGTGTATGTGTGTGTGAGAGAGAGAGAGAGAGAGAGAGAGAGAGAGAGAGAGAGAGAGAGAGAGAGAGAGAGAGAGAGAGAGAGAGAGAGCGCCCCAAACTTGCCATCTGGGTTGGTAGGTGCCAGCTTAATAAAATAACCTGCAAAATCTCTCTCTCTCTCTCTCTCTCTCTCTCTCTCTCTCTCTCTCT
The DNA here is from genome assembly GCF_007827085.1 of Peromyscus californicus insignis. Lineage (NCBI taxonomy): Eukaryota > Metazoa > Chordata > Mammalia > Rodentia > Cricetidae > Peromyscus > Peromyscus californicus. The sequence goes on from NW_026294540.1 coordinate 18,895,327, forward strand.
CTCCTCCTTCCTCGTCCCCTCTCTTCCTTCCCTCTGCATGTGTGTGTACCATAGCGTGTGTATGGAGGTCATAGGACGTGTAACTTGAGGGAGTAAGTTTTCTCCTTCCATCATGTGGGTCCCAGAGATGAAACTCAAGTCCTCAGACTTGGCTGGCAGCAAGTAGCTGCCTTTACCCACAAAGCTGCCTTACTAGCCCATCCTGGGGACTTTTAAAAAGGCCAAGGGAAGTGTGTCACAGCCAAAGGCCTGAAGAAGGGAGGCAGATGCTTCAGGATCTTTCTGCATGCCCTTGGGGAAGTATCGCCTCCTCTGTTTGACTCACCAAACCTCTGGGAACCTGTCTGTCCAGACAGGGAACTGTGGTGGCATGAGGCCCATCCGTCCATCCCACAACTCTGATCCCAATCCCCAAACTGGATGAACAGCTGGCTTGCACTCGGGACTAAGACTCGGACAGTGTTTTGAGTGAGTGACAAGCAGCAGCCACAAGTCAACCTGTTCTGGGGACCCCAGTGGCTGAAAAAGTTCAGAGAATGAAACCAAAGCCAGGCTGCTTTTCAGAGCTGTTATAAGATAGGAAAGATAGACAGTGAGTGACATCGGGGGGCTGGCAAGATGGCTCCATCAGCAAGGTGCTTGCCTTATAAGCATGAGAGCCCAAACGTGGATCCTCAGAACCCATGTAAAAAGTGGGACACAGAGGCTCAAGCTTGTAATCCCAGCACCTGGAAGGTGGAGACAGAAGCATCCCTGGGGCTTGTGGGCCAGTTTAACCTCCTTACTAGGTGAAGTTCCTCCCACACAACGAAACGCAGAAGGCACTTTGTGAACGATAGTCAACGTTGTCCTCTGACTTCCACACACATGCACAAATAACATGCACGTATAGGCATTCAGAAATTGACACAGGGAAGGGGGGGCGGGTAGAAATAATGTAAATGTCCAATCATAGGGGATCCACAGAAACTGTGGGAGGGTTATGATGGGAGGAGAGGTGGTCATCACGACACCATGATCTTTGTAAAATAATATGTATATATATTTCATGAGAGGGAAGAGCTCTCAGGACATCTTAAGTGGAAAATGCACAAGATTTCAGTAGGGCTCATGCACTGAGATCCAGCCTGCCTGTGTTGTGTAAGTGGGACATGCTGCCACTCTGCATTTCAGAATGAATGGTGAGCAGGGATGTGAGGAGTCCCTACAGAGGGACCCAGTGACTGTCATGTCTCTCTCTGCCTGCAGTTCACATCGTCATTTTCCTAGTCCTTGTGACACAAGCAAGTGCAAGAAGGGAGGGTTTGTCCTGGCTCACAGTTTGAGGGCACCGTCCATCTCATGGTGGAGAAGGAAGGCATGTTGGTAGGAGCGTGAGGTAGCTGGTCACATTGTATCCACAGTCAGGAAGCAGGGGGATGGATAGATGGATGGATGGGTGGATGGATGGGTGGATGGATGGGTGGGTGGGTGGATGGATGGATGGATGGATGGATGGATAGATGGATGGACAGTGGGTGGATGGATGGATGGATGGATGGATGGATGGATGGTGGGTAGGTGGGTGGATGGGTGGATGGATGGATGGTGGGTGGGTGGGTGGATGGGTGGATGGATGAATGGGTGGATGGATGGATAGATGGATGGATGGATGGATGGATGGGTGAGTAGATGGTGGGTGGGTGGATGATTGGATGGATGGGTGGGTGGGTGGATGGATGGATGCATGGATGGTGGGTGGGTGGGTGAATAGGTGGATGGATGGATGGATGAATGGGTGGATGGATGGATGGGTGGGTGGATGGATGGATGGATGCTAGTGCTCAGCTCACTTTCTCCTTTTAATTTGGTCCAGCCCACAGGACAGTGGCATCCACACTCCAGGTGGATCTTCTTTCTTCAGTTAAATGAGTCTTGAAAAACCCTCGTAGAGACACCCAGCACTGTTGATGTTGTGATTCTGAATCTTGCCAGGTTGTTAATGAAGATGAACCACCACGCCTAAGTCTTCTGTGATGGCCATACATGGACTGAGGACTGCATGGCAAGCATGTCTGGGGGTTCTGCTTGTTGTTATTGATGGTGAACATCCAGGAACAGATCATCAAAGAGAAGTGGAGAGGACCAAAGTTGAGGCCTCAGAGTGCAGACCCTGTTATAGTTGGTGATAGGTCTGTAATAACATTCATAGCCTTTCAGGAATCCAGTACATGCCGCCATTGGTCCACTTCATTGGTATCATAGGAGCCCCAGCTTGTCCTCGGGCTCCAAGTGGGACATCTTCAATGATGGACCGATCATTCCTCCCAGGGAGAGCCTGCTGGCATGCCCATGAAAGAGCTCGGAGAGGTCCTGGTCTCTATAGCCCCCAGCTGTAGGTTGCATTTTTTTTTTTTTTTTTTTTATAATGCAACCACTCCAAGCCAAACTCCCTAGACTCTGCCTGACTCTTCCTTACCCTGGGCCCCACATACCACCACCACCAGGCTTCCAAGATCGCAGGCACAGGCTGCACCTGGCTTTGTCTCTGTATCCAGGAACAGGCTGCTGAGTCTCTGCCCTTATTCTCTGGCTGTGAAATGGGGACAGTGATCATGGCATTCTTGGGAGCTACTGGGTGATGGGATGCATCGCTCAAGATGACACTGGGTTGGGACCAGTGTCTCTGGAATCAAGGCAATGCTCCAAGAGCTAACCAGGCTCTTTGCATCCCTCTGCCTGTCTTAGAGTCTGTAACCTCCCAGCACTGGCCTCAATACCACAGAGATGCCCACCCTTTGTGGAATAAATAAGAGTGGGAGCCATGCTTGAAAGACACAGTGCTGTTGAGAGTTGGTCAGTGTGGTCATGAGGACCAGATCAAGAGCTCAGGAGGTGAGATGAGGTGGGCAAAGGGAGCTGAGGAGGTCCCTGGAGAAGGCCGAGCTGGAACCCGGTCTCCCTCATCTGGCTCCTAAGACACCTCCCCATCCGCCAACACACACCTTCAGCGTTATCACTATTACTTTGCCAAACATGTCTTGTCTTGCAAGGGCCTCAGGAGAGCAAATGCACAGCTGAGGTGATTGGCCCACGGTGTCTTTCTTCTGATTTCAGGGTTAATACTGACTGGGCGAGCCAGCAGAGGGTGTCTAGAAGACCCCCTCCAGGGTGGCCCAAGTCCCGTGAACACTCACAGGTGCTTCCTGTCCCTACAGAAGTCAGCCTTGCAGTCTCGGCATCGAAACAGACCTGTTTTGCCCTCAGTCAGTCAGGCCCCTAAGCCAGGACTAGCCTGACCTTGAGGGACAGGAAACCCATCAGGAGGGAACAGTCTCTTCCACACAAATAAGCACCCCAGAGCGAGACATTCGCCCCTTCCCTCCATTTTTCTTGTGATCTTTTCCCTCCCCTGGGAGGATTCAGGGTACTGGGGCCTGGAAGATGGCACACACACACACACACGTTAGAAATATTAATTCCACCAGGGGAGCAACCAATGTGAGAGTCCCAGGGTGGATATATGGGCTTGGCATTTCCGGATGCCTCCCACCACCTCCAAAGCACTGGGTTAAGGAGGCCACCATAGGCTCGGGTGCTTGCCCGCCTGGCCTCCTAAAGGGAGCATGTTCGCCCCTCCTTGGCATCCAGGCAGACTGGGCCTCCCACAGGCTGAGGGGCCAAGGAGACCACCGTCTTTGCCCAGGTGGGAGGAATCCCGCTTCCCACACAGTAATTAGGCTTCCCAACTCTGCCCTGTACATATAATTACACGGCTTCCCACGCAGGGAAACAGAGGCAGGGGCCCGAGCCTTCTCTGTGTTGCAACTGGGCCGTGGCCCCAGCCATCTTATCGCACTGTCTGACTCTGACTGGGTGCGGGGGTCACCCCAGCTAACCCAGGGAATTCCCACCTCCCCGGGGACTAGAATGGATGTCATCCGCTGTCTGCACAGAGGCCCTGCAGGCATTAAAAGAGCCACGCTGGGCACAAGGCAGGATTGGATGACTGACTGAATCCCGTCTCATCAGCGGGGCACAGCGGCTCCTTCCTGCAGCTAGATCTGGGACCAGATAATGAGAGTTTTTGAGAAGCTGAAACAAAAGCTCTGCTTTTTATGCAAACAGTGGCTGCTTAGCAGGTCACTAGAGGTCATGAGCAAATTCATATTTCTTTAAACCACTGTGTAGAACAAAGAAGACAAGTGGGGTGCACTGGCCCTTTAAGAAATGAACATGGGCCTGGCAGAGGTGGCGCATGCCTTTAATCCCAGCACTTGGGAGGCAGAGGCAGGCGGATCTCTGTGAGTTCGAGTCCAGCCTGGTCTACAGAGCGAGATCCAGGAAAGGCGCAAAGCTACACAGAGAAACCCTGTCTCGAAAAAAATAAAAGCAAACAACAACAAAAAGAAACAAACATGGGCTCTATGATGGAAGCCACAATCAAGGTTTCAAGTATTCTGATAGCTAGCTTTTAAAAATTATATTTGATTTATTTGCTCTGTGTGCGTGTGTGTGTGTGTGTGTGTGTGTGTGCAGCGATGCAATATAACAGTGGTTCTTGTAGCACTACTTTAAGAGCAAAGAAATGGACTAGGGATATGAATCAGTAGGTAAATGCTTGCCCAGTTCACATGGAATCCTGGATTAAATCTCGAGTCCCACATAACCTGGGAGTTCAGGCTGGACAGATAGCTCAGTGGTTAAGAGCATATAGCACTCTTGCAGAGGAGCTGAGTTTAGTTCCCAGCACCTACGTTAGGCAGATCACAACCACTCCAGTTTCAGGGGGATCTGATGCTCTCTCATGCGCACATACTCCCACACAGACAGGTACACAAATACATAAACAAATACCAAAATAAATCTTTAAAAATAAACCAGAAGGGGTAGTGTGGGCCTGTCATCTCAGCACAGGGGAGGTGGAGGCAGGAGGATCAGGAATTCTGTCATCCTTGGCTATATAGTGGTTTTAAAACCAGTCTGGGCTACATGAAATTCTTTCTCAAAAAATTAATTAATAATTAATCAAAACACATCCCACAAGCAAACAAACAAAAACCAAGGGGAAAAACATGTAAAATAATGCTATTTAACCCAATGAGCCAAAATATTTTTTCAATTTCTATTCAAGGGAAGTGGTTAAGGACCTGTCCCCTGGGTGCTCCATACAGGGGTAACATGTTCCTAGGTGACTTGTCCCTGGGTGCCCTGTATTCAACATCTCCCCATCCACCCTGGGCTCATTTTGGAAGATCAGGAGCCATGGGTCCATTCAGGACATTGGAGGCCCCAAGAATCAGTGCTCAGGCCAGACATTGTACTCATCACCTATCTCACTGATTAGCTGGAGGACAATCCCAGCATTCCCCATGGGTCCCCTTGCTTCACCATTCCATTTTTAATTGAGATCACCTGTTTCTGAGGACACTGACAGGCTGCCCCCTGCTTTGGCTCTGCCTCTCAGCCCTCTCCTTCCACGGCTGCCAGACTCAACTCCTGCAGCCGACATGTGACCCCAGCACCTCCACGCAGAGGGTGGCGTGTGTGCTGCTCTCTTGGTGGCTGCAGAGCTTTGAGCTGCAACATCTTCATACGTGCTGTGTCCCACATCTTTGCTCAGTCAGAAAGGCTGCCATCGCCTTCCCAAGGCTCTTTTTGAACCTGGTCTGTCCCTCCCCAGATATCTTTTCTCTATCGCCAAACCAAGCAGGATCAATCACCTTTGCCCAAACATTCCCTGCTCTGCTGCACAGGTTTGCAGTCTGGACCTCTGAGGGGCGTTCCCTCTCCTGCCTCAGCCTGCACTGGTGGGACCCCTGGCTTTGGTGCCTGAGAGAGAGCATGGGGACATTGTCACGCTGCAGTCAATGCTTATGGAGTCTTCACAATCTCGTGACAAAGTTGCCATTGCCATTCTCGGTTTGCTCTTAAGGAAATCAAGATTTAAGGAGTCCATGGGCTCTCGATGTGTGGGCTCAGAACATTCAGCTAAAGCAGCGGTTTTCAACCTGGGTGGTTGCAACCCCTTTGGGGAGGGGGGTGATTGAATGACTTTTCACAAGGGTTGTATATCAGATATTTATGTTAATATTCACAACAGTAGCAAAATTACAGTTATGAAGTAGCAAGAAAAATGATTTTATGGTTGGGGAGTCACCACAACACGAGGAACTGTATTAAAGGGTCGCAGGCCTTAGGAAGGTTGAGAACCACTGAGCTCAACTGATCAGTCAAGAAGACCCCAAAGGTCTCCAAACAAGAAGGAGCAATTGCCATTACCCCTGGTCCCCCACCATAACTACAAGTTAAAGACACCACACAGTTTGGTCCTCAGATACAGAGACATCAACCTTAAATTTGACCAGGAAATGCTCGCTCAGCTGGCTAGTTTCCCTAGGACCTTCAGCTTTCACAGCCACCTTTTCTAGAAGGTGCCATGCAGGCTACAAGGTGGGGGTGGGGGGAGTCATCAAAGGTCTTACCCAGTTCGGGATCCAGGCAAGGCGAGCCCACTGGTACAGTAGTGGCAGCACCGTTTCCAGGGTAAGCAACCACTCCCCCCCGTGACTGGACTGAGGCCTGTTCGACAGTAGGTGAGTCACGCCTGGCCCTGCAAACACGGTCAGAACGGCTAGGAAGTCATAGGCCCTAGGACTTATAGATAACGATTTTCTAAATGTTCATGTCCTCAAGCTGTCTTCCAAGTAGTTATGTTTAGATCTATAAACTGGTGCCACTTTCACGGAGGAGCTTCCCATTGCAGTGGGCAATAGTTAACACAGAGGCTCGCTACTGTTCAAGGAGCTGGGAGTGAGTGACTGAGTGCCCAGCCATAGACAGCGCTTCTAGCTTCTGTATCACTCTCTCTCTCTCTCTCTCTCAAGGCTCAGGGAGCAGCAAGAAAGTGGGTAAAAAGCATATAAGAGCCAGGCGGTGGTGGCACATGCCTTTAATCCCAGCACTTGGGATCTCTGAGTTCGAGGCCAGCTTGGTCTACAGAGATTGTTCCAGGATAGTCAGGGCTACACAGAGAAACCTTGTCTAGAAGAAGAAGAAGAAGAAGAAGAAGAAGAAGAAGAAGAAGAAGAAGAAGAAGAAGAAGAAGAAGAAGAAGAAGAAGAAAAAGAAGAGTTGGATGATGGGAGAATGGGAAGGGAAAACTCAGAGCTCAGCAGTGGGGACCTCAGGTAGATGACAGATACTCTGTCATTATGAAGCTTGGAAGTGGTCCCACCATCTCTTTCCGGGGAGACTATGTACGTGCTGATGTCATAAGAACGCAGCCTGTGAGCTGGCGGAGACCTGGTCCTTCCAGAAGCAGGAGGAGATAGAGATTCCTGAAAGGCAGCCCAACCTGAACTCTGGGACTTAAGTGTCCTTTAGGCAAAGCATGTTGGGAACTTTTTCCCCCTGTGCATTCCATCAGGCACTTAAAATCTGAGGTGCCCTCGGCCTCCTGGCTTCATAAACCACATCAAAAGCCTTTGCAGGGATATTTCTCCTCTGTGAAACCTGAAGCCATCAGTGACCTGCTATTATGTGGGTAATTAGGCCACTCCCTGGGCCCGGTGAATACACACACAGGCTGCCAAGGCTAGAAGAAACAGGTGCCTCCCTAGGTAGGACACCCATGGCCCAACTCCCCACCCTAAGAAGGAAACCTTACTTCAAACCCCAGATGACTCCTGAGGTAACTGGAGCAGGGTCCGACTACAGGGGCAGTGGGTGACTCTTCTGGACTCCTCCGTCACTCTGACTCCAACCAGAGCTCACCCCACAGAAACGTCTCTGTGGTTATCAAATGGATGATGTGCCGCAGTCCTTGTTGGGGACAAAGGTGCCTCACAGTCCAAATGCCACAACCTAACCCTGGGGACCAAACTCAAAAGACCCTATAGATGCCCATTGGCCACCAACCCCTCAGCTCCACTCAGGTGTCTGTCCTTCTCACATTCTAGCCGGTCTATGCGAGTGGCTGTGCTCTTACTTCCGGTCATCAAGGTCAATGTATCTCCTCTTCATTCCCAAGGGACAGAAGCTGTTTGTGTACGTGATGGCAGGAGCAACAGCAGCAATTCTGAGAGCAAGAGGGAAGTTAGCCCGTGCTAAGCCTATCAAATGAAATAGCAGTGCAGCAGAAGAAATGAAAAGTCCTTGACAATGTTTTCTTTTCTTTTTTTTTTTTTTTTGTCTGCAGCTGAGGACTGAACCCAGGGACTTGAGCTTGCTAGGCAAGCGCTCTACCACTGAGCTAAACGCCCAACCCCGACAATGTTTTCAGCTGCCAAATAACTCAGCCCTGGAGCTTTCCTAGCCATGACCTTACAGTTCCAGGTCATACCCCACCCATTGTTGTACATTGCCACTGGAGAGTACTAACATTTGAGAGACCTTCCCCCAGTCTTCCTGAATGCGGTGTGTGAAAAAATTGCTTGGACTCAATGGCCCAGATAATGGTCCACCCAAAGATCCTGGAAAACACGGACATGGGAAAAGTCTTCCAGGCCCACACCAGACTGCTTCAACCAAAAGGGAAGAGAAAAGAGAGGCAAAGAGGAGCCCCAGGTGAGCAAAGAGGACTGGGAATGAATCACTGGGAGTCCAGCGAGACTCAGTCTGAGTCTTTCTGAGGAACCGTCTACAAAGCAGGAAGTGTCACCGTCATAGCACGGAAGAAGAGTCACTGTGGGAAGCATAGCCAAACTCGGGAGAAGGGCTGGATGTCCCCGGATTTTGAAACTCAGGAGCCAGAGAACCAGCCCCCTTCCACAAGGGATCCTTAGCTAGCGCTCCTGAGTGGCATTGATCTGGACGCCAGTCCCCGCTCATGTTAAGATCCTTGGGTCCTTTAGTGTGAGTCCGTGTGGTAGAGTGTGGTAGCTGAACCCTTTCCTCCCCAGGTTAATTTTGGTGAGTGTTTTTATCACAGCCACAGACAGCACCCAGGACAATGGACAAGGTTATGATCAGATGGAGAGCAACCTGCTAACGTCATTGGCGACACAAGAGAGTGGTCGCCTTTCTTGTTCCTGTGACTGAAATACAGACAAGAAGCGACTTAGGGAGGAAGGATTTCTCTTGGCTCATGTTCTGAGCATAAAGCCTATTGTGGTAGTGGAAGCAACATGGGGCTGGGACTCCTCCCATTTGGGAACAGGAAGTAGAGAGCCAATAGTAAGCACCCCCCCCACCATAGACCCCTTAAGGCCACACCCATGCTACACAGTTCCTCCAGTGACATTTCACTTCTTGGAGAGTCTTTTTCCTCTCAGAATAGTGTCACCAGCTAGAGCATGGAGGTGGGGACGTGGATTGCTGGGGGTGGGGGGGCGCGGCTGGCATGGGCATCCATCCCTCTCTTGTCTCCTGACTGAGTCCAGTATGAACAACCGCCTCAACCTCCCGCCACCGCCATGCCTCTCCCTCCACAGGGGACTGCATCCTCCACCTGGGAGCCAGAATGATCCCTGTCTCCTAGGGTCAGCATTTTTCTCACAGCATCAAGACAAGTAAACAATACATCTAGCATATTAACATGACCAAGGCCCTGGATTCCATTTTCAGCATAAAAATATGGCTTACCTACTCCTGGGGGCAGATAAGCCACATCTCATGTCCCTGGGTCCGTTCCCTGAGTGAGGTTGAACCCTCCACAGGAGGACGAAGTCCATGAGTGGCTTCCTCTTTCACCAGGAAACCCAGATCCACTCGTGGGGCCTTTTTATTACTCACTGGCTGATGCTCCATGCCTATGACAATGGCCTCTACCTAAGGTGCCCATTAGCTCAGCCCCCAGGCGCTTGCTTGAGTAGTTGACTAGGGATGACAGCTGGCCAGGTGATACCTGGTGCTGCTGGCTGTCACCCCTGAGGTTCTTCTCCTGGGACAGCAGGCATCTTGGCCCCCATCTCATGGGTTAGGTGACAGCTGACTGCCCAGACTTGCTAGGCAAGTCCTGGCTCACTTCTCCCTGTCCCGGCAGACTCAGCTGCCTCTGTAGTCTGGAGAAGACCTGGCATGAATCCCTCACTCTGAAGGCAGCAGCTGCAGAATCCACAGAGCTTGCCCTTCCCTGTCCTCTGCCCCTTTGGCTCTGGCTCCCATTGGGCTTCGGGGCTGGGCCCTGGACACCAACAATGGAGAGCCAACTTCAAGGTCTGCCCAGTGTATTGGCCATCAGCTTTATCACCAGAATTTCAGCTTCCCCATCGGGGGACAGGGTGGCAAAAGCAGTGTGTGTGTGTGTGTGTGTGTGTGTGTGTGTGTGTGTGTGTGTGTGATGGTTCACTGGGTAAAACAGCTTACTGTGCAAGTGTGAGGACCCGGGTTCAAATCCCCAGGATCCATTTACGCTGAGCATGGTAGAGAGTCTGGTCGTCACGGTAGCTGGTCCGTCATTCAGCTGTGCTATGGTGAGATGGGAGGCAGAAATAGAATTCCCAGAAGCACGAGGGCCAGTGAGCCTGGTGTACACGGAGGCAAAGCAAGAGACCCCGTCTCCAATTAAGGGGAAGATAAGACCTCTGACCTCCACACACACAAAGCCGGCTTCCTGGCTACCTGAACAGAGCTCGACCTGTGACCATCAACTCTTTGACCTCAGGGGTCCAGACCGCAGCCTGTTCCCCAGTTGCCTCTCAGCTGAGCCCTTCCTCTGTGACCCCCAACCCCTAAAACATGCTTGACAGAGCAGCCAGTGGTTCCGGAGGGCTGAAGCCAGAGAACAGCCCACATCTCCCCTAGAGCCCTCCCAGGGCTCTCCGCCTTTCCCTCAGAACATAACCACGGGCCCACTAAGACCTGCCCATGAGGCCTAACCAGTAGCCATCCTATGCTGGTTAGTTTTTTGGTCAAGCCAGGATCATCTGGTAAGAGTACCACTTGATTGAGAAGACATCCCCATCAGATTGGACTGGAGGCCAGTCTGGGGAGCGTTTCCCTGATGATCGCCGTGGGAGGGCCCAGCTCATTGTTGGTAGTGCCACCCTTGGGCCGACGGTCCTGGGTTAAATGAAAAGCCAAGCCGAGCAAGGCAGGGCGTGCGAGCCAGTAAGCAGTATTCCTCCGTGGTCTCTGCTTCAATCCCTGCCTTCAGGTTCCTGCCTTGACTTCTCTTCAGGGTGGACTGTAAGTTGTAAGACGAAAAAAAAAAAAAAAAAAACCTTTTCCTCCCCCGGGGTTGCTTTTGGTCGCTGTGTTTAACACAGTAGCAGACAGCAAAGTAAGACCAACTCCCCAAACTGCCTCTGCGGACTGCCCTCCTCAGTCACCCTTTCCTCGATTGTTTCCCAGTCTGTGTTCTTTGAACACCCAGACATCCATGGGTTGCGACCTCTTTGGGCGCTCACATATCAGATATCCCGCATATCAGATATTTATATTATTGTTCCTAACAGTAGCTATGAAGTAGCAATGAAATCATTTTTATGGTGTGTGTGTTGGGGGTAGGGGGTCACCACGACATAAGAAACTATATTAAAGGGTTACAGCTTTAGGAGTTGCTCTAGACTCAGGCCTGTCCAGCAGGCTGACTGTCCTTCCCAAATCTGTGTGGCCTTCCCTCATATGAGCCTCTCTCAGATGCCCCTTTGGCTCCAATGCTGTCTCTAACTGTCCTGCCTAGGTCTGTGGCTGCCTCCTTCCATCTCCTTCAGCCTTCTGGGCTCTTCCATTCTTCCCACACTCCCAGCGCTGAAGATCCCCTCTGCTGTTCTCCATGCTGACAGGCTTATGCTCACCCTCAACCTCTTGGAGGCCATGTTGTGGGACGGCAGAGCCATCTGTTTGTAGGTATACTAAAGCGTCCTCACAGGGTTCTTCCTGCCCCTGTCCAGGGAAAGAACAGAGAATGACATGTCAACAAACCAATGGGTCAACCCAAGAGTGTGAACAAAAGAATATAGGGGTGAACCTACGGGGCCCAGGAGTCTGTAGGCAGAGGGACGAGCCAGCAGCCACGGGTTCAAGACCAGGTCTTGGAGGATATCTGCTTCTCCATGCAGCACAGAAGCATGGGATAGGGGGGAGGGGCGAGAGGTGGGGGGAGGAGGCTGGCCCACCACAGGTAGACACATGCCTGCCAGAGTGACTGAGTCTTCCCAGGGAAGGGTCTCCACCACACAAGCAAGCCACAAGAGCCTCCCAGGTTTCTCCTTCCATGAAGAAAGGGTCAAGCGCACTCAGGGTCCCACCCTGGCCTTCTGCTCTGTTCTGGATCTCACAGATAAGTTTGGCACCCAAGTTGCCCTGTGAATGAAGGCAGGGCACAAGCTTTCGGGGACCGTGGAATGAAATGGGAGGCTGAGATGGACCTGTGTCATAAAGGCTAGGACAGGTGGCAGTGACAGACCCCAGACACAGAGGAGGGGGCCAGTGCTTAATTCTGTGGCTGGAGCTCTAGAAAGTGTTGGAAGGGTTCTCACATCCAGTGATGGCAGCCACAGCTTGAGATGGCCCCAGCTTTGTCCCTGAAGGGGCAGTTTACGGTGCCACCCTGGTGGCTTCCCTCACCCGGGCAAGGAGGAGAAGCCTGGGATGGACCGGTTTCCTGGCTAGGGTAACCAAGGTCGTGAGGACAGGCCATGAGTAAAGAAGAAAGAAACATGTTACTGGGGTGGTGGACAAAGGTGTTGGCCCAGAAACTACGGAGGGGCCCTCAGAAGCGTGAGCCCAAGGTAAGGAGGTAAGGGTCCATGTTCATCTCAGCCAGTTTTCTTCTAGCCTCCTCTGGGACAATAATGCAAAACAGAATCACATATTTGCCTGCTTCGTTTTGTAAGGGAACTCTCTAAATTTTATTATTATTATTATTATTATTATTATTGAACACCACATACTAAGGTTTAAGTGTTTCACACAGGGTGGGTCCATGTAAGCCCTGGAGCCGGCACACGTCGGTCTGCCTGTGTTTTAAACAGAGGTCTCTCTTGCAAATTATCTGAAGTCATTCAGCCTGGTGCACTTCACACCTTTTTTTAAAGATAATTTTTTTTTTTTCCCCTCCAACACGTTTGTGTGGCGGCGGCTGAGACGGAAAAAGCTGCGCTGTGTCTTTAAACAGGGAGGAGCGACCGGCAGAGCCCGGGCTGTAAAAAGGCTAATGCGCTGTGGAAGAGTAGGAGTTTAATCTAATTTAGTTGGAGGGTGCCTGTCTGCCGTGTTGTTTTTTTGGAGTGTGGGAACAGAGGAGGGGAGCTGCCCCCTTGAATGGTCCCTTCTGCGCCAGAAGCAGTGGGGAGCCAGGCGACGCCAGCGATCCAAGGCCCGGCCTTGAAAGGGGATTAAAGCGAGGCTTGATTTGCAATTCACACGAAAGCGCCCCGCGAACCTCTGGTAATATTTCAATCCACATTTCAAGGGAAGTGGGCCTTAAAATAGCGGCCTAAATTGTTCTGCAAGCGGCCGGGACACTCCTTCATGCATTTTATGACGCCGTGGGCTGAGGGCTTTTTCCCTGCCCGCCTCACCACCCCCACCCGCCCCAGTATCTTATAACTAGTGCTCTGACGTGTAATTAAAACTTGTTCTTAAGTTTGGGGGAGACCCGCCGTGCTTTTGTGGTATGAGGTGTGTGTGTGTGTGTGTGTGTGTGTGTGTGTGTGTGTGTGTGTGTGTGTGTGTGTTTACACTTGCGTATATGTTTGTGCGTGTTAAGTAAGTATCACCTCGGGATGACTTAAAAGGTATTTCCTATGAAGAAGAAGAAAAAAATTGGGAGGGAAGTGATGGGACCAAGGCCAGTTGGTTGGAAAATTGAATTCTCTTATGTGTGAGACCACTCTCCTTCCTTTAAGGGACAATTTGGAAATGCAAACAGAGATCTCAAAGAGTTTTCCAACTGGATCCCCAAACAGGAAGGTTCCAGAAAAGGCCAGTCAAGGGGAAGCTACCAAGACCAGCTTGAAGAAGCCAGGATCTCCCTGGTTCATCTTTAAGAGGGTAGACGGGATGTTCGTGTCTTTTTATGACCTGGGTTCATATCCCACACGTCTACTCTTGCAATTAGCTTGTAACCGGCTAAGCTTCTGGCTTAATTTCTCTTTATTGTAGGAGGTGCAGTAGGTTTTTTTTTTTTTTTTTATCATAAAGAGATTATTTGGGTTCTCTCTAATCCCATTTCAGAAAACCTCTCAAGAGTTTATGGTTCCCTCACCCAAGACATACTAAGGAAGGATACAGCTTTGATTGCTAGAGACCCGTGTCCGAACACTATTTTTTTTTTTTAAACTTCTGACTTTGTTCGTTTAAGGGGAATGAAACAGGGCCTTCCTTTCAACTCCCTGCCACCTCCAAATTTGCTTAGCTCCAGACATTGCCTGGCTCTTAGGAGTATTCCTTGTACTCTCCTTTCTTAACGGTCACAAGAACTTTAAGATAATATCTATGGACAGTATTCTGAGATTTTTTTTTTTGTTTAACGTAGATAGATGTATTAGGAGATTTGGGGCTCAGAGTATCCCTTGCTTTAGGATGTTATTTAAAAATCGTGTTTAATTATGGAGTTCCATTAAAAACCCTTGCTCAAAATTTTAGAAGCCTAATAAGATTTCCATTAATTTAAACATAGCCCTATTCCCAGGCCAGCCCCCAAAGCTTTCCTTCCCTCTTTTATCCCTGGTTAAATATGTAAATAAAATGTCTAAAGTCGTTCTTCAAAGAAGACAAAAGAAAAAAAAGGGCCGAGAGGAGAAAGACAGCCATAAAATTCCTCCCAGCTCTCCGTAACGCTTGCCAGAGGGGGGCCCGTTTCCGAGCCAGGGCTGAGCAGCAGGGGACCCGGCTGCTCCAGAGTCACACATCTCAAATCCCACACACAGGAGAGGGAAAAATAAAATATCTTTTCAGCTGGAGCCATCAAAGGGGCCCTTTCATTTATTAGTCGAGAGTTGCCTTCCACTCTCGGTCTCTCTCCGGGCCCTTATTTTTTAGGTACCAAATGTGTATTTGTCGCTCTTTCTCTGGGTTGGGCAGATGGAAGAAATTTTGTTGGCTTTTTCTTAATATAGTTAAAGGGGGGGGGGGCGGGGAGAAGAAAGGGACGTGAGGTGGTCATGGCTAAAATAATAGGTTTGAACACTGTAGAAGTAACCAGAGCATAAAAGACCAGTTACGTGGAGCTGTCTCAAATAGCTCACACCCTGCTCCGGAGCTGAGCTCACCCTGGTTTCTTCCACGCCACCCCCCAAAAGGAGGGAAATGATAAAAAAAAAAAAATAGACCGAAGGCAAAAGCGTCAGGAAGCACCCCTTGTAATCCAACCTGTCTTAAAGCTAAGCGATGGCCCAGGAATCTTACCTAACTGAAAAGATTTTGAAAACAGCTTACTAGACTATAAATATCCACGCAAGCTATCCTTGTACAAGCCGCAAGCTCTCACCACACATCACGTTTTTCTTGGGTCACTAACACGGTAGTGGGTGGCGGTTCTGACCGCGTTAACCTCAGCCTTCCTAAGCACTGTTCCCCTGGACCCAACTTCCTCCCAGCGCCTCCTGTGAAAGGCAAAAGGACCAGGGGATCATGGCAAAAGGGACCATGAGCCTGCCCCGGAGGATTCAGGGGTCCTAGGCATGTCCCAGCCTCAGGTCTGTCCACAATGTCTGACAGATGAGAGAGGGAAGGAAGGAGAACTCCCCGGGTTTCCTGCAGATGGGACGCTGACGCCTCGTTTTAATTAGAAGCCTCTGGAGGAAGCGCAGGGCTGGGCGGGGAGGAGGGGTCCTGGGCAGCCTCGCTCCTAGCTTGGCTGCTGGAGGGAGCTGGCCACCGAGGGCTTCCAGTCCTGTGCGCATCTAACTCGGCCCTGGGGTGCGCAGGACTAGCAGAAATAAGAGCAAGAGGCTTAGCTGCCCCCTATGCAATTGGGGGAATCCGCACTGGAGGTCCTGATAGTTTCCAAAACACTTCAAACGCCGATCTAGATAGAGGGCGGGGGGTGGGGGTGGGTCTAAGGAGAGAGTAGACCACCGCCCAAGGGGCTGTTTATCCAAAGTCAAGAGTCCGCGACAGGTGCCGCACCCCAGTACTTTCAGACACTCAGGGATTGGGGTGGGCTCCCACGGTGCATTCCCTGTGCGGGGGAAGGAGGTGGAGGCTCTGTGTCCCTTATCACAGACTAGCCCAAAACCGAAGGGCGGGAGTCAGCCCCGCGAGGCGCAGAGAGGCTCCTCCACGCTGCGTGGGAACCAGCAGTGCGCGCGTAGGCCGGGGCTCAGCCTCCGCCTCCCGGGAGGGCGCAGGCCGAGCACATCTCTCACCAAATAATATAAATAAATACCCGACTTCCTATAATAAATAAACCCAACCGCTTGGAGAAACTACGAGCAGGCCTAGCGCGACGGCCCCCAACACGGTGGCCTTGGCGGGGCAGGGGTCACCACGATTCAAGTCGAGCCCCTCTTCCCGGGGTGCCGGGTGTCAGCGGCCCGGAAAGTCTCCTCCCCGTCCCCTCCCCTCTTTCTTTGAGTAGACCTTGCAAGAAGAGGCCCTAAACTCCGGCTTCCCAGGTCCCCTCCCCCTCCCCTGCGTGCGGCCCTTTTGAAATTTCAAAGGCAGCCCCTCCCCGGAGCCGGAGCCCCGCGCCCGGGGCAGCAAACCCCCGACCTCGGGAAGATGCGGGCAGTTTTACAAGCCGAGGGGCCACTTTATGAGCACGGTCATAAAACGCAAATCCCTTGTCTCTTTGAAAGTGCCCTCCGCCAGGGAGCCATCATAAAAGTAGAAGATGCCTCCCCAGCCCCCCCCCAGCCCCGGGTGAGGACCACCCTTACCCGGGTCCCCGATAGTCCCCAAACTTCCCGTAACCTCGGCGTCCTTGGGGTACCGGGGATAATCCCGAGGGGCCCCCCACCCTGGATAGGGAGCGCAGGAGGAGAGGCCGGCAGGAGGTGAAGCTGGAGGCCGGGGTCCAGCCCAGAGCTGGGGCTGAGGGCGGAGGCTGCCCGGGGCGCAAGGCTTTCTGATGCAAAGCAGCGCCGGGGCGGGGCGGCGGGCGGGGGCGGGGCCTGTCACCAATCGGCCTTTTTTTTTTTTTTTCCTTCCCCCTTTCCTCCCCTTTGCTTCTTAGCAAGTCTTCTCATCCCGGGACGCCGAGCTGGAAACAGCTGCCGGCGCCGGGAGGGAGGAGCGCCGGAACCTGGGACCACGGTGCGCCCGCGCTTCCCCACCTCTGTCCCCGAACGCGCGCGCCCGGAAGAAGAGGCCAAAGTTTGCGCGCAGAACCGCGCTCGCTCCGCCGTATTGTTTGCAAACTTCGCTCCCCTCCCCCGCCGCCCCCGACTCGGCCGAGGCCGCGCGCCCACCGCAGGGGCCCCGGGCGCCGCGAGCGCTCCGGCCAGGCGGGACGGGCATGCGCGGGGGCCCGAGCCGGGGCGCGGAGCCGCGGGCAGCAGCAGCAGCCCGTGCCCGGGAGTGGCGGCCCTGAGCGGCGCGGGGACACCGCGGGCGCCACCATGCAGCACCGGGGCCCGCGCCTGTGGCTGGTGCTGCAGGTGATGATGGGTTCGTGCGCAGCCATCAGTTCCATGGACTTGGAGCGCCCTGGAGATGGCAAGTGCCAGCCGGTGGAGATTCCCATGTGCAAGGACATCGGCTACAACACCACCCGCATGCCAAACCTGATGGGCCACGAGAACCAGCGCGAGGCGGCCATCCAACTGCACGAGTTTGCGCCGCTCGTGGAGTACGGCTGCCACAGCCACCTCCGCTTCTTCCTGTGCTCTCTGTACGCGCCCATGTGCACTGAGCAGGTCTCCACGCCCATCCCCGCTTGCCGGGTCATGTGCGAGCAGGCCCGGCTCAAGTGCTCGCCGATCATGGAGCAGTTCAAATTCAAGTGGCCGGACTCCCTGGACTGCAGCAAGCTCCCCAACAAGAATGACCCCAACTACCTGTGCATGGAGGCACCCAACAACGGCTCCGACGAGCCGAGCCGGGGCTCTGGCATGTTCCCTCCGCTCTTCAGGCCCCAGAGGCCCCACAGCGCGCAGGAGCACCCGCTAAAGGATGGGGGTCCCGGGCGCGCAGGCTGTGACAACCCGGGCAAGTTCCACCACGTGGAGAAAAGCGAGTCCTGCGCGCCTCTCTGCACTCCGGGGGTGGATGTGTACTGGAGCCGCGACGACAAGCGCTTCGCTGTGATCTGGCTGGCCATCTGGTCGGTGCTGTGCTTCTTCTCCAGCGCCTTCACCGTCCTCACCTTTCTCATTGACCCATCGCGCTTCAAATACCCGGAACGTCCCATTATCTTCCTTTCCATGTGCTACTGCGTCTATTCGGTGGGCTATATCATCCGCCTCTTCGCTGGCGCTGAGAGCATTGCCTGCGACAGGGACAGTGGACAGCTGTATGTTATCCAGGAGGGTTTGGAGAGCACCGGCTGTACCTTAGTCTTCTTGGTACTTTACTACTTCGGCATGGCCAGCTCTTTATGGTGGGTGGTTCTCACCCTCACTTGGTTCCTGGCAGCTGGCAAGAAGTGGGGCCACGAGGCTATTGAAGCCAACAGCAGCTACTTTCACCTGGCAGCCTGGGCCATCCCGGCTGTGAAGACCATCTTGATCCTGGTGATGCGCAGGGTGGCAGGAGATGAGCTCACCGGGGTGTGTTACGTGGGCAGCATGGATGTCAATGCCCTGACCGGCTTTGTGCTGGTCCCGCTGGCTTGCTACCTGGTCATCGGCACTTCCTTCATCCTGTCCGGCTTTGTGGCTTTGTTCCACATCCGGAGGGTGATGAAAACGGGTGGGGAAAACACGGACAAGCTGGAGAAGCTCATGGTGCGCATCGGGGTCTTCTCCCTCCTCTACACTGTGCCGGCCACCTGTGTGATTGCCTGCTACTTTTATGAACGCCTGAACATGGACTACTGGAAGATGCTGGCCACGCAGCACAAGTGTAAGATGAACAATCAGACCAAGACACCCGACTGTCTGATGACCACCTCCATCCCTGCCGTGGAGGTCTTCATGGTCAAAGTGTCCATGCTTCTGGTGGTGGGCATCACCAGTGGGGTGTGGGTCTGGACTTCCAAGACCCTGCAATCTTGGCAACAGGTGTGCAGCCGGGGGCTAAAGAGAAAGAGCCGGAGGAAACCAGCCAGTGTGGTCACCACTGCAGGGATCTACAAAAAAGCTCAGCACCCTCAAAAACCTCACCTGGGGAAGTATGAGCTTCCTGCCCAGCCTTCAGCTTGCGTGTGAAGGTGACTGGCAGGGAGATCAGGACAGACAGTGCCCAACTGGGCTGCTCCTCTTGGTTGGCTGGTTCTTTAAATCAAAGTAAAAAGTATATATATATATATATGCATATATGTGTGTGTATATATATAAAGTCTACCTTGAAGTTTGGAACTATGTGATAGGCTGAAAGTAAAGGGTTCTGTTCTGTTTGCTGCCTCCTTGAAGGGTCCCTCATTACAGAAGGAGCCTCTTGTGCAACGAATTTGTGGTAAAGCAGTTGATTCAGCCATCCTCTCAAGAAAACTTTTGTCTGGGCCTCAAACACACATCTGTGCATATCCAGGAGGCTCTGCTGCCTGCTTACCAACTTGAGGCCAGAAAGCTCCTTTGCAAGCTAAAGAGCTTCCGTTTGAGCTAGCAAATGAGGGCCCACCCGAGGGACCCGCTCTTCTCTTCCCAGCAAGGCTGCTGTATCAGGGCGGGTGAGGAGGTGGGGGTGAAAGAAGGGACCCTGAGCCATCTCTACACTCCAAGGTCTGCAGGTTCCTTAAAAAGAGTCCCGCCCTCAGCCTTCAGAGCTCTCCACCACAGACCTCCCCCCAAACCTAACACTGGAGAATTCAAATGGTGTGCAATACAGTTTTTTTTTTTTACATTTTCCCCCTTTCCCCATGAAAATAAAAGAGAAAAAAAAGTATTTTGTTGTAAATAAAAGACAACAAAAGGAATCATCTAACAAAAGAATTAAGAGGCCCAGGCCTCAGAAAAACCCTTCAGCCTGATACATTTTGTGGCTTTTTAATGGAAACCAAGCCAGTGTGTTCTACACATTGGGACTGATTTGTGGAGAGGAAGGGGGAGGAGGAATCGGTGGAGAGCACCCGAAGGGCTTATTGACTCTCTCAATTGTTAAACAAATGATTTCCATGAGTGGTCTAGAAGCACTTGGAAAGACAAACTTTGTCTCCAGCCAGGGAGGGCGATGCCTGCCTGTGTATATCTGTAATATATGATATTTTTCATGCTCCACTATTTTATTAAAAATAAAAGACGTTCTTTAGTTTGCTGCCAGTCACTGTGCATTGATGAGGGAAACGCTCTCTATTTCCGGGGAGATAGATTCTGGGTGTGTGTAAGGCTGGCTGGACATTGCTGGCTAACGCCTCCCCATGAACCTGGAGATAGGCGAGTTCTAAGGCTGGCTGAATCCTGGAGTTCAGAGGCATCTGTGCAGGTAGTGGGTAAAGTTGGAGGTGGCTCCTGCCAGCAAGCCTTCGTGGACATTTGACTGCTGAGCCCACATGCACTCAGGAACCCACTCCAGAAGCCAGCAGAGAGGGTAACTAGCAGTATTTTCCTGACTGGCTGTGTGCACCAGGGGGCCGCTCTACTGCAGTTCTGGGTGAGTTTAAGAGCGGAGTAGGAAAGTAGCACTCACTGGGGTCACCAGCACCGAGTTCAGAAGCTTGGCCATCTCAAAGCTCCCAGCATCCTTTGTGCTCATCCCTAAGGCAGCTACAGGGCCTAGTGCAGACCCAGGATCTTCTGTACTACGCCTTGAACTCTGACCTCAGTAGCTCAGAAGCCCTCTGAACAATTTGCGTCCTTCTGAGGCAAAGACACCAACTTGACTGCAGTTTTCTGAAAGCAGGTGTCTGGAAGCAATGTCCCCCTCCAGCAAGATCAGGCTGAGGAAGGACCCAGAAGGGTTATGGAAGTGTCACAGGGTCGTGTGTATGAGAAGGACATGTGAACTGAGTGGTTTGGGAGCAAGTTCTAGAAGTCAAAATGCCAGCAGGCAGCTGGGCCATCAGCGAACATAAAACCCAGAATACAGAATCTTAGATATAAAACTGCTATGTCGACTATTGTTGCCCTCACCCCCAGAAGGTGACACTGAATTTGTGTGTGTGTGTGTGTGTGTGTGTGTGTGTGTGTGTGTGTGTGTGTGTGTGTTGCGCACCTGCACACCAGCTGGCCAGACCCAGGCTTATCTGCTACCCTGAGCTGTTGTGGTTAGTTGTGCAGGCTTTGAAAGTCCATCCAAAGGAAGGCCAAGGCAAGAGCATGGGTAAGGCCTTTCTCGTTCAGCTGTGACCCTGACTCACTGTGGTTCCATCCCCACAGTGACAAGGACCTTGTTTACAAATATCAAGAGACTTGAACATGGGACCAGGGCAAGTGTTCCTTTGCCCACGGGCCACAGGGAGAGCAGCCTGAGGCTTCTAGCATGCACGTTTCTTGCACTCTTTTGTCCTGTCTCTCTGTCTCTACCAGCATCTGTCTGTCTCTTGCAGATGAACACCGGACTGAGGCCAGACCAGAAAGTTGATTTCAAGAAAAACCTAAGGCTTACAAGTCAGAAAGCTCAAACCCATGCGCGTATGTGGACACGCACATGCACATGCACATGCTCACGCACATGCTCACACACAAACTTAGCTTTGGATCCCTTCGCTCTGTAAATACCTCGGAAGGGAACTGCAGGCTGCGCTCCAGGACCATACAAAGCATGGCAGGTGAATGTGAGAAATAACGTAGTTAGAAGTTGCCCAGAGAAGGTGAAAGTCAAGGTCACTCAGCACCCACTCTGCTCTCCTACCCTCTGTGGTTGCTCACAGGTTACTCAGGGAGCAGTGTCTTCTGGAAACCTCAGCCTGGCTCACGTCTTCTGAGTTCCAAATATCGGGAAGGTGTCCTGAGGTGGTGGTCCCCACCGGACTCAAGAGAGCCAACATAAATGATTGCAGGGTGCAATGAACCTGCTGGGTCATGCAGAGGGCTAAGGCAGAGTTATGGGTAGAGAATAGGAACCCTCACTGAGAAAGTGATAGCCTGACTGGTACCCCTCATATACCCAGCACCAAGCAGAGTGTCTTGTCCAGTGAAAGAATGGGAATGACAGCATTGGCCACAGCCCAGGCAAGTGTGATTAACTTCTCTGGACCACTGGTTCAGGAAGCGATCCCTCAGTAGATGGGGGGGGGGGGGGGGGGGGGGGGAATAGACGAGACACTGGATGTCCGCATGTCCAGTCCTCTAATAAGCAAATATAAGGTTCAGAGATGTCAGGAGGCCAGTCCAAGGTCTCAGAGCTGCAGCTTCTAGAAACCTTGGCTCCCAGCATAGCCTGTGAGCAGCCACAGCTAGGAGGGAAGGGTAGGTGGGTCCTCTAGAAGAGTCTGCAGGTTCACCTGCGATCCTCCAGGTGGTAAAAGAAGAGGTCAGTTGGAGATCAGAGACTGAGACAGACCTCTCCAGGAACTCAGGAGGGAAGGGACATGGGAGGGGGGTAACATGAGGAGGGTCAGGTGGGTAGACATAAAGGAGTGTGAGAAAGAAATGACCTTGGACTCCAGGCAGCTGTCTCTCTTGTAGCACAATAACCGATGGCTTAAACAGATTCATCCCTGGGTGAAAATTAGTGTCCCAGATGGGGACATGGAAGCTACCAGGCCTTCCCAATGGGTGGTGAGCGGACTTTCCTCTGCTCTCTGTGTCCAGCTCTGGGCATCCAGAGTAAGACAGAATGAACTGGTAGTAGGCTACCCACCACAGAGCCAGATCTGCCCCCAGAACCACATCACCATAGGAAGATGAAGACATCTTCTCTGGACAGTAGATATAATCCTATTTTCCGTATTACTTTAGTTTAGAAGGAGGAAGACACACAGGTAAGAGCAACTGAACCCAGGGAGAGCTAGTATCTTATAGTTGAAGGCCAAGGGATGCTCTCCAGGTCAGGGCTGAATAAGCCTTGCCTCTGTCGTACCCTGGCTTCCAGGGTCAACCAACCAGTGACCTGATAAGTCTGGGAAGTGTCCTGCCTCAGTTTCTTCATCTGTACAGTGGGCATGATGATGGTGCATGTTTCAGGTGCCTATACTCGCTGAAGCTCGTGTGTGTGTGTGTGTGTGTGTGTGTGTGTGTGTGTGTGTGTGTGTGTACATGTTTGTGTGTATGCATGGGTGCACCTGCAAGTGTGTACAGGTGCATGTGGAGGCCAGAGGTGGACATCAAGCATTTTTATTTTATACATATGCATGTTTTGCCTACATGTGAGTATATGCACCATGAGCACACAGAGCCCCTGGAGGCCAGAAGAGGGCGTCAGATCCCTTGGAACTGAAGTTACAGATGTTTTGTGAGCCACCCTGTGAACGTGGGGAACTGAACCCAGGTCCTCTGAAAGAGCAGTCAATGTTTTTAATTGCTGAGCCATCTCTCCTTATTTTTTGAGACAGGGTCTCTCCCTAAACCAGGAGCTCACCAACTGGCTAGCCTGGCCAGTATGCTCCGGCAATCCTCCTGTCTCCGCCTCTCTAGCATTGGAATTATGAACACCCCTGCTGCACCCCAGTATTGACAAAGAGCTAGGGGTTCAAATCCGGGATTCCTCTGAAAGTTCCAGAAGATGGGGTATGAGATAAGCACCATCCCCTGTGCAGCCCAGGGCCACAGCACAGAGGCCAGGGCTACTAATATGTTCATTGCCCCTCCCTTCGGAGAGTCAGCCTTGCATTGCTAATGGCCTCCAGAGAGAATGCACTTTCCCTACAGGAAGACTTTTCCAATGCCAGGCCCAGGATTGCCGAGAATACCCTCTGATCTTGCGAGTGTAAAAGGCGGCACAGTGGCTTCGCACGGTGAGGGGGACCCCAGCTCTGTGACTTTGAACACCCTCACATCACAGCCACCTCCCAGGGACAAGGGCTCCGTGCTGACTCCTTTCCCACGCAAATGGACGGCGCAGCAGCAGCAGCTTGGAGATGAGAAATGCAGACAGGCTGCAGGGGAGCCCTGGGATGACATGGGACCGGGGGTTTTCATGTTTTATTAAGAGTGCGAAGGCCAAGCTGGGGGGAGGAGGGATGGAGGCGTTTGAAATCCAAAAAGAATGAGTTTCCATCAGGTGGGTGAGCGGTTGTAATTGGGGACACCCCTAAGAAAATGACACAGTTGAATCCCTGGCAGATCCTCAGCAGCCTGTGGGAACTTTCAGAAGTCATGCTATCTTGCCTTTTATTAGGAGACATTTTTAATTAAAAAATGGGGATTCCCAGCCTCTCCTCCAGGGGCTTTAGTGTCTATGAAAGGATTCAAAGCCATTCCTCGCCTGGCACCGGCCTCTGTCTAGAAGGCAGTTCCTTCCAGGGGCTTTTGGGGGTTGAGCCTCCAGCCTGAGCACTAGACAGTATCTTAAAAAACATTCTTACCTTCTGAAAGGACCCTAAAAGCAAGGTAGCGTATGACTGTAATTCTAGCATTTGAGAAGTTGAGGTAGATAGATTGCCAGCTCAAAGCCAGCCTGGACTACACAGGGAGACCCTGACTCAAAACAAGAAAAACACTCTCCCGTGGTATCCCAAAAACCTTTGCATTTACTCTCCTACCACGGTCTCAAACATACACGCTGTTGGCTAAGTGCGGCGTTCCTCACTGGTAACCTGCCTTCCCTTCTGTGGCTCTTCTGAAGCTACCATCAATCGGCCAAGATCCCCTCTGTCAACCGGGGTCCCTTGAAGGCTGGCTTGGACTACACTCAGAGGCAGAACTCAGGCCACTTGCTTTTTCTTGCTTGGCACGGAGTGAGTCTCTGATTTGGTTTGCTCTTTGGGGGAAACATGGCTCCGTGAACAAGATGGATTGTTGAAAGAGCCGAGAGAGGCGGGCTGTAAAACGTGCTGTTCTCCCATAGTGGCCGCTGAGAGCCCACTGGTTCCCCTCAGGGATTCCCAGAGCTCTTCTTCCTCATTGGGCCTTAGCCCAGAGAAAATGGCCACATGGGGAGCAAGGGAATGTGTTGTTTATTCTGAACTCACCTTTGGAGGGCTTTATTCTTTTCAAGGAAAAAAATGTAACAGGCACTGGGGGTGGGTGGGGCTCCATAGGTAAAGTGCTTGCTTTATAAGTACAGGGAGAGGAGAGTTCAGATCCCACATACAAGGCCAAAGTGTGGCTATGCCTGTCTGTAATCCTGGTTCCGGGAGGTGGAGAGAGGAAAAGCCTGGGGTTTTCTGGGCAGCCAGCCTAGCCAAATGGAGATCTCCAGGTTTAATGAGAGACGGTCTCAAAAGAAAAGTAAGATAAAGATGCAATTGAAGGATACACTACGTCAACCTCTGGCCTCCACATGTGCTCACATCAGCATGAGCATCACATACATACACAAGTGTACACACACACACACACACACACACACACACACAGAGAGAAAAAAAAAGATAACATATATCCCATGTATTAAACCATTGTCCAAGTAAGATACCCCTATAGCTTAAGGAAAATGCATCTCTCCATCTGAGTATGAAGTGCACCCTTGTGGGACACGAGAGAGACTGTGCACATGGGGGAGAATGGAGCTGTCTTAGTTTTGTTTCCTGTTGCTGTGATAAAATGCCCTGACAAAAGTAACATGAGGGAGAAGGGTTGATTTGGCTCACAATGCCAGGCTCCAGTCCATCATCGCAGAGAAGTCAAGGCAAGAACTCAAAGCAGCTAGTCATAGACATCCATAGTCAAGAGCAGAGAGACAAGAATGCATACATTCGCCGGGCGGTGGTGGCGCACGCCTTTAATCCCAGCACTCGGGAGGCAGAGCCAGGCGGATCTCTGTGAGTTCCCAACCAGCCTGGGCTACAGAGTAAATTCCAGCACAGGCACAAAGCTACACAGAGAAACCCTGTCTCAAAAAACAAAAAACAAAAAACAAACCAAAAGAGTGCATACATGCTTGGAGACAGAGGGCATTGTCACAGGAGTAGGAACCATAGACATTTGGGCAACTTCGTGTGACTTCAGGACCTGCTGGGGCCCGATCATGGATACACCACCTCCATTTGATGATAGATTGCCGGAGTGCGTGTCCTACTTTGTGGCTTGATGGTTCAGATAACACCCAGCTCATGAGGGGGAAGCTCAGGATGCATGGTAACCTGGTGGCCTATCTTCAAGTGTTCAGTTCCCACTAAGGCCCAGAGGTAGGCTAAGAGCTGTCCCTCAAAGGGGGAATAGTTGCCTGTAGATGATGGTAGACCTTTGCACAAGGGTCTCTCTGTGATTCACCTATACAGGTTTGCCAAAGGCTCCAAACAACATCCCTATCTGCCACGGACACCTCAAGCACCACTGGGTCTGCTGGATCATATGGTCTAAGTGGTAGAGCAGCCTGCCCAGCAGCCTGGACCAGTTGAAGAGCCTTCTCCTGTTCCAGGTCCCATTCCAAGCTAGCAGCTTGTCAAGTCACTTGGTCTATGGGCCGGAATAACACACCCAGGTGAGGAATGTGCTGTCTCCAAAATCCAAATAGGCCCACTAGGCATTGTGCTTCTTTTTTGATGGTGGGAGGGACCAGGTACAACCACTTACCCCTCACTTTAGGAGGAACATCTCTGCAATGCCTCAAGCCACTGAACTCCTATACGTTTCTCTGAGGTAGAAAGTCCTTGGTTGGATTTCTTCCCCATCCTCTAATGCACGTATGTATTACTAACAATTTCAAAGTGGTTGCTGGTTCCTTCTCACTTGGTCCAAGGAGCATAATGTCATCAATACAGTGGATCAGTGTGATAGTTTATGGAAGAGGCAGATGGTCAGATCCCTTCAAACTTAGTTACGACACAGGGCTGGTGTGTTAGTATACCCTTGTGGTAAAACTGCAAATGTAT
Organism: Peromyscus californicus insignis; assembly: GCF_007827085.1. NCBI lineage: Eukaryota > Metazoa > Chordata > Mammalia > Rodentia > Cricetidae > Peromyscus > Peromyscus californicus. The sequence goes on from NW_026294540.1 coordinate 18,922,154, forward strand.
ACTGCTGGCCTTGCTAGCCGAAAGCAAATCGCTTCTGGTGGACAGGTATCGAAGAAAAAGGCACTTTCTAGATCAATAGCTGCATACCGTGTACCAGGAGATGTGTTCATCTGCTCAAGTCAGGACACCACATCTGGCAGAGCAGCTGTGTAATCAGAGTTACTATTTGATTGATTTTGTGATGACCAGCTGCCATTCTCCATGAGCCGTCTGTCTTCTTCACGGGCCAGGGTTAAAGGGAGATGTGATGGAAACTACCATCCCTGCATCTTTCAAGCTCTTGATGGTGGCACTGATTTCTGTGATCCCTCTAGGAAAGAGCTAAGACCTGCTGAGGCACGTTCCAGAAATCCTACAGGTGTTCAATGCCAGACTGACATCCAGCCTCTCTGATGTGAAAGTAGCCATTGTTGGACATCCCAGATGGTATCATATCATGTAAGTCAATCCAATAACCCCTCTTTAATATATATAACATTATATATTTTATTATATATTATATATTATATCTATAATATATAATAAATATTTAATTTTATTATATTATATCTATTATACACTATACCTATAACATAGCTATATTATATCTATAATATATTATATCTGTAATATATAATAAATACATAATTTTATTATATTATATCTATAATATCTATTATATATTATATCTATAATATATTATATCTATAATCTATAATTGTAGAATATATAAGATAAAGAATTCTATTCTAGAATATATAATATTATACATATTATGTATATATATATATTCTATTGGTTCTGTTCCTCTAGGAAAAGACAGATGTGAGGAAGGCTGTCTTTCCTGCACAGAATGTGAAAGTCATCTGTATTGCTGCTGCAATCATTTCGTGGCCATGAGGCAATAGGGCCGATATTAAAGCCAAAACTCTGACAGGTACTAATCAAGAAGCAGCCAGCCTTGTTACGACTTCATTAAACTAAACGTTTGTACCTCCAGGCTTCTTGTTAGGCGAGGTAATTAAGTGCCTGGTTTTTTTTTTTTGAGTGTCAGCATGTTGGGCGCCCTACTCTTAGGAGAGTAGATCCAGTCCAGGGCTCCTTAAAGTTTAACATGGACACACATCAACTGGAACTTTCATTCCAGTTGCTGATTTCGTGTGTCTGAGTGGACCCAAGTCACATTTGCAAGGAGGTCTAGAATTCTTGAAACAGGCGGGCACTTCACTCCCTCTATACACGGAAATAGGGAATCATCACTGTTCATCCCAGCAAGAGTCTGATGAGTGTAAAAAAAATATAAGATCAAAGATAAAATTACTATTTTTTTTTTAGTTTTTTGAGACAGGCTTTCTCTGTATAGCTCTGACTGTCCTGGAACTAGCTCTGTAGACCAGGCTGACCTCGAACTCACAGAGATCCGCCTGCCTCTGCCTCCCGAGTGCTGGGATTAAAGGCTTGCGCCACCGCTGCCACCATCACCACCTGGTAAGATCAAATTCTTAACAGCCACAAACAGCAGACAATCCTGGGAAATGTGACTCAGTTGCTGGGGTGTTTACCTAGCAGGCACAAAGCTCTGTGTTCCCCAGCCTGGGCTACAGAGTGAGTTCCAGGAAAGGCTCCAAAGCTACACAGAGAAACCTTGTCTCAAAAAACAAAAACAACAAAAGCAAAAGCTATGTGTTCCATCCCCAGGACCACAGGAGAGGTGTGGAGGCACACATCTGTAATCCCAGAACCTGGGAAGTGGAGGCAGAAGGATCTCAAATTCAGTGTCAACCTATAGTTATGTAGAGAGTCCAAGGCTAGCCTAGGCTACACGAGACCCTGTCTCAAAAAAATAAAAATAAAAATAAAAAAAGAGGAGGGATGGGGATGCTGAGCTGTAGCTGCTCCGCCCTCTCAGGAACAGAGAGAATAAAGCTCAGTGCCTCCATATATTCATTGAGCCCTGAAATTCAAACCCTCTGCGTGGTCTTTCCTGCCTACTTTCTGCCTTAGTTGTTACTGGCTACCAATTAAAACCCAATAACAGAGTTCCACACACAAATTGTTCAGACAATTCACAAATTTATATCAAATTTATTATTATTAAATCAAATTTGAGAAATCGTTCAAGAAAAAAAAAAATCCCTGTAGGATGAGCAAGGACGGGGTCTGCTGGAAAGGATGCCAACTGGTCACCTGTAGTAATCCAGTTGTCACGTAGCAAACATTAAGGCAGGCACCTCAAAGGAGTGACATGTGAGACCCAGAGAACAGCGGGAGAGGAGGTTCAGCAGTGAAGAGATCTTGGTGCTCTGGCGGAGGACCAGAGTTTAGCTCCAACAGCTACACTGGCTTTTAAAAGATTTTTTGTTTTGGTGCCTGTCCTGGATCTCACTCTGTAGACCAGGCTGGCCTCGAACTCACAGAGATCCGCCTGGCTCTGCCTCCCGAGTGCTGGGATTAAAGGCCTGCGCCACCACTGCCCGGCCTAAGATATTTTAATTACATTTTTATTTACTGAATGTGTGTGCGTGGGGGGGGGGGGGGGGGGGTGCGCGTGTGCGCCATAGCTCATGAGTGTCGGCCAGAGTATCGTGTGTGGAGGTCAGTTCTCTCCTTCCACCATGTGGATTCCCAGCTTGTCAGACTTGGCAGCAGGTGCCTTTAGCAGAACCATCTAGCAGGCCCTTTTTATTTTGAGATGCGGGGGCCGGGCGGTGGTGGCGCACGCCTTTAATCCCAGCACTCGGGAGGCAGAGCCAGGCGGACCTCTGTGAGTTCTAGGCCAGCCTGTCTACAGAGTGAGATCCAGGAAAGGCCAAAGCTACACAGAGAAACCCTGTCTCGAAAAACCAAAACAAAACAAAACAAAAAAAAATAGTTAAATATTTTGAGACAGGATGCCCAGACACATCTTGAACTCACTCTATAGCCTGGGGAAGGTCTTGAACTTGTCATCCTCCTGCCTCAGGCCCCTGGGTAGCTGCGATGACAGGCCCAGCTGCCTATATATATGCTTATGAGTTTATCTAGAAATTCTTGTTATCGCAGAATTAGAACCAAAACTATTTTTCAAAATTATGACATGATGAAACAAAAATGTAGAATTCTGTGAGGCAAAAAAAAAAAGAGTGAAAAGATAAATCTCTAAAGGAAAACTGAAGAGACAGAGGCCGTAGTTTCATATCTGGGGCTGGCAAGTCAACAGAAGTTCAGATGACCCTCACCCTCACTGTGAGGACACGGTTATTTCTCAAATGCATAACACTCTGCTGTTTTCAAGCTGCTAACTCCAGTATCTGGTTCCTATGTCAAGAGATGGACTCTCTGTCTCACTCAGGTAGGGGTATAAGTCACCTATCCGGTGCAGAGGCATTGGTAGGTGTCTGTAGCTACATCCTCACAGGATGCAGGGCCCTGCCCAGCAGCCCCCAGGTCAAATAAATGTCACTATCAAAAATTGGGAACAATCTGGATGTATGTCAGCAGCTGGCCACATCAGTGAGGGGTCCCTGGTGGAGGCTTAGAATAGAAAATGCCATGCTGCCAGGAAGGTAATCCATGGCGTTGGCACCACCTGGGCAGACGGGCCGCACCGCATTGCTGATCAGGCCTGGCTTGGCTGGGACAGACCAGTGTGGGCTCTTCTTGCTTATGCGTGTGTCTTCTCCTTCTGATCCACACCCCATGCCTTTGTCAGTGGTTAAACATTCTGAAAATCACCTCTGCTGTTCCGTGCACAAAGCGAGTTACACAGGACAGGGTGTGGCTTACGTTTGTGTTTTTCTAAAATGTGTTTATAGCCTGGGAATGAGAATGTTTGCAAAACTCACGCACAGCTGGTGGAGAATTTTCTCAGTTTCAATTTTTGACAATAAATGTGTGTTGTGAAGAAAGAGGATGGGAAGGGAGATTGGTACATAGGTGATAGATGAATAATTGATTGATGATGCAATACATATATAGGTGATGGATAGACAGATGACAGATATATAGACAATAGATGATAGGTGATGGGTGGGTAAGTTACCACTTAGATGCACAGATGATTGATAGACAAATGATAGATGAATTGATTATAGATAGACAACAGGCGATTGATAGATAAATGACTGATAGATGATTATTTGCTAGATGACTGATGATTGGTAGAAAGGACAGATGTTTGAATAGATAATTGATAGGCAACCAATAGATGATAGATAGCTTGTAGATGATAGTTGGGCAGATAGATGGATCAATAGATAAGTGATTGATTGATTGATTGATTGATTGATTGAAAAATGACACTGTCCAGCTATAAATACAACAGGACACTACATACACCATCTCCTTCACTCTCTGCCAATCAAATGCCTTTTGAGGCTAGGCAGACAGACAGCAATGTCTGGCTGAGCAAGGGGTCAGTAAGCCAGTAGACCCACTGCCAAGTACACGGTCCTCATAGCCCCATTCCTGCAACTGCTCCTAGTGCAGATGGGAGCTCCCAGGATCAACAGACATCCTGATTCCTCAGGATGAACCCCAACCTTGCTGTTGGTTGTAAGAGGTCAAATCTCCTGCATAGAAATGGTGACCAGGGATTAGAACTTACAAAGCACGTGTACTCTGTGTCTCCTGGCCTGCCGCCTGCAATTTCTGTTAACACGCGCAGGGCTTCCTGGCTTCTTGTCGGTGCCTGGGCTGTGAGTTCCACCCAGCTCTCCCACCTCCACCTCTCCCTCCCATAGGTCCTCTGGCCCTTCGGTTCATGCCATCTTGTCCTCAGAGATTGGCTCCTCTTGTCTAGGTTCAAGGACACAGCTGGCCTTGCTCTGGGTAGCTTCTGCTTCCTCTGGTTGGTGCTTGGACACTTCCTGTCTGGTAAGGTCCTGCTTGCTTGCTTTCTCTCATTTACCTGAGCTTCTGTTTAGCACATGCGGTAGTGCAGTGGTTCTCAACCTTCCTAATGCTGCGACCCCTTTAATCGAGTTCCCCATGTTGTGGTGACCCCCTCCCCCAACCGTAAAATTATCTGTATGACTAACTTCATAATTGTGATTTCGCTACTGTTGTGCATCGTAATATAAATAAATATCTGATATGCAGGATGTCTGATATGCGACCCCTGTGAGAGGGTCATTGGACAACCCAAGGGGTCACGACCCACCACCGCCGCCAGTGGGTCTCAGCGTGGCATTTTTATACCTATGTGCCCTCACACTCTGTTCTCATTCAATCCTCCACTGCTCACTCTTGCTCACCCTTCGCTGGTCCCCTCCCCTCCCTGGAAAGTCCCTCCTTCGGCTTTCATGCCATATGTCTCCCATTACCTCTTCTGTCCCCCTCCCCCTCGCTCAGACCTCCCCTCTCTGCCAGCTCCCTTTCCACTTTCATCTCCCACGTGAGTGTGTGTGTGTGTGTGTGTGTGCGCAAGTGTGTGCATGTGGTTAGATGCTCATACTCGGGAAGGGGTGGACCCGCATGAGTCCCTCCCCCCCGCCATGGTCCTGTGAGCAAACCTAATTAAGCTCACTGTGTTACAAAGAAACTAAAGAAAGGAAGAAAGGAAGGAAGAAGGGAAAGAAAGAAAGAGAGAAAGAAAGAAAGAAAGAAAGAAAGAAAGAAAGAAAGAAAGAAAGAAAGAAAGAAAGAAAGAAAGAAAGAAAGAAGAAAGGAAGGAAGGAAGGAAGGAAGGAAGGAAGGAAGGAAGAAAGGAAGAAAGGAAGAAAGGAAGAAAGGAAAGAAGCAAGAAAGAGCCAAGGTAGAAAGGGAGAATCATTAAGGAGATCCACAGGAAGAGGAAAAGAAGAAAGGGTACTTAAGGAAGAATATGATCAAAATACATTATTATGTGTATGAAAATGTCATAGTGAAAGCCATTATTATGTATCATTAATATACTGTTAATCTTCTGGGGGGAAGTAAAAGAAAGAAAAAGAAAAAAAGTTGAGCTTTAAATTCCACAAGGGAGAAGATGTGGGATGCACACCCTTGAATCTGGCTTGTTTTGCTTAACACCGTGATCCCCAGGATGCTCTGACACCTGCTGGGTCCTTCACACCTCCCGGAGTGCTTGACCACCTCGTGGAGGGTGATGGCCCTTTCCACCTTCCAATGGTGTTCCTTTGAAACACTCCAGCAGGGGCTAGCAGACATGGTCTGTCTTTACAACTTCCAGAATTCTGGTAATTTTGAATTCAGACGCATGACTGCCTGAGTTCGAAGGAGACGCTGTGTTTCAGGCTCCTCAACTTTGGAGTTAACGCTGAAGCTGGGCGGGGAGAAGCTGCCCATGTCTCTTCACTCTGTGGACAGTGACTGGCACATCTGTGTCTTCGTGGTGGCAGGAGCTGGGGACTGACCCAGTGACGCCTCTCTTTTACTGTGCAGGGTCTCTGTGGTCAGGGATTGCCGAGTCCACCTCCACTTCCACTGTGTCACATGTGGGCCCTGGGCCTGAGCCTGAAATTGAGCACATCTCAGATGTCTAGTGGTGAGTGACACTGTCTTCATTGGGGTCCTGAGGACTACAGTGATGACACACCCCACTCCCACCCCCCCCACCCCCCCCCAACCTCACCCCCCACCCCCCGCTTTGCTCTGTTCCCTTGCTTAGGGAGAGCTCATGCCACGTGTGTGGAGCCTGGAGCTACTTTTAGAGGAAAACTGCCTGGGTGACATCATCTTGGGCTTCAGAGATGGGTTTCCAAGTTTGTATCTATGAGGAGACATCACATGGCTGTGCTGAGCAGGGCTGGTTGGGGAGTTAGCTCCCCAGTGCACCCTACAGATCTGTTTCAGGGTTCTGAAAGGGACCCTTTCACCTCTTCAGGAGCTAGTGACTCACAGGGCCTGGCATGAAATGGCCTTGTCACTTGCTTCTGACTGTCCTGGTAACAGCTGCAGCTGGGGGCCTACTATTCCCTGTGAGTCTTTCATCCCCCCTCTCTCCCTCTGTCCCTTTCTCTCCCTGTCTCTTTTCGCTTCTCTTTCTCTGTCTTTCTCTCTGTCTCTGTCTGTCTCTGTCTCTGTCTCTCTGTCTCTCTGTCTCTGTCTCTCTCTCCTCTCCCCTCCCCTCCCCTCCTCTCCTCTCCACCACCACTGAGAGCATCCTTTGGTGGCCTGGTAGTCAGCCCCTGGAGACTCAGACCCCTCCCACAGTGAGGACTGACTGAGCCTCCCTGCACTTTTGACCCAGGGTCTCACCGCCAGTTCCCTCAGAGAAGGATACACCAGGATAGAGAGCCCCATCTCCAGAGAGGAGCCAAAGCCCCTTTCTCTCTTTGCCCATGTCCCAGCTAGTCCCTTAGCAAAGGTGCTGGACTTTTCCTCCAAATGGACAATCTGTTTCCTGCTGACCCTTTCCCTGGGGAAGCTGCCCTGTATGCTGTCAATGACAGCCACTGAAAACCGGGGTCCTAAGGACCTGGCTGCTAGGCCAGCAGGCAGGGAAGGAGACACTCTCTGTGGCCCAGTGTGTTTATTCCTGGGAGAACCTGGCTTCCTGTTTTCAGGGGGGTGGGGTGGGGGAGAAAGGTTTAAAAGGCCTCATAAAAAGGGCTCAGAGGCCCCAACATCAAATGGCTCTTGCCAGGCAACCCTGTATAAGTTAAGCTGGGAGGAACCAGAACATCAGGGTTGAATTTCCCCCAGCAGATCCACACACTGTCACTTCTGGGGAGGGATCCTGTCAGAACACGTCTTGGCAGGGAGCCAGGCCTAAAATCCTTTGAAAACCCGAGTCTACGCGTTGGAGCGTTGGACGTACCTGTCTCCTATCTCAGTAGCAACCCAGGCTTTGCGGAACTTATTTAGTTTTAAATAAATGACAGATGAATTGTAGGCGGGGCTCACTCTAACTTAACAAGTCTCAAGGGTATGTGTGTGTGTGTGTGTGTGTGTGTGTGTGTGTTTGCGTGGGGGTGGGTTTGTTGTTGTTGTTGTTTTCTTCCTGAGAGATAGCCCTGAATGGGACCACCGTACACTCTCATTCTCTGTTGGTTTTAATCGCAATGTCAAAGGAAAGACCAGAGCGTCTCTGGTGTTCGGATGTTTCTGATTTAGACGAGGGCTCCAGGAAGTACAGAGCTCATTAAATCCAGCGCTGTGGGGAGCCGGCCTGGCGGCCTTCCCTTCACCTGCTCCCGACTTAGATACCCCATAGTCTTGTCGGGGTGCAGCGGGCAGCAGGCTCCGCAGCTGGCAAAGTGGGTTCCTCGGCCCCGAGGAAGGGGGAGAAAAGCAAAGTATTTGGGAAGTGCCCAGACGTAAAACCAAAGCTTCCGGACACTTCTTCGCCAGGGACAGGTGCCTCCAATGACTGGGGGTTGTGCTGTGGATACAACACCCTTCTTTGCCTCCCCCCTCCTTCCCCTCCATTTTCCCTCTTTCCCTCTCTCCCTCCTTTCTGGTCACTCTCTTCCTCCTCCTCTCCTCACCCCATTCCATCCCCTCTCCTCCCCTCCCCTTCTCTTCTCCCTCCCCTCCCCATTGTCTTCTCCTGCCCTCCTCCCTTGCTCCCCTTCCCCAAGCCCTCTTCTCCCTCCCGCCCTCTCCCTTTGTCTCCTTCCTCCCTCCCTCATCCCCCCTCTCCTCCCAGCCCTCCCCTCCCCCTCTGGTTCCTCTCCCCTCATCTCTCCTTCCTCCTTCCCCCCTCCCTCCTTCCCTTTCTTTCCCCATTCTCCTCCTCTCCCTTTCCTCTCCCCTCCTCACCTCTTCTCTCCGCCATCCCTTTCCTCTTCTCGTTCCTCTCCCCTTCTCAGCCCTACCCTCTTTCTGGATGCTCCTCGAGAAAAACTTTAAACACGGATGGTAGCTGAAATAGGGGGTCCCGGGCATGTACATCTGTGCCTTGCTTTCCTTGCTTCTGGGGTCGCTGGGACAGTATGGCGGGATCTGAGTCAATGGCGGAGCTGCAGGAATGCAGGGACTGCACCCGGAGCTTCATCCCCATCCTGCAGCCACTCTGTCACGGGCCACCCCACCTGTGGCTTTGGTGGCCACCCCTCCCGAGTGGCCACAGAACAGGATAGCAAACACTGTTCGCACCTGTCCATCTGAGCTCTCCCATGTGGACCGCGTCATAGAGTGGCATGCTCAGGGTCCCGGGGAAACCGAACAGCTTCTGCTCACAGGGGTGCCATTTCTGTGGTCCAAACGACGTGTCTGCTGGAGCTCACAAGGTGGATGCTTTGTGCCCATGCAGCAGTGCTGAGAACCTGGGACCTTTCGAAAGGATGAGGCTCCAAGGTCTCCGAGGGCCCTTGTTGTCAGGGATGTTCTCTAAGATCTCTTGGTTCTTGGGGGTGATCCACAAGGTTTGGGGTGCTGCTCCCAGGAGTGGATGAAGGCGGCTATTATGGGAATGGGTTTGTAACCATAAGGATGGATTTGTCACCAAAGTAAGCCGGGTCCCCTCTTTGTCTTTCACCTCATAAAACCGTGAGATGGCACAGCAAGAAGGCCAGCCTCTGGTATTCCGTTACAGCAGCAGAAAGCTGCCCAAGACACTAGGTGGTGGTGAATGGAGCTCAAACACAGTTCGATGCACAGGTACAACCATTGACATGATAGTTACTGAGCACCATCTAAGCAGTCTGTCTGTGCCATAAGTATACAAAGACCAGAGGTACACCATCAACAGCTCCTCCTTAGACATCACAAGGCTCTTAGGAGCTTTGTGCAGCTCCTTCCCTGCGCATGCTCAGATGTGCTCTCCTCCTTTCCCTACCCTATGCTGGCATCGTGGTTCAATGGCCAGAGCCCTGGTCTCCTACCAGAGACCTAGCAGTGGGACACAAGAAGGTGTATTCCAGGGCACACATGGCACACACAACCCTCTCCCTCCTAGTTGGGTCTGGATGCAGTCTTGGCTATCTTTAGGGAGCTGATGGGTGGGGTGTTCCCCTCAATATTTGGTGGGTCTTGTCTTGGGACTTCACTGTGTTGTGCTCTTGGGTTCACCGTCCACTGTGGTTCTCGTGACTATACACACAGCACTGTGGAACGTTCTTCATTTAAATTCCCTCCAGGGAAATGTTCTGTCCTGTCCACTGAGGCGGCCATCACAAATAACCATAAGTACAAAGACAAAAGCAGCAGGCACTCCCTTGAAAGCATGGACGAGGAAACTCGGACCCAACTGTGGCAATGGCGACTTCCGGCAGCCCTCTCCTCTCACAGGCTCAGGGGGCCTTTCCTCGGTACCAAAGGTGTGGAAGATCTTGGGTACCTTCCTCTTCATGTAAGGTCACTAATCTTGTCTATAGGCTTCATCCAAACCAAGTCACCCACCCATCATTTCCCCTAGGAGACAACATAGGAGTGCCAGTGCTGGGCCCCTGATGGGTGCGTTCATCTGACTTGTCTACTCATGGTCCACCATCCAACTCATCCTCCTAGATATCGGTGAACATCTGCTGCTAGGCAGGGAACAGAAAGGCTGACGGGTGTGCAAGCTCACTTGGCATATGATGCTCACGCTCTTCAGGTGCCCACAGAAATATACACTGTCCTCGTCACACAGAAAGGGGAGGTGGGGGTTACAGAGAACAAAGGCAGGTCCGTGGAGATGGCTCAGCCGGTAATGTATTTGCCATGCAATCATGAGGACCTGCGTTATCTCTCCAGAACCCACGGAAAAAGCATGACGTGAGGGTACACACTTGTAATCCCAGAATGGAGGGGTGGAATCCGGGAGATCGGTGGCCTCAGGGACAAGCCAGCCTAGCTGAATCAGCAGGCCTTAGTGAGAGACCCTGTCTCGGACAGGGTGGTTGGCGCCTGAGAAATGATACATTTACATATGTTGGGTCACCAGCCAGTATCAAAATGTTACTGACTTCCCAGCTTGCGAGTGTGGGGTCTAAAACCCGTAGAGCTCAGGGAGTAAGCACGGTGGAGTTTTTTTCTTTTTATTAGACATGGGGACAAGTGTTAAGAAATCTGCCAAAAAGTTTAGAGAGAATGAGGAGCATGCGCAAGGGAATGAGTGGGTCCCCTGGAGTCACTTGTACACGGTTCCTGCTATGGGCTTTCTTACATTTTGTCTTTTCCCACCTGGTTATTTCAAGGCTTTTGAGGTGAGTAGCTTGTGTTTCTGAGTGCTTGCCTGTCTTGGGGCCTACACTGCAGTCTGATGGCTTATGATCCATTTATAGAATTATGCAATAGTAGCCACCATCCACTGTAGGTAGGACACAGTGTCTGTGTGTGAGTACACATGCGTTCATGGGTCCACATGTGTGCGAGTGGTCAGTCATGGGTGTCTTCCTCAATTATTCTCCACCCTGGATTTGTTTTGATTTTTCTGAGACAGGGTCTCATTTTGTAGGCCCCGGCTAGCCTGAAACTCTCTATGTAGACCAGGCTGGCTTTGAACTTACGGAGATCTGCCTGTCTCCACCTCCTAACGCTGGGATTAAAGGTGTCTATCACCTTCTTTTGTGAGACAGTCTCTCACTTGGCCTGGAGCCTACCAGTTTGGCTAGACTGACTGACCAGAAGGCCCCAGGGATCCATTCACCTGTCTGTGTCTCCCAAGCACTGGGATTACATACTACCATGCCCTGCTTTCTTAAATTGTTGTTTTGTTTTATTTTGTTTTTTTAGTTTATTTTTCAATTATGTGTATGTGTGTGTGCGTGTGTGGTTATGTGCCTGTGAGTGCAAATGCTCAGAAGACAGTATCATATCCCCTGGAGCTGGAGTTAGAGGTGGTTGTGAGACACCTGATGTGGGTGTTGGGAACTGAATTCAGGTCCTCTGAGAGAGCCGCAAACGCTTTTAACTGCTGCGCCGTCTCTTCATCCCCATCACATGGTGTTTATGCCAGTACTCTGGTCCTTAAACTTACATAGCAAGTATTTTACCCATTCAGCCATCCTCCTGACCCCTACTTTAGGACATTTATAATGTCAGAGAGAGAAAGAGAGAGAGGGGAGAGACCCCCCAAAGCTTTCCATAACTGACCTCCAAGTCCCCTTCTCAGGATTCACTACCCCCAACCCCCCAACCCCTACTGCAACCACAAAACTTCCCATCCTTGCAGATCTACGTTTCTGGGCTGAAGTTTCTTGGTGGCTGGCTTTGTCCATGTAAAATGATGTTTCCAAGAGTCATCTACACCACAGAAGGTGTCAGGGTCCCCCTGCTTTTTATGGCAAAATCCCACTCGTTGTGTAGAGGGACCCCATTGTGTCTGCTCCACCACAGAGGCATCCAGCCATCTTCCTGTTTGGACTGTCAGAGCAGAGCTGCGGGGAACATCTGTGTGCATGTTTGCGTGCGGACATGTGTTTCCATTTCTCTCTAGGTTGATGCTTTAATCCACTCGGATGGTAGGTTCGTTTGATGTGGAGAATGGATTGTTCCAAGTAGGGAATTTCCCAACTAGAACTAACAGGAGGGAAGAGTTCGTTTTCCCCTGGGATAGACGGGCTGGGACAGAAAGCTGTGTGCTCCCATCCATTTGCACAGCTCTTTGCTTCTGTGGCTCCTCTCAGCCCACTGGGTGGACAGTCTCGTTTCTCCATCGGCCTGCCTTCAGGGGCCCTAAGCCCTGCCAGGGCCCTCACTCTCAAGAGGGTAAACCTCACATCGCCCCCCTCCCCACAAAGCCTCAGACCACTTGGCTCTTCCTGTGCCTAGAATACATCGAATACACCTTTTGGTTTTAAATGGTTTTGTTTTTTGTTTTGGAATACAACTTTTTAAACAATGAACTGTGCTATTTATTTATTTATTTATTTATTTATTTATTTATTTATTAATAAATGATACTAAGGTTGAAATCCATCAGCCCCTGGATGCTGGACAAGCACCGTTCTACTGACATGAGCCCTGCCTTGGTCTTGTTTTTCCTCTCTCATCTTAATGACTAAATCACAGTGAATGGGTTTGAGCCATGGGCACACATCCAAGCACTTTGCCCTGGCTTAATAGATGAAGACTTTCCTGTTCGGAAATTGGGTCCTTTTGGATTTTCACTGGCTATTTTTACCTGTTATATGAGAGCTGAGAATGTCATTGCAGCATTTGGGTTGAAATCGAAATGGAACTTCACAGCCTTGGGGTGCATATTATCTTGGTCAGCCTGTGTTTGCCTCCAGAAGGCACATGCCAACACCAGGAAGTGTAACACACACACACACACACACACACACACACACACACACACACACACACACCCTGGAGAGCAGACACTTCCATCTCAGCTGCTGTAATTTCCAGAGACAGGTAAGGAAGAGGGGCATGTGGATGTGAAGGTATTGATTGGCAGGTCCATCTCTCCACTATTTTGCCTTCCCTCTTCCCTTGGGACTGGGGGCACTGGTTGATGAGTTCAAGGGCCTCAAAGTCCCAGATGACAGGAATGAGTGTGCCAGTCATGAAGGCAGGCCTTCTTCAGCAAAGCCAAGGGGGGAAATGGGCTTCGTCTCGAAGGGCTGGGTGAGGCTGGGACAGATACAAAAGACAGTGTGGGCCTGGAGAGATGGCTCAGTGGTTAAGAGCTAGTACTGCTCTTTCAGAGGACCTGAATTTGGTCCCTAACACCTATGTTGCGCAGCTCACAACTGCTTGCAAGTCTAGCTCCGAGGGATCAGAAATCCTCTTTTGGCTGCTGCAGGCACTTGAACACAGTCTCTCTCTCTCTCTCTCTCTCTCTCTCTCTCTCTCTCTCTCTCTCTCAAAAAAAAAAAAAAAAAAGATATTTGAAAAACAAAAGCAACCAACCAAACCCTACCCTTGAAGCCCCACCCCTGTCCTCTCCCACTGTTAACTCCACCCTGGGGGGATGGGTGCCCAGAGCAGCTGCTTCGTGGCCTGTAACGGAATATGGACTTCAAAAGTTTGCCAGCTGTTCCTGGAATGTGGCTGCCACCAAGTCCCCTGAGCTTTGGTCCCTGCACCTTTACTACCCATGCCTGACAAGTTGGCTTCAGAGCAAAGTGTCATGGGAGGGTGTTGGTTGTTCAGTGGCCAGGCAATCAGAGACAAGGATGTCAAGACCCGTCCTGGGGTCTTTAGAAGTCTCTTTATCATAACCATCCAAAAAGAAATGATTTCATTCCTTGGGTTTCTCCCTGAGCATAGTCCTTACCAAGGGACATCAGACAGGTATCATGGTGGCAAATAATAGATACAGACCAGTCATGCTCAACAGAGGGGTGTGTGTGTGTGTGTGTGTGTGTGTGTGTGTGTGTGTGTGTGTGTGTGTACGTGCATGTACCATGAATGTGGAGGTCAGAGGCAACCTTGGGCATCATTCTTCAGGTACCTTTTCCCTTTTATTTAAGACAAGGTCGCTCATTGGCCTGGAACTTGGCCAAGAAGGCTAGGCTGGCTGGTCATGGAGCTCCAGAGATGACTTATCTCCATCTGCCATCTTACCATCAATGGGATTATAAGATTACAAGTGTGTGTCTCACACCCAGCTTTTTATGTGGGTTCTGGAGGCCAGCAGGAGGCTAGAGCATGGCGCTGGCTAGCAGGAGCTCTGTGGTGGGTTGTTTTGTCCCCCGTACTCCAAGGAACTACACTAAACATCAATTCAGCTATGTCCAGGTTCTTCCTTCAGCTGCTCAGAGCCCTCAGTGAGACAGGCCAGCTAACCTCGCCAAAACCAATGACAACCTAATCTGAGCCGGGCCCCCGTCTTTGGAGGTTGGGTCTCTTTACCAGATAAGTATAAAGGATGACTCTCAAATGCAGACTGATATTTTCTTAGGAATATAAACACCTAATCGACTGCCATCACACGGGTATCACACTGCGAACCCTAGGAAACTCTGGGTATGGTTGAGTCGGTACAAACTGGACCTGACCAATGGTATTCTACAGGTCACACGCCCCTCTGGGGGCCATGAGGAGACCTCTGTGTTGTCTGCTGTTGTACCCTACACTTCCCCTAGCTGGTCTGCACTTCTGGGCCTCGGCAGAGGGTGGTCAAGTTCAAGGAGCTGGAATAGACAGCTCGGTGGAGCTGGGGTCTGCAGCAGACTCTACAAAAGTCAGATTGAAGAGTGTCCTTGGGACATCAGAGTCCAGGCAAGCCTATCTCCTGGGAAGGTGGGCCCTCTGTTGTGGTGGGTGGGACAGATATGCAGCCCCTTTGCTCTTGTGGATGGGTAGGCAGAGTGGTTGGTGGCAGCCCTTAGGCTACAGTAGATGGAACTTGAAGGCGGTACAGTCTCAGGGCCAGCATGGATTGCAACCAAGCAGGAGTCAGCTGAGGGCTTTGACCTTCAGGCCACATTTACAAGTGCAGAAAGCAAGACTCCAGAAACTGACTCCGGCTTCAGGCCAAGTGAACGGCCCTATTCACAGAGCCTGGGTTTAGGTCTCAGGCTTTACAGCAGAGATTTCCTCTCTGACCGGAGCTGTGTTACCTAATAGCCAGCTAATAACGTGCTTAGGATGCCGGAAGGGCCCAGGGGCCAGCAATCTATTTTTAAGGAATGAGTCTTTCCATATGAGCATCCAAGAAGAGTTAGCGTAGCAAATGCCAACATCCAATGGACAACTGCATGCTAAGTTTGTACTGCAGGGTAAAGAATGCTTTCCCTTGGAATTCTTTGCAGGGGGTAGGGGCTGGTGTGTGTCCTCATGACAGAGAGTTCAGTGAACAGCCTCTCCATACACCTCAGCATCAGGGCCAAGCTAGCTCTGCCCATTCATTAAAAGCATAGATTTATTAGTTATGTGTATGAGTGTTTTCCTGCATATATGTATGTGCACCATGTGTGCACAGTGAGTACCCACGGAGGTCAGACAATGACATTGGACCCCCCTGGAAGTGGAGTTGTAGACCGCTCGTGAGCTTGTGCTGGGAACCGAACCTGGGTCCTCTGCAAGAGCATCCAGCGCTCTTAACTGCTGAACAGCCTCGCCAGTCCCCTCTGCTCCATTCTCCATGGTACTGATGACATTTCACTTTTATTTCAGTTTGTGCGCCTCTGGCCAGGTTGTGTCACTGAGAGAAGTAGATGCTAGCCAGGCTGTGGTCTGGATGCAGGAGCTATCTATTTAATTAATCATTTCCTGTTCCTCAGTCGCAAGAGTTCCTTCTTTGGAGAGACATACGCAAAGATGACCTCCTCTCCCTAAGGTCCCCACAACTCAAAATACCGTTCCGCCCAAGTTCATCGTGGGAGAACCAATGAGTTTATTGGGCTTGCTTATAGAGTATGGGTGACCCCCAAGGCAAAGTCTCACTGGAAGGTCCTCCTCCAGTCGGCCTGGATGATGGTTTCTCCACAGCTGCATAGTCATACTTGCCCGTGTATCTGTTCTAGCCCCTCCCCTAGACAGAGGCTCTGGCCACATCACATGCACTTAGGGCAGAGATGCATGGTATATGGAAGTTGCATTGTACACTGGGAGGGGGGCAGCAGGAAATCTTCAGTGCAATGGCCCTCCCCATCGATTCCTTTGTGGGATGTTAACAGATGGACTTTCGCAAGCAGGCAACACCGATCTGATGAGGATGGCAGCTGCTTTGCCTGTAGGACTGAGTTCTACAGCACCCTGGTGAAGGCCCTGGGGTTTTTCTTCAAACGACACCGCCTCTGGACTTGGACCCACGGCTACAGAGGTGACATTGAGCCGGGGCCTGGGATCTGGTTACAGATAGACTCTCACCCCTATCCAGGCCTGCTCAGAGGGCTCCGTGGGGAGGGCCTAGCACCTACTTGAACAGCTCTCCATGGACTTCAAAGGTGCATGAATATTTAAAAGGTGCAGATTTAGACTAAAATATATTGGGGGAACCAATGTACCCCAAGAGGGTCAGGCCTCCTTCCCATACACCCTGACTGGCCCTTCCCAAGAGCTTCCCAGGCAAGTTCTGACACCTGAGAACAACTTTGATTCCTACACTCTGTGCCCTGTATAAATTTGAACATCAGCAATTTCACACACCCCAGTTCCTGGTCTGTATTCACAGTGAGGGGTTGGGAAAAAAGCGTGAAAAGCAAACAGTCTAAACACATTAAATGATAGACTCATTTGACAAAATATTTTTTTTAAAAACTGCCACAATTTTTTCTATATAAAGCGATGCTCTATAAAATTAAGATATTTTAAGCCGGGCGGTGGTGGCGCACGCCTTTAATCCCAGCACTCGGGAGGCAGAGCCAGGCGGATCTCTGTGAGTTCGAGGCCAGCCTGGGCTACCAAGTGAGTTCCAGGAAAAGGCGCAAAGCTACACAGAGAAACCCTGTCTCGAAAAACCAAAAAAAAAAAAAAAAAAAAAAAAAAGAAAAGAAAAGATATTTTAAAAATGTAGATAAGACAAAAGAAAAGGGTAAAAAAAAAAAAAAAATCACACCCTTTAAGTGCCCAGACATGGATGTTTCTGGAGAATTTGCATTGCTCTTATTTGACACACCATTTGGGAAAAAAAAAATGAGACGATGTGTTTTGTGTTTCATGATTTTGCACGAAGTCTTGGTACAAAAATTCCTCCGGACAAATCCCTGCAATAGGGTCCTCAGGTTGATGTTTGCAGGGGCTGGTAAGAAAGTGGGCTTGATTTAGAAGGAGCTTTATATGACCGTGAGGAAAGCTGAGACCAATCACTCTGTCCACCAGGATCCCAGGAGAATTTTGTAGGGGACAGTGAAGTTCCGGTGAGTAGATATTTGAAGTGACGCTCTCAGTAGGTGACCCAGCTCCAACAGGTTACCTGAGGATTTTCTCAGAGCTGGAGATGGTATCTGCTTCTGAAAGCCAAGGGACCCTGCAGCCCCAGCCTGTATGACCAGGGCATTGCTGAGTGCTGCCTGGGCATGGGTACTGAGATCTCAGGGCCCCTCTCTGTGGGGAGAGTGGTAATAACCTCCATCTATATCAGGATCTGTTATTCTCTGCAGCCCTGCCTCTTTCTAGACCTCGTTCCCAAGACAGCAGAGGCCAGAAGAAGGTATTGCTCCTCTAGAGCTGGAGGTGCAGGTGGGTGTGAACTGCTTGATGGAGATCCGAACTCTGGTCCTCTGCGAGAGCAGCAAGCTCTCTTCACTGATGAGCCATGTCGCCAACCCCTCACCAGGAGCTTATGAATGATTCCTGCTTTGAGACCTTCCCACTTGACATTATTCCCTGCCAACTGCTGAGCATGAGTTTGAACATCGTTAATTTAGTTGGCTTTTGAGCTGGTAAGGCAGCTCAGCAGGTAAAGGCGCTTGCCACCAAGCCCGACGACCCGAGTTCAATCCCTGAGACCCACACTATAGTGGAAGGAAAGAACTGACACCTGCAGGTTGTCCTCTGATCTCTGCATGTACACGGTGGCATGTGTGTGTGTGCTTGTGTGTGTGTGTGTGTGTGTGTGTGTGTGTGTGTGTGTACCTGTGTGTGTATATATGTGTATGTGTGCCTGTGTATGTCTATGTGTGTGTTTGTGTATGAATGCCTGTGTATGTCTGTGTGCGTTTGTGTGTGTGTGTGTGTGTGAGACTCTATGTCTATGTGTCTCTGTGTGTGTATATGAATGCCTGTGTGTATGTGTATTTGAGTGCTTGTGTGTATGTGTGTGTGTGTGTGTGTGTGTATGAGTGCTTGTGTGTATGGAGTGTGTGTATTTGTGCCTGTGTATGTGTGTGTCTCTGTGTGGGGGTGGGGGTGACTTCGGGAGTCTCTCTGTGTGTGCGTGCCTGTGTGTGTGTGTATGAGTACCTGTATAAGTCTGTGTACATGCTTTCCTACAAACACACACTCTTCATGCAACTGTCACACTCGGGAGTGTTCCCCAGCAGAATCTGGGGCCACAGGATCTGAGAGCTAATGCTCTTGGTGCATTGCCCTGCAGGAAGGTGATCCAGCTGACACCCTCCCCTGTGGAACATGGGACGCTTCCTTCCCACAGCCTGTCAGCATCAGGACTTAACTAGCTGTGCCCCGTTCCTGCCAGCATTAGTGGCATCTCACTTTTTTTTTTTTTTTTTTTTTTTTTTTTGGTTTTTTGAGACAGGGTTTCTCTGTGTAGTTTTGGTGCCTGTCTTGGAACTCACTCTGTAGACCAGGCTGGCCTCGAACTCACAGAGATCCTCCTGGCTCTGCCTCCCGAGTGCTGGGATTAAAGGCATGCACCACCACCACCCGGCTCTCTCTAATAATTTGAAATGTTTTCACCTGTCAAATATATTTATTCTGTCTTTGGATTTTCTATTCCATGCCCATTACAGTTTTATCCTCACATCAACAATGCAATTTTAGTGACCTCAGCTCTGTGGCCTCTGATTACTTGGCAATGCAGATCCATATTTATTCACTCAGCAGACTTGATTTGTCAATTGTCTGTCCTCAGCCCTGTGGACAGATGTTGTCTCCTCATTATTTCTTTTGATATCTTATTATCTTCATGCATGACTTTTGAAATTGAACTTAAATTTTGTCAGATGACATATATGAAACACATATATCATGGGAGCCATTTTTTTTTTTTTTTTTTTTTTTTTTTTTTGGTTTTTCGAGACAGGGTTTCTCTGTGTAGCTTTATGCCTTTCTTGGAACTTGCTTTGTAGACCAGGCTGGCCTTGAACTCACAGAGATCCGCCTGCCTCTGCCTCCTGAGTGCTGGGATTAGAGGCATGTTATCGAAATACCTATGATTTCAGAATTGTGTAGAAGGTAGTTTTTATTACAAAATCCTGTAGCTCAGTTAAACTTGTTTTTAAGATTGTGTGCATGTGTGTGTGCATGCGCGTGTGTATACAGTGCCCCTGGAGGCCAGAAGAGGACATTGGATCCCTTAAAGCTGGAGTTAACAACCTCTTGTGAGCCAACTAACATGGCTACCTGGAACTGAACTCAGGTCCTCTGCAAGAGCAGCAAGCGCTCTTAAGCTCTGAGCCAGTCCTGCTCAGTTAAACTTTCAAAGTGACTCTTATGCTGTGGTTGGTGAACACAACTCACGCCACACACCTTTGTTGTCCTGATTTGGGGCATCTGGCACTTATCTGCAGGTGGGGCCCACGTGATGGTGGTGTTTTATCTTTTCCTCCATTTCCTTGCTCCCATGAAACATCTGGTTTTAGTCACAGGGGTGGAATGCATCCTAACGAGAGATCTGCAGGGGAGCAGGAGGGCAGGGTGGCTTCCCACAACTCGCCCTGTTCAGGAAGTCAAGAGTCCACGATACCAGGAGAGTCACCCACCATTCCCCCCAGAGTATCTACAGTCAAGGAAACACTTTCACCATGAGGTATTGTCACTCAGGTGCGGTCACCTTGTGGAACGGGTCTCTCTAGCTGTCTGGACTGTGGGGACACACTATATTAGGTTCTCTGCACAAGGAATCATTGCCCCTTACAAAGGAGATAATCGGAAATGATCGATGTGCTGTATATACACATGGTGTGTCTTGTATGTACGTGTTCTGAGAATTTCTGCCCTGGGGAGACATCAGCAACGTCTACTGCTGCTTCTAAGGTCACACCTACAACCCATAGTATGACAATCTATAGTGCTACTGTTCTACCAAAGTTCACCTTGGGGAACCACGGAGTTAATTGGGCTTTCTTCCAGAACATGGGGGTGGGGGTTACTGACAGGAGTGTGAGTGAGCTGCATAGATGGAGTCCCCTTTCATTAACTTACCCTAGACTGTATATACTGGCACCTCCCTGAGCCCTGCCAGGATGCATGCAGTTAGGGCAAGGTTGCATCCACATGGGTGGGACACTCAGGTGAGGGTCCTATGACCCTCCCCACACCCTCCTCTGAGGGAACATCAACAGTTCACAGGCTGCTCCTGATAGATGCTCACATATGAGCACAGCTGAGCTGAAGAAGAAGGAGGAGGCTGTTTTGTTGGGAGGATGGCTCAATACAGCAGTGTACATGTGCATGCGTGCACTCACAGGATCCAGGGCTCTCTGGAGCCTCACACATCTCAAACTTTGAGTTTGAAAAAAAAAAAAAAATTAACAGTCTTTATAGCTACCGGGCACCACAAATCACTTTTGTTCATGTTATTTGCACCTATATCCAGTTGCAAATTAAAACTGAGAGATTTAAAAATATTTACTTGCCTCGGAAAACAAAAGCAATACCCTTGCAGGCTGATGCAACACTCCAAAACTTTTCAACTCTATTTCCTAAAACCCAAAATGTCATGGAGGAGTACATTGTTCCTGCGTTCTGCAAATCTCTTAATCTCTGGCTTAATCAAAGACAGCTGGCATCTCATCTGCACATCTGTGTCCAATGAGTCCCTCCATACAGTCACATGGGCTGTGGGCACTCAGCAGTTGTCTTGGAGAGCAAGAGTGGGAGGGTCCCACAGCCGTATCCTGAAGCCCGCCCACGTGTATGTCTGTGCAGCATGCACTTGCAGTGCCTATGGTGGCCAGAAGAGGGCGTGAGATCCTTAGAGACTGGAGTTACCGCTAGTTGGGGGCTCCCACATAGGTGCTGTGAAGGGAACTCAGGTCCTCTGTGATAAGCTGGGAAGCGCTCTTAACTGGTAAGCTATCTCTCCAGTTCTCTGGAGACCTGTTTTATTCACTCATTCGTTCATTTCTCTCCAGCTCTCTGGAGATCTGTTTTATTCATTCATTCGTTCATGTTTTACAATTTTGAGATGGCTCCAAAATACATTTTGAGGTAGCTAAACAGCTCTAGCATATTGGTTAGCCTTTACTGCAGCCATAAGACCAGGGATGCTCTCAAGCCTAGGAAGGTGAATTAAAACAAGTCTCACCTCAGTGTCTTCCCTCTGTGATGTCTGCAGGGAAGACCTGCTTCAGGGGTGTCGTCACATAGGGGACTGCGGAGTGGCCGACAGATGCCGTTCCTGCATTTCTGCTGTCACATTCAGGACGTGGTCCACCCTGCCTGTGCCTCTGATGCAGCAGCAGTTCAAGTCCCGGGCCTCTCTATACTGTTGCTCTTCCAGCTCTACCTGGCTGGTGTGTGAGTCACCTACGAGCCATCACAGGGAAGGAAGGAGAAGCAGAGGTGGAGCATGTGGGGGTGACTCCAGTGTCCCTCACTCCTGCCTGTCACACCCCAAACCCAGAACCATCTATTTCTACAGAGAGGAATGGGATCTAGGGGAGGTCGTGGGTATTCCTGTAGACACCTTGTGGGTTCACTACTGTTTTGCTTGGTTCTGTCTGCCACGGGGCTAGCCTTGGAAATCGGGTCTGAGGGATATAGGCATCTCATTTCTGGAGGGGCAACTTCCTGTCAAAGCCACATTCCTCTGAAGGGGACTAGCAGGAGCAGTGGGAGAAATGGGGCTGTTCTAGTAGACAAGGATTCCTATTTGGTCTGGTTCTTCATTTTTGGTCTCTAATGTATCTAAAATCTGCTGCTGCTATTGACTGTGACCCCACACAGCATGGTGTCACTGCAAAAAGCACAATATGATGTGTGGACACACACACACACACACACACACACACACACACACACACACACACACGGTCCCATTTGAAGTCCTCCAGTGGTCCAGGTTGGGTCACAGCTTGATTTATTGTGTGGACTAACAAGCGTTTCATCGGCAGCCTCCTGGGAGTGCGGCTCGGGTGCTGTAATGAACAGCCCCCACCCCCACACACACCCCCAGCACACAATGCACCAAGTTCCTTGAAGCTATTCTTGTCACAATAAGTCTGCAGGGGGCAGAGGCATCTTCCTCCTGACCCACTTCCTGGGGCGACTTTTTTTTTTTTTTTTTTTTTTATCAACTTGAAGCTTGCTTCCTCTTTTTCCCTCGATGGTCAAGGTCAGGAGATGGAAGCTGGGAGTTGCATGCGCATGTCAGGGGTTAGGCAGACAGCTGTCCAAACACGGAGCAGGAAACACACGGTGCAGCTAGGTGCTCTCTACCTGTGGCAGTCAATACTCTGGAGCCCCTACTCCCATAGCCTTGGACGCACGGCTCCTGGTCTTACATTCTCTCTTCGGTGTTCGCTCCTGAAGTGAAATAGGACCTCGGTGAGCAAGGTGCAGAATCATGCACAATGGGAGGAAGTGTTGAGAAAGAAGAGGGCCGACGGCACGTTAAAAGAACGAAGCCCTTCGAGAAATGGCAGTGTGCTTGCTGGCTTCTGAGAGCACGGCAGAGCTAGCTCCCCAGTCACAGGCCAGTGCACAGTGTCAGGAGCCTGACGGCATCGGCATCGTGGAGGCCACATGGTGCTTTTGAAGACACCTGCTGCATGCCTTGACTCTGGTGACGGCTGCTTCCACGGGCACTGGGGTGATGGACCCTCCATCTGCTTGACATGGCGTGGTTTCGGGAGACCAGCATTCATCCGGGAAAGTTCTTCCTCATTCTGGGTTTAGTTCTGTGTCACCTAGAGGCTCCTCGGGTCTCCCGATCCCCACGTTAGCTCCTTCTTAGGGCTATGACTTGAGGCTATGACTTGAGGGTAGCCTCCCTCAGCTTGTGCAGTCATCCTAGCAATCAGCCCCCCAAAATATATGCTTCATCAAATTCTATCACTAAGTGACCTGAGCCCATGCTAGAAGTAGGAGGGAAGCTTTATCTCACCAAAGATGACAAAGAGCAGATTCCCATTCTTCCTAAGGGACTGTCACACTTCAGGCTGTGCTTGTGACCATCCAGCTGCAGTTGTCATCCTGAAGCAGCCCCCAGACGACAGTGATTCCTAAGGCCTGTGCTCTGGGAAGACTGGTTCACACAGATGAGAGACCCAGGTCAGCCATTGCAGGAGGGTTTATGATAGCAAACGCTTACCAAGCGACTAATGTCTCATTCATGTGCTGAAACAAAGAAGTCTTTGTGTTTACGTGTGTGTGTGTGTGTGTGTGTGTGTGTGTGTGTGTGTGTGTGTGTCTTGGGGGAGGGTTAGTGATACTGGGATTTGAACCCAGAACTTCACCCATGCTTGGCAAATCCTCTGCCTCTGAGCTACGTCCCCAACCCTCTTTCACTGTGTTCCACGTGTGTGCATGTTCACATGTGTGTGGGTCCATGTGCATAGGGAGGCGCAAAGGTGACTGATGACCTTCTTCCATCACTCTCTACTTTATTGATCGAGGGACAGTCTCTTGCTGAGCCTGTAGCCCGCTGATCACAGCTGGCCCCAACCCAGCTTGCCTTGGGGTCCCCTGTCTCTGACTTCTTAGTGCCTGCCACACCTGCCTGGCTTTGACATGGGTTCTGGGGGATCTGAACTCCGGTCCTCACAATGGCACAGTAATTACTCTAGCCACGGGGTCACCTACTCAGCCTTTCCATTTCCTTTTAATTTTGAGGCAAGCTGTCCCTAAATTCCCCAAGTGGCCAAAGAACGAGGGGTCTGAAAACTGAGGGCGCTGTGTTTATAAACACGACCTCCCAGAAAGGAGTCGGTGGGAAGGTGGGATTGGAGGAAACAGTAAAGGAAGTGTGAGCTGTGGGGCTATCAGAAAAGAGTGCTCCAGACAGAGAGGATGCACAAAAGGTCCCCGGAAAGAGGCTGTCTGGTAAGTTCAACCAAAGCAAGACCAGTGTGGCTAGAACGGAGTGAATGTGACAGAAGAGGACCGTGACCCACCAACTGAGGCTGTCTGAGCACTGAAAGTTCTTGGTGAGCGAGATGGGCGGCACCAAGGCTTCTTTCTGAGCAGGTGGACGTGGCATGGCTGGTATTTCGGTGCCATCTGCTGTGGGAGGTATTAGGGATGGGCTAGAAGCAGAACTAATCCACGAACAGACAGACCAGCAGGAGGCCCCTGTGGCTAACCAGATGAGACTCGTGAAGGCTGGGCTAGGAGGTAGCAGTGTTTGCCAGGCCTGGTGGCTTAGGCTTGTCATTCTAGGTACTTGGAGGTTGGGGGGTGGGGGTGGGGGTGGGGGTGGCTCAGTCGAGAGAAGCTTGGGCAATTTACCAAAAGCCTACAGATACATACAGCTCATTGGTAGAAAGTTCTCCTGGTCCACGGGGGGCCCTAGATTCAATCTCAAGCAACACACACACACACACACACACACACACACACACACACACACACACAATATTAACTGAGCAGCCAAAGTGACTGGGTGAGGAACACATTGTTGGTGTGACAGAATCAGCTGGGCCGGAAGTTAGAAAAGATGAAGATGTCAGAAAGGGATCCAGGAGTTGGGCTGAGCCAGCAAAAGGGTGGATGGCCACTCCCGGGGAGGGGGAGAAACTGGAGCGAGGCAGGTCAAGGGTGTGAACTGATGCTGAGCACACAGCTTTATTCCAGAAGACCAGCAGCTGGGAATAGCGCCAGGAAGCCAGGAAGTGTTCAGGGAGTGCCGGCCCTGGAGATACCCATGGAAGGGGCAGGTGGTGTAGGCTGCAGCAGGCAGAGCAGGTGTGTGAAGAAGCATGGGCCCAGAACTCTGGGTGGGGGTGGGGTTGCTGGACAGGTGTAACTGGGGACAACCACACACGGATCCAGGCAAGTTGCCAAGGGGAAACTGTGTTTCCTTCCATCTGAGATAACTATGATGGTCAATCTTATGTAGTTGGTTGTTTTTACTCTTTACTCTTTGGGGGTCTGCACCCCAACTCCCAAATAATCACATGGAGGCTTATTATTACTTATAAATGTCTGGCCTTAGCTTGCCTTATTTCTAGCCAGCTTTACTTCACTTAAATTATCCTGTCTACTTTTTGCCTCTGGGCTTTTATCTTTCGCTATTATATCTACCTTTCTTTAATTGTTACCCCATAGCTTGCTGTGTAGCTGGGTGGCTGGCTCCTGATGTCTTCCTCTCCTTCTCCTTTTTCTTGCTCCCCAATCTCTCTTCCCAGATTTCTCTTCCTATTTATTCTCTCTGCCTGCCAGCCCCACCTACCCTTTCTCCTGCCTAGCTACTGGCCATTTAGCCCTTTATTAGACCAATCAAGTGTTTTAGACAGGCAAAGTCACACAGCTTCACAGAGTTAAACAAATGCAACGGAAAAGGATGCAACACATCTTTGCATCATTAAACAAATATTCCACAGCATAAACAAACATAATATATCTAAAAATAATATTCCACCACAATCTTACTTATCAACTTGATGGGGTTTAGAATTGGTATGGAGACATGGGCATGTCTGTGAAGGAGCTTCAAGATTAGGTAATTGAGGTGGGAGATTCATCCTGAATATGGCTGGCACCATCCTAAGGGCTGAGATACTGGAATGGATATAGCAGAGCTGAGCATCGATATCAACTGCTCTGTGCTTCCTGACTGTCGACACAATGTAACCAACTGCCTCATGCTCCTGCAGCCATGCCGTCCCTCCACGATGGACTGTGTACCATCAAACCATGAGCCAGAATAAATCCTTCCTTCCTTAAGTTGCTGTTGTCCAGAACATGTCACAGCTGTGAGGAAGTGACTAATGGAATTAGTGCTGAAATATGCCATGATATTTTGTACTTCCAGGAAGAAGTGTCTGCTGGTGCTCAGGGCATGGCCCCCGACTCTCACTTAGATTTAGTGTTTCTGCATGTCCCGAGACCATGATGGAACTCTCAGACTCAGCTGGACACTAGATGCTGGTTGTAGATCTCTGGATTCAGAAAGGAAAACCCATAGAGAAATAGTTGTCTAAGCTCTCACATACTTGATGGTCAGAGCCTCGTTTCTGGGGAATAGTCTGAGAACAGAATCATCCACACCGAGGATTCTCACACGCTTGGTCATGAGGGTAGGAGAGAGTTTAATACTCAGAATGACACTCGAGACACTGCAAGCATAGGAAGATGCAGCCAGACTCATTCTCTTGAGCTGAGATGGCTCAAGTGGCGGGAAGACCCCAAGTGTGTCCCTCTGGACAGAGACAGTAGTGAAAGGATCAAATGTACCGGGTCATGGTTGCTGGGAGTTATCTCCTGGCTGCCCCAGTGGAATTATGGCTAGATGGAGAATGTATAGGATTCCTACAGCTGCTGTAACAGAGCATCCAGCTGTGGCTTGAATGGGAAATGCCACTCCCCCATAGGTTGATGTGTTCCTGCCCTTTTTCTCCAGTTGGTGGCGCTGTTTTGAGAGGCTGTAGAATCTTTATGAAGAGAGGCTTCATGGAGGAAAGGAGACACTAGTTAGTGGCAGGCTTTTCAGGTTCTGGTCCCGGTTCTGGTCCTTCTCTGTTTTCTGGTCCTTTGGGACGTGAGGTATGTGCGCCCGGCACCACCTGAAATAAACCTTCTCCCGGAAGTTGTTTCTGTCAATTGTTTTGTCACAGAGATGTAGACATAATCAGCTCCAACTCCAAACTGGTGACTAGAGAGCAGAAATAAAATGCTCACGGGCTGGGGGACAGGAGTCTACAGTTGGCATGAAAGTCTGCTCTGTAGGCCCCCAGTTTCGTGTATTTTCTCGGTCCTGGGGGCTCCTCACCTTGCAGACACACCACTCCAACTGTGCCTTAGCCTCCACATGGCCTTTTCCATTATCTCTGCATCTCCTCTGATTTTTGGAGGAATGGACTTAGGGCCCACCAGAAGCTAGGATGAATTCACCCTAATTTAACTAATTACGTTGAACTCGACTTCCAAGGCAGAACATGCTCTGAGGTTATGGGTGGACATGAAGTTGGGGGATGCTAATTAACAAAGTAGATCCAGGGAGAAGACCAAGGTATCCTCCTAAGTTGTCAGTGGAAGGAGGGATGGGAAAGAATGGGGGTAGACAATAGGTGGGACAGGGAGACATCTGCATAGCTAACTGGTGAGAGCCAGAGGCAAGAAGGATGCCAAGCTAGGGACCACTAAGACCCTCCTTAGTCACCTGGTATCCCTGAACACCCAGATGCAATCCTCCCAGGCCCTCCATCTGGTCTCCTTGGTAACCCCAGATCACCATAAAGTGGTGGAGGTCACTGGCTTTGCCGCAACCACTCATGACTAGCATGCTAGCCCTTGCCTCCTGCCTTTTCCTTGATCCCCACAACATTCTCGCCAGGCCTGGCTCAGTCCAGCATCCCCTGGGCAGAGCCCCAGGCATGCTCCCTGATCTGAGAAGAAATTCAAACATCAAAGGCTATGAAATTTTACCCTGGAGCAGGAGAGCAGAGGCCCGGAACTGGCAGAGGAGACTCTGGGAAAAGCTAAGGGCTCTATGCCTTGGGCCTGGGAGTTGGGAGAAATGACAGTGATTGACAACTTGGGAGATGACCTCATCTCCGGAGGTGGCAGCTCCTGCACCTGCCAGGCTAAGGGGTGGGTTTAGGAAACCAGCCCAACGAGGGGGAGGGGGTGGGGAGGGGGAGCTCCTATGGTAATCACCAAAGCGAGGGGAAGCAGGAGGCAGGTATGGCATCCTTTGTCTGTCTTCATAAATGCTTTTTCCTACTGAGTAACGTGTCACTGTGTCTGCTCAGGTGGCTCTCAAGTCTAAAACCCTTCTTTAACCATAATAGCTTAAGGAATTCTACCAGAATGGGAGAGCCTTTTAGCACACTTTGGGCACATAAACATGAAAGCATGATGGAGTTTCCACAGTGCTCACACACTGGCTCTCTAGAGAAATTTTTTTTTTTTTTTTTTTTTTTTTTTTGGTTTTTCGAGACAGGGTTTCTCTGTGTAGCTTTGCGCCTTTCCTGGAACTCACTTGGTAGTCCAGGCTGGCCTCGAACTCACAGAGATCTGCCTGGCTCTGCCTCCCGAGTGCTGGGATTAAAGGCGTGCGCCACCACCGCCCGGCCGAGAAATTTTTTTAATGTATTATAAACTACCAATAATGAAATAAGGACCCAACAGCCATCTACTCCCTAACGCAGAGTCCATGGATGTCAGCTTACATGACGTTGGGATTTCAGGCTGTGGGGTTAATGGGGATGACAAGTCGCCGACCTGGGTGACCCTGCTAATATCCTAGGTCCCCTCGAGAAAAAGAGGAGAAAGAGTTGGAAGGCGGCGAGGTGAGGATGGTCGGGGAAAAGCCACCAGGAAGTGTCCTGGCCATGAAGGGAAGAAGGAGCCAAGACACGCGATGTTTCAGAAGTTTCTAGAAGCTGTGGAAATTTCCTTGGCACTGCCAAGTGAAGCCCCGGCACAGTCCAGGAGAAGAAATGAGTGTCAGGAGAAGAAATGAGTGTCGTAAGCCACAGTGAATGCCATCGTAAGTCACAACAGGGGGTCCCGCTCCGCCCATCTGACCAGCACATGTGGAGAGACATGGATAGAGAACATGGGGGCTGTGCAGTGGGCAAAAGGACAGCGGATGACCCTGCTGGTGGCACAGTTGGTACAGATCTCTGAAAGCCCACTGGAGAGTAGGATGAACCTAGGAGCCAGACCCCATGCCCACCTGGCACCACCACCAGACCTCACTCAACTCTGGGCATCAGCTGGTTGGTGCTCTGTGCACCTGACTCTGCTGCTGCAGAAGTGTGTGAGCTTTAGTTAGAGCTCTTGGCCTCTGAGGGAACCAGTTTGCCATTGGGAGCATGAAGAGTGGGATGGATTCAATAGTTGATCTCGTCTGAAACCTTTACAGCGTCCAGGAGCGGCGGCCAGCTGAGGGCATTGAGAGCCACCTCGGATGTGTACTCACACGGGTACAAAAGGCGCAAGGGTTTGGTGGGTGCTGTCCATTCAGACACATTCAAAGGAAGACTCAATTCAGAGCAGGTCTGAGCCTCTGCGGAGGACCACTCCAACAGAACACAAATAAACGAGAGAACCAAGGAGTGGATTCTCTCTGCCTCCTCATACCTGCTAAGCACAAGGGCAGTGCCGTGCATGTGACCCTCAGGGCAAAGGCAGGTAGAGTCCAGGCCAGAGCTCAAAGGATGCTGCAGTGTCCTGGTTTGGGTCCATACCTCAGCTCTATTCAAAGTATCACTGCCCTCTCGCGATTCGGGAACACAGATGGATGGAGCTCCTGCTCCGATATCCCTCGCCAAAGCTGGCAGGAAAAGTCTAAGCCTAGGGCTGGGATGCAGGGCAGGGATGCAGTGTGTGTTCAGTAGATGCAAGGCTTGGATGTGAGGAAAGAAAAATGGCAATTAAAAACAACAACAAACAGCCTAAAGGGCTGACAAGAGGTACCTGTAAAGGTAAAGACACTCATCCCTAAGCCCGACAACCTAAGTTTGATTCCCCAGGACGCACGTGGCAGAGGGGAACCGACCTTTGCCAGGCTTCACAGTGACTGCCTTTAATCCCAGCACCTGGGAAGCAGGGGCAGGCAGATCTCTGTGAGTTCGAGGCCAGCCTGGTCTACATCATGAGTTCCAGGTCAGCTAGAGTTACATAGTGAGACACTGTCTCCAAAGTAAATAAATGAATAAGAACCCCACTCCACCCAACTCCCTCCCAACAGAAAGTCTCCAGGCAGCTCACAGGCTCCGACTGAGTCACATGACCACCTCTCCACCAATACTGAGGCCAGGAGGAAGCTGGTTGGATCCTGAGTGATCAAATGGCTTCTTTCTGAAGGGAAAAGGTAGAACTGAGGCCCTTGTACCTTTGAGCACAGGCTTTGGGTGAGTTCTAAGCCAACTTGTAGTTTCTGGAAGACATCCTGAGAGCCATAGAGTAATTGGAAGTGAGGTCGACGTCAATGTGGGCTTGCTCATTGTAATCTTATCTCTAAGCAAGCAAGGGCGAAGACAAGCTCCTAAGCTGGGCATGGTGGCCTATACTGTATTCTTAAACACTCTGGAGGTGGAGGCAAGAGGAACAGGAGTTCAAGGCCAGCCTCAACCGTGCACAACATTGGAGACCAGAGCAGACCTTTAGTCCACCCTTTATTTATATTTGTGGGAGTAAATGAACCCTCGCCTCTGTCTCTGAAAATTTTTGTCAAGAGCTGTGATTCGGCAGTGCCCCGCTGGTGCTCTGGTGAGGGCGGTGACAGGACCCGTGCCTATCAGGCTTTGGTGTCAGCGCTGTATGAGTCTTGAAGGACATACTAAATCTTTCCTGTACATTTCCCTCTGGGCTTCACAACAATCTAAGTCAACAGCACAGCCCAGAAGGGTTGGTTGAATCGAAGATCCCCTACTGGCGCTGGCAGGGAGGGAGGGGAAGAGTTCAGAGCCAAACATTTCTACTGGCAAAGCCGTTCTTCCACATTCTCTTTCAGGGAAAATTTGGCAAGATAAGAGTTTCCTAAGACAAATTCTGATAGGCGGGTGAATTTTCCCAGTGGGGCGGGGCATGTGCGAGAGTCCACACTTTTAAAGATAGGTTAACAGATAATATCCCAACACTGGCACACAAGGATTTAGACACAGTTAGAACATGTTTTTAAGGATGAGACTAGACCATAAGAGCTGGCTGAAAGAATTCAATGTGTTGTCTCCTGAGGAAAGGGATGGGAAATAGAACCAGGGGGTGCTAACAGGAGATCTCGAGTTTGAAGTTGGGGAGATGCTTATGGGAGACCTTAGAGGTAGAAGGAGGGTGAGATGCTTACAGGGAGAAGGTGAAGGTTGGGGGGGGGTGGGGGAAGGGGAGCTACAAGAGACCACTGAGGCAGGAGGTTGCCTCTGTGTTGAGGATGAGTTACGTGGTGGGAGTAAGAATGAAGGATCGTCAAAGAGTTCAGAGATCGGAACCAGTGGGCCTCAGGCCAACATCTTAAAGGAACATGGAAGATAAAACCCAGCACAGGGAAAGAGCCCCCGGGGGGCTCAGCCTCCAATCCTGGAGCTGGCAGAGGCCATGGGGTAGTTAATATTTTCCTCTTTAACACGTTACAAGTCAGCACAGGAAATCGCAGGGAAGTCTATGGATCATCTGAACACTTTCTCCCCAACTTCATACATTCTCACATTGAAAGAATGCTCTGCAGAGGGTTTGTCCCCAGGGTTCCATGCTTGGCTCGCGACCTCATTCCGAGGTGCGTCCCAGCCTGTTCCCCGAGCACGGGGAGCCTGCCTGAGCACCCCACCTGTGTGTCCTGCAGGCAGAAGGCCGACAAGTCTGATAGGAGTCCCTCCCCCTCCTGCGCGCTCATCCTAGGGGCTGGAACCTCAGCAGCCACACACCTGGCCTAGATCTGAAGCCCTGATCCCTCCACTCACTAATAGCCTTTCCCATTCAAACCCCCAGACCCTCGCCCCAGGCTGGGCAAAATCACCTCTGCTTGGCACACATGGGAACAGCCATCAATGGGAGTGAGGGCGTGTAGGAGCGTGTTTATCTGCCTAGGTGTCTATTTTCCCAACCAGACCGTGAACCTCCTGGGGGCCAATCGAAAGACTGATTCATCTTTTAATCCCTAATTCCCAGCAGCACCCGACAGAAGACCTGACAAATATTTGTTGGCGGATTGTTGTTGAGTGACTTGTTGCAAAATGCCCCGCCATTAGAGAGGCAGTGAGGGTGAAGGAGAGAGAGAGAGGCAAGGCAGGACTGACCACAGCTCACGCTTGCTTATCAGCCCAGCTGGGACCTGAACTAGAGGCCCTAGGAAAATGGGAGCCAGAGCCTCCCGGACAGCAAGGCAGACCAATGGACGCATGAGCCTGTTCACCAACAATGGATGTACATATTCCAATGGAGTTCAAAGGAAATAAATGCATTGTAACAGGGCATCACAGGGGGTGTCTATTGCTCATGTCAAGATCCTGGAAGGCCTCTCTGAGGAAGTGAGAGTTAAAGAACCATGAGAAGAGATACCAAAAGAACATTGCAGAAAAATGGAAGAGCAGACGAGATGGCCCTGTTTTGTGAGGGCGCCCTAATTGCAAAAGCAAGCTGATTGGAGCTCATGGGGGGTAAGATGTAAAGTAAGCACAGTAAGATGTCAAGCTAACTGCAGGAGCAGGGCCAGGCTGCAAAGGATTGTGGGTAGAATAGAATTGGAGTTCGGCTCCACACCTGGGAGAAACCAACAAGAGTGTTTTCAGCATGCATATGGAGAAAAGATTGGGAAACAGAGGTAAAGTCCAGAATAAGGAGTCCATTACCAAACTCTAACAGTAGGGCACAGTAGGGCAGGGTGGAGGTTTGGACTCAAAGCTGGTGATGGAGGTCAAACATACAGTCAGTATGAAGGGCATCGGGTGCATGCAAAGTTTAAGAAGGCGTTGCAGTTTCAAAGCCTTCGTGTGGGTGCTGAGTCCAGAGCTTGGGTTTGGGTGAGAGGCAGGAATACAGACCCACTCGGCACATGAACAGGGAGATGTCAGAGTGGGAGGCACAGAGAGGCCAGGATGGAACCTCCATGTACAAGACAGATGTGGAGGAAAGGGAAAGAAGAGGAGTACCAAAAGATAGGAGGCAGGGAAACTGAGGCAGAGGGTGCATGGGACATCATGGGACTCCTGAGTGAGGACTGACCACTGGGAAGAGCAGTGTGATCATGACGGATGTCCTGAGAAACCTGGAGATGGTGGGCAAATGGTATATCCAGGGGAGTGGCTGAAGGCCTAAGGGAGGCAAACCTCTGTGAATAGTAAGACTGGACTACACCATGGCCATGAGGCAATGGTTTGAAGAGAACAACGGGGTTCATGGGACTCAGGGTGGTTAGTTATTGGACAGAATCCATGATGTACGTACGGCCACAGGCGAAGAAAGAGACTGAGCTGGGTGTGGTGGCGCACACCTTTAATCCCAGCACTTGGGAGGCAGAGGCAGGTGGATCTCTGGGAGTTCCAGCCTAGTCTACATAAGCGAGTTTCAGGCTCTTGCAGAAGACCCTAGTTGGGTCCTCAGATCCCATGTCAAAGCAGCTCACAACTGCCTGTGACGCCAGCTCCTATGCATCTGATGCCCTCTTCTGGCCTCTACAGGCACTGTACCCATGTGTATGCACAGAGACACACATAACTGAGAATAATTGGAAAAAAAAAGAAAAGATAGTGGGCAGGAACTGAACATACTCAGCTTCATTTTTCCAAAAATATTTTAGCTGGAACCAAAAGGAAGGACACACATAGAATATGTATTAATATAGGAGTTTGTCTAACTTCGCTACTGAAACGGTTACTTGATGAAGTAGTTGTCTATGCCGGGAAGACGGTGAATTAGGTAATGGGAAGTTGTCCACTTTGGGTACTGCTTGGAGGGAGCACCATGCTTGGGACAACATCACAAGCAGGATCCTACTCCACATGACTGATGGAAAGTACCAGTGAACTCAGAAACTGCCCAGCACTTTCCAAAAGCCAGGAAGAGGCGTGCCTGGGGCCAAAGCTGCGGAAGCCTCTCTCTTTGATCTCAGAATATGTGTGAAGGGCAGGCATCAGGAGCTGAAGCGGAGAGTCAGGGCCTAGGCAGGGACCCCTGGCATCCTGCAAGCCCGAGGGAAGAGGATAGCCCGTGCATATCTAACATCTGCTGTCAAACATGGACCACAGGCCAGCGCAAGCAGCCAGGGCTCCCTGGTTAGTGTAGATTAAAGTCTCTGCTGGGAGCTGCTACGCCCTGCTGGAGCTGGTTTCAGGGTCACTGTGACCTCTCCCACCCAGTCTTCCTGACTCACATTCAGGGCCTGGACTCTTTGATAAGTTTCTAGAACATTCCACCCGAGGCTTTAGCCTTTCCTGTCCTTTGCCTAGAATATTCTTCCCCCTAAATCTTCCCAAGGGGTCTGATTCTTGT
Source organism: Peromyscus californicus insignis (assembly GCF_007827085.1). NCBI lineage: Eukaryota > Metazoa > Chordata > Mammalia > Rodentia > Cricetidae > Peromyscus > Peromyscus californicus. The sequence goes on from NW_026294540.1 coordinate 18,956,597, forward strand.
CTTCCAAGCCTGTGTCTCAGTGGCTCCTCCTTAGGGAAGTCTTCCCCAATGACCTCTCTGAATGGACCCTCCTGCCCACCCTATTTACTCCCAAATAGTAGTTGCACATTCATTGGTTTGAATACTCAATATCTGTGCTTTCTTGTAGGTCAGTTCTGGGACTATCCGTTCTGATGATTAGTTTTTATCAACTCAACCCAAACTCAAGGCACTTAGGAGGAGGGAACTTCAATTGACAAAACACCTTCATCCGATTGACCTGTGAGCGTGTCTGTGAGGCATTTTCTTCATTGATGATTAATGTAGGTGGTGTCATCCTTGGGCAGGTGGTCCTGGATGATATAAGAAGGCAGACTGAGCAAGTCACCGAGAGCAAGCCGGTAAGCAGAGTTCCTCTGTGGCCTCTGCTTTAGTTCCTACCTTGAGTTCCTGCCCTGACTTCCCCCAGTGATGGACTGTGACCTATAAACTGAAATGAACTCTTCCCAAATCCCCAAGTTGGTTTTGGTCAGTGCTTATCACAGCAACAGAGAAGCAACACCCAATCAATGGATAAATGAATAAATGAGTCAGAGAGAATGATTTTCGGCTGGTCGTGAGACCAGGAGAAGAGAGGGAGGGATAAAAAGGATTAACACGCAGACACACAAACACAGGGTGTATCGGGCCTCCATGGCACTCTGTCTGGGTAGACACACCCATGGGTGGAACCGAGTGAAGCCAAGTTGGAGAGAGGTACCCGGGTGCCCACATTTCATATTTGTTTCTGGATTCCTCTAACCCCAGGCTGCCTCCTATCATCCATGGGATCCTGGCTTCAGGCCAATCCAAGCTCTGCTTCAGAGACGGTCTGGATGTCTACCCTGACCACTTTGTCCACCCCCTCATCTGCTCTGCCACTACCTGCTGCCACAGACCTGGGTCTCCATCCCTCTAATGCCCCTGCCTCACCTGTCTCTCTAGTAAGGAGCATTTCCTCTGAGACAAACTGCCATCATCTTCATCAGGTCAGCTGTGCCTCTTGTGACAGTCTGTCACCATGGGACTTGTGGACATTCTCTCCCAGAAAGAGGGGTTGGAGAGGGCACTGGATCCTCATCTGGGATTCCACCACAACCCACCCCTGCACCCAACTCCAGCCATTTGTATGCAATTCTACTCTAATTATACATTGTCTCAGGTAGGGGAACAGGCTAGAGTATGTTGGCTGGGGAATCCCAGGAAAGGCTCTCCATCTTCTCCACCATGGAGAAGCCATCATCCATGCTGGGTGGAGACTTTCCAGTGTGGCTTCTTCGGGCTCACTTATGCTCTGTACGTAAGCCCAACTTGTCCCCCAGAGTGGACATGAATGGAATCGTACTTTGGTTTGTTGTTGGAAACTTAGGGGAAGGGGTTAGACGTTCCCCAGGGAGGGGATTTTAGCAAAGCTCCTGTTCTGTGTTCTTTTCGCTCTAACTCTGGATTCTCCAAGGGAAGAGGGACCTAGACATTAAAGACCCTTTGCTCCTGGTTAAGAAGCTCAATGGGGCCCGTTCTCCCCATTTTAAACATGCTTTATTACTTAAGGTAGTTGAAGTTCACAGCAAAATTGTACAGCACGTCTGAGACTTCCCTACGGATAACCAGCTGTGCCCCCAGCCACAGCCCTAGCAGGGGGTCTGTTTTTACAAGGCTGGCATTGGAGTTCACTCCTGGTGTAGGTGGCAATCCTCCATCTTCTCGCTGCCTGTTGCCTGGCTCTTCTGGAGCCCAGACAGCCTCAGAGCAGAAGGGAAGGGTGAGGCAGGAGCTTCAAAGCTTCCCTTCCCACATCCTCCAACAGAAGGCTGGGGCAGAAGCCCCACCTTCCTACATCTCCCTCTCCTCCCTCCCCCTCCCTCCCCATCAAGTCCCATGAAAATATCAAACAAGAAAGTAAATCTCTTCCTGTTTTTCAGAAGCCAAACTTTAGTGAGTGGCCTTTGATCCACAGATGTAATTAGCATTAGAATTGGAGATTGAACGGATATTTGTCTAAAAGCATTAATTTAAATCCTGGCCCAGTTTCCCCTTATCAACACTGTAATTCTAACAGTGCCCCTGGCAGAATCAAAAATCAGAGAGGAAGAATGAGCGAACGGGTCCTTGCGCACCCAAGAGCGCAGGGAAAACCCCCTGGAATTTTTTTTTTCTTCTGAACCTGCACAAATGGAGGTATTGTTGACACACACACGCACACAAACCCACATAGTTCTCTCCTCAAAGAGAATAGGAGATGGTTTATTCTGGAGTCGAATATGAATGACCATGGCCCGGGAAACACAGATTCAGGATACCCCAAATACCATGTTTCATTGTGGTAACAGTGTCACAAAGTTTCTATAGTAACAGAAGAAAGTAATAAATCAAGACATTTTTCAACTGCACTGATGGAAACTGTGTGGTTTGAATGAGAATGGCCCCTGTAGGTTCATATATTTGAATACTTGGTCTCCAGTTGGTGGAACTGTTTAGGAAGGATTAGTAGGTGTGGCCTTGCGGAAAGAGGTGTATCACTAGGGGTGGGCTTTGAGGTTTCAAAAGCCCATGCCAGGCCCAGTCTCTCTGTGTCTCCTGCCTACACATCAATATTCAAGCTCTCAGCTACTGCTCCAGCATCATGCCTGCCTGCCTGCTGCCATGCTCTCCACCATAGTAATCATGGACTAACCCTCTGAAACTATAAGCAAGCCCCCAGTTAAATGCTTCCTCTTATAAGTTACCTTGGTCATGGTGTATTATCACAGCAATAGAACAGTAACTAAGAAATATCAGGTAGGCAGGGCTGTGTAGCAGTTTCCTCCATGATTGAAACATTCTATCCTTCAGGGAAGCTTCTAAAAACAGGAAGTACACAACCCAAAATAGCTTCAGGAAGTCCCTGAAACCCACCAGATTCATTAGTCTCCTCCTTTCCAATGAGTGCATGAACATCAAAGACTGCTGAGAGTCATTCTCAGACAAGCCAAGCTACAAAGAAGACTCTTGAGCCAAGACGTGGTACCTGGATGAAGCAGGGACCAGCCGACAGTCTAGAAGACACTCAGACTAGCTGAAATACCTGGAAGAGGCTTAGACCAACTGGACCGCTAGGAAAAGACAGTCTCCAACCTGCTGAGCTGTCTGCAGGCTGTGCAGTGTGCTCCAAGTTTGCGTGCTATAAACCCTAATTCACCACCCAAACAGAAATGAACATTCCAATTGCCGTAGTCAGGGTTTCCATCACTGTGAAGAAACACCATGACCATGGCAACTCTTTTAAAGGAAGACATTTCATTGGGGCTGGCTTACAGTTTCAGAGGTTTGGTCCATAACATGGCAGTGTGCAGGCAGACATGGTGCCGGAGAGATAGCTGAAGAGTTCTACATCTCCATCCACAGGCAATGGGAAGTCAACTGTGTGCCACACTGGGAGTAGCTTGAGCAAAGGAGACCTCAAAGCCGGCCCCCACAGTGGCACACTTCCTTCAACAAGGCCACACCCACTCCAACAAAGTCACACCTCCTAATAGTGCCACTCCCTATGGGGACCATTTTCTTTCAAACCACCACACCAGCTGACCATGTTTATTGACACATTTTCTCACTATGAAGATATGTAAAGACCCAATGAACAGAGACTGGAGACTTGGTCTTCTTTTCTCCCGTGTTGCTAATCTTCCCCTGGCATCCTAGGAGATGCAAGTGCTTTACAATCAGAGTTGAAGGAGTTAAATGAAGACTCGGGGGGTAAAAGGTCCTTCACACTAAAGGAGAAAAGACTATTGAAATTAAATTCCCACCTGCTGTATTAGAACTCATATAACATGGTACATAGATGTTGTGCGAATCCTAAAAGGTCTTTTTTTTTTTTTTTTTTTTTTTGGTTTTTCGAGACAGGGTTTCTCTGTGCAGCTTTGCGCCTTTCCTGGGACTCACTTGGTAGCCCAGGCTGGCCTCGAACTCACAGAGATCCGCCTGGCTCTGCCTCCCGAGTGCTGGGATTAAAGGCGTGCGCCACCACCGCCCGGCTCTAAAAGGTCTTTTAATAAAAAAAAAAACCAGAGCTAGATATTGGGGTAAATGCTGATCGGAGAAACAAAGGAACAAGCCACTAGAGAAACTTCTCACCTCACCAACTCCATGAATCCTCAGACTGAATTCCTCTGAATCCTCTGCCGAAAGGCTTCAGCCAAAAGGGACTTTAGTTCCTGTCTCCTCCTCACGCCTTACATACCTTTCTCCACCCAGCCATATCACGTCCTTCTTAGTGCTGGGATTAATGGCGTTTGTGCTTCCCAAATACTGATAGCAAAGGCATGAGATCTCAAGTGCTGGGATTAAAGGTGTGTGCCACCACTGCCTGGCTCTGTTTCTCTCCTAGACTGAATCAAGCTCATGTAGGCCAGGGTGGCTTTGAACCCACAGAGATCCATCCGAATCTCTGCCTCTCAAGTGCTAGGAGTAAAGGTGTGTGCCACCACTGCCTGGCATCTGTGTTTAATGGCTTGTTCTGTTCTCTGATCTTCAGGCAAATTTTATTATGGTACACAATATATCACCACACATAGATCCGATGGTTAAAAAGAACCTCTCCTTCCCACCACTGTGGAAGCTGGCTGTTCCTTGGCTTTTGGGTGTTGCCATCCTATTGGGACAGGACCATCTACTGACCTCAATTTTCTCATATTTGCTTAAAAAAAAAAAAAGAAGATCTTGTCTCCATTTACCCTCAGTGGTAGTTTGAATGTAATTGGCCCCCATAATCTCATAGGAAGTGACACTATTAGGAGGTGTGGCTCTGTAGGAGGAGGTGTGGCCATGTTGGAGGAAGTGAGTCACTGTAGGGGTGGGCTTTGAGGTTTCCTATGCTCAGGATACCACCCAGTGTCTGAGTTGACTTCCTGTTGCCTGCAAGATGTAGCATTCTCAGCTCCAGCACATCTGCCTAACCGCCGCCATGCCCTCTGTCATGATGATAATGGACTGAACCTCTGAAACTGTAAGCGAGCCACCCCAATTAAGTGTTTCCTTTCTAACAGTTGCCATGGTCATGGTGTCTCTTCACAGCAATAGAAACCCTAACTAAGATACCCTCTGAGCTTTGAGGAGTTGAGACACCAGCCTAGGAATTTAAGTGGGTTCTTAGTAGAGCATTTATGAAACACTAACTTCTTTTACATTTTTTATTTATTTCATACATGAATATAATGTGTTTCAATCAAATCCACCCTCCAATCCTTCATCCATTCCTACCAGCTTTCCTTCTCAATTTCATGTGCTTTTTTATTTATTTATTTTGGTTTTTTTGAGACAGGGTTTCTCTGTGTAGCTTTGCGCCTTTCCTGGAACTCACTCGGTAGCCCAGGCTGGCCTCGAACTCACAGAGATCTGCCTGCCTCTGCCTCCCAAGTGCTGGGATTAAAGGCATGTGCCACCACTGCCCGGCCCTTTTTTTTTTTTTTTTTTAAAACACGGAATCCATTTAGTGATATCTGTATGTGCATGGATGTAGGACCATCTAACGGAGATTGGGTAGGCAGACTCAGTGTCCACATCTCTGGACAAAAACTGACCGTCCCTCCCCAGGAGCCATCAATGGCTAATATCTCCTTGGATAGGGGTAGGGCATCAGGAGCTCCTCCTCCACCCACACTGGGGTTTTGGCTGGCTTGATCTTATGCAGGTCATGTGCCTGGGCCCGCTGTCACAGCAGGCTGCGAGCTCATTTGTGCAAGAGCCCTGATGTCACGCCCTGCGAATTCTGCGTCACTGCGTGCATCCACTCCCTCTGAAGAGCCACCTTCTTGTCTTGCCAGTGAGACGACAGCCTTCCCTTCCTCCCCGACCCAGAAGGCCTGCCTCATCAACTTGGCCTCACGGTCTCTAGCAGGAAACACAGGGGCCTCCCAGGCACCGATAAACCACCCAGTAGTGCTGCCATCTCTACCCATGGCCGAGAGCGAGCGGGTCCAAACACAGCAACCCCAGTGTTTGCTCATGGGTTCTCTTGAAGCCCCTGGCGGGAGCGCAGAGCTGCCCTCCAATGCCGCTTTGAGGGTGGCAGAGCTAACAGCGTTTTAATGGTTAGTCTCTTGTTGATATCCCCCCCCCCCGCCCCCGCCCTGCCCCCGCCCCGCTCCCTAGATATCATTGTCCATCTTTCTTCATTTCCTAAGGAGCAAAGTGACTTCAGCAGAACAAAGGCGGAGCAACAGCGCCCAAGGCAGCCCTCAGAACTTTATCACAGCCACTGTGGCAGCGCTAATTACCGGCGCTGGAGGGGTACCATCTGTGTCCAGGGTCCTGCTCCTTTCACACAAGATAAAAACCAAAAGCACCCTGGAAATCCCATGGAGAGGCCAGGGCTGGAGCCGTGCAGGATGGTATGTTTGCCCGCGGTGTCCCTCCAAAACTGTCCTAGGGTTTGGAGTCTGAGATTTGAGGGCGGGAGGAGGGGAGGAAGTGGGTGGGGGGTGTGTGGGGGGGCAGCCAATAAGGAAATGGTGGCAAGTGGAGAACTTTATTATCTGGTCGTCCGTGAAGCTGTTTTTCAGTCTCTGTTGGAAATGTGGGTGAACCCATCACAGGAGAGCAAAGCTCCCTCCTCCCCAGGACCAGGTCATCTCAGCTTCATGTCCAGCAGAGCCCCAGTGGAAGTCAGTCACATGACCCTAAAATGTTCGGAGAATTATGGCCTTGCGGGAGGAGGTGTGTCACTGGGGGGGGTGGGTTTTGAGGTTTCAAAAGCTCATTTTCGGTCCAGTCTTCCTCTCTCTGCCTCTCTGCCTGTGGATCAGATGTAAGCTCTTAGCTGCTGCTCCAGCAGCCTGCCTGCCTGCTCCCATGCCCCCCACTATGACAGCCATGTGCTAGCACCCCTGAAACTGTAAGCAAGCCCCCAATTAAATGTTTTCTTCTATAAATGGCCTCAATCATGGTGTCTCTTCACAGCAATAGAGTAATAACTAAGACAGTAAGAGAGTGTGTCTCTGTTTGTAAATACATATGTATATATTTATGCATATGCCAACATGCATTAGCATGCACATGTGTGCATATGGAAGGGAAACACAGGAGTGTCTCCCCACTGCTGGCTCCCTGGCCATCAGTCCACGAAGGCTGTTCTGATGGGGGAACTGCTCTGATGGAAGCCTTGCAGCCCCCATAGCTAGAGACTGGTCTATCTCTTTTCTTTTCACTGACTTCACTTTGATCATCATTTTATACAACTTGTGGAAAGGAGTCCATCCACCTGGAGGACTCATTCCATTCCGTCCCGTTGGAGATGGGAACCGGTGGTTGTTGGGCTGGGCAGGATGCAGAGGGCTGGGGTGAAAGGATAGAAAGGCACGGAGACGGTGCGAGACATGTCTCCCAAACAAAGCATCAATATCCTGACCCTTCTGGCTCTGTTTGCTTCAGGAAAATACCCACGGCCTCACATATTTGCTAAAGAGGGCACAGCCAGCAACCTGCACAGGAAGCTGGCTTCAGGTCAGATGTCACAGCCCATCCCAAAGACTGGACCAGGAAGCCCCTTGCCCAGAAGGCTACATCCTTACAGATAGCGCTCTGGAGGATGGCGCCCTACATGCTCGTGTTGAGTCTTACACAGTAGCCACCATGCTGAGCTTTTTCTCTGAGGCCACTCATGCCTCTGACATGCAGATCCGTGACCGGCCATCATGAAAAACGTAGTCACTTACTAGTGAGTGAAGAATAACAAAAACATGGTCCTTGTGACGGGGACACCTGAAGAAGAGCAGTAAAGACAGCGGACAGATCAAAGGGCCCTTCATCTGCAGTAGGGAGGTCACCTCAGCCAACCTTGGAACCGGCAGCGGGCAGGAAGGTACCTTGAAGGGCATCTCCCCGCTCCATGAAGGATGGCAAGCCGGATGCCGGATGCCGTGCTGGGCACTGAGTCTGCCTGTGGTGAGGACTGAACGGCAGGGCTCAGAAGCAGGACTCCCACAGGTGCCCTAGTAGAAACAAAGGCAGAGGCACCACAGGCCGAATCCCACCCAGGAACCATCAACTAGGGTCAGCGGCGGGAGGCTGGCATCTCTCCTCTCTGCCCATACAGGAAGTCTGCCTAGGTGTTTGGCGGTAAAAATAGCCCATGCCTGCTGAGAAGTGTGGAAGGCTGACGGACTGTAATTCCACACGAGCCCAGTACTGGGGTGGCGGGTGGGGGAGCCCCCTCTCCATTGTCAAAAGGAAATGGTTGGTAGGGCTTTGATTTTTTTTTTTCTAAAAAAATTTTTAGAAAAAAGCAGTAGCTACTTTCAAAGTCAGGAGAAGCATTTTTTTCTTTTTCTTTTTTTAATACAAAGAAAGAAATAGCAACAGTGGGGGTGCTATCTCACTCCGTCTGCGCCCTTTAAAATTCCACGTCCGGAAACACTATTTTCTTCTTCCTTTCCCAGCACAAGCCTCTGAACAACACCCACTGTGCGGCACATCTCCGGGAGGACTCATTTAAGATCACTTGCCACTTGGGAGGTGGAATGTGTGTGTGTGTGTGTGTGTGGGTTCCTCTGCCTATCACCTCTCCCACCCACTCTGCACCCCATTGCTGCCTCAAGAGCAACAGATCCCACAGCCAAAATCAACCGATCCCTAGCCAGGGCAGATGGGATCTGATTAGGTCGGTTTGCCTGCCCCTCTCGCCCCCTCCCCCCCCCCATAATTCAGGGAGACCTGTGGGGCGACCCCAGAGCAATAGCGACTGTGAGCGGGTCAGAGCTGCTGAATAGCAATTGAGTGTTTGGTACCTTACAACCCACCCTCACCTGCATCCTTAGAGAGTTCCTCTCTGCCCTACACACTTCAGGCTTCCCATTTCTACAATGTTCATTTTATGGAAAGTGCAGGGTTGGGGTTGGGGGTACAGGGATGCCGGGGCGTAGAACCACACTTACTTTAGTAATTGCTTTGTGCTGTAGCGGGGACTAAAGTCTGCGGGGCTTTCAAGATTAAGTTCTAGAAACAGGGCCAGCTGAAGTATGGCGATCCTTCACACCTAAAGCCTGCTCTCGCCCCTGGACCCTTCAAGCGATGGAATTAAAGAACAGGCCACAGTTTGATGACTCACCTCAAGGACATTTTCTAACAGAGAGAATAAAATACCTTGCTAATGAAGCCATTGGTGCATGTGGGTGAAAGTCACATAGTACTGCAGGCCATTTTAGAGCTTTCAACAGTAGCTGAGCTGGGTGAGTCCACTGACCTCGCTGGCCACGTGTTTCTCTTCTGAATTCCAAGGAAAGACACTGTTTGTGGGTCTGGCCAGAGGCACTGGAAGGGGAGGTGCTCTGGAGAGAGGCAGTCTAGAGCCAGGGATCTGAGGGAGAGCTAGGCGAGCCCTGTCTTGAAATACAACAAAACAAAATAAGGTAGACAGTATCTGAGGAATGACAGTCCTCTGACCACCACATGCAGTCGCACATATACACATATATGCGCGCGTACACACACACACATACACACACACACACACACACACACACACACACACACACACACACGCACACACGCTTGTGCAAAAGCAACTTGGGGAAGGAAAGGGTTCATCTGGCCTACTCTTCCATATCACACTCCATGCCTGAGGGAAATCAGGGCACGAACTCAAGGCTTTTGCTGACTTGCTTTCTGGCTTGCCCTCAGCTACCCCTCCTATAAGACAAGGACCATTTGCCTATGGGTGGTGCAGCCCACAGTGGCTGGGCCCTCCTCCTCTATCAATTACCACTCAAGAAATGCCCCAAGGGCATGTCTGCAGGCCAGTCTGATGAAGGCAGTTCTTCATTAGGGGTTCTCTCTTCCCAGGTGACTCTAGGCTGTATCAAGTCAACAATAAAAACTAACCAGGGCAGCCACAGCCACCAAACAACCCAGGGATTGTGCTGTGTGAGTCCCTTTCTGGGAAGACTTGAAAGCAGGGCCTCAAAGAGCTGTTTGTGTCCCATGCTGACCGCTGTGTGTTGACCGCTATGTGTGACCGCTATTTGGGAAAAATAAATAAAAAAAAAAGTAAAAGCACCAGAGGAATCTATTGACTGATGAAGGGTGAACAGAATGTAGGAGGCTCATGCATGCTGCTGGATACCTTCACGCACACATATGCACGCATGTGTGCTCACACACACACACACACACATACACACACACACACACACACACACACACCATTATCTCACCACCCTCTCATCTACTCTTTCTCATTTTGTCTGAACTGTCATGCTCTGCAAGGTCACTACACCTGTTCTCTACAGGACCCACAAGGGTGACTGAGCCCACACAGGAGGGTGTTTCACTGGGGCTGCTGAGGAGGTGCTCCCGGTCCTGCTCCCAATTTCATGCTCTGCCTTATTGACTCTTCTCCATGGGTTTTATCCTCTGGATTAGTACAATACAAATTTATATTTCAGAAAATTTGAATTTTCTTTTTGTTGTTGTTGTTGTTTCGAGACAGGGTTTCTCTGTGTAGCCCTGGCTGTCCTGGAATTCACTTTGTAGACAAGGCTGCCCTTGAACTCACAGAGATCCACCTGCCTCTGCCCCCCAAGTGCTGGGATTAAAGGCTTGTGCCACAACCACGGGCAAAAATGTGAATTTTTCTAATTATTCCTTTTCCCCAGCAGAAGGACAAATGCTTCCTCAGAGGTCTCTCTAGGTCAACGGTTCTTATCTCGTAGGTCATGACCCCTTTGGGGGTTGAACAATTCTTTCCCAGAGGTAGCCTAAGACCCTGGGAAAACACAGCTATTTACATTATGATTCATAATAATAGCAAATGACAGTTATGAAGTAGCAAGGAAAATAATTTATGGTTGGGGGTCACAACAAGATGAGGAACTGTATTAAAGGGTCGCAGCATTGGGATGGTTGAGAACCACCTCTTTAATCAATACTTCTACCTCTCTCCTGACAGCGCTCCTGTAAACTCTCCCAAGAACCCAGGAAGGCATGCTTTCTTTTTTTTTTTTAAATAAGAGATTTTATTTTTATTTTATTTATGTGTGCATACACGCATCTGTGTCAGTGTATGCACACAAGTGTGCAGGTGCACAAGGAAACCAGAAGAGGGCATCAGATCCCCTGGAGCTGGAACCATAAGCATCTGTTAGCTGCCCGATATGAATGCTGCGATTCAAACCCTGGTGCTCATGAGCACCTAGAGTATGTCGTCACAAGCTATCTCTCCAGCCCCTGAGACGTGCTCTCTCAATCTCCTTGTGGTAGTTATGGACTGGAGATAGATTGAATTACATAGATGTAGAGAGTCAGATCTATATAGCCATATATATGTGGTTTTCTAGTGACTTTTTATAGCTATCTACGTGACTTTCTATCCATCGTCTAGCTAGGTAGGGTCAGAACCATTCATCATATGTATACAATCTACCTATCGGTTTACATAACTAGCATTGATCTATCTATGTATCTATTTAAATTTTATCAATCCAGTTGTATTTGTCATCTTTATCTATAATCTACATATTTATATCCACCATCTACCTATCATTTCTCATCTATCCCTATCATTTATGTCTATCACCTATCTATTGATTACCAATCCATATCTATATATCTATCACTTATTTATGCATCTATCATATGTTGCCTAACTCTCCACTTATCTATAATCATCTATCATATCTATAATCTATCTTATTTCTTCTATTATCTATCTCTATTTCTATCTTTCTTCTATTATTCATCTATCTATCATCTTTCACCTATCTAGCTATCCATCTATCATCGTCCATCCATCCATCATCTATCTGTCATCTACCTATCCTCTATTATCAACCCATTTGCTTTTCTTTACCCTCCCCCTGAAGTGTGCCTACCCTCCTCAGTCTTCTAGCTCTTGGGAAAAGCAAACATGTGGATGTCTTTACCTCTATTTGATAGCTGTGATGTTCACAGGTTATCGGCCTCTCTCTCAACCTCTGTTTTCTCATTGGCAAAATCAAAATGAAGAGTGACCCCCTCACCAGTAAGCTGTGAAAATGAAGTGAGATTGAATATATACATACATATATAATATCTATGCAAAGTGCCTGAGCCAGAGTACAGTCGTAACACATATTACTATTATCTTTCCTTCTGCTTCTGATGTGTGGATGAGATGTAACCAGCCAGCTTCTGCTCCTCCCCCCATGCCTTCCCCACTATGATGGACTCTGTCCCTCTGAAACCATAAGCTACAATAAATGCTTTCCTCCTTAAGTTGTTTTTGGTGATTTTTTTTGTCACAGAAGCAGAAAGGTGACTAATACATCAGTACAAAATGGAAAATGTTCCACTTAAACCACATGAGCCAGTGTGCTGGCTCATGGTTCACAGACTGAGTAAGGAAATGTGTTTACTAGTTACAGCCATAGAAAAAGTCTAGCGTTCATGACCAAGCAGAGAGGAATGGGCAGCCCAGCTTCCAGCTTTCAAGTTTGAAACTGCATCTTTGACTAAGAGAGAAAACCAAAGCCAACAAGTGAGGCAGGGCTTTCCTTTTTAGACAAATGGCTGGTACATGGGTTGGGGATGGAGGACTCCTGAGTCCCCCCTCCTATGGCAGGAGGTTGACGGTTGCTGATGAATGGAGAGCTATTCTCCTTTGGGGACTTGACTGCTGACATGTTGCCCATACACCAGTGGGTGCCCACACACCCATGCATATGATCAGCACTTACTGGACTCAGGGTTATTAACCACAATTAAAAAAGAGACATCATAAAATTGGGAGGGAGATGGGGTGAAGTCTCCATGGGGAGGGAAGTACTGGGGGATGGATATGATAAACTTACATTATATAATTGTACGAACTTTTCAAAGAATAAAAATATCATTAAAAAAAAAGAAATGGATGGGATATGGTGGTACATACCTTCAATCCTAGTACTTAGGCAGCAGAGCCAGATGGTCTCTGTGAGTTCAAGGCCAGCCTGGTCTACATATCAAGTTCCAGGACATCCAGGGCTACATAGAGAGACCTTATCTCAAAAAAAAAAAAAAAAAAAAAAAAAAAAAAAAAAAAAAAAAAAAAAAAAGAAAGAAAGAAAGAAAGGAAAAGGAAAAGAAAAAAAAGGCTGGGGGCTGGACCTGGAGTTTGGGTTGTAGTTTTTCATTGGATAATGCTTTTTCAGTGTCATTTTCTATCTCTGTCTTACTGAATATTGGACTATATACAATAGTTTAGTGTGTATTTCACAAAGACAAAATCCCTATAATAGGTAATACATTAACGTTTATTCCTCAAACTGCCTCACTTTGACAAAAGCCTGTGATTCCCTCTCGTGCATCTTAGGAGATGCTGTCAGGATATTTAAAAATAGACAACATTGTAAACAAGACAATGAGAAAGGGACTCTTGAAATACAGAATAGAATTATAAATTTTGATGTGGTAAAAGGAAATGGGTACATGTATACATACATGTGTACATGCAGGTGAGGATATGTGCATGAGTGTATGTGGTATATGCATGCATGCATGAGTGTGTGTTTATTTACATGCATGCATCCATAAATGTGTGTGCATGGGCTGAGAGAAGTTTCAGTTGTTAAGAACACTTGCTTCTCTTGTAGAGACCCAGGTTTGGTTTCAACTACCTACACGGTGGCTCATGACCACTTGTAACTCCAGTTACAAGGGATCTGGTGCCCTCTTCTGGCCTCCACAGGAACTGCATTGCATGTGGTGCATAGACATACACATAGAGAAACACTCGTACACATAAAATAAAAGTAAAATTTAAAAATCTTTTAAAAATGTGTATGAAGGCATGTGTGGTGGTTTGAATAAGAATGGCCCCTATTCGCTCATATATTTGAATGCTCAGTCACCAGCTAGTGGCACTATATGAAAGGATTAGAAGGACTAAGAGGTGTGGCCTTGTTGGAGGAAGTGTGTCACTAGGGGTGGGCTTTGAGGTTTTAAAAGCCCCTGCCAAGCCCAGAATCTCCCTCTATGCCTGCAGATCGGGATGTAGCTCTTAACTTCTCCAGCACTATGCGTGCCCTACTTGCCCCACGGTCCCTGCCGTGATGATAAATGGACCAAGCTTCTGAAACTATAAGCAAGTCCCCCATTCAATGCTTCATTGTATAAGAGTTGCTGTGGCCATGGTGTCTCTTCACAGCAATAGACGCAGACTGAAGACAGCATGTGTGGGCCTATGCAAATGTGAGTATGCATGCATGGTGGGGGCAGGAGGGGGAGTTCATTCATTCATGTAACTGTTCTGGCCACAGCCTACCATAGGAGAGAACAGTTCACTACTGTACAACCCATGTCTCTGGTCTCAAGACAGCTTATTTATTTAAGGTGTTTTGTCTTGATCACAAGTGCTATCACAGGAATACATTTGATGAGCGCGACTTCCTGGTGTACAGGGCGAGAGCCATTAATATCAAACCCAAATGTAAAATTTAAATGGCTGCATTCGTTGAGGGACGAGCTCTTCGCTTAAACCAATATACAAACTGCTTTGGGAATAGAAGTATAAATAGGAACACAGTCTGCGGACGTAAATAAATAAGAATGAACGAATGCTATGAATATTAATGGGGGCGCTTTTCAGCGCTAGCTATGGTCCTCAGGCAAGTTCTTTCCCTCAGAGCATTTGAATGGGAAGAGACCCCCAGTCCCAATCTTGAAAGTTCACTATGGGGAATAGGTAGACAGTTCACAGGGGAGGGGCGGGGAGCAAGTAGTGTGGGTTGACCATTCCCCCCCCCCCCCCGATTGTTCTAGAACATTTTTCCCCCTGCGGTTAAGGATGAGCTGGAGAGGTAAATGTATCACTTTTTAGAAGTCAGGGTTGGGGATTTAGCTCAGTGGTAGAGGGCTTGCCTAGCAAGTGCAAGGCCCTGGGTTCGATCCTCAGCTAGAAAGAAAGAAAGAAAGAAAGAAAGAAAGAAAGAAAGAAAGAAAGAAAGAAAGAAAGAAAGAATCTGTATCAGGCCTGGGAGAGGCAGTCAGGAGTGGAGAGGGGAGAAACTCACCAGCATAAAGGACCATGCCAGGAAAAGCTGGCTTGGGCAATGGGCTGTAGTGAATTTAGTTGCAGCCTGAGGCATTTGTGGTGCCTACTGTTGGGGTCGGAGCTGGGAAATAAGAGGCTTGCACAGGAGAAAGATCCGGGCAGAGCAAGAGAGGGTCCATTGTGTGACAGAAACTTCAAGAGTGGATGTCACCCTCAGGATGTTCTGTGGAGGGAATTCTAGGGGGCAAGAGGAGCTGGAGAAGGAAGGAGTGGCCAGATGCAGGGAAGGAAAATGTCCTATATATCCAGAAAGAGACTCAAGGGCTGGATACGCAGCAGCTTCTAGGGCTCCAGGAAATTGGAAGGGGTAAGGGATTCCCCTCCAACAGGGCACTTGATAATGGAAGCGGGTGTTTGGCTCCCAGGTGAAGGGTGGCATGACTTGAGGCAACAGGAAGGGAAGGCTGTATATGGTGGCAGGGAGGTGGAGGGGAGGATGGGACAACCCATTTGGTCCCCGGAGGGACACCCAGGCCGTGTGAATGTGGAAGAAAGGCATGACTACTCAGATCACAATGAAGCATGGTTCTGGGATCTTGGAGGGAGAAAGAAGGGGGATGTTTATCCCTGAAGAAGGGATGTTATCAGAGTCTCATTTATAACTGGAGGGCAGGCAAGATGGGTGCATTTTTGGCTTGCTGATCCCCGCTTCACTTGTGGGGAAAAAAGCAGATTTTTTTTTTTTTTTCTATTTTGTGGGTGGGAACTCCAGCCACCCAGAAGCCGGCAGGCAGACTCATCCACCCTCCCTGTGAGCTTCCCCGGAAGCCGTCTGTGTTCTGAAGATGAGGCAGGTGCTAGAACCCTCCAGTTCCCGGTTCAAGGCTGTGTCTTCTAAAGCTGCTAGAAAAAGAGGGGGGGAAAAATCCACAGACTTCGAGAAACAGGCTAAAACTGCTAAGGCCTGAGGGCCCGGGGTCGCTAGCCCGAAACTTCACAGACAAAACTGCAAGTTCCATGTTTGAAAACGAGCCAAACACTAAACTCAGGAAAAGGAAAAAGCATTTGTTGACAGAGATGATTGTTAAGACACATTAATTTGGAAAATATTTGGGGGTAGGGATTTCCGTTAGTACCCCTTAAGAGGTAACAGGGAGGCAGGGCTGAGCCGTCTTCCCCACGTTCTGGAACAAGGCCGAAATGCTTTCGTCATTAATTAGATTGTGGCTAGCTTGACAAAGAATGCATTGAAGCCTCCCTGCCTCCCTGCCTCCCCCCCCCCGCCCCCTCTGCTCACTCTTCTCTCTCTTTAGAAAAAAAAAAAAACATATGGCCCAACTTTATTATGCATTAAACATTTCCCCCCCATCCATTAACTCTGCTTGTAAAATGTTTCCAAGGATCTGCAATGAGAGGGACACACGCATTTCTGAACAGTCCCAAGCCTTGTATTTTAACTGAGGGACCCTGATTTCCTCGCCCGTCTCGTGTAATGCCCTGTGTTTTTCCAGAGAGTGTTTAGGAAAGAGCCAGCATTCGGAGTCATGAGGAGGAAAAGGAAAAGAAAGGTGTAGGTGTTCTGCAGATTCATGGAGGAGGCTCTAGCCTGGAAGCAGGAAACTCAACTTTCCTCCAGGGGAGGAAGGGCAATGGTGTGTGGGGGATGGATCCAGATACGGTGGGGGGGGGGGGAGGGGGGGGCTGCTGAAACAAGCTCTGGATTAGCCAACAAGTGGGAGGGGCTGCTTAGCATGATACAGCTCCCATTCTCCTTCCTTCTGAGACTTAAGAGTGTATGCATACCACTTGCATTTGGAGCCAGAGTGCTGAGTATAGGCACTATCAGATCCCAAGAATGTTTCTCCTCCCCTGGGAACATGTCCCGATCCCCGTGGGGAAGTCGAGGAAGTCCACAGGACACCAAAGAGAAACTCACCACGCTGACAGGTAGCACCCACCCATTGGGTCATCGACTCAATCAAAACAGACCTTGGATAGCACCAAAGATCGGGTCTCCGTTTTGCAAGCCACGTTCATGCCAGAGTGAGTCTACCTTAGGAACTCGGCTTTCTTCTTGTTTTAACCTGCTAACTTGATATGATCTAGTATCACCTAGGAGACAAACCTCTAGGCATGTCTCTGTAAGAGAGCTGTAGCTTGGGTTAATTGAGGCGGAAAGACCCACCTTAACTGTGGGTGGCACCCTCCCAAGGACTGGGGGTCCTAGACTGAATTCAAAGGAGAAAGTGAGCACGCACCAGCATGCATCTCTCTCTGCTTTCTGCTTGTGGATGTGACCTTATGGTCCCGAGGCCATGCCTTTTCTGGCCGTGACGGGCAGTACCCTGAAACTGTAAGCCAAAATAAACTCTTCCTGGTTTAAGTCGCTTTTGTTGAGTGCTCTGAGAAAAGCTACTCGCACAGTGCATAAACCTTACCATTATCGACAATTCGTCTATAGAGTAAACTAATTTACAGCATATATAATAGACACGGCAGAATCCAGAGCTGCACATCTCTGAGCCCTTCCCCACTCCCTTCCCCCATTACCTGATTCCTACAGACCATTCTTCTGCTTTTACCAGTACCCCTACCCTGTTGTAACCATGGAGACTTACCAGTACCTTAGAGATCGCCCATCACGCTTATGCTTCAACCTTGCAGCAATTTCCCACACGACTCAGAGAGAACACTAGAATCCTGACAGGGCTGAGAGGACTCTCTCGGCCACAGGCCTCCTCTCCACTTCCTTCTTTGCTGATCCTGGTTCAGGGTCCACCCATCCTTCACCAGCCAGGTGCGCCCGACCTGGAGCCTTGGTACATGTTGATCTTCGGCCTTAGTGCTCTGCCCACTGATTCCCACCCAGCATGTTTCCTTTCCCATCTGTCCTGGCTGGTTTTATGTCGACTTGGCACCAGCTAAAGTCATCTGAGAGGAGGGGGCCTCTATTAAGAAAATGCTTCCATATGATCCAGCTGTAGGCAAGCCTGTGGGGCATTTTCTTAATTAGTGATTGATGGAGGATGCCCCCCCCCATTGTGGGTGGGAACAGCCCTGGACTGGTAGTCCTGGATCCTATTAAAAAAAAAAAAAAAAAAGCAAGGCTGAGTAAGCCTTGATGAGCAAGCCAGTAAGCAGCACTCCCCTACACTCACTCTGCATCAGGCCCCTGCTTCCAGGTTCTTGCCCTGTTTGAGTTCCTGTCCTGGCTTCCTTTGATGATGAACTATGATGTGGACTCAAGCTAAATAAACCCTTTTCTTCCCAACTTGCTTTTAGTTGGGATATTTCATCACAGCAATAAAAACCCTAGCTAAGTCGGGCGGTGGCGGTGGCGCACACCTTTAATCCCAGCACTCGGGAGGCAGAGTCAGGCAGATCTCTGTGAGTTTGAGGCCAGCCTGGTCTACAGTGTGAGATCCAGGACAGGCACCAAAATTACACAGAGAAACCCTGTCTCGAGAAACCAGGGAGGAAAAAAACCCTAGCTAAGACACCACCTCAACTCTCCATTCACATATCTGCTTCCCTGTGAGAAATCTGGAAATGTTGGTCAAAATTACAGCTGTGACCCAAGGATTCTATATCTGGAATCATGTTGGAGTCCTTGTAACCAACCAGGAACCACACACACACACACCGAGAGAGAGAGAGAGAGAGAGAGAGAGAGAGAGAGAGAGAGAGAGAGAGAGCTATGGATTGCTGTATTCACAACTGGGTCTTCAGCTCTTTGACCAGAGTCTGGCCCACGATGGATGTTCAGCAAATACTTGTTGAACAAATGAATGGGTGAGATTATAATATATAAATTGGACTTAAAAGCTCAGTCTGGTCATGGTGACAGATTAGAAGATTCTTTTTAGCATGAAAGGAGAGAGGCATTACATCCGATGGCCTTTTGTGAGCCTATCGGCGCAGAATACTAGAAAGCCAAATAATGAAAGGGCCTCCTTCCTTTAGCTACAGGCTTCTTTTCATGTAGCATCAAGAACGACGTGATTTTTGGCAAATGGAAAATTCTAGTGCTTTAATCATGATCCACCCATCGATTTTCCAAGAGGAGCTGTAGGTGGGGTTTCTACTGTTTGATGTCCCTAATTAGAATGCAAGCCCCCCCCCTACACCCCCATGTCTGTTTCAAAAGCCCAAATCTCTTCACAGATGCCCAGGCTGTGGCTTCCCAGCAAGGAGCAGGTTGCAATCCTGAGAAGGAGAAAGTGTTCTTAAGAATCTGAGAGCATACTTATGATCAACACACCCAGATGTATGCACTCAACTGTACCCTCAGCACCCCTTGGGAGGAGCCACACCCTGCTCCGCCACCCCTCCTACTCGTTGGCTAAATTTGCACTGTTTGTCTGTCAGATCTTGAGTGTCCGGGACAGCCTCACATGGGTCTGTTTCTGTAGGGATGGGCATCACATGGGGTCAGCACTGTCCCTGTTCAGTGTGTCAACCCACCCTCCCTTCCTCCCTTCTGTCCTCCCTCCTCTCCCATGTTGAGTGGCCTGTGTTCCCTGCCTGATGTCCTGGTCCTCACACACAGAGGGTACTTTAGAATATACATTATTGCCAGGGGGTCCTTGACATTTCTCCAAACAGCAAATACGTACATGAGAAACTGGTCCAGGAAAATCCAAATTCGAATTCCTCTTTTGTACCAGTCGCCACTGTTCATAAGCAAGTCTTCCAGCAGATCTCCCCACAACTGGAGGAGTTGGAGACTAGTCCTGATTCCAGGCTGTGTGGGCACTTGGGCACACAGCCTTGGGAATGGATCAGACCATGCTCCAAGCCCCCTTCTCCTGAGATCTGCCTGCAGAGAGACTCCAACACCACGGCCAACTCCAGAGAGGATGTGGGCATCTGTTCTCTGAATTGTCTGCGAGGAGAGGGGTGTTCTTTCCTTTTCATTGTTTTATGTGCTTTTATTGGTTTAACCTTTAAATTATCAGAATAAATTCATTGTGCCAAAAGGTCGGTTTCATGTGTGTCAATCATGTGTTTTGTTCACATCCACCCTCCTTCCCCTTCTCAAACATTCCCTCTTACACATGTGCATGTTTACACATATGAATTATGGGATGTTTGTACTCTGAGTCTGACTTGTTTTGCTTGATATAACTTGTCTTGGTTGGTTTTAAATGTCAACTTGACACAGCCTGGAGTCATCTGAAAGGAGAAGCCAAAATTTAGGAATTGCCTACAACAGCTTGGCCTGTGGTTATGTCTATGGAGAATATATTGTTTTACTTCATACATATAATATATAACAAAAAATATTATTTATTTATTGTTAATTGATGCAGGAGGGCTCAGCCCACTGTGGGAGGCACCATTCCCTAGGCAGGTGATCCCCAGCTGCATACGAAATCTAGCTAAGAAAACAAGAGAATAAACCAGCAAACAGCATTCTACTCTTGCTGTTTCAGTTTCCTGCTTGAGTTCTTACCCTGACTTCCTTCAGTGACGGACTGTGACCTGGAAGTGTAAGCCTGATAAACCCTTTCCTCCCCTGGGTTGGTTTTGGTGAGTCAAGGTATTTGTCACAACAGCAGAAAGGGAACTGAAGCCATCATTCGTGCATTTGTTCTTCCTTGGGGCGGAATCAGACTTTGTTTTGGTGTATACAGATATTTTCTTTATCCATGACTCTGCTGAAATCTCCTGACTGGGGCCCACTGAGATGCTGCTTGGGGTCTTCGCCATTTTGCCGGACTCTTCAAATAAGGATCGACAACCTTAGTAGTTTAAAAACGTAGACATGTATTCCCTCATACTTACAGAGGCCAAGTCTTGAACCAAGATGCCGGCAAGCCTGTTTTCTTTCAGGATGCCTAGGGCTCCTTGTGTGTCTCTCCAGCGTTAGTCCATGCCAACGGCGTCCCTGTGCATGAAGTCCTATTTGCCAGTCTCTGTTTTCGTTGTCACCCAGTATTCTGTCTTGGTGTCACTGTATCCCAATTTTCTTTTTTTTTACTAGGACATAGATCAGTGGACAAGGGACCTTCCTCGTCTTCTCTGTGTTGTTCTATCCACAAAGATCTCTTTCCAAATAAGGTTGCATCCAGAGGTCCCATGGAGATGTGGATGTTCGACTCAATGCCAGCATCTCCCCATTTTACAGATAGAGGGAGTAAAAGGGACTGGGGGTCCAACAGACTTCTCAGAGCAGTTTAACAGGAATAAGAAGCCAGTAGTGCCCCCAGATCGGGTCCATCCTTCCTCCTTGCTTTGTCCTTGAAGACAGCAGCACTCCTGGTCAGCGAAGGCACCAGAAGAAGGAGACTGTCAAGACGACACTGGCAATGCCCCAGCATCCAGAAGCTAGGAGAGAGGACAGACACCATCACAGGAGCCACCAGGAATGTCCTACTGTCCTCTTAGGTGACTCAGATATCATCACTGCACCGGCACCTCCATCCAGCCATGGGTGTAAAGACCCTGCCTGGTAGCAGCTCAAATTTCAGCACCAGTAGGAACAGGCTCCTAAATGCTATCATTCTGTGGGAGAGTCATCTCAGGGGAACACGGGTCCCGTGGTCCAATCCCACATCTCTCAGAACAATTCCACAGAAGCTATTGCTAGAACTTTTTGTCTTTACAGAGAAGTACTGGCAGGGCCTTATCCAGGGACCCACAGATGTCCCCTTTGAAGAGTTGGTAATAGTGTGGGCTAGAGTACCTTGGTGTCCCCCATTGTGCCTAAGTCCTGTTAGGGATAGTTTCTCGTTCCATACACTAATTTGCATTCTTTGCCTTCTGAATGACATCTCTGCCTAGCTCCACACAGAACCACACAATCTTCCTTCAAACATGAAGCCCCTACATAGATCTGTAAGATGTCAAGAGTATTGCACACGTAATAATGTGATAACTAATGAGATGCTGACCACAGCCACACTGTTCTAAGAGCTTTGCACACAGTACACATGGCTTCATCTAATTTTCAGACAATCCTATGACTAACTTTCTTTATTTTCTTTTGAGACAGGGTCTCACTACATAGCCCCAGCTAGCCTGGATCTCCTTATACAGGCCAGGTTGGCCTTGAACTCCCAGAAAGTATCAGCCTTCCTCTGACTCCCAAGTTCTGGGATTAAAGGCATATACCACCTGGCCCAGCTCATCGTTTCAATTTTCATTCCCAATCTTCAGATAAGGAACATTAACTTCAGACAGAATTTTGGTATATGCTCAGTCAGATAGCTAACAAGTGCTTGGGCCTTTAGGGCGAATCTTTTTTTAATCAATGGTCACATTTTAAAAGAAGCTGGAAAAATAACCATTTGGAAAATATTCCATTTCTAATTGAGATAACAGCATGTGCAAGTTTCATGGGAGACAGTATATTTGCATGGCCTCAAAGCGCCTCAGCGCCTGTTTAAAAAAAAAAAAAGGCATTACTCATGAGGGAGGGAACAGTCACTCCGAGGAAGACGAATCTGGCCCGGTCTACCTGGAGAGTCATTAGTTTTCTTTTAACCAGCATTTACCACCTGCACTGCTAAATAAAACACTGTCCTTGACCCAAAAAATAATTTAGGCCATCCATCCATCATCTCTACCTGTCGGCTGTGCAAAGGCTGTCTGAGGTCAAGCCAACTTCCCTGGCTGGGTGCACAGATTAAAAAGGTTGGTGGGAAGGGTGGGGGCTCGCTGAGGGAGAGGTTGCATAAGGTCCTTGTCGAACAACTGTATTCTCGCAAGCACAAGTATCAACAGGAAGGAGAGGCCCCAGAGGCAGTGTTTACCCCAAGCCCTTTTCCTGTGAAGAATGGAGGGGGTGGAACTCCTTGGGTAGTGTCTGGTAGCCTAGGGAGACTTGGAGAACAGTGTTTGAATGGCATAATTAATGCAGGCATAAAAAACTAACCTTAACTCACCTGTGAGCCTCATAACAACTTCCACAAAGGTACGAATGTATTTATCAGACGTTATGTGGGACCAGAAAGCAAGTCCGGCAAGAGATTTTTTTTTTTTTAACTTAAAAACAATGAAAACAGGAAGGTTTCATTGGCACATGATAGCTTCTGTCGCCTACCAAATCTAAAGGTGATTTTGGGAGAACAGTCCCACTGTGAGTGTGTTACACTTCTGATTCAGCTTTCTTTTTTTCCCCTCTCCTTTATCTGCAAAGTATAGTCTCATTCTAATACCATAATACTTACAATGTTCATTCGAAAACAATGATGGCCAGATGTGGCCCAGGCCTATAATCCCAGCTACATAAGGGCCCGAGGCAAGAGGATTGAAAGCTCAAGGTTTGCCTATGCTGCCGAGTGAACTCAAGGCCATCTAGGTGACTTAGTGAGAACCCAGCCCCATCTCAAAATAAAATGTAAAAAGATTAGGGGTGTGGCTTGGTGGTAGAGCACTCGCATGGCATGGGTAAGGCCCAGCACAAAAGCAGTCACTGAAACACAATTCATTCATTGAATGACTATTTCCTGAGTGTTCCCCTGTCCCAGGCCTATATACTATGGAAAGCATTGGTAAATAGAACAATTTGGATCTGGAAACTGACAAGTCTGGAAACAGAGACAGACACAGAGTCAAGGTCAACAAATATGAGTATCAGCCATGCTTAGGTGACAGAAACTAGTCACTGCTCCCCAAAGAGACTCAGAGGTTCTTTAGAGGCAAAGAAAGAAAGAACCACAATGATAGTGATGATGATAATGGTAATGATGGTGATGATGTTGGTCATAATGATGATCGTGATTATAGGGACGCTGATGACGGCAGTAATGGTGATGATGTTGATGCTGATAATGGTCATATTGATGATGATGATGTTGATAGTAATGGTGATGATGGTAGTGATGGTGATGATGATGATAATGATTATAGTGATGGTAATGATGGTGGCAAAGATGATGTTGATGTTGATAATGGCCATACTGATGATGGTGATGATGATGATGATGATGATGATGATGATGATGATGATGATAGTATAATGATAATGGTGAAGTAGTGATGGCGGTGGAGAGTAATGGTGATGATAATGATGGTGATGGTGATAAGGATGGTGGTTGTGATGGTGGTGGTGATGATAATTATGTTGATGGTAATGATGATAATAGAGATGGTTAGTGGTGGTGATAGTGAAGATTACGGTGATGGCAGTGATGATGTTGGTGGTGGAGGTGACGATAGTGGTTGTGATCGTAAGGATGGCGATGATGGTGGTGGAGAGTAATGGTGGTGATAATGATGGTGATGGTGATAAGGATAACAGTTGTGATAGTGGTAGTGGTGGTGATAATAATTATGTTTGGTGGTAATCATGATAACAGAGATGATTAGTGGGGATGATAGTGAAGATCACGGTGAGGGCAGTGATGATGTTGGTGGCGGAGGTGATGATCGTAAGGATGGTGATGATGGTGGTGGAGGTTCATGGTGACCATCATAATGGTGGTGATCATCGGAGGAAGAGCTAAAACAAGAGAAAAAGAAAAAGAAGAAGAAGAGGAAGAGGAGGGGAGATTCTGCCATTGCTTGTCCAGAGAGGAAAAACTACAAGCTTAAATGCCCACCCTCAGCCTTCCTCCTAACCAAGAGGGATGTCCTTATACAAATTAGTTAATGTCTCCGGGTCTTACTTTCTTCATCTTCAGAACAGAGCTTATGAGACCTATTTTAAGGCTACTGGTAAAAAAAAAAAATAAGCGGGGATATCATTTAAGTTTTTAAAGCCAGCAAAGTGCTTTCAAAGGGTGTTTGATCAAAGAGGCGTGTTAATACCTGCTTTGCCCCTCTCTCTCCAACTCTCCAGAGACCGCACAAAAAAATGTAATTACACACGCTTTTAAATTTGGAAGATCTTGGGGGAACTAAAATGCTTTTGTCAGTAGAAAATTCCAGAAACACCTGAAAATAGGAAAGCAGCTGGGGTTGGTGTTGGGTCAGATGGGGTCAGTAACTGGTGTATGCCCAGCAGCCAGGGCTGAGAGGGAACAAGTGGAGGGAGGTCAATCCAGAGAACTTATGTATGAGGGTCTGAAGGGGCAGGAGGGAGGGAGGTGCTCCATTTTCAATTTTTTGGTAGGGCTAAAACTTTTGCTCTTCGACATCAATAAAATTTAAGATCGAATATGATTGGAAACTTAATTTGCCTCTAGAAAAACATACTCACGATACACAACAGCCAAAGGCAAATGGAATAGATACACATGGCTTAGCTCATTTATTTTATACAAGAAAATATAGAGGATATAAACAAGACAAACAGAAAGTAGCCTATTTATGCTGCAACACAATGATACAAAAAAATCATATTCAGGCAATTCTTCCCTCAAAATATAATATCTGCTCAGATTCTGTCAGAAAATTCACTGTGTCGGCTTATGAAGGGCATATGTGGGATGCACAAAATTTGGGAATAAAGGAATATACAAAGAATGTGATGTTAGTATTAGACAAAGGGAAGATTCAGACTGCCAAAGGCATAGAAATTATTATTATTAAAGACTTATATTTTTAAAAATCATGTGTGTGTGTGTGTGTGTGTGTGTGTGTGTGTGTGTGTGTGTGTATGTGTGTGTGTATGTGCACCATGTGTGTGCAGGTGCCTGCAGAGGCCAGATGAGGGTGCTGGATCCCCTGGAACTGGAGTTACAGGTGGATGTGTATGGGGAGCTGAAGAAGCCTTGAGTGAATGTGTGAAGAGTGATGAAGTCCTGAGTGAGTGTGTACTACAACATGGTCAATGACCAAGGGTATGCCAAGGGCCAATGCTTTGGACTCATGGGAAACTGGCAAAGCCTTCCCCATACAAGGCTTGGAATGGCAAAGCCTTCCTCTTGTCCAAGTATTAGTACTTATAGTTAACTAGGATGTACAAATACTACTAACCGCAGCTTCCTCCTCCCAGATGTTGACAGCTGGAGACTGCTTGCCTACAGACCCCACCTACTGAGAACAGTTAACCCCTCCCCCTGTGCTGTACGTAATAAACACTCTGAGGTTCCTGCTTGTTGTGCAGTTAGTTGTTGGTGCTCCATTAGAGTCCTCACAGCCCACCCGACCCAAGCTTTTCTGTCTGTGTGTCTGTCCTTTCTTTATTCCCTTGCCACCCTAGTCAGGTTTCCAGATCCAACCCATGCAGGTCTTAGCAGATCTGAGTCACCCAATGTGGGTGCTGGGAACCGAACTCTGAAAAAGCAGTGAGTGATCTTAACTGTGGAGTCACTTCTCCAGCCCCTCTCTCTAGCTCCTATAATAGACTTCACATCATCCATGGTCACTTGAACTCTGAAAGCAGAGGCTGGCCCTGTCTTGTCCATGCACCAAGAACAGTCAGACACATGATTCCCGGAAACTAGAGATGGTTAATGCAGATGCAGGACTCACCAGGCTGATCTGAAGGCCACATAACAACTGCAGTGTTGTGCTGAACCATGTTGAGCAAAACAACAGTTGGGAACCAGCAAATCTGACGTGGGGGCGGGGCAAGGGGAGGCTTGCCATTCCCCACCATGGTATCATTCCTGATGAGGTTGGTGCCCAGCAGAGCTGGATACCTGGAATCATTCACAACTTAGTATTTCCTCCCCACAAATAAACAAGATTAAGTTCAGCCCAAGAGCATGTGGATCCCAGGACCACCACCAGGAGCAAAGAGGAAGGGATGTCAGTGGTGCGTCTCACCATTGCACCGGACGATGCTAGTTAATCTTGATTGACAACTTGGTAGAATTTAGAACCACCAAGGAGACACATGCTTGGGTATGTCTCTGAGGGAATGTCCAGAGAGGTTTAACTGGGGAGGGAAAAACCCACCATTAACTGTGAGTGACACCCTCGTATGGTCTGGGCTCCTGGATTGAATAAAAAGGAGAAAGGGAACTGAGCACCAATATCCATCTCTTTTTTTTTCTTCCTGACTGTGGATGTCATGTGACCAGCCGCCTCATGCCCCTGCTGCCATGCCTCCCCCGCCATGATGGACCGTAACCGTGAGCGAAAATAAACCCTTTCTTCCGTAAGCTGCTTCTGTTAGGCATTTTGCACATCAATGAGAAAAGTAATAAATATGTATTATGTTTTACATAATCGTAAACTTACATAAGTTAATTTTTATTAATGTGTAGTCATTGCACATGATAGTGGGGTGTATTTCTATCATGTAATAGATCTTATTCAATCCTTACCCTTTATTGTCCTTGTTGTCTACTTTGACTGGCTCCCTTCTTTTTCCCAAATAGAAGCCTTCTACTTCCATGTCATGTGTGTGAGTGTGTATGTGTGTGTGTGTGTGTGTGTGTGTGTGTGTGTGTGTGTGTGTATTTGGCACATTGGAAACAGAGACATTTGCCTCTTTTATTAATCTGTCTTATTTTCCTTAGCATCATAATCTCTTCCCCAGTTTCCCCTCTTTTCCCCAAATGACATAGTTTCCTTCTTCTTTATAGCAAAATAAAACTCCATTGTGCACACACCACATTTTCTTTATCTGTTCATCTGGTAACAGGCACCAAGGCTGTTTCCATGTCTTGGCTACTGTGGATAGCACCACAACATACCCAGATGTGTTGACTTAAGAGTCCTAGGAGTGCTACACCTAGGCCATATGGTTAGGTCAAGTTTTAGATTTGTGAGGCTCACTTCTCATCAGTGGCTGCACTCATTAACACTTCCACCAACTCTAAGGATTCCTTCCCCCCACACCTATGCCTGTATAGAATGCCATTTTTAATAATACTATATTTAGCAAAAGACTCAGGAAAATTCCTGAAGATGTAGCCATCAGTGAAAGGTTTATAACACGCCCCCACGGTCGGGCTTGTTCGCACATGCCTGGCGGACACTTCCACCTAGCCAGGTCCAGATCAGGATAGCCATTTCCGGGTCAGGGCATCTCTCGTGACCAAGATCCGTGACGTTCTATTGGCTATGTAGGCGTGCAACGTGGCCATGTGATCTACGCGCTTGCGTGTAGTAGTGACACTGATCTGTCCACGCCCAGCCTTTAAAATCCGGCGCCCTGTTCCCGGTTCCTTCTTCTTCTCCACACACGTGCTTCCTGCAAGCCTGTTCACTCTCTGTCCCTTTACCTTTAATAAAACTCTTGTTAGCGGATTCTGTCGTGTTTCGTGACATTTCCTTGCAGGGTAAGAACACAGCGCAGCCAAAAAACTAGCAATCAGCTCTTACCAGCTGGGACAAACTGACTCCAGTTCCCTTCTGCCCAAGGCTGAGAAGCCACCAGAACTTTTAGCGGAAGAAGTCATGTGAATATCTGTCATATAATATCATATAGAGCTAGAAGTCTTGTCACTCACTGTCCGGCACATGAAGACTAGAGGTATATAACATGCTGGCTGTCTTCTTCGTGTTAGACACAGCATTTCAGTACTGGAGAGCAGTGTGCTCCGTGCCACGGAATTCCAGCTCAGTCTGCTAATGGGGATGCAAACGTTAATGGGAACTGAGGCCCCTGAAGTGTCTCTTCATTCTCTGTCACCCCAGGGGGGATGAAAGAGAAAGAAAGCTTGTGGATTGTAATTGCCTAAAATAGGATGTGGTGTAAAAATCTAATCCCTTCTCCCCTTTCCCCGTAAAGTTCTACAGACAGAGAAATTATGCTTAATGCCAGTGCGTTGAAGGTAAAAAGAGAATTCTGTTCTTCCTTTGGGGGAAGAGGAAGGACATCTCTTTAGAGCTGTCGGCTTTCACAAGCCGCGATAAATTATTCCTTTTCATTACCGATTTGCTAAGCAGGAGGCTTGGTGTAATGGCAGAAACTTTCATTTAATTTTCCCAGTCATAGATGACGGAGGTTCCTGGTCTGAAATGTACAGGAGTTATTAAAAGAAGGGAGTATATTGATCAGCATGTATTAGGGTGTACTTTTGGGAGTAGATAACTGTTCATATAACATGGCCATTGTTTGGCTGGAGACAAGACACTAGCCCTGTCTGAGGACAAGCTGTATCACCCACATCCCAAGATTCTTCGGTTTTGGAGTGAACCTTTGGCTTTGGCAGGTAAAAATATCATAAATGGGTCCAGAAACTTCACACTTAGGATTCACAGGTTCCCAAGAATTCTTGATCAAGTATTTTCATTGGAATGGAGTGTGTGTGTGTGTGTGTGTGTGTGTGTGTGTGTGTGTGTGTGTGTGTGTATGCCTGTGTGTGCAGTGCCCTTAGAGGTCAGAAGAGGCCATTAGATCCCCTGGAGCTGAAGTTATGGGTAGTTGTGAGCCACTCAGAGTCCTCTGAAAGAATTCTTAACTGCTGAGCCATCTCTCCAGCCTCTCTCTCTCTCTCTCTCTCTCTCTCTCTCTCTCTCTCTCTCTCTCTCTCTCTGTGTGTGTGTGTGTGTGTGTGTGTGTGTTTAAGAAAACAATTGACCCAAATGTATCTAGAACTTGGATGAACCTACATTGTATTGAAAGCTCTCAGTTATATACATGTAAAATTGTAATTATCATTTATAAATTGCAGTCATCACATATGAAACTAATTAAATAAAAATGTAATTGCATGCCCAATATCCACACACACAGAAGAGCAGAGCCCCACTACTTCTGCCCCTCTAACACTTTCAACCCAAGCTACATAGCTCCCTCCCACTCACAGACCTTGCTGTCAGTCAGCAGTGACAGAGGTCTTGCTAGGGAACTTGCACATTCATCTGGGGCCCTGAAAGAAGTTTGTAAACATCCCAGGGAAGACAGTATCCTCTAACTTCCCAGAGTCAGGTCTGAAAAAGTGTGGGGCACTTACTAAGCCGATGGCATCCAAATGAAGACTTTATTGGTAGATGGGATGGATCTGAAATAGCAGTTATGGACTGATAAGATATCCAGGTATCTTCAATAACAAGAGAGGACTATATCTTATTTATTAATCTGTTTTCATTTATTTATTTTTAAATCACAGTCTTGCTAGGTCACTCTAGCTGGTCTAGAACTCATGGCATCCCCTGTCTTAGATTCCCAAGTGTTAGGATTACAGGTGTAAGCCACCACATCCCATTTACCATGTTTTATTGGATTAGCAGTTCTAGTGAAGAAATAGGGGTTACTTCACTCTGAGTCACATGATTTCTGAATTGTTCTAGTGGGGTTCATTTAGCAATACTAAGCTCCAAATTGGCCAAGCACAAACTAAATATATGGTTATATGAAATAAGGACTTTGACCATATTTTGTAAAGAGAATCCAAACATTCTCTTTACATCTTTACCTGGATACCCATTTGCCTTATTTAGCTGGTCAAATAGTCAAAGCCACGTCAGGTTCCTCCCAGGATCTCTGCTACTGAAACCCAGTCTATGTGTGTTAGTGTTTGTGACTACAGCCACAGTGAAGACCAGCACCGTAGCTCTTCAGGAATGGGTCACTGATCTGCTCACCACTGGCCCCCACCACACAGCAGTACAGTGGATATTCATTGAATATCCACAAGGTAAGTGATAGGTGGTCTCAGTCTGGAACTTTCCCCAAGGGCTCATGTGCTAGAGGCCTGGCCTTGGCTAGGGATGCTATTGAGGGGTGTTTGGATGATGAAGGCTCTTACCCAGCTGTTGACTTAACCACACATGGACTCATAGTTGAATGGACTATGGGGAGGTACTGAAGACCAAGGGAGGGGTCCAAGTCCTTGGACTCTTCTCTTTCCTTCTCGCTGCTTCCCGTTTATCATTATCTGAGGCTGCTTTGTTCCAGTACATGTTCCTGTCATGATGCTGAATCCTCTGGTTAGTTCTATGTATATTGTCTTCATCGTAGTCATCATCATCATCACCATCCTCTTCACCATCATCCTTCACATCACCATCATCATCATCATCATCACTATAATCTTCACCATCATCACCATCATCATCATCATCATCATCATCATCATCATAACCATCATCACTATTACCACCATCATCCTCATCACCATCATCATCATCACCACAATCATTATCACCAACACCACCATTACCATCACCACCATCACTACCACCACCATCATCACCGTCACTCTGCTAGTTAGTGTTTTTGACAACTTGATACAAGTTCGGATCATCTGGGAAGAGGGAACCTCAGCTGAGAAAATGTCTTTATCAGATGGGTCTGTGGGCAAATCTATGGTACATTCACTGGATCAGTGATTGATGTGGGAAGGCTCACTGTGGCTAGGTGGTCCTGGGTTGTATAAGAAAGCAGGCTGAGCAAGCCAAGGAGAGCAAGCTAGTAAGCATCATTCCTCCGTGGCCCCTGCTTCAATTCCTACCTCCAGGTTCCTGCCCTGAGTTCCCTCCATGTGAGATGTAATAAACCCTGTCTTCCCTAAGGTGCTTTTGGCCTGTGTCTTTATCACAGCAAAAGAAAACGAACTGAGATGGCCACCACCATCATAACCGCTACCACCACCACCATCGACTTGGGGAAGTGGGTCCTGTGATGGGAGAAGAGCTATGGCCTGCCAACATCCTCGTGTTCTTGCTTTGCTTTCCAAGCCCCATCCAAGTCACTGGGTCCTTCAGGCTCAAAATCCTGCCATTCGGCCCACAGCCAGCCTCTCAAGATGGTGCCAGAAAGCACCACGATACACCTTCAAGGAAGAAAAAAAAAAGTTTCTGCCAAGGTATTGCAGCCCTCTCCAGGGAGGTGGTATTGTTTGAATGAGATCCAGCCCCCGGCCCGCCACCCACCTGCTCACTCGCCCCCCCCCAAGCCCCTCCCTGGAAGACACCTGGGAGTATAGGATCCGGAGTAGCTGGTCCAGTTTGTGGCTTCTGGCAGAGGGGTTCGGGTTGCATTCACAAAACCCACTGATCCAGAAAACCATTACAGGGAAAGGATTTTTCAGTCTCCACGGAGGGAGGGAGGGGTAGAAATTAAAGGGGGGGAAAAAAGGAGCAGAAACAAAAATAACAAGGCCATTAATCTTTCATCAAGTTAAAGGGATGAAAAGGAATCGCTTAAAGTATCATTCTTCCCTCGCACCACAAGCATGTTGCCCCCTGCTAACTTCAAAGGCTCTGAAGAGAAGTTGGTTAATATTGTTGGCACAGTCTCAGGCCGGGGCTGACTATTGCTTCAGCGGGATCTTTCTCTGCTTTTAAACAAAGAAAGCATGAGGGTCGGGCACTCATTGAGGGGAGACACGCAACGT
This sequence comes from Peromyscus californicus insignis, assembly GCF_007827085.1. Lineage (NCBI taxonomy): Eukaryota > Metazoa > Chordata > Mammalia > Rodentia > Cricetidae > Peromyscus > Peromyscus californicus. Next base: position 18,988,724 of record NW_026294540.1, read on the forward strand.
AAAAGGTGCCTTTGTGTCCCGCGTGAGGCCTTCAGAGAACGGCTCTCTGCCAGCACACACTGGTGACAGACCGTTTGTCACAGATTCGAACCACCATCAAGAACACACAGAAGTCCCGCTCCAAAGAGGGAGGGGGAAGGGGAGGGGAGACTGTGTCGTAGTCGTCTTAGCTCAGTCAGGCCTGGTCCTGCGCTCAGCATCTGGCCTCCCGGTGGTCTCAACTGAGATGCAGTTGGCCAGAAAGCCAGTGCGGCACTTTGGAACGCAGTCAGTGTACCAGGAGCTCCTCGCCTATTGAAGCTTGAGTGATTGGATGTTTTTCAAGGTGGCTGCTATTTATACTGGAAACAAAGCTAATTGGTGGTGAGTGGAAGGGCTTTGTGGTTGGGCCCTGGCTCTGGGTAGGTGCTGCTGAGTGGGTAAGGTGTACCACCTGTAATGCTAAGGGCTCAGAGCAGAGTAAGGGCAAGGATAGCTGTGTTTGCTGCTCCAGGAAGGTGTGGCCAGAGTCCACCAGAGGGCTCACAGAAGGCAACATCCCAAGGTGGGTATTGTGACTATTGACCCCCATGGTGGTGGAAGCTTGTTGTTATAAATGTCCCAGCACAGAAGATGTGAGCTCTATCTGTGACCAACATCCCTTCACAGTAAAAGGTTGTACCAATGTCTGCCAGGGTAGGTGTGGTTACTCACTGTCTTGGGGTTTTTATTGCTGTGAAGAGACACCAGGACTACGGCAGTTCTTATGAAGAAGCCATTTAATTGGGGTGGCTCGCTTACAGTTTTAGAGGTTCAGTCCATTATCATCATGGTGGGTGGGGAGCATGGCAGTGTGCAGGCAGACATGGTACTGGAGAGGTAGTTGGGAGTCCTACATTTTGTAGGCAACAGGAAGTCAACTGAAACACTGGGCGGTATCCTAAGCATAGGAAACCTCAAAGTTCACCCCCACAGTGACACACTTCCTCCAACAAGGCCACACCCAATCCAACAAAGCCACACCTCCTAATAGGGCTTATGGGGAGGCTAATTACATTCAAACTATCATACCTGTAACATGAATCTTAAAAGGTCTTAATAAAAACAAACCCAGAGCTGGGTATTGGGGTGAATGCTGGAAGATCAGATAGACAGTACAGGCCACAGCCACCTCCACCTTGCCAATTCCTCAGCTGATCCTGTTTCCTCAGACTGGAAGCTTCTGAGTCCTCATCCAGAATGAATCTCAGCTGAACTGTTGTTCAAAAGCCTAAAAGCTTAACCTGCTCTAGTTCCTGGTTTTCACGCCTTATATACCTTTCTGCTTTCTGCCATCACTTCCTGGGATTAAAGGCATGAGTCACCATGCCTGGCTATTTTCAGTGTGGCTTTGAACTCACAGAGATCCAGATGGATCTCTGCCTCCCAAGTGATAAGATTAAAGGCTTGTGTGCCACCATTTTCTGGCCTCTATGTCTATCTAGTGGCTGTTCTGTTCTCTGACCCCAAATAAGTTTCTTAGAGTGCACAATATTTGGGGGAACACAAGATCACCACGCATACCACTGTTTTTCTATGATGGATATTGTTGCCAATTTCTTTGGGGTAGTTGCTTTGAACTGGATAGGCCAAGAACAGGGGAAGCAGACAAAGAAATCGGCATTCAGGCTGATTTTGCAAAGCGGGGGAGATTTGGTCTTGCTTTGGGTCAAATCTCCCAGATCAAGACAGTTATCCTCAGCTACCCCAGAGTACCGTGGAGCTTGGGGTCTCTATCTCCCATGTCTCCTGGGTTTTGAAAGTGTCTTCTCGGGCTGGAGAGATGGCTCAGAGGTTAAGAACACTGCTTGCTCTTCCAAAGGTCCTGAGTTCAATTCCCAGCAACCACATGGTGGCTCACAACCATCTGTAATGAGATCTGGTGCCCTCTTCTGGCTTGCAGGGATACGTGCAGACAGAACACTGTATATGTAATAAATAAATAAATCTTTAAAAAAAAAAAAAAAGAAAGAAAGTGTCTTCTCTCAGCCTTGAGAGCTTTGTTGAGTCAAAGTGACTCGGGTTGACCTCTGGTACACTGGCTCTGTGTGATACTGGGCAAGCCGCTCCTGACCTGAGGTCCCCTGTTTCTGCCTGATACGGATGGACCACAGATGTACCCAGGGAAATGCTGAGGGATACTCAAGAGAGTACACAAGGAAGTGTTGGATATGCAGAGGGACTCAGTAAGTACAACCTGGCTGGCATCCCTTGTCTCGGGTAACCATCAATCTGTTGAGAACAATTGAGTGAGGCGGCTGTGAATGTGATCATTCATAACAATTGTCACCTTGACAGGATCTAGAATCATCTTGGAGACAAATCTCTGGATACACCTCTGAGGAAATTTCTAGATTGGGCTAAATGAGGCAGGGAAACCCTACTTGGATGGGAGCAGCCCCATTCCATGAGATAGGGCTCTGGGCTGAATTAAAAAGGAGTCTCCCTCATTCATCTCTCTCGGCTTTATGGCTGCAGATGCCGTGTACCCAGCTGCCTCACGCTCCTGCTGCCGTGACTTCTCCGCCATGATGGACTGTGTGCCCTTGAACTGTGAGTCACAATAAACCCTTCCATCCTACATTGCTTTCCTCAGGCATTTTGTCACAGTAATGAGAAAAGAAGCTGCTATGTTTCACTTCCCCCAAAGGATTTGTTTACTTGAGGAAAAGCAATGTAATGCTTTTGGGGGGCGGGGGGCAGGGTTTCTCTGTGTAACAGTCCTAGCTGACTTGGAACTTGCTTTGTAGCCCAGGCTGGCCTCAAACTCACAGAGATTCACCTGCCCCTGCCTCCCAAGTGCTGGGATTAAAGGCGTGTGCCACCACCACCTGGCATAATGCTTTTTAAAAAAATTCTCCCCAAAGATTTACTTTAGAAAAAAAAAAACATTGGTTTTTTTTTAAATTCCACAGACATATAGTTAAATAAAACTTCACCAAAGCCTAATTCCTCATAGAGAACCACACAAAGGACCCCAGAGAAACAGAAACAAGCTTGAGGAGAATGATGTCCAAATGGTTCACTCAGCCCCACCTGCCGAGGCATCCCAAGGCTGGAGGTGTAGATCTGGAGCCTTCCAGGGCTCTCTTCCCTAGATATCCCCCATCACTTGCTAACTGCTTCCTGCCTTGCAAATTTCAGTTCAGTGCTACAATCCCGGGCATGTCAAATCTAGACACTCCAACACAGCCTTCCACAATGATGCTCAGAATAGAGGTCTAAGGTGGTTATGAGTGAGGAGACCCCCATTGCACCAGCCTCCCACCCCTTCTTAATGTCGTCTCCTACCTGATCCCCATCACCAGATCCACTGAGCCATCCAGATTCTGGACCCCCCAGGCATTTCTTGTGTGGAGGCTCCACCTGTATCTCTACCCTTGGCTATGTGAATGCATCCCTCAATTGTTTCTGATGGTCACCAATATATGATTGAATGAATGGCTTTATCTACTGGTGGTTGAAGCTTGGGCTGTGCAATTTACGTTTTGAAAAATATTTATTTGTTTTATTGTTATGTGTGTGGGTGTTCTGCCAGCATCTTTGCCACCACGTGCCTGCAGTGTCCAGAAGAGGGCATCTGATCTCCTTGAACTGGAGTTACTGATGATTATCAACCACGATGTGGGTGCTGGGAATCAAACCTGGGTCTTCTGCAAGAGCAACAAGTGCTTTTAATCGCTGAACCACCGCTCCCATCTGTACAATTTTAAGAGTAAGGATTCAAATGTTAAGTCTTTTGAGAATCAATAAATATTTGGCAATAAGCGCCAAGAAGAGGAAAAAGAAGGAAGAGGAGGAGGAGAAGGAGGAGAGGAGGAGCAGCAGCAGCAGCAGCAGGAGGAGGAGGAGGAGGAGGAGGAGGAGGAGGAGGAGGAGGAGGAGGAGGCAGGTTGAGCTGCACATGGTGGCGAATGTCTATGAGTACAGCACACTCGGGAGGTTGAGGAAGGAGGATTGTGAGTTCCAGACCTGCCTAGGCTACATATTGAGACCCAATAACTCAAAGATAGGTAGAGGAGGCCAGGAGATTGTCACCCATCACAGCAGATATGGCAGAGGGGAGCAGACTGTGTGGCACACGGCACCAGTCGCAGGTAGGAGCAGAGCAGATGCGTTCCTCCTACTCAACCTTATGTTCAGGGGCCTTGGGTTCCCACCCAGCTGCAGATTCTGCTTTCCCAGCATTCCCTGTAGTGTTGAGGATACAGGGAGTGCTGGTGAGGATGTCTCTGCCCACTGTAGAGTACAACAGCCTGCTTGTCTCTTGTTGGAGCCCACCCATCGCAGGGTCTCTTCGTTACAGCAGCTACTCTCCTCCCACTAATGGTTAATTTAGTTCGTTTCAGGACTGGGTGGCCTCCTGAGGATGGTGCTCAGTAAAAACACAAGAAACGTTCAATTAAACAATTCTGAGGAGGGACTGTGGGACCAAGAACATGTAATTATGGAGCAATGGAGAGATTATTTGTGGCCACTGGCTGAGCAGAAGGCAATAAAGGGAAAGGTTCATTGTACATAATACTGGGTTTCACAAGGATTTTTCCCATAAAAATATATAATGTACTTTTAAATATATATACATATATGTATATGTATATATATATGTATATATATATACATATATATCAGTGTGTGTTGTGTGTGTGTGTGTGTTGTGTTGTGTGTGTGTGCGTATATAGATGTCCTCGGAGGCCAGAAGAGGGCATCAGACTCCACAGAGCTGAAGTTACATAAGGTTGTGAAGGCTGTGAGCCACATGATGTAGGTAGGTGCTTGGAACTGAACTCAGGTCCTCTGCACGAGCAGCAAGCGCTCTTAACAACGGAGCCACCTCTCTAGTCCCCTATAATGTGTTCTGACAGTGTACCCTACCCCTTCCCCATTCCTCTTGTCCCTTCATTCCTCTAGAGAATTTCTCTTATACTTCCATGATGTATATATATATATATATATATATATATATATATATATATATACACCTATATATGTATCCATGCTTTCATATAGCTGTTAATATACATAATATATGATTAATAAATGAGAGAAAACATGGGATATTTGTCTTTCTGAGACTCATAGATGAGACATATAATAATCTCCATCTATTTCCCTGCAAACAACATAATTTCATTTTTCTTTATGGAGTAAAATTCCACTGGCACTTGAACCATATTTTTTTACCCATTCCTCTGTGGACAGACAGGTGGGCCCATAACTTAGTATTGTGAATTACAATTCAATAAGGAATAAAAATGAAGCTTTTAAAAAGATAGTCTGGTAAAAATTTTAGCACAACTTTCTCCTAGCCTCATTTTCTTGATTGGCCTAACATTTTACATAGGAAAGACCCTTAGCAGGCAGAACAAAGAAAAGCCTGGCTTATCCTGGGATTATTTAATTGTAGATTTCACCCACTATCATCCTCAGATGGGTTCCTAATTTCAGAGATGTTTGTTCTTTTTTTCTTTTCACAAATATTTAGGTTCCCGGATTGCCATATCTCTTCATTCTCTTGGTCTGTATATAGTATTCTAGATGATGTCTTAGCCTTGAATTTGCAGCAATCCTCCTGTCTCAGCTTCCTCGGTAGATGAAGGACTTTGCGAGGAGGGGAAGAGTCACTGCAGAAACACCATCCAAGGTCATGGTTCAGGAAGAAGAATGAATGACCCCGACAAAACATAAACACGACCTGTTCCTGTTCCAGGAAGAGGAGGCCGGGTTACCAAAACTGTGCAAGAGAGAAGGGCAAGTGTCAGGGATCAGAAAGACAGACAGGAGCCCACTTTGGAGCCCAGCCCCAAGGCAGGGCTGGCACACCATGAGCTACCCTAAACTGGGAGGAGCTGACGGACCGCTTTTAAGAATCCATCTTTGGTAGCCAGCAGCACAGCAGCACAGGCCGGGGAGCTACAGAGACAAGAAACTCATGATGACACACAGGGTTAGAGGTTCGAGGTCAAGGGCTACATCTGGTGACAGCTTTTTGCTGGCCAAGTCCTGAGGCCAGCATGGGGTATCACGTAGAAAAAGAGTATGTGTGTGTTCTTGTGTCTCTCTGTTTGTATAAAGCCACCAGGATTCAAGCTAGTGACCTTTTCTAATCCTGGTCCCCTCCCCAAGGCCCAACCTCTACACGCTATAGTTGGATTAAGTTTCCACCCTCTTAATCGCTGGGAGTGGGGATTTAATTTGAACATGTGAACCCTTGGGGATATTTGGACCACACCAAACCAAAGCATCATCAGGCTGGGGAGCAAGGGGAGGGAGAGGAGGGTGAAAAGATTTGGGATACTTCTAGCTGGCTGGGAGGGAGCTGAGAAAAGATGCACAGCTTCGAATATGGAGCATGGGTACCAGACTCTATCTAGGTAAGGGGAGTGGGGGACCTGTTGTACAGGATTATCCTCTAAGCCAAACCACCTCTATCTTGGGGGGGTGGGGGAGGACTCAGTTGTACCCGCTTGCTTGCAAAAGATTCTCCCAGCTGGGCTTGTTGACTGCCATCAGAGAGGAGAAGGGAGGGTCGGGTGGTAAGACCTCACCTGAGCATCCAGCTGTTCCAGCATCCAGCTGTTCCCTACCACCTGTTGTGTGCAAGGCTGCCCCAATTGCGCATGGCCTCTATGAGGGGCTAGAGAATATAGGCAGGAAAAGATTGGGGGAGTGAGGTTCCATCTATGCAGCTATGGGGAATCATCAGCCCTGCTGGGTAAAGACTTCCCATTGTGACCTTTTCGAAGAGGAGCACACACACTCCTGTAAGAAGCCTCATGGAGGCTTGGTAAGGAAGGCCAATATACCAATGTATGCCCCAGAACTGGTGGAATTGTACCGTGGTTTGTCGTTGGGCCCTTTGGCAGAGGGGGTCTACCTCCCCATGGGGAGGAATTTTAGCAACAGTACTGTTTACATAAGGCCCGTAAGTATCAGACCCAGGTTCAAGACCAGTGCTGGGTGGACCTAGAGGATACACAGCACGGAAGTTGAGTGCTTCGTGGGAATGACCCATGAGCTGGCCCATCCTAGTCTGAGCTATCAAATCCCAATCTGCTCCAGCGGACCAGAAGGGGGAAATCGAGGTAATCCAAGAACCCTGAATTGTCCTAACATCTCAGTCATTTCAAGGGAATTCTACAGCTCCTGGGTCTTTTCTCGTCTTGGAGTCTTGATGTCTCTCCAGGGTTTCATCTAACATGGCTTTATTGTTCATCACTGACCCACTTACAGTCCTTTGTTTGATTTCTTATTATTTATTTATTTATTACTTATTTATTTATTTGGGGGGAGTGTCAGAGCGTGCATGTGGAGGTCAGAGGACAACTGGCAGGGGCTGGTTCTCTCCTTCTGCTATGTTGAGGTCCTGGGGCTTGAACTCAGATCCTCAGGCTTGACAGCAGGTGCCTTTCCTTGCTGAGCCATCTCACCAGCCTGGATGTAGGTTTATTGATCTTTTTTTTTCTCGATCCTATTCATTTACACACTTACTTTATACTCTTCCTCTGGAGCGTGGGGGTCCAGAAATTGAGCCCCTCCAAAATGGCATGTCCCGGGCAGATTGCAGCAGATTCACCTACTTCCATCTGAAAGTCCCATTTGTTGTCGTCTGGGGATGCACACCACTGATGCATGTAGGATCGGGATAGTGGGTACTATGCCCCCACGCCTCGCACGTGGTTTCCTCCGTCCTCATTGTAGTGTCCACTTGGCAGACAAACTCCCTGTGGGCAAGCTCCTCCATCTTCAGCTCCAAGGTCTCTCTGCCCTCACTTCCTGCCTGTGAAATGCTGTAATAAGTGCGGCTACAGCACAGAGGCTGTTAAAAGGACCTAATGCGTGTAAGTGTAGATGTACAGCCATTTTTCATCTAAAGTATAGGATGCTAAACAGCTCTGTCATAAGGCTTGTTTCAAAGTCACAAACTTGTATCCAGACCTGCCAATCCAGTTACTTAGGAGGTTGAGGCAGTGGCGGGGGTGTGTGTGTGTGATAAATTCAAGGTCTACTTGGGGCTACAGAGTAAGTTCAAGCTAGCCTGGGTAACTTAATACAGGAGTGCCCTATGTGAAAATAAAAAGTATAAAGGGGGATCCAGGATGTAGCTCAGCAGTAGAGCACTTCCTAGCAGGCTCAGGGTATTAGGTATTAGCAATCCCCAGCACAGCAAAAAACAAAAATAAAAATTTGCATCGAGCATGGCAAGATGACTCAGCAGGTGGAGGGGCTTGCTGCTAAGTCTTGATAACCTGAGAGTTGATTTTTTTTTAAGAGTTTATTCTTTTCATTTATGTGGGAGGGGCATGTGCTCATGTGTATAGGTGGCTGTGGAGGCTAGAGGTGTTGGAGCCCCTGGAGCTGGAGTTATAGGCGGTTGAGAGCTGCTCAGTTTGGGTGCTGGGACTCGAACTCTGATCCTCTGGAAGAGCAGTAAATGATTTTAACTGCTGAGCCAACTCTCTAGTCCTGAGATATCCTGAGTTTGTCTCTCGGGGACCCACCATGGAAGAATAAAATGAGCCAGGTAGTGGTGGCGCACACACCTTTAATCCCAGCACTGGAGAGGCAGAGGCAGGTGGATCTCTGTGAGTTGAAGACCAGCCTGGTTTACAGAGTGAGTTTCAGAACAGCCAAGGTATACAGAAAAAAAAAAAAGTCTTATCTCAAAAAACCAAAATAAAAAAAGGAATAAAATGAACTCCTGAACTTCCCTATGTGTGCCATGCACATGGACACACACACACACACACACACACACACACACACACACACACGCAATTTAAAAATTAAACAAAATAACTTGTTTAAATACAATTGATAGAGTGGGGCATATACATTCCAATTCAATACTAGACTCATGGCTGCTTCATCTGCAGTGGCCATGGAAAGCTGCAGACAGTTCAAGAGAGCTCAACACACATGTGTGAGTGTGCGTGTGTGTGTGTGTGTGTGTGTGTGTGTGTGTGAGTGTGCGTGGGTGTGTGTGTGCAAGCCTCAGGTATCCACTAGAGACCTAAGTCACAGGTTTCCACACCACCCTCAAAGTGTGTGAGCTTGCTTGGCTTCCAGCTTCCTGCTGTTCTATCATTTTCCCAGCAACTTTCAGGCCTCCATCTTTCCAAGGTCTACCTCAAAAGCATCCTCAGGTTTTCTTCAAGGTCAAATGTCATATCCACCGGAGTTACCTCATGCCCCTCCTCATCTCTGTGAAGTTTTATAGGCCCTGGTTCTGTTATCCCTAATATTTGGCATTTCTAATCTCCCTATAACCCGTGAATTTTATAAGAATGTAATGCCAAACATCTACAAAATTGAGAGAAAAGGCCCCATAACTTTATTTTTAAAAAATGAACAAGGCAGCATTTCCTGTGGAGTAAAGTGTTTGGAAATAATAATGACTTTTCAGTCTTTTTTTAAAGGTTTATTTATTTTTTAGTGTGTGTGTGTGTGTGTGTGTGTTGCCTGTATGTATGTATATATACCACAATGTGCAGTTCCCACAGAGGCAAGAAGAGGGTGTCTGGTCCCCTGGAACTGGAGTTACAGAGGGTTATGAGCCCCTATATGGGAGCTGGTAACGGAACCCAGGTCCTCGGCAAAAACAGCAAGTGCTCTTAATCACTGAGCCATCTCTCCGGCCCTTATTGTGTTTCATTATGTTTTTCTTTGAGACAAGTTTCCATGTGACCCAGGCTAGCCCTAAATCCACTATGTAGCTGAGGCTGGTGCTGAACTTCTGATCCTCTTGCTTCTACCCCTCAAGTTCTGGTTTTACAAGCGTGCTCTGCTGTCCTTGGTCTGTTCTGGAAATAAAACCCAGGGTCTTCCTTGTGGTAGGCAAGCACTGTGCCAACTCAGCCACACTGGCAGCCCTTAAGTAGGGTTGTGCAATAAGCTACTTGCAAACCCCTGCCTGAGGAGACTTCTGAGTCGCAGTCTTCCTCTAGGCGGGCTTGTACCTGAGATGGTACAAGTTCCTGGTGGCATCGTCCCATCCTGTCCCCTCTTGCTTCAAGGGTGAGTCAGCACGGGGGACTTTTAGACACACCCTTCACCAGATACTGTGAACAATTACCCACCACCTAGGAACAGCTTTCTCATTGCCAATACAAGCACCATAAACCAGGATGCACTCAGCCCCTCAGAGCAGTTCAGACGTCTTTGTTCGTCTTTGTGCAGAGCTGGCTACAACTTCGTGGGGCCCTTGAAGCTCAAAAGACCTTTAATTTTCCAGATGGGATGAAGCATCCGTGCTCTCCTGGCATGGCTCATAAAGATAAAACCTGGAACACCCCTAAAATCTACCCCCCCCCACACCCACTTCAGGCTTCAGCAGCAACTGCTCTGATTAATCCTAAGCTGGGGCCACCAGAGGCAGTTACATATGTATTTAGGCACTGTGCTTGTAAAGCACCTTGTATTAGCGGCTTGACAAACCCATTCATGCAGCTGGGTGATTTATTAATGAATTTAGTTCTCTGCTTGTTTATCTCTATGAAGGCTCTAGCTTGCATTACTTATTCATTTGTCTGAACGTTGGGTTGGAGGAGGTAACACACACACACACACACACACACACACACACACACACACACACACACACGCACCCACAGCACAGCACAGGAGGTGAGAGGCAGAGAGGGCACACGGGAGGAAATGACTTCCTATCTAGTTAGGCTATTGTGCTCAGGCTTCCTAGGACAGTCTACAAGTTCAAGGGTATGAGCATGGGTGACAAACGGTCACACAACTTTCCAGTCAGTCATTTTCAGCTTTTGAGTAGCATTGTATCCTTCGGCAACTCCTGGATACAATGTATCCTTCGGCAACTCCTGGATACAATGTTGCTCATTGCAATTAGGGCAGGGGTAGGGATTGGGGCTACAGGCTTGTGGTAGGCAGAGATCAGGACACTGCTCACAAAGAATTACCCTCTCTAAATGTCATGGTGCTGAGGTGAAGCAGGCATGGCTTTTGTTAGCTTTTTATTTTGTTTTGTTTCCAGATTTGCTTCTTACCTCATTGAGGCTGACATTCCTCAAACCACATATCCCCAGGTTTCCTTTGAATGTGGAGGTTTCAAGGTTTCCCACAAGCCAGAGAGCCACACCGCTTTGTGGTCCCTGGCACCTGTCGGCGAACAGGACGCAGAGCATGCCCCTGTCAAGATGCTGTGATAACAAAGGTCACCTATTACTTCTGGGTGAGACCTGTAAGTAAAATGAAACACACTGCCAGCCATCCCCACTTGCTTTTGCTCAAAACAGCCTCAGCTTTCAGAAACATGGATGACAAGGGGACCCAAGAGGCCTTGCGGGGCATGGCATCGCCGTTCTTTGGACCCGGAATAGGGTAACGTAGATTCTGGAAGAAAGACATCATCATTTTGGAAACAAACACTGAAATTAGCTCTGCCTCTCCTTAGTCTCTTCACCTAACCTCGGTAAAAGGCAAATTATTAAACATAAGCAGAAAGCTTGCCTGGGCCGCACAAGCGGGACCAGCCCAACACCCCGAATAAAAGACATCAAGTGTGTGCACATCGCTGAGAAGGTCAAAGGTGTCTTAACTTCATTAAAAAGCCTCAGAAAGGGTGGATCGCTTTGTATCTGATTTCAGAAGATAATTTTTTTTTTTACTTTAGGACTGATATTTGTTTTACATCAAGGGAGAGCAAAGCGAGTTCCCTTTGTAACACGCGTGGCAGGGTCGTAGTCTTGAGTTGACCTCCACAACTCTGGGCTGGACAGGGACATGACTGTGACAGAGGGAAGGGGGGGTGCGAAATAGATCCCTTTAATCAGTTTTAAAAAAAAAAAAACCCACAGTGAACAGTCACTTCTCTTATTGAAAAGTTTCAACTTCACCTTCATCAATTTATAATCAGAGTTCCTCTGGTATGTTTGATTCCCGACAAACAAGGATAAAAGTCTGGTGCCCCCATTGCTAATGAGATGATAAAACAGCAGGGATCGAGTTTTTAATTACTACAGACGAAGCGCTGGAGAGGTGCGGGTGATATTTTCTGTTGCATGTCTGAGTTGTAACTTCGGGCTCATGACAGTCCTGCTGAGCGCTGGAGCCTTTGATGATCACTCATTTTTTTTTGTCTCCGGAGAACATACAAAAATTTCTGAGCTTGTGTCCTGGGGGGCTGGCAATTATTGGCGTAACCTGGCCCAGGTTCACTTCTCCGAGCATCGCTGCGCGGTACGGATCCGGTTTCCTGACGCCGCTGCCATTCGGGTGAGAGGGAAATTGGACGATTCGGGATGTCTGTGAACTCCCCTGTTCTGACGGTGCCGGCCTTCCCGCTGTCCATGAATAATACAACGCTTCATTGAATTGGGAGCTTTCTAGTGTACACTTTTCCATTTCTTTTTCAAAGTCACGATGCTTGAAGTTTTGTTTTTAATCCTGATTTTTATGCACATTCATAGGCATATATCATACATATCACTCCAAGCCAGTCAAAAAATGTCTCCCAAGCTATTTTCTCTGTTACTGTGGAAAGTTGGTAGGTAGATTCTTTTGAAGGCGCCATCTTAGGTCAAATGTAAAAGTCATGTTCTTGCCCTGCTTTAATGGAAACTGGGAGTAGACTCCATTATACTTGTATTCATCCCCCCTCTCCACACACACACCCCTCGTTGGATGGCTGAGAACACTCAGTCATTAAGGTTTCGTCCAAAGTCATGTTTTAGCTCTGAAAACCTGAGTGCAGAATGAGTCAACTGTGTTAGTCCGCTGTCACTGTGACAAAATCCTTGAGGATAATAACCTAAAATGAGAGATTTTATTTCAGCTCACGGTTTCAGAGATTTCCATCAATGATCTATTGGCTCCTTGCTTCTGGGCCATGGTGAGATAGAACATGATGGAGGGTAGGTTGTCGTGGGGCAGAGCTGTTCACTTCATGGTGGACAGGAGACTGAGAGAGATAGAGGAAGGGGACAGGAACAAGTTATATCCTTCACCACCCACCCTTCCAACTTCTCCATCCAATTCTGCCTCCTATAGTTTCCACCACTTCCCAACAGTCACCCAGCTACAACCCTGTCAGTGGGTTACTCACTGAAGAGATCAGAACCCTCCCGATCACTCACTTCCCACCTCTGAACACAGAAGTCCCTAGAGACAGGGCCTTCGATACCTAAGCTGTTGGAAGGACATTTCAAATCCAAACTATAATAATTCATCTGCGGGCAATGACCGCACCAATCTAAATTCAGCTACCCAGCTACCTAGCCAGCTTGTCACCGCTTTTAACACTCAAAGCATTTCTAAATGTTAGCCTGAGACCTTCCACTCAGAGGTACAAGTATAGACTCAGTCTGCATAAAAATTCTAAGACTTTGGGTCCAAAACTTGAAGATAGACTCTTAGCGTTTTATAAATAGAGAGATTTACACATGGTAAGCGTCAACAGACCCTGCTTTGCCCGATCCCCCTCCCTGCAGAATCCTAGCTTGTTAGATATTTGCACCTTTACCAGTTATGATTTGAATGAGACTGTCTCCCATTGATTGGCTCATGGATTTGAACATGTGGTCTCCAGTTGGTGGTGCTGTTTGGAGGGAGGCTTAGGAGGTATGACCTTACAGAAACATGTCCCTGAGGTGGGCTTCGAGAGTTTAAAGACCATGTCATTTCCTCTCTGCTTTGGGCTTTTGGTTTGAGACAAGCGCTGTCAGCTTACTGCTGCAGCCATCTTCCCTTCCAGCTGCCACCGCTCCCCACTCTGATGGTGATGGACTCTAACCACACTGGAACTGTAAGTCTGCATCAGCCCTTTCTCCTAGAAGTTACCTTGGTCGTGGTATTCTATTGCGTTAGTGGAAAAGTAATAAAACAGCAATGTGAATTGTCTGGTCTCTAACAGACTGCCATGTGCGGCTGACAGAGGGTTCTTGACAGAGGAAGTTGGGAGGATTTGAATGGTGGCTCTAGAACATTCTGCTTGCATGAAGAGTCAGTGTGGACAATTCAGACCCCCCGTGCTGACGGTGGTATTTGTGGGATTCTGGCTCGCAGAGTCTGGTGGGCACAGACAAAGGGGTGTGCTGCCAGCTGCTGTCCTTGGGAATCAGTTCCCTGTGATCTGGGATTCCCTGGCTCAGTGAAAGACCCATGGTTCCACCAGGCTCTGGGCAACAGAGGAATCGCCCCTTAGGAGAGCCTCCTAGAGGTCTGGCCAGCCTCTCCAGGAAGTGGCCTGCTTGCCTTGTCCATGTTTCCTTGTGTGGAAGCAGTCACCAGGTCTCATTAGCTGCAGGGCCAGGAAGGAAATGGACCAGCATGCCCTTGACTGTCCTGTGTTCTCACAGTAGTTCCTTTACCATGGAAAGCTTTAATTACAACTTTGAAACTCAGAGAAAGGTTCTTGTTGACAGACAGGGAAACTGAGGCTCACTCGTGACAACGGCATGGCTGGAGGTCAAACAACTGTTAAGAGCTAAAAGGGAATTCTGGCTTTCTCTCTCCCTTCTCTGGTCTCTATCATGCTCTTCAACGGCCTTGACTCATGAAGACCCTCGAAAGTTATTTGAAGGTCACCTTCGTGGTGGATACCTGGTACCAAAAGACATTTAGGGGCTGGGGCGATGGCTTTGTCACTAAAGGGCTTGCCAGACAAGCGTGAGGACCTGAGTTTGGACTCCTAGGCAAAAAGCCAGGCATGACAGAGAGCACCCATGATCTCAGCACTAGGAGGTAGAAACGGGTAGACCCCTGAGGCTGGCCTGCAGCTAGTCTAGCTGAATGGAAGAGCTCCATGGGGAGGGCTGGCGAGATGGCTCGGTCGGTAGAGGTGATTGTTACCAAGGCTAGCAGCCTGAGTTTGATTCCCGGAACTCCCACAGTGGAAGGCAAGAACCAACTTTTGTAATTATCTTCTGACCTACGCTCATCCGCCGGGGCTCAGGCCTGCACACAAACATGCGTGCATACACCACCTACAAAAATAATTTTAAGGACATTTAATTTGCATAATGTAAGTGGCTATGGAGATGATTGTAAAATACTGTAGTATAAGTCACAGGAAGCAACCCGGGCACTCACAGACACAACGTAAAATCTCTGTAAGACTGGGTAAAGTGTAGGCACCAAGAGAGTGAGAGTCTTCAGCTTTTGAAGTGATGTGTCTTGAAATTTGTTTACACTAAAGGGTGCAGGGTGGGGTGGCAGACCTGTAGCCCCAGCCCTCAGGAGAATACAGGAGAACCACAAGTTCAAGGTCATCTTCATCTCCATTGTGAGCTCAAGTCCAGCCTGGGATACGTGAGACCCTATCTCAGAAAACAAAAATCCGTGGTATTCACGTCATCCCTCTCCCCTCCTTTTACATAGTATTTTTATTAATTTAAAATTTTCATATAATGTATTTTGATCTTATTCATTCCTCCTCCCCTGCTCCCCCCAGACCCACCTTCCTCTACCCTTACCTTCCATCCACCTAGCTTTCTCTACCACATCATCATCATCATCATCGTCTTCCTCCTCCCCATCTTCCTCCTCTTTCTCCTTCTTTCTAGTTTGTGTTACCCAACTGCCCCTGGGAGTGGGACCTTCCCTGGAGTGTGTTTCGACTATCAGGGGTTACACCATTAAAGAAAACTGACTCTCCCTCTCCTAGGCAGCTATCAGTTGCCAATAGCTAGCTCCTCAGCTGGGGTGGGGGGCGGGACTTCCTGCTGCCAATAGCTAGCTCCTCAGCTGGGGTGGGGGGCGGGACTTCCTGCCCACTCCCCCGCCACACCCCCATGCTGAGATTTTATCTGGCTTGAGCTTGCAAGGTCTTGTATATGCTGTCATAACCAATGTGAGTTCATACGTGCAACTGCCTTTTATCCAGGAAAACAGCTTCCTTGTAGTTATCCACTGCCTCTGGCTCTTATAATTTCCACAAAGATCTCTGAGTCTTGGGCGGGGGCAGGTGTTGTGATATGAACATCCCATTTAGGGCAATGCATTCTGTAGCCTCTTATGCTCTGCATGTTGACCAGCTGAGGATCTCTGTGTTCATTGCCATCTACTACAAGAAGCTTCTCGAAAGAGAGCTGAAAGACGCACTGATCTCTGGGTGTAGCGATGAGTCATTGGGAGTTGTTTTAATACCATGTCCATTTAGCAGAATAATAGTGCCACCACCACAGCCTGATTCTTAATAAAAACACATGGAAATGAAAGGTCATACAGAGCCTCACTTAAACTCAGATGTGGCTAATTCAGAATTCTCAAAAATAAACATAGAGTATAATCTGTTCTCTGTGTTTTCTCTTTAGTAGAGTTTTCAGAGCAGTTTTTTTTTTTTAACAGAGAAATTAAAAAGAAAGTACAGAGGAGTCTAATATCCTCCATGCCTTGTCCACACTCAGCCTCCCAGGCTGTCAACATCCACAAATAGTATGAAAACATCCACAGTACTTTCCACCCGAACACCGTTGTTCATTTGGACGTTCTGAATGTCGTGGATCCGTCACCACTGCATTATACACGGAGGTTTCAATGCCTTGAAATCCCTGTCTGCTTTGCTCATCCATCTTCCCCCACCCCCAACTCCTGGCAACCCGGGATGATTCTCTGTCCTCATAGTTTTGCTTCCCTGGAATATCGTGAGATTTTTTCAGAGTGGCTTCTTTCCCTTGGTAATGGCCATGTAAGTTTCTCGCACATCTGTGTGTGGCTCTGTGACTTCCCCCACTACACAATGGTACTGTCTGGTTGGGCTACCATCTATTCACTCACTGCAGGACAAATCAGTTGCCATCAAGTTTGGACTTTCTGTCGCTAGTAGAATCGCTACAGACCATCTGCGTTGAGCTTTTATGTAAACATTTAAATCTGGGTAGACACCAGACTAGACACAAACTAGAGTCACCTGGGAAGAAAAGACCTCAACGGAGGCCTTGCCTCCATCAGGTTGGCCTGTGGGCCAGTCTGTGGAGCATTTTCTTGATTGCTCACTGATGGAGGAGCTCTCAGCCCACTGTGGTTGGTACCATCCCTGGGCAGGTGATCACGGCTTGTATAAGAAAGCAGGTTGAGCAAGGCATGGGGAGCAAGCCTTAAGCCATGACTCCCCATGCCCTCTGCTTCAGGTCCTGCCTCAAGGTTCCGGCTTGATTTTCTGTCCTGACTTCCCATGGTGATGGACTGTGATGTGGAAGTGTAAGTCAAAGAAATCCGGGCCTCCCTTGCTTTTGGCTTATCAGGGCAATAGAAAGCCTGCTAGAACAGGATTATTTAAGCCTGCGGTGAAAGTGTGTTGAGTTTTGCAAGAAACTCCTCTTTGAGACGGCTGTAGCGCTTAACATCCTCACCACAGTGGATGAGTTCCTGCTTTCTACGCCCTCCTCAGCAACCTTCTGTCAGTTTGGGATGTTTTTAATAGTTGCACAATGTATCTCACTGTTTTAATTTGCAATTCCCAGGGTTGAAAGATGATTAAAAGTGCATGCTGCTCTTTCAGAGGAGCAGAGTTCAAGCTGTAATGCTCTTGTTGTATAGCTCAGGCACTTGTACATATATGTGCATACGTACACAGACACGCACATATACATAACATTTGATAATAAAAAAATCATTTTTACTTCCAGTCCCCTAATGACTTGATGTTAAATGGCTATCCCTGGATGACCTTGCCATTTCTAAGAGAATTTAAATATTTGCTTCTCAGACTAGTCAAAGGCTAGGACACAGACCTGATGGACTTTCTCTTTCCCGCATACCTGGAATGGACCATTCCACTCCTCTGTGACTCAGATAGACCACTCTGGCCCTCATTCCTTACAGAAAATGAAGACCTGAGCTTCTGCTTGGATGAATGGGACTTGGGACAGAGGCTTAGTGGGTGCCATTCTGACTCTTGGAGCAGAAAGAGCATGCATCACTTAAAAAGGAATTATCTTGTGTCAATATTAAAAAAAAAAAAGACACTATAACCCCGGCCCCCCTAAATCTTCTGCAAAGAAGAAATGGGTTGAAGTGAAGACAAATAAAATCTTGACTTCTCTCTATGGACAAGCATCAGGGGTTTGTACAACAGTGGCACGTTCCAAAAGGCAAATTGTTCGACAGATTAAAAAAAAACAATTAAATTACGTAGTTAGTGAAAGATCTGACTGATGCCCAGAGTGGTCCCATGCCCTGGCACCAGGAGATAAAGACACTTACTGGCCATATGTGGTGGTGTTAATACATTTGTCCTGTCCGTCCCTGCCCAAAGACCCGTCACACCCTGGAAAGCCCCCGGAGACAGACGCGGGAAGCCCTGCGCCATCCCCCTGCTATGTTAAAAATGTGCGCCTATTTTCCCAAGCATGCTTCGATTAAAGAGAGCACATCTGTTTTAAGTCCCCCTTTTATGAAAATTACTGTGCTTCCTCTGCATGCTTATCTTTTAATTTTGAAATTCTTTGTAGCAATAACTCAAGATAATAACCAACCATATTTCTGGCCCCTTTAAAAAATAAAGGAGGGGGGATGGGAGGGAGAAAGAAAGAGGCAGTGTGTCATTTTTGAGCTTTGAACTCCAGGTTCCGATCCTCCCCCTTTGGGCTCAGGGCCTCTTCATTTGCGTTTAGAAAGGAGAAGCCCCCTGGATTATGCTGCCAGCCTCCGGGCCGCGGCAGACAGGCCCAGCTTGAGACTTGGGACTATTCATCACGCCCCCGGCAGGGGGGAGCCTTCCTCTCTTCCCTAGCTCATCAGAGCCGCTCCGCTTCCTTTTCCAGACGCTCTGCCCCACCCCCAGCCCTTCCCACAAGTCTCTCACTGGAGGGATGACTGCTTCAACGCGGGGCACCTCATGCCTCCAGGCCGGCACACACCCCACACCACACCAGATCACAGCTTGACACCCCAAAGCTCTCACCCAGCTAGCATCTTTGTTTTGAGTAATTCAATGAAGGCAGAGTTTGTTTACAAACTGTTCTTTGATTTTTCAACAATTTTTGTTTTTATTTAATGTGTGTGGGGTTTGCCTGCTTGTCCGCATGGACCACACATGACATGCAGTGCCCACAGAGTCCAGAAGGGGGCATCAGATTCCCCTGAAACTGGCATTACAGCTCATTGTGAGTCTCCATGTGGGTGCTGGGAATGAAACCCCGGTCCTCTGCAAGAGGAGCAAGTGCTCTTAGCCCCTGAGTCATCTCTCCAGTTCCATATCTTTCTGCTTTTTAAGCGTGTGTTCTGAGAAACTTTTGAAGTGTGTGTGTGTGTGTGTGTGTGTGTGTGTGTGTGTGTGTGTGTGTGATGTGTGCATATAGATGTGTGCATGCCATAGTGTGGACATCAGCATCAGCAGACACCTTTGTGGAGTGGGTTCCCTCCTTCCATCTTTACGCTGGTTACAGGGATCGAACTCAGGTCCTCAGGTGTGTATGGCCAGGGCCTTTTCCACTGAGTCATTGTGCCAGCCCTGAACTGTTGCTTAAATCCCAGGCAGTTCTCAGGGTGAATTTACCCTGCCTGACTTCTTGCTCTAATTTGTTATCTCCAAATAGCATGGAATGACAGGGAGGTGCTCAGCGGGTGGGGTGGGTGGGTGTGCACGGCTGTAGTTCCAGAACTTGAGAGCTGAGGTACAAGGAAAGCCAAGAGACCTAGGCTAGCCTGGGCTATGGTGTGGGATGCTGTTTTCATTTCCCAAAGAGAGATGGCTAAAGGAGAAGGGAGCACACTGGGAAACTGTCTAGAAATGTTTGTCAGGAATGGAAAGAGCTGGGGTCCTGGAAGACTCAAGTAGATGAATGCTCTGGCCAACCCACCTCCTGGTAGCCAGAGCCACGTTCCAGGCCCCACCTCTCCCACTCTGGGAATGAAGACAGAGACATTTTCTACAGTGCTCATGATATCTACCACATCCAATCTCTCTCTCTCTCTCTCTCTCTCTCTCTCTCTCTCTCTCCTCTGTCTCCCTAGCTCCCTCTCCCCCTCCCCACCATTACCTCTTTGGGCACCAGGCATGCACCTGGTAAACATAGATACATGCAGGCAAAACACTCACATATGTAAAATAAATATTTAAGAAAATCGAAAACTTCGAATGTTCTTGTACACCCAAATGACAAAGGCCTTGTCTCCTGTCAATCATCTTTGCCATCCAGAAGAGAAAAGATTATTTGGATTCTCATGGCTGTTGGATGAGAAAGAGAAGCAGAGCACGTGCAAATTTTTACAAAGTATTAGGCCACTTCAGCGTGAATCCTCCCACGGTTTCCCACCAGCCACTTGGGTGAATGTTACTCATCACACACGGCACTTCCCACAGTCCCTCAGCTGTGCCTACAGAAGTCCTCGGCTGCTCTGCCCACCTCACCCCACCCCCATGCAGAATGGTGTCCTATGTGAAGAGTCTCCAGCCTTTCTGAGTCACATCTTGAAACAGGGTAGAGAGATGGAAAACTCAGAGGACAGAGGAAGGAAAAGGAGCCCTCACCTGGAGTCTAGCTGAAGCCACAGAAGGATCACGATTCCAGCACAATGGACAAAAATTGCTGCTGTTTGCCAACGTGGAGAAATATTCCTTTCATGTGGAGATGTTTCAAATAAGAACATGAAAGCAAGGGGCTGGAGGTACGGTTCAGTGGGTAAAAGCACTAGCCGCTCTCCCAGAAGACTTGAGTTCTAGCCCCAGCACCCACACAATGGCTCACGATCATCTGTAACTCCAGTTCCAGGGGAACTTTAGCGCCCTCTTCTGGCCTCCATAGGCACTGCACACAGATGGTGCATAAAGAGACATGCATGCAGGCAAAACCCATAAAACAAAAATAAAGTTTGAAAAATAGAAAGGGGCTGGAGATGACCCAGTGGTTAAAAGCACTTGCCGCTCTTTCAGAGGACATGGGTTTGGTTCCTAGCACCCGTATTGGGTGGCTTACACCTTAACTGCAGCTCCAGGGGATCCAATGCCCTCTTCTGGCCTCTGAGGCTACTACACACACACAGCATCCACTCACACAAACACATGTGCATACACATAAAAATAATTTTTTTAAAAAGAATATTAAAATAGTAATGGATGCTCATGAAGGCCTCAGTGTCCATGACAAAGTGTGGCTTTTCTCTCTTCTCAGATATAAACCTGGGATTTCCAACACAGGAACCCACATTTACAAAGGAAAATAATGTCCTTAAGGGTTTATTTTTCTTTATGCATATGAGTGTTTCATCTGCATGCACGTGTACCGTGTGTATGCCTGGTGCATGAGGACAGAAGAGGGCACCAGACATCCTGGAATTGGAGTTATCATGTCTTTGAGCCGGCATGTGGGTGCTGGGAACCGATTTCAGATCCTCAGCAAAAGCAGATAGATAGATAGATAGATAGATAGATATAGATATAGATATAGATAAATATCTATATCTATATCTATATATTGGTTTTTCGAGACAGGGTTTCTCTGTGTGGTTTTGGTGCCTGTCCTGGCTCTCACTCTGTAGCCCAGGCTGGCCTTGAACTCACAGAGATCCGCCTGGTTCTGCCTCCCTCCCGAGTGCTGGGATTAAAGGCATGTGCCACCACCGCCCGGCAAAAAAAAAAAAAAAAAAAAAAAAATTTAATTAAATTTCAGCTCTGCTTCATGCTAGCCAGGCCTGAAATTCTTCTCTGCGGTGAAGTCTCTTGAGAGAACTTCTCTCTCAGGCTATCACAAGCAGCACACAACAGGAATAGAGAGCCCTGTCTCTACACTGCGCTCCTGCCGCTGATATTCCCTGATAAGTAAAAATAATGCCCCGGTAGTGAGTAACTCCACTGATGCAGTAAGTCAGATCAGGCCAAATTAATAAGTCCAGGTTTTAATCTGAGCAAGGAAGGCATTCCCGGGCGGGCTCAGAGGAAGAGGGGGAACCACAAGGCAAGTCTATGGGCAGGAAACCACGAAGAGGAGAAACCAAGGAGCAAGGCGGACCTTAATTGCTCTGTAGGCGTGGTCTTTGAGCAGCTCTCAGGGAGGAGCCACCGATTAGCGTGCTGAGGGCGGGGTTTGGAATAGGTCCCCAGCTGGAGTTACCCAACATCCCTGTCTCTGGATCACATCGAATACAAAGGTAGGCACTCCATAGGTTGCGTTGCTTAGAGGATGATCCCAAAGATGAAGCGTGGGCTCATTCCATGTAGACAAGACATCACGTATCACGTACGTGTGTGTGTGTGTGTGTGTGTGTGTGTGTGTGTGTGTGTGTGTGTGTAGGTCAGATGACACCGGGTGTCCTTCCTCAGGAGACATTCATCTTGCTTTTTGAGACAGTATCTCACCGGCCTAGGGTTCAACAGATAGCTTAAACTAGCCAGCCAGTGAGCCATGGGAGTTCTTGCAAGTGTGTACCACCATGCCCGGCTTTTTACACTGGTTCTGGGGGATCATCCTCAGGTTCTCATGTCCGAGTGGCAAGCACTTTACCAGAGGAGCCGTCTCCCAGCTCCAGGAAGTAAGAGTGCACTGAGGTAAAGAGAAAGGCTTGTGTGTGTTTCAGCGTGGCCATCTTCATCCCTTACCTGCTTGCTCTTTCTTATCTTGCTCCTTGGCTCCCAGAAGCTGAGGCAGCTGGCTCCAGATCCCCTCGTGGCTCCACAGTCTTCAGTGTGTTCCCTTTCCTATGGACACAGCCCTGTGTTTCTGTTACTGCACCCACCTCCCGGTTCTGCCCCACTGTGCCAAGCTCCGGCTCATCTGGAACAGTGATGTTGCACTCTCGTCTCAACCCTCCCTGGTCCCACTGTGCCCACACAGGCTCATCTGGGACAACGTTGTGGCACTCAAACCTGGATCTTCCCGTCAGAGGACAATGACCCTCAGAGCAAAACGACCTCCGTCTTCATCAAATCAGCTGTGCCCTGAGTGGGCTTGTGGGCAGTTGATATCCCCTCAGAGGAGGTCACTGGGCCCTCGCCTAAGGTTCCAGCTGCTCTCTCGTGTTCCTCTCAGCCATTCATGTCTGCCTTAACTGTTTCAGGCTTCAGGTCTCAGGAGGTATGAGAATACACAGAAGGTTAACGGAAGGGGGCGTGTCTGCTCCATCCCTGCAGTTACGGGACATCATCATGATCCACACGCAGGACTTATTGCGGTTGCTTTAGGGTCCCCCACATTCCTGTCCATAAGTCTTCCCCAAGCTCTGTGAGTGAGCCCAGTAAGCTCGATGGTTCCCCAGGGTGATCTTCGGTGGGATGGTGCTTAGGTTTATTGGTAGGATTTTATGGGGGGAGGGAAGTGATGTTATATACGTCTCCCCAGGGATGGAATTCTCCAGACACTTCCTCGTCCTGTGTGCCCCGTGATGATAAAACGGCGCTGGTTGGTCGACGGAAAAGTCACGGGCCGCGGCAGAACCCAATGTTAGTTTTTGGAGCTTTATTAGAAGGGAAAATGGGTGTGGGGAAGGGGACCAGGCCTGGTGAGAGAGAGAGAGAGATATGGGAGGGAGCAGAGCAGAGCAGAGAGGAAACAGAAAGAGAGGGGTGGGGGTCTGAGGCACAGCGGGGGTACACAGTTGCCCACGCCCACTGATGATGTAAGGCATTAGACCCAGAAGAGGGAGGGCAGGATCCTAACACCCTGGCCATGCTGGCCTCCTGTAGCTCTGCAGCACGGTGGCTAGCCTCTCTGCACAGAGATGGCCTTCCTCCATACCCAATCACTGTCCTTGCTTTCCTCGTCCATAATCAGTCAGATCTCCCCTTTTCAAAACGTTATGATCATCCTGGATGGCCAGAAAACCGTTCACGTGATGACTGTGTACGTAGTAGGTTCTGTGCACACTGTGCTGTTTTGCCTCAGGTTTGGTGAAACCTGCTGGTTGTCATTCAATGAATTAACGTCCTGCCTCCCTCCGTGTGAATTAACTGAGGCCACTGAGATCACCAGAGCCCACCCACTCACTCTCCAAGAGGCCCGCAGCATCTCTACAAATTGGGTTCAGTCATCTGTTGGGACAGTCCGCTTCCTAGCATTGCTCTTTGCTGTTTGTGGCATTTTCTGGCTGCCCGTGACTCTTTTCACACATGACTTCACCCAGCAGGTGGCTCGCTGTGTAGGAGACAGCCTGTGCCTTTCTCAGCAGGTCCTCAGACCACGCACACAACACACATACCATCCCCTATGCCACCTTAGGTCACCATGGAGATCCCCGGAGTCTTCCCCTGGGGCATCCATTGACCCTGTTTGTCCTAGGTGCCATGGACCAGAGCCTGTGCCTCCCTTTCTTGATGCTGCTATGTGACGTGTGACAGCCTCAGCCTTGCACACCTAGCCCCACCTGGTTCCATCCTCAGGTTCACCTCTGTTACTGGAGCATACCACTCCTTCATGGGTTCTGGCCCTGGAAGGACCAGTCAGGCATATCGAGGGAGACTGGGGTGTCCATGGCCTGCCATTTCCAGGCTGTTGCTACAGAGAAGGAGCAGGGAAAGTTGTGGCAGCAGAGTCAGGTGACAGAAATACTCTAGGGATGCTGTCATGTCATAGTCACTGTGGGCAGATGTGACATGGTGTTGGGGACCTCACCTGAGTCAGGGACTAGCAGGAAGTGACAGAGGGCTTCAGGGTCAGGAAACGACCTGCAGAGTAAAGGCAGAGAGGTCCAGGGAGGGACATGGGCTGCTAGTGCCCTTTGGGACACATCTCCACACACACCAACTTTCCCGGATCTTTTTCCAAACCCCCACCCCAAGTCCTTGGCATTCTCAGCCTCCCTCTCCTGAAACTAATACAGTGATCCTCAGTCCTCATAGCACAGCTCCAGTGTCTCCCCGACTCCTGAATACATTGAACACTTTGACCTGCATTGAAGTATAAATCTAATTAATCTTATCAATAAAAACCAGGAGTCAGATATTGAGGTAAAAACCTGAAAGATCAGAGAAGCAGGGGAACAGCCATCAGTGACTTCCTACCTCTTCCATTCCTCCAACCAAAAGGGCCAAGAGCCTGTCTCAGCCCCGCCGTAACACTTCCTGTCCCTCTCTCTACAGTCCTCCAAACCTCTATGGTTAACTAGTGACTAGCTCCGCCCTCTGAGCTCCAGGCAAGCTTTATCTGTCAGAACACAAACAAAATATCACACAACACTGCATGTCTTGGTTGTTGCTCTTTTCCCTTCCTGGGCCACTGGCTCATCCCTCTCACAGCCACAGAGTGGCCTGAATCCCTTTAGGCTTCCCTCAGACATCACCTTCTCAGCAGGAACATATACATACTCTGATGACACTTCCGACTCACAGCACCCTGTCCTTGGTCCCCTCCCTACCACTTTCCTCCTTTTTCTACTGTCCCACTTCCCTGGCTGGGGTCAGAACTTTGAACAGCAGCTCCTGCTCACCAAGGACCCTCATGAGGCCTATGAACCAAGGAGCTACCCCACAGTGGGCCAGGACACAGGTAGCACCAGCTCCGACCACCTAGAGAACAGAGCTGAGAAAGTATGTCTGCTCCCACTGAGGCCAGACCCACTCTGGAAAGACCATGCCCCTTCTCACTGAGGCCTCTGCAAAGTGATTGGCAGATGGAACCCCAGGTGGGCACTTGCTACCTGCTCCTGGGACTTCTAAGTACCAAAGTCTGACTCCCAAGGCAACAAATACAGCTGAAGATTGAGGCTTGCAGAAAGAGGCTTGCAGAAAGATGACATATTCTTAACCAAAAACCACCCACAGACACTTTCAAATTTTAATCACCGTGATGAACTAAACAAGTGTCTTCGGTTGGAAGAAGAAAAAAAGTCTCATCATGGTGACTACTCTCTGCTCAGAAATGAGGTATGTCCCAGGAGGCATTTGGAGGTCTCATTCCTAATTTAGCTATTCTGATGAGTACCTGTCTTGTGAAGATGAATTATCCTTTCCTATAGAACCTCTGAAATCAAATGTTTTTTAAATTTTATTTTATTTATTTATTTTTTTGGTTTTTCGAGACAGGGTTTCTCTGTGTAGCTTTGCGCCTTTCCTGGAACTCACTTGGCAGCCCAGGCTGGCCTCGAACTCACAGAGATCCGCCTGGCTCTGCCTCCCGAGTGCTGGGATTAAAGGCGTGTGCCACCACCGCCCGGCTAAATTTTATTTTTTATATGAGTGCTCTCTGTATGTCTCTCTCTGCCTCTCTCTGTTCCTCCCCTGCTGTGTGTGTGTGTGTGTGTGTGTGTGTGTGTGTGTACTTGCACACATACATATACCTCATGCATGCAGTATCCTCAAAGGTCAGAAGAGGGCGCCAGATAGCCTACAGTTGGAGGTTGTAAGCCACTATGTGGGTTCTGGGATTGAACCAAGGTCCTCTACAAGAGGCTTACTTGCTCATAACTGCTGAGCCATCTCTTCAGCTCTGAGATCAAATCTTTATTGTATATAATGTGGTTTAATTCATTTGTTTATGTGTATATGAGTGTATGTGCACATGTGTGCAGGTACTCAAGGAGGCCAGAAGAGGGCATCAGATCCCCTGGAGCTGGAGTTTCAGGCAGTTGTGAACCACCAAAAGCAGATGCTGAGAACTGAAACCTGGGTCCTCTGCAAGAGTAACAAGTGCTCGTAACCACTAAGCAATTTTTCCTTCCTTTGTAATGTGATATAACGAGTCACATTGACAGGATGATTAATTCTGGACCAGAGTTATTTTTTTAAAATTTACAGAACATGAGTGGTATACATTTAAAAACATTCTTTGATGTTTACAAACAAAAAAAATATATTTTATTTCATCGCCTGAGAGGTGATAAAATATTTAGATGTGAGGACTTCAATCAGAGGGTGAAGAGACTCAATGCTACTGTTTTCAAAGGGAATGCTCGGGGCCTGAGATGTACAACTAGTACAACTTACTGCTCACTTGCAGAGGACCTGAGTCCTCCCAGCTCATAGCTCAGTGTAATTCCAGCTCCAGGTAATCCAAGGCCCTCTTCTGGCCCATGTCGTACTGAACTCACATGTACATATTCCCCCTATACACATAGTTAAAAAGAAAACAAATCTTAAACAAACAAAAAAGGGAGTGTCTGGTGCCTAGGGAGAGGGCTTGGCTAATAAAATTCTAGCTACATAATGATAGGGACCTGAGTTTGGACCCTGAGCACCCAGGTAGAAAGCTGGACACAATAGCATGTATCAGTAACCCCAGTTGTTGCAGGGGCGGAGACAGGGGCATCACAGGAGCTCACTGACCAGCCCGTCGAGGCAATCAGTGAGGTCCAGGCTCAGTGAGAGACTCTCTCCAACAGTAAGGTGGAGAGTGATTGAGGAAGCCATCCAGTGTTGATCTCTGGCATACTTACACACATAAGAACACACACACAAGCGTCGCCATAGAATAAAACATTATATATAGTCTCCTCCCTGCCCTGCCGAGGACTCTGCATGGGAAAGCAAACACAAATGACCCGACTCAGAAGAGCATAAATCATACAGCCACCCATGGTAACGACCTGACTCTTGTGGGAAATGCCAAATCTTTGAAGAGATTTCAACAAATACCTTTTTAACAAAGATCTTGGCAGGCTGCATGTAAGGAAATGCATTATTTCCAAGAGGCTGGAGTTTTTCCAATATTTTCATTCATACTCCACGTTCAAAATTTAAGGTTGTCAAGTCTGCACTCTGATGAGTGTTCGTGTATTCGTGTCACGGCGGGGCCTGTCATCAGTGTAGGATTTTAGAACAGTTTTAGCCCCACACGAAGCTAGCACGTGTTGGTGAGCCATACCCGCCCATTCTCCCTTCCCCAGATATCTACCAGGACGAGTTTGCCTCTAAAATGGGCTCAACTCAGCTAGCTAGAGGTTTTCAAAGTTCGCCCACCCTATGGCATGTGTATTACATTCCTTTTCCTGGCTGAAGAATGATCCACCATCTTGTTTAGCCTATTGCCCACGGAAGAATGCATGGGTTGTTTCCACTTTATAGACATGAGGAAAAACGTTCAAGCACAAGCCTTTAAGTAGCCAAAGCACTGTCAGTTCCCTTGGATATATACCTACAAGTCTAATTGCTGGGTCTCACGGGAATGCCATGCTTTAAAGTTTGGAATGAACTCATAAAGTGTCTTCCAGCGTAACCACCCCGTTTCACAATCAAACTAGTGATGGATAAAGGTCCCAGTGTCGCTTTGCTCCTTGCAAGGAGACTGTGCATGCTGCTGTCTGTGAACCTCTTTCCCACCCCACTCCACCTTCTGGGAGGGTGATGGGACCATTGCTTCAGATCCTAGTGTGATGAATGACCCAAAGCGGGAGGCTTTGTGTGTGAGCTGGGGGTTTGAACTCCCTCAGGTTTTCATGAGTGCCGAGCAGGAGCTCTCACACAGTGAACATCTCCTGAGCCTCTTACATTGGTTTCGATGTGCACTTCTTTTTTTTTTTTTGTTTTTTTTCGAGACAGGGTTTCTCTGTGTAGCTTTGCGCCTTTCCTGGATCTTGCGCTGTAGACCAGGCTGGCCTCGAACTCACAGAGATCCGCCTGCCTCTGCCTCCCGAGTGCTGGGATTAAAGGCGTGCGCCACCACCGCCCGGCTTCGATGTGCACTTCTTAATGACTAATTAGGTTGCTTGATTTAATCTGTTTAAGCCTCTGCCCATCGCCCATTTTCAAAAGCTGGGTACATTTGTTCTTTCCTGTGAATGTTACAGAAACTTAGAGGCCAGGTTCAAGGCTCCTGTCACATATGCGGCTTCAAAATGCATTCTGGGATTCTGAGAATTCACTTTCTAGATACACACACACACACACACACACACACACACACACACACATTAGTGTTTTGCCTGCATGTATGTCTGTATGAGAGTAGAGTATGATCCCCCCAGAGTTACAGATTGTTGCAAACTGCTATTCAGATACTGAGAATTGAACTTGGGTCCTCTGGAAGAGCATCCAGTGCTCTTATCCGCTGAACCATCTCTCCAGCCCCATTTCTAGCTTTTTGATAGTATATTTTGATGTACCGATACTTTTTTTTTTTTTTTTTTTTTTTTTGTAATTTTACTGGGACTCACTTTGTCTTGTTTCTTATCTTCTGCGCTCCCCATGTCAGACCTATGAAACCAGGATCTAATCCAAGGCCGGGGGGGCGGGGGGGGGGGCCCGCTGGGATGTTTACCTCTTTAATCCTTAGCTGGCATCTTTGCTCCATTTTGGTGTTTGTGGTTGTTAGGGTTAGCACGCTATAGTGTGAGGTTGGGCTGCACCTCCATTTTGTTGATTGTGGGGTTGCTGCTCACTGGGTATTGAAAGGATTAGTCCCCACCCCATTGTGGCACCCTTGAGTATCACGACGCCAGGTCCTATCTGGGCCTCGCCCTCAAGCATCCTCCTCATCCATGAGCCCCTTTCCCTGTAACTGGTTGGAGATAGCCTGTTGCCCATGTAGCAAGCTGTTTGCCACATGCATGGAAGCTGTGCATGCTATTGTCTGGGAACACATAACTCCCCTTCCTGCCCGCTCTTCAGGGTCCCACTCCGTGTCCTGGGAGGTGGCTGGGGCACTTGCATCTCCTCCTAAGGCTAATGTGACAAATGGCCACAGACCAGGCTTGGAATAGCAGAAATTCACCCTTCCACAATACTGGGGGTCCGAGAACCGTGGTATCAGCAAAGGCCCTGGAAAACTCTGGGTTTCCTGCTTTTTTACAGACTGTCGGGGAACGGGTGTCCTGGAAATTCAAGGTGTCCTTCTCCCATAAGTTTCCACACTCCAACCTTCATCTCCGTCTGCACGTGACCTTTTCCTCGGTGTGTCTGTCGGTGACTTCTCCTTTTAAGTCCGTCCGCTTCAGGGCCTGCCTGAAGATAGTTGTTAGTAATTACACCTACGAAGATCGGTTCTGACTAAGGCCGGCCACCCTGAGAGTGTGTGTGTGTGTGTGTGTGTGTGTGTGTGTGTGTGTGTGTGTGTGTGTGGACATGAATGGAGGCGGGGAGAGGCTCCCGATCAGGCCCCACCCAGGCTCTTTGGTAGAACTGAGTCCAGCTGTGCTCATCTATTACCGGCAGCTGCTGGGACCAGGGACGGAGCCCATTTGGGAGGGTTTCTCCCTACCCCTATCAACTGTGGCATCCACAAGGTTTGGCTGTGACCTGGTGGGCCAGCTCCGTGCCTTCCTCTTCTTCCCCAGATCTGGGGACAGTGACAAACCCATTGTTATTTGTCCCCAGATGCTCACTCAGCTCCCTCTTGCTGTCTCCCTGACCTCTGTGAGGAAAACCCTTATTAAAAGACAACCGCGGAACCACCTGAAGGGAGTCTGTTTTCCCACTGGGCTTCTGATTGAGTCAGTGATTGCGGCTGCTTTGCTATGTACGAGAGATAAAGGTGATCTCAGCCGGGGTGAGTGGCTTTTGCATTTTATCTACACACCAGCAAAAAGGGGATCTGTGGGGCTGCGCCGCGCGCTCTCGTAACACGGCTAAATTAAAATTCCCTTTAAAACCAGGAGTGGGGAAGGATAGCTGTCCCGGCTAAGTCAGCAAGCCTGACGTTCTTGCTTCCTGCAGTGC
Organism: Peromyscus californicus insignis; assembly: GCF_007827085.1. Lineage (NCBI taxonomy): Eukaryota > Metazoa > Chordata > Mammalia > Rodentia > Cricetidae > Peromyscus > Peromyscus californicus. Next base: position 19,019,232 of record NW_026294540.1, read on the forward strand.
CTAGATTCTCCAGGGTCTCTCCCGCCCCGGCCCCTATCTTCCTACTGTGCCTGGTGGTTTTGATTACCAAGCGCGGCTGGTGTCCCGTTTGATAATATTCCTCTGAGGGACCAATCCGCAAACCCTCGCATGCGCTGTTGCGTCCCGCCACGCTCATTGAGGCCTGGAAAGGCAGGCGCCCTGTGATCCTGGCTGCAAGGTCTGGCTGCCAGAGATAGGAGCGTGCCCATACTGGGGCTGGGGGCGGGGAGGGGGGAGGCCGTCGTTTCTGAGGGAAGAGGGGCTCACATCTGTGCCCCCACATGGGGCATAGGCAAGAGGGTAACCTCAGCCGGCGCTAACAGATGGTGACGTCATCCCCCCAGAAAAGCCATCTTTAGGGACAAGCTCAAACCAGAGTCTTAGATGCTTTCTCTGTTCCATCTACGCTGACTGTTGGACCAAGGGCCCTCGAATAAGTAGGAATCTGTGTCCTGTAAGAGTATGTGATTTGTGTGCACAAGGGGAGTGTTTTTGCGTGCTGCCAAGGGTTCTTCTATAGCTACCAATAATTAACTGCGTAGATTCACACTCTGAGCCCCTTAAAGGTTGCTTTAGCCATTGGCATCAGGCTTGTTCAAGATTTTAGTGTTATCGGCAACATCACTATGAGGATCTTTGTTTCAGCTCTCGGTGTTTTTTGTTTTGTTTTGTTTTGTTTTTCTGGCCATCTCCTTGCGCCGAGTTCTTCGTAAGAGAATTCAGATGTCAAAGGTCCCCCATTTCGAAGAACTTTCATGTGCATCGTCAAGGGATCCCACAGAAAAATGGTGGTTGTCTGTCCCACCAGCATGCTGCTGCTACCCTCTCCTTTTAAATTTTTATTTATTATTGTGTGTGTGCACGCGGAAGTCAGATGACAATTTTCAAAAACTGGTTTCCACCTTCCACCTTTACATATGTTCCAAGACTCGAACTCAGGTCATTGGACTTGCCCGTCTGTCATTGTTTAGTGCTGAGTTATCTTGTTGGCCCACTACTGCCTCTTAGACTTGGTGATGAGGTAAGACGGTCTGATGATAGTGTTCTACTTTGCCTCCAACTGAGTGGCACCATACATACATACATATTTTTTTTCCAGTCATATGCGTGACTATCATCCCCATCCATTTATTCTTTATAGGTGCTTGCTAGAGTGATAGGAAGTCTTCCTATTTTGAAATTAACCTTTGTCAAAAGCAGTGTTCCTAGTTTGTCATCAATGCCTTCAATTTGCTTTTGAAACTCTTTAGGTTGATGGAAATTCTAAAAGTGTGTGTACAGCCATGCTCATCAGGCTTTTCTTTAATACTCTTTAATGGATCATCCTTTTTCATCCTAAGAAAGATTTACTTACATATGTATGTGTTTATATGTATGTATCTATGTCAGTGCATGGGCAGAAGCCAGAAGAGGGCATTGGGTCACTCTATGCTGGAGTTAGAGATATTTGCAGGATATCTGCCATGTGGGTGGGTGCTGGGATGTGGACTCTGGTCCTCAGGATTGTGTAGTAATCATTCTTAACCACTGAGCCATCTCTCCAGCCCTTCCTTCTTCATCCTTAGAGGGATTTGTCACCATAGATCTAAAGATTTATTTATTTTATTTTATGTGTATGAGTGTTTTGCTTGCATATATGTACATACACCATGTGTATGCAGTGCTTGAGGAGACCAGAAGAGGGCGCCAAATCCCCTGGAACTAGAGTTACAGACAGTTATGAGTCACTATGTGGGTGCTGGGAATTGAACCCAGGTCCTCTGCAAGGGCAGCCAGTGCTCTTAATCTCTCCAGCCTCTGTTTTTTTTTGTTTTTGTTTCTGTTTTTTTGTTTTTGTTTTTTTTCTCTCTGCTACCTCTTTAAACCACTTTAGATGTACTTCCTAGATGAAGTTATACATTAGGGATTTTGACGAGCTTGCACTTAGTCTGAAAACAAGTTATTGAATGCTTTGGCCTCTGCCTTTGATCTGACATGTTGTGTGTATTAATCGGTCTTGGTCTTGCTGTCTTGTTCTAAAAATGACCTGTTTGATCCTTGCCAGGGACCTTTGCCTTAATAGTTGCATGTGTACAATTTATAGATGTACAGTGTGGCTCCAGGCGCTAAAGGCACCTTATTTAAGTGCATTGTGTGCAGGCACGTGTATGATTTGTGTTATAAGTTTTTCTCTTACGTCCTTCTTCCGAGATGGCCACCTGCTATGCTAGTCAGGGTCCAGTCAAGACGCAGGGGCTACAGATCAATGAAAACAGAGAAGTTTAATACAAAGCGTAAGAGATTAACTACTAAACACAGAGCATCCTAGGAACTGGGTGGGGCGGGGCGGGGGCGGCGACACTCAGCTCTGCTCAGAATTCATGGGCGATGTCTTTGCAGTGCCCTGTGGGACAAAGAAACACTGGTCTTCTCACGTCACGGGGATTCTCAGACACTGGGCCAGCAGGCAGCCCCCTTGGGTGCAGGTGTGAGCTACTAGCAGTACCCAGGTGGTGCATGGCTTATAGAGAGAAGCTTGTCGGGCCCTCAGACCATTCCTGCCAGAGGACCAAGGAAAAGTAGGCTCAGATAGGGTCAGCATATGGAGGTCAAGGGAAACCAGGTGTTCTGCTTGAAGCATCCCTGCTTCCCTACACCTGTGCTACTGTTCCTCCGTCTGCAAGTTAGAACCAGCTCACCTGACGGCATTCCTGTCTTCAGTATCCCCATCCTTGGCCAGGGATGGACGGACATTCATTCACCTCCATGTTCCCATCGCCATCAGCAAAGCTTTAAGTATTTTCTGTTCATTTCCCCTGCCCCTGGCATTTACCCCCACAGTGTTGACTCCTTTACTCATTCACCAGCTAGATGATCAGATCTGAGCACAGATGCCCAAAGTCCAGATTTCCATCTCTGTGAGCACTCATCTCCTCCTCCCTGTAGGTGACACTATCTGGGTAAAGGGAGTGTCCTCTCCCAGATGGGGTTGTTCTTCCATGCAAACAAGACATAGAACTGTCTGAGTCTTTGTCAAATAGCTCCAGGCCCTCATCCAGCTAATCCTGTGGCCGCCCCTTTAGTAGATTCACTTGAGGAGCTCTGTTATTTAGTATCTAAAGAATGAGCGAACTGTCCCACATTACCAAAGTCAGCCTTATTGGCCGTGACATGTTGTCTAAGCAGTATGGCTTTGAGCTTGATTTTTCTAGCATTTTGTTAGGATTTACAGCCTTTTAGATGGGGAAGGAGAGTGTCTTTGTTTTCTCTCTTGAACTGTTTGGGGAGGTGGATTAGACTGACATCAGAAATTATACTGTGGCTGGGCGGTGGTGGCACATGTCTTTAATCCCAGCACCCAGGAGGCAGAGGCAGGTAGATCTCTGTGAGCTTGAGGCCAGCCTGGTCTACAGAACAAGTTCCAGAACAGCCAGGGCCACACAGAAAAACTTTGTTTTAAAAAACAAAACAAAACAGTAACAACAAAAAGAAAGAAAGAGAAAGAGAGAGAGGAAGGAAGGAAGGAAGGAAGAGAAGAAGAAAGAAATCACATTGTGGCACTTTCTATCTCTTCCCGAGTGTCTAAAGTGAGTGGTTTTCAAGGCTTGCTGTGTTCTGAGATCCTCCTCAGTGCCTCTATCTAGCCCCACATCACCCTCTCTTCTGCCTTAACCCCTGACTCAGCATGCGGTCTCTGCCCTGGGACCCTCCTTGACAACTACAGCTACTGGGTTCTCAGGTGCTCCCAGCCACTGGCCTGTGTCAGCTTCTCTGGTGTTCAGGAGAGGCCTCCTACTGCTTCGGGCCACATCCTGGCCCTCCCACATGCTGTGTGACCCAAAGCAAGCACCTGTGTCCTCTCTGTGCCTATCAGAGAACACGGACGATCTCATATTCAGATCTCAGGACTGTGGGGATAAACTTTCCCAAACTTAACTTCCCCAATGAGAGTGTGTATCTCTAGGTTCCACAGGATAAAAGTGTTCGAAATACTGGTTCCTTTTGAGGTTTGACGGGAAAAATCTATCCCAGGCCTCACTCCTGACTTTTAGTGACTGTTGGTCATCCTTGGTGTACCTTGGTTTGCAGCGATGTCCTTCGATCTTGCCTCTGTCTCCATACCCTCACTGAATTCTTGTCTGTGCCCTAATTTGATTTGATTTTTATTTTGAGACAGGTCTAATGTATCCCAGGCTGGCCTTGAACCTGACAGTACTGCTTCAGGGTAACTGTGGACAAGGGGCCATCCTTATGACCCCACAGCAACAATGACATCTCCAAAGGCAGTTTCCAAATGAGCCACCAGCCTGAGCTCTTGGGGGCTAGGCTAGCAGAGGACATAGCTCGTCTATACCACCTCTTAATGGGGCTTTGGGGAAATCAGACAGGGTCATATGTGTATGATATCAAGAGTGGCTGGTGCCTGGGTGGTCTTGGACACCGCCAGCTGCTGTTGCTTTTGTTGGTAGCAGAACCCTAGACCAGAAGCCTATTCTGATACACACCCACTGCTGCCCCAGCTTGGAAGGAGTTCTCCCTTTCCCCTCCAGGGTCTTGTTGCCTTTGGCTTTGGCAGATAAATACACAACTTGACCTCTTACTACGGTTTCATGCCTCCTTCTGAGCTAGCACTCTGTCCCTCAGTCCCCGACAGATACTGATCTAATCATCATAAACTCCTGTGTGAGTGTTCCTTCTGTTCCCTCCTTCCTTACCCTACATCCCTTCCCTCCTCCCCCCCCACCCACCCGCCACTTCCAAGAAAGCAATACCTAGAGCTGGGCCTAGAGCACAGACCTGTCACTCCAGCTGCTCAGAAGGCTGAGGCAGGAGGGTTGCAAGTTCAGTATCTGCCTGGCCTACAGAATGAGGCTAACCCAGAGTACATAGTGAAACTCTGTTTTAAAATAAAAAGTGGGAAGGTCTGGGGATGTAGCTCAGTGGAAGTGTGTTTGCCTATGTGTGAGAACCCAGGTTCCAGTCCAATACTGAGGGTGGGGGAGGGGAGGGAAGGGAAGAGCCAATCACCAACAAACCATTGAAATCACTTGTGACCAAAGCACCAGGATCTTGATGGGCAGAACAATCGCCTTTTCTAAGCCTCCTGTAAGGAGCACATGCCACCCTTCCGCATTTCAAGAAACTACTGAGTGTAGTCCAAATGTCCTTTGTCTTAGATAGGCAGCTTTCTCGGCCGTGGCAGACGGAATGTCCCCTGGTGCTGGCGGATGAAGGGTGAGCATTTCTGAGCCCAGGAAAACATACGCCAGCAGTTGAGTTTCCTTGTCCGAGTGAGCAGACTGACTGCAAGTTGAACCTGAGAGCCGAGATCTAATGACGTAGATCCTTTCATCCTGGCTGTGACTCTGGGCTTCTCCCTGTTCTTTATGAATGGGGGTGCGGGGTCCAGTCAGCAGCTGTCTGCAGGCATCAGGAGGGACTCTGCTGACTAGGAATGAAGGGCTGCAGCCAGGAAAGGGTTAAGCTCAGGGCTTTGCAAACCGGGGCTTCCCCGACACACTCCACCCTTCGCTCTCCTGGGCACTTCTTGTCAGGTGAAATAACCAGGGAGACATGTGGCATCTGATACCCTTTTTGTCAGCTAGCTGGGGAAAAAAAATGTCATCCCAAGAATACCCAACACTTCCGGTCTTAATTTGATACGTCTCCTCCCTTTGGATGAATGGCTAGGATCACTTCAGTTGGGTTCTATAATCCCTAGATTAAAATAACAGGATGGTAGCTGGGCATGGAGACCCATGCCTGTAATCTCAACACTTTGGGAGGCTGAGGCAGAAGAGTATTGCAAATTGGAGGTGAGGCTAGCCTGAGCTATATGCTGAGATCCTGTCTCCAAAAAGCAATCAATATGTGGGCTGGAGAAGTGGGTCTGTGGTTAAGAGCACTTGCTGCTTCTCCAAAAGACCCAAGTTGGGTGCCCAGAATCCATGCTGGGTGACTCACAACCACTTGAAAGTCCAGCACCACAGGACTGTAGGCCCTCTATGACCTCCATGGGCAATGTACTCAATTGTACAAATGCTTGCACACACACACACACACACACACACACACACACACACACACACACACACGTACACACACACTTAAAAATAAAATCCTATTAAAAATCAATAAATAGGGGTAAGAGCTATGAATTAGTAGTTTAGAGTGTTTTCTGCTCTTATAGAGGCCCCAGGTCAGTTCCCAGCACCCACATAATGACTCACAACTGTAACTCCAGTTCCAGGAGATCTGGTGCTCTCTTCTGACCTCCACAGGCACTACACATGCACGTGGTACACATACACGCATGCCGAGCAAACACTCATACACATAAAATAAATACATTTTAAAAAAAAAATCAAGAAGTAGTTTCAGAGGAAGAATCCAGAAAACACTGTTAGCACAGATAGTGCTGGTTCCCTTTAGAACTCTCATAAAATATAAACTGTAGATCTGTAACTCACCGGTGTGTGGGACCTCACTTAGCTCTATGTTACCAGTCACTGACTCGTCACAAGACTCCTTGGGCTGCAGTCTGTGAAACTGAGCTGCTGAGATGTGTGATGTTAGTCTCATGGCCTTGGCGTGACTTAGAATAAGCTGGGAAGAGAGTCTTAGCGATGTATTATTTCCATCAGCTTGGCCCATGGGTGTGTCTATGGAGGTTGTCTTGACTCTGTTAATTGATGTAGGAGGACTCAGCCTGAAAGGAGGTTCCCTGAGTTTGGATCCTGCACTCTATAAGAGAAGAGAAATCAAGTGGAATGTTAAGTATGACTGTATTTATTCTCTCTCCTGCTTGACCTTGGATGTGACCAGCTGTTTCCAGCTCTGGCCCTCACTTCCTCACACAGCCAGCCAGCAACTTGGAGTTGTAAAAGCTTAATGAGACCCCTCTCTCTTGAAGTTGCTGATGTCGCAGCAAAAGGAAATGGAGCTGAGACAAATGGGGACAGTTAAGTGTCCTGCAGCACCCAGTTGATAAAGTTACACCATTCTTGTGGGGTTCACGTTGAACATACTGATTTTATTGTTAATTAAGTGGAGCAGGAGGGGATGGTTCTTGGGAGAAATAAAGGCTTGCATAGTCTCAGCCTGTTAGGAGAATAATGGCTTCCACTTTAGGAAGTGAGAGCTGATCTTGGGGAAAGAGAGATGCCAGTTTCAATCACTTGAGCCAAAAGAGAGTGGAAACCCAAGTTCAAGGCAGAGAGAGGATGCTCCCCCCTCCCCCCACACACACTTCCTATACCTTTGCCCTCCCTAGTAATGTTTGTTTCTTGCTCAAAATCTTTTAATGTGTTTAATGCCACTCCGGAGACACTGCCCTTTCCCAAGGAAAACTGAGTGTATGAAGAATTACAGTCACTTGTGTCTGCCAATGACATTCCAGTGCCACCCTTGGCCCTGTGATGGGCCCCAGCTTTCTTAAATGGGGCCAGGCTGTGTCAAAATTACATGACTCCAGCAACATGGAAAGACCCTGAAAGCCCAAATAATAGTTCACCCAGCCCGGAGCATCTGGGGATGCCATCCTCTTCCATACCTGTAGCGATGGACCCAGAAAAAGCATCCAATACTGCCAGGGATGTTGAGTATTCCAGATACCTGCCCAATTCTGCTGGTGCCAAGAGGGCTCAGAAGGGTGTACTGCCATCACGAGTGATTATTGGGAAGGGAACAGGAGGAGGAGGAGGAGGAGGAGGAGGAGGAGGAGGAGGAGGAGGAAGGGGAGATGGTGGTGATTGTCAAACCAGAAAACCACTGGCCCTGGAAAGCAAATCTGAAACCCAGGTGTTTTCAAGTCCCCTCTGGTCCTGACTCCAACATAGAACCTGACTGCTGGAAGAGGAGCTCCGTGGGGGAAATTGTTAGATTGTGTGTGCGCATGCAAGTGCACTTGCCTGTGTGTGTGCACTTGTGGAAACCAATCACTCTCCACCTTACCTTTTGAGATCAGATCTCTCACTGAATCCCAAGTTCCTCCATTTTGGCTAGCCAGGATGAGCAGAAGACTTCAGGGATCCACGCACCGCGTCTTCCTCGGCGCTGGGATTACAGATGCGCCCTGCACCCAGCTTTTCCAAGGGTGCTGGGGATTCCATTTCAGGTCCTCAGGCCTGTCCACCTTATGGACTGAGCCATCTCCTCAACTCCCTCCCCAGGGTCGGGGGGGGGGAGCTCTTAACAAAACAGCGCTTTCCCAGACCTTCACCAGGTGTCCCCTACTGTCAAGCGGTTAATGAAAGGATAGACTTCAGGTTTTCTCAGGAGCTGCCACAGGAGGACAGGTGAGTGTTTGTGTCACGTACACAGCAGAGGGGCACCTGACAAAGGGCTGTGGCAGAGGTAGAGGTATATTGCCACCCAAGCCATCATAGAGCCTGAAACAAGTCACATGGTCCCCAACCCTCAGAACGACATAGCCCTGTCATAGAGCTCTGTGGCAAATACGGTACCTGAAAGCAGTCCCCCGCGTTCTGCCTGCACCCCCAGGGATGTCTTCCACCCCACGATGTAGAATGGAGTCAAGAAGGCCACGAGAAGACAGCTTTGAATCTTCTCAACTCAGAGTTCTCATACTTTAGCCTTGACTTTAGGGAGCAGGGGTAGGTACATTCCAACCTGTTTTTTCTGGACTTTGACCCTGTGCTGGCAAGGCTTGCTTCTGACTTCCCTTTCTCCTCTTGGCCCGCCCCCTCACGAGCCATTTAAATAACATTGTTCAAAGGCTTTGATGATCTCACTGTTTATCTTTCCAAAGAAGCTGAGCACAGACGACTCTCATCATATTTATGTAGCTTTAACCCCAGCGACCCACCAGAGAGCCCAGCAGGTTCCCGCTTCACAAACGTCCCCCCTGTAGGGAAACAGCCCAGGGCCAGCACAGCCCGCCTCTGGAAGCTGTGCCTGAACCTATGAAGCTTTTATCCTGCACGGATGGGCACAGGAGCTGTGAAACCCTGGGAAGAGTGGTTCCACAGCCTCTTTCAAAGCTCAGCCTCAGTGGGCTGAATGCCTGGCTTCCAAGGGTCGCCAGGAACTTGATTTGGTGGGACATGTTCGTAACCTTAACAGTGAACTTGACATGTCAGTGGGGCCTCTAATACACCATAGTTGATGTCTGTGTTCTGTAGTACTTACTGGCTTTAAAGTGGAAATAAGCTCCAAGTTTTGAATCACACCTCAAAATTCAAAAGGCATTTAAAAAAAAAAAACGCATAGTGTGAGTAGCAAAAATGATTGCCATTGCCTCAGTCCAGGGTATCGGTTTTTCTAGAACTACAGATTCCAATGCAATGTGCATAACGCACATGCACTATGTCTCTAAGTTCATGGCTAAAGAGAGGCGCGCGTGAGAAAAAAAGAAGATGGTCCAAAAAGCAGGCAAGAGAGAGGAAGAGAGAATAGAATAGTCCTCTGATAGGATGGGAGGGAAGGATTGAGAGAAGTTTGCCAAAGAGGTCATTTAGCACAAAGCAATATGCAATTGCTCAACTGTGTACTGTTTCATGATAAAGACGCACCTACATGTAGTTTTTTTAATGACTGAAAATTGCCGTGGCGCATACCATAACTTACACTAACTTGCATACTACCCACACAGCTGGGTATTTCTGTGGTTGCCACACAGTCTGTTCTCCTGACACTTGCTTTTTCATAATTCAGTCTTTTTCCTTAGGGGCTGATGGGCAGAGTCGCCCTTAAAGTGCATTAATGAAAGCCAAATTTGAACTGCACTCACAGGTACCGTGATTTGAATAAGAAATGCCCCCCCCCCCCACAGGCTCATGTGCTCAGACACACAGTCGCCAGTAGGTGGCACTGTTTGGGAAGGTGACGGAACCTTTAGGGGGTAGAGCCTTGTTGGAGGAAGTATGTCACTGGGAGTGGGCTTTGGGGATTTATAGTCCGGCAATGCTGAACTTCCTGTTCTCTCTCTCTCTACTTCCTGTATGCAGATAAAAATGTGGCCAGGCAGTACTGCCCGGTGCTTTTGCTGCCTGTTGCCATGTCTTGCCCTCCAGGAGGACTCTCTCTCTCTCTGAAACCATAAGCCCAAATAAACCATTTCTTCCTAAGTTGCTTTTGGTTATAGTGTCGTAGGACGGCAACAGAAGAGTCACCAATCTAGACATCTAATGGCATCAACTCAGCTCGTCAGGGTGTTTTTCCTTCATTTGAAATAGCAAGTGTCCAGTGAGGAAGGAAGAGTAGTTGGTGCAGAAAAGAAGTAAGAAGAATAATGAGAACAAGGCCATATCTAAGGAAACATTTTAAAAGCCTCATAGCATTCATAAATGTACTTGTGATAACGTTCAACTATATCTGTGAAAATATCATCATTTGTTTTTAAGGGTCTCTCTTGATGGGCAACTCATTCTCTATCCCAGTCACACCCCTATGTGTGACTAGGTGTCTAGGGTCTTTTTCCATCTCTGCTGGTCTATCCTGGGATGCCCATGTCCCCCATCTTTTGTCTGTCTTGAACTCCTGGCAGGGCTTCTCACAGTAGGGTCTCTGCACCTTCAGCATCACCCAGAACCTGCTGGAAATACACAATGTGGTCCAGGCCTGACATGCTGAATTCATACTATGGGGCAGGGCTGGTACATCAGCATGTAGCCAGCCACGGTTGTTCAGATGTTTTTTCCTGGAGGAATCACTGAGCTCTGAGGCTCAGCTTACTACCTCCTCATTCTCAGGGTGACTCACTTAAGGCCATGATCTTCAATGGCCTTAGTGTAGTAGTCTTGAGGTCTGTACCTAGCTTGAGCACCATACATGTGGGTATGTCCCTCAGCAGTCACTGTACCTGACTGAGGCCTGTCCCCTTTTGGTTTGGGCAGAAATGCTCAATTGGGGATGTCCAAAGTAAAAGTAGATACAGGTAGGATGTATGACTAAAATTATTTTTTTTAAGCAAAGAGAACAAATTGAGCTCGCTCTCTCTCTCTCTCTCTCTCTCTCTCTCTCTCTCTCTCTCTCTCTCTCTCTCTGTGTGTGTGTGTGTGTGTGTGATGTTGGAAATGGAATCCAGAGTCTCTCACATGCTAAGCAAACATTCTACTATTGAAGTACACCCCAGTTCAAGATTAAGCTTTAACCATACAATGAGCCCTTAGTATCCAATGGAGGTTGGTTCTGTGTGGGAGCCCATTTTCAGGTTTCCTAGCAGCTTTACCCAGCAGGTCCACATAGTGAGGATGATTGGACCACGGGCCTGAGTGCAGGTGTCTGAGATGGTCTACACTGGGCTGGGCTGAGGGGAGGTCTTTTGCTCCTCCCTTGGTGTCTCTATAAATACCCTAGGGCAGAGACAGTCAGGGCCCAATGGAATAGGTTCCAGGCCCTCTCGAGGCTGTTCTGTGTTTTCTGTGTCTCCCCCCTCTAAATCCTTTTATCTAATATTTCCTGCTGCTCCTACTCAAAAGCACTCTGGGGAAATGTAGGGGTGGTGCGTAGCCCCCACCCCACAGTTCTGAAACTCTTCATGAATACGAAAATCCTCAGATTCTCAGGTCCTTGTGGGAATGGTGTCTCACGTGCCTTATGGGATTGACGTTCATCTATAGATTGCTTAGTAATCTATAGATTACTTAATATGATGTAATTCTATGTGATCAGCTGCACTGTATGATCATGGAGTAACAAGGAAAAAGACAGCAGTGCTCAAAATTATTCTAAGATTGGTTGCATCCATAGGTGTAGAGCCCATGAGTGACAAGGAATATTAGTTGATTGTTCTTTCACTATGATGAATTACTATCATTAAAAGGGCTTACTCTGACCTACAGTTTGAGTGACAGAGCCCATCACGGCAGGGATGGCACAGCAGCTGGGGCAGGAAGTGAACAGATCGCCCTACACCACCCACAGGAAGCACAGAGTGAGAGCAGGAAGTGGGTTGAGGCTATAAACTCTCAAAGCCCACCCCCAGTGATACGCTTCCTCTAGCAAAGCTCCGCCTCCTAAAGGTTCCATAACCTCCCCCCAAACAGCACCACCTACTGGGGATCAAGTGTTCAAACACCTGAGCCTGTAGGGGACATTTCTCATTTCAAAGCACCACAGGAGGACTGGCTGGATTAGAGTGTGTTTGAGTCACAGCACCCCAGAGGCTATGGTCAGCCATCTGAATGCTTATTCCTGCTGTGAGAATCTCAGACAGATCCCGAAACATGATATATATGCCTACTCCAACCTTGGAGCTTGGTCTATGCAGGATACCTGCAGGTGGCCTGCAGAATCCCAGCATCCCTCAGGACTTGCACATTGTGGTATCATGCCACCCTCCTACCCCCCAGCTAGCCAACTTCTTACACTTACAGGTTAAGTAGCAGCCCCTCTGCTTGCCAGCTTCCAGAACAAGAATCCATTTTGTTATTATTACTGTTTTGGACCTGGAACTTACTATGTCGACCAAGGTTGGCTTTGAACTCACAGAGATCCACTTGCCTCTGCCTCCCAAGTGCTGGGATTAAAGGCGTGTGCCACCATACCATGCTTGTTTCCTGTTTTGTGTTGTTTTGTTTAACAAGCTCTTGCTAGGTAGCCCCTGGCTTGCCTGGAACTGCCAATCCTCCTGCCTTAGCTTTCCAAGTGCTGAGGTGCTACCATACACGCGAAGGTATAGTTGTACCTAATAACTGATGCGTTTAGGGTTCTGGTCAGCCGTTGATATAGAAAAAGATTTAAAATCACAATGCTTCCCTAGGTCCTGTCTGGGTATTTCTAAAACTTGAGCTTCGTGGCATCAGACGCACACGTCATTGGGAGAACTAAGGCATTGCCCGGCCGCTTGTGGTAACACTTCCCGGGTATTTAGAACTGGCCGTTTGGTGCTTCGTGTACCAAGGCGTTCCACCCTCCACACGGGTGCTGTCATTACTTCCTTCTATGGCCGTCCGTTCAGGACCAGATTGTTCCTGGAGGAGCTGGAAGTATCAGTTTCTTGCTTTATTGCACCATCTGCTGGCACCCTTGTGGAACAGCTTGTCACCCGTGGAAAGTTGTCAGAGCTGTTTTTTCAAATTATGACTTCTAGTGTTAAAAAAAAGTGAAAGTGCTGGGCACAGGTCTATAATCCCAGAATTTGGGGGGCAGAGGCTGGAGGATCACTGCAGGTTCGAGGCCAACCTGGTCTTCATAGTGAGGTCAAAGCCAACCAGAGCTATATAGGGAGACCCTATCTCAAAAAAAAGAAAAGAAAAGAAAGAAAGAAAGCCATTATGAAGCTATTCCATTCTTAAAACTGCTCTTTGCTCCAAGTGTCTTGGCATTTCTTACTTTCTAAGAGTGAGTGAGATTGCCTTTTTCCCCCTTCCCCTACATTCGCCAGGTTAGTTTTGCCCCCCTGGCCCCCCAGTCTCAGCATCCAGAATGATGTTATAACTGGCATTCTCCCTCATACCCGAAATATGCCAACACTTTTAAAAAGTGCCAACACTTTTAAAAACTCCTTTCTCCCTTACCACGTTTACTGAATCTGGGATGTATGGAAATCTCTGGTTTTTAGAAGTTCCTCCAATGGCTCTTTGCACTCAGGCTAGCATGGGAAACCCTGAATCTAGCCTATCCCCTTCACTCAATAGGAGACTACAGGGCTGCAGAACCATCACCTAGCCCCTCCCAGCTCCTGGCAAGTATACGCTCTCAATAATAAATGTAAGATGGCAATCTGCTTTGTAAGTGGAACTTTTAAGTAAACCCGAGAGAAAGAACTCTATATGCCTACAGGTTGAATATTCCTACTCTGTAAACCCCGAGTCTAAAGTGCTCCAAAAATTTAAAAAAAAAAAAAAAACTCGAGACACTGACCTGATGCTGCTGTTGGGGAATCCCACAGATGATCTCCCGAAATGGCCCAGAGTGCAGGTGCACTAAAAACCTGGCACAAAATCACCTTTAGGCTGTGTCTAAAGTGAGCTTGAAACATGAGTGAATTTCATGGCTTGACTTTGTTCCCACCTCCAAGATAACCAACCTTGGTTTGTATATGCAAGTATTTTATTAGTAAAAATTTATCCCAAATCCCAAACAGATGCCAAGCACACTGGAGAAGAAACGTCCATGTCCCTTCTGTATTTAGCTAACTCAACACAACATGTCAGGAGCCATCTTGATTCTCGGGTTGGCAGGTTCCTGCTGGAGCTAGCTTGCCATTGTGGGGAGGTCAGTCATTATTGTATATCCCAATCATGTTGCTTGAATGACACTGCTATATTTTATTTATTTTTTAATAATTTATTGATTTTATATGCATTGGCGTTTTGCCTGCATGTCTGTGTGAGGGTGCCGGGTCCCCTAGAACTGAAGTTATAGACATTTGTGAGTGCTGCCATGTGGGTGCGGGGAAATTGAACCCAGGTTCTCTGGAAGAGCAGTCAGTGCTCTTAACCACTGAGCCATCTCTCCAGCCCGGTATTTTATAATGTTCCCATTGGTTTTAACTGGAATGGGCATTGACTCCCTGAGGAAACAGGCTGGTAACGAGAGCACCTAGCTCAGGCTGGACCCAGAACAGCTGCTTATGGATCACGTGCAAATGCTTAGAACAGAGGGTCCCACCTGATTGTGCCAACTCAATTGCATCTGTAGGGGGTGGGGCACAGGGTGACTCTTGACCTGTCCTGTGGTGATACTGCAATCAAGTGGCGAACCTGCCCCCTCTTAGCGGGCATGCACCGGCCACCTACTTAAAGAATTTGGAAAATTAAGCTATTGACTTATCCTTTAGGCTTTAATTCAAATTTCACATTTCTAAGGGGGTGAGATGACTTGTGTTTTTTTTTGTTTTGTTTTGTTTTGTTTTTTTAAGGCTCAGCCAAAGCTGGTAGTCCATCTCTTTGCAGGACGCTGGAAGGCCACCTGAGTACAATCTCATCCATTGAGTGAGGATTCTCACCTGGAGCAAGGACCAGAGGGTGGGGTGGGGGGGGAGCGGGACTTGGGTGGGATCTCGAGGCCCCGCCCCATGCAAAACCGCCGCCTGTGTGGCAGCCAATCAGGGCGCAGCACGTGTCTGCCTCGCCGTTAACCCAGAAGTCTCGGGCGGCAGCTCACCGAGGCCTGTGCCGAGGGGCGGAAGGATCTGGCAGTTGGGGCTGTTGGCTGGTGCTGCGGCCGGTGCATCAGCAGTGCGAGGTGGTGGCAGTCGGGAGCCCGCGAGAAGCCTACGAGGTCAGGGGCTGGGGACCTAGGTGTGCTGAGCACGGGGGCAGGAGAGGACCGGACGCTACTGGACCACAACTCTCAGGGTCTGGAACTGAGCTGTGTCCACCTGTGCCCAGGCCTGATCCCCACTGGTTCCTGGGCTTGGTCCCCATGTCGCTCTGGTGTCTGTGTCTCTGGTTCCTACCTCTCTCTGTGCCTGGATCTTGTCCTCTCCTCTCGCTGTTCCGGGTCTATTTCCCACTTATCCTAGTTCCCAGGCCTTAACTTCCTCCCACTGCCCAAGCCTGGCCCATATCCCTCCTCCTGCTTGTCCTTACCTTTCCTTGTTCCTGGACCTCCTCCCACATATATGTGAGCCTGGTCCCTAACTCTCCATGACCAAGCACATAATAGCATTTCTGCCTGTATCCCTACCTGCTGCGGTCTCCAACCCTTTCTGTCTATAACTGGTTTTCCCACCTGCCTACCGGTCCTTACCCATTAGAACTCCAGTAGTTACCGCTGCTGGTGTTAGCACATCCAGAGAGAGCTGGCTAGCTTACATGGTGGGCTCTGGGTTCATAGGGTGCCTTTGAGACCAGGTTACGGGGTCTTTTCTTACCCAAATATCCAACTCCATGTGGGATCCAGACCTCTGGGGGTAAAAGAATCCTTTCTAGGAAAGGTGATGCCTCTTGGAGTTAGCACTATGGGGATAAGAGCCAGGGGGCCACGAAATAAGTGAGCAGATGGCTTAGCATCATAAAGCTAGCTGGGAGGTGTTGAAGTGAGTAGCCTGGTAGTTTGGGGACACAGCCCTTTAGGCAAGAATTTGAGGGCTCCAGATATGGGGGGGGGGGGTTGTGCTGGTGGAGAAGTGGCGGGGGAGGTCTTTGGGATGGAAGGAAATTGGCACCTTGAATTATTGCCATCCTTCATGGGTCCTCTGGTGGTGGGGTCTGAAGCCAGGCAGAACAGTGTGCAGCCTCCTCTCTGTTTTCTTTTGCTACAAATTTACCCACATACCACCAAGTTAGCGTTTTGTTTTGTTTTGTTTTGCTAGCCGGAGCATCAGAGCTGCATTGCTGGGTATAGCGAAGCCGTGCTTTGAAGCTGTGTTTTTAGCCGTTCTAACTTGGCTAGGCCTGTGGCTCTTTTCCTGTAGGAGGGACCACACCAGCATCCGGACTTGGGACACTTCGGGGACTGGAAGAAGGCCAAGCTGAAGACCCGAGCTCACTAGGTGAGGCCAGGGCAGAGTTCTTACGGGAACGACCTCTGCATGCTGCTCAGACAGCCGCAGAGTCAGCGGCCCTGACTCTGACAGGGGTCTGGGGCAGTGGAGGAGGAGACAGAAGTCTCCATAGAGCTTGCATCACCAACATGCACTAGACACTGCCAGTCCGAGGCAGCTCTGAGAACATCCCCTGTAGGTGGCCGCCGTTGATCCCCTTGCTGGCGCACTTTGGGATCCTTTAACTGTCACATCAGGTAGTCATTGCCAGCATGCCCAGCACTGGACCCAGTGCAAAGGAACA
This sequence comes from Peromyscus californicus insignis, assembly GCF_007827085.1. Lineage (NCBI taxonomy): Eukaryota > Metazoa > Chordata > Mammalia > Rodentia > Cricetidae > Peromyscus > Peromyscus californicus. The sequence continues at coordinate 19,035,932 of NW_026294540.1, forward strand.
AACGGATGAGAGCCGGGGTGGAGTTTAATGTGCCAGGTAGGAGCAGCTGTGGGGAAAAGAATGGGAAGAGACGGTCGTTGGCCTGGCCCTTAAAGGATGAGATAGATTTCTTCTGGTTCACAGAGTGGGAGGCACCTCAGCTGAGGCATCGTGACAGCCCCCAAGTCACGAGGTTGGCAGGAAGGGAGTTATTTTTGCTAGACTCTTCCTCCTCCTACCGAGAAAAAGGTATGACCCAGGAATTGACACAGACATGTTGTAGGTACCTGTGCTTAGCGTGATGCTTGACACTGGCTATAGCATGCTGCACCTGACAGATAACCATGTATGATGACGCGCTTTGAAAATGGCTGACCCGCGTGGCACTTGCTCGCAGTTCAGGCTCTGGAGCCCAAATGACCCCACTTTCATCTTCTTCCCTGTGGTGGGTGATGGGCTGAGCTTACAGCAGAATGATGGAGAGACATGGGTGCAGTTTAGAGAGAGACAGCCCCGTGGCTTCTCCTCACAGACCATGGCTAGGCATGCACGTGTGGGAACGGGAATCTGAGAGAGACAGGAGGTGGGGTGGCTTGGGTTTGGGTATATTCCTTTCAAGCTGCGGTTGGAACTGAGGAAGTGTTTGGAGGGCACCACGGGTCTGAGGAAGGGCTCTCTGAGGCCACCTGGAAATGAGCTACAAATGCCACTCTTCACTGTGGGTTATACTTGGTTGTGTGACACATAGACCCACCTGGGAAGGAATCCATCCCAACACTGTAATCCTCTACACACTGGCTCCCTAAGTCTTATCATAATCAAAATCTTTTATTATTATGTAGGTATTATATTTCATTATGATTTATATGTATGTGTAAGGTGCCGGCCTACCTGCATGCATGTATGTGTACCGTGTGTGTGCGCCTGGTGCCTGTGGAAGTCAGAAGACCATCAGATCCCTTGGAACTGGTGGTTGTGAGCCATGCTGGTAATCAAGCCCGTATCCACCGCAAGAGCAGAGCCACCTCTAGCCCCCTTGAAAACAAAGTGTTTTATTACAGTACATTTATACTTAAGCCCTGCCATCTAGCACAGTGGACAGTCCCCAGTGAATATCCGGTTTCCCTAAGAAAGCTGTGTTGGGATGCACGAGACAAGTCCTCAGTAGGAAAGATTCAAGCATACATAATTTGGGGCTTATTTTAGCACCTTCAAATACTGGTGACAGAATGATTGAATACACGTGGGCCCATTGAGTGCTAGCCACAGTTTTTTCCTCTCTGGCAGAAAATGACGGGCCGAGCCCGAGCCAGGGCCCGTGGCAGGGCCCGTGGTCAGGAGACGGTGCAGCATGTTGGGGCTGCTGCGGTGAGTACCCACCTTTTCCAGATCATCAGTATCTTGACACCCAGCCAGTGGGACCTGTGGCAGGGAATTAAAAGATTTGTCTCAGTGGTAGAGCACTTACCCAACATGCCGGAAGCTCTGGGGTCCTTCCCCAGGACCTCAACCCAGCAGGTGTAACCTGGGTGCTGGGAGGAGCCGAGACCCCGTGTGGTGAGAGGAGCTGAGTCGGCCTTTTGGTGGCTCTCACTTCAGATCCCTTCTTAACGATCACATGCTTAATGACTAAGTTTCTGAATGCTGGGAACCAGTTTAGGACTAATTAGTTCTCCATGGTGCCCACCCTGTGGCATAAGGGAATTCAGTTCTGTTTGTGCCTGAGCAGAGCCAGCAGCCTGGGCACATCCCTCCCAGACCTCAGCAGTCACCCACAGAGGGGGACCTGGTTGGCCGAGGACGACAGAGAGGGATGGTAGTTGGAGCCACAGCCAAGTCACAAGGTAAGCAGTCAGGATAGCGGGGAGGGGGGATGGGGAGGGGACGACACAGGACATGGCATTGAAGGGCTGCCATGTGCAGGGTGCTGGGTGCTTCTGTGAGGGCCCAGCACACGCTGCAGACCCCACGCAGCCTGGAAATGACAGAGTGCAGCTTGCCAAGGCCATCTCAGCAACACGCAATTAAACTATAGATGTGGCCTCAGTTTGCCTGCTCTGTGTTAATAAGACATTTTTAGAATGTTGTCTTGGCATCTGTAGTGATTTCCTTACAGCCTTACTATAGGTTTGACTTAGTGTGTCTTCACTTGTGTGCGGCTGGGCAGAGAATCGGCACAGACAGCTGCCAGCTCTCAGGCACTTTGCCAAAGTGTGCCTGGCTGCCAGGAGCATGGGAAGTCTTGTCTTGGAGGGACATTGCTCCCCACATACATCTTTTTCCTCTGAAGGAAGGGAGACTGGTTTCTGGGAAGTCCACTAGAAGGGTGCTGCCTTAAGAGCCGCGCCCATAACTCTGGCTAGAATGCCACCACCAGAGCACAAAGCCAAGGTTGGCCTGTGGCCCGCTCTTGCTGTTGCGCTCAGGTGCCTGGCTGTATACACACCACACATGGAATGGCTTAGTAACTTCAGACGCCTAGGACTGTTTTCAGAATAGGCAAAAACTGATGGGTTAGTATTGTTCATGTGCAGTGTGACCCAGTACAGAAGTGTACGTGCCCCTGTGGCTGATTGTAAGCAGGACTGAGAAGTCAGGAGGCTACTATCACACTCACGTCACGTCCTCACCCAGGTTGTAGAGTTAAGACCCTACCCCTGGCTCCCTGCAGCCATAATCATAGCATGTAAGGCTACAGAGGACACAGGCCATTGAGACTTAGACTATGAAAACCTTATTTCCCAATCAACAAATTCATGCATCGGGTCCTGGCACCATAGCCCAGGCACCGGGCCTGTTAGAGGGAAGGATTCACGTAAGGAGTGGCCAGAGATAGGGTAGAGATCGCTCTGCCAAGGATGAGGTCACGAGATGGACACAAATGGGCTGCATCTGCCACCTTGAGCCACCGTGGGGATGCGGCCGTCCTCTGATCCACTCACCGTCATCAGTGAGTTGCTTTCCTTCTCCCCAAGAACTGCAGATCTCAGCTGGCTTTCAGGAGCTGTCCTTGGCAGAGAGAGGAGGGCGTCGCCGGGACTTCCATGACCTTGGTGTGAACACCAGACAGAACCTTGACCATGTCAAAGAGTCGAAGACAGGTGGGCTCACAGAAACACCTCTTCAGGGGCACTTTTCATGGAACCGGGCTGTCATGCTTCTCTGGCTCTGCTCAGCAGCTGCAGCCTCTCAGCCCCTACCCCTATGTCTGTCTGTCTCTCTCTGTCTCTGTCACACACACACACACACAGAGCTGTGGCCACCCAGCTGGTACATGTCTTAGCGGTGTTTTCTGGCAGATTTTGTTAAACATTTCAGAAACCCCTTCTAAAGAGATCAGTTGTTTTTTCAGTGGGTCTGTCATTTCCCCTGAAGTAGTAGGGCAATAGTCCCCAGGGCCAGCTGTCTTGAAGGCAAGTGCTGACCAATGGCCTCAGCTCTGCTGTGTCTGAAGGAACGCTCTTATAGCGCATAACCATCCTGGGGCTGACTGTGTGTGGTGGCCCCTCAGGCTCCTCGGGCATCATCGTGAAGCTAAGCACCAACCACTTCCGGCTCACCTCGCGCCCGCAGTGGGCCCTGTACCAGTACCACATCGACTACAATCCCCTGATGGAGGCCCGAAGGCTGCGTTCAGCACTGCTCTTCCAGCACGAAGACCTTATTGGAAGGTGTCATGCTTTCGATGGGACAATACTGTTTTTACCTAAGAGGCTACAGCACAAGGTATTTCAGATGTCTCCACTGGCAGAAGGGGCTGGGGATGTCTACCCCAAGCTCAGAAAGGGTCTCCTGGTAGGAGACATAGGGCGCCCAGAGGCCCTTTGTGACTCACTCTGTCCTTGGAGTCAGACAGAAGGGCTGTGGAGAGTTACATGAGGGCTCTCAGCTACTCGGCCAACATCTTAGTCTCAGTTCACTTGTCTGTGCTCAGGGGGGCTTATCTTAGTGCAGGGGCCCCGGGAGCCTGGGCGTGCTTTTCTACACAGGTGAGAGCTGGGTTCTCACCTCTCTGGCTTTAGGTCACAGAAGTTTTCAGTCAGACTCGGAATGGGGAGCACGTGAGGATCACCATCACCCTGACCAATGAGCTACCGCCTACCTCACCCACCTGCCTGCAGTTCTACAACATCATATTCAGGAGGTGCATGCCGCGGCGGGGTGCATGCACTGTGGTTTGTGTCTGGGGATGGGGGGTTGTTAGCCGTACATGGCCATTTTTAAACGTAGTTTTCTGACAGGGAATTAATTTCTCTGCCTCCAGGATTCTGCCCCATCCCCCAGAGGTGCTGTCAATATGCCTTTGAAATACTGTTTGAGCTTTTAGAAAGCATCTTGACTGCTCCTTCCCCAGGGTGGGTGGGAGGCTGCTGGGGCAAGTGGCAACCACATGGGGAGCACATAGTGCACTTTCCAAATACGGACATGCTCTAGGCATTGGCGAGATGGCTATGTAGGCGTGAGGACCTGGATTCAAATCCCCAGTACCCACAAGAAGCCTGGCATGGGGTGCCTGGGATGGGGCAAGACAGGAGAGTCACTGGGCCTACTGGCTACCAGTCTAGCTCCAGGTTCACTGAAGACCCTGTCTCAAGGGAGTGAATGAGGTGTAGAGTGATATCATAGAATATCTGATGCCCTCCTCACTCGTGCGTGGGCACACACACCTGCACATACCCCACACATATAACACACACACACACACACACACACACACACACACACACACACACACACACACACACACACACACGGTCTACAGAAGACTCCTCCCTGTGAAGAACCATTTAAATGAGGCAGCACTTGGGTTCATGACTTCCTCCACTCATAGATGGCTGGCTTACTGTGAGGGACATTTGGCCCGAGGGGATGCATTTTCCTGGTGCATTTTTCTTCAAAGGAAAGCTACCTGGGGAGCATTAGGCAGCTGGTCACCCCTGCTTTTGCCAGTAGACACAGCCACAGACAGCATGCAAGTGGGTTATCCGGGTGGGTTATCACAACAAAATGGAATCGATGCAATTCAAATGTATCTTAAAACATTTTTTCGAACTTTTAGACATTTTAAGAATGTTAACTCCTAGGCAGTGTAGAAATGACTGGCCTGGCTATGGTGACAGCCTGCCAGCCCTGCTGACTATATGTGGTTCCAGGTTGTCCCTACAATTTGCTGTTCTTACTGTCCCGACTTTCAATTTGTAGGCTCTTGAAAATCATGAATTTGCAACAGATTGGACGGAATTATTACAACCCAAGCGACCCAATTGATATTCCGAATCACAGGTTTGTATGCTGTGGAACGTCTGCCATCCCATGGGCTGCACAGACTCTGCAACAATCTATAAACCAGAAACAGCCTGTTGCTGGCACTAAAGGGTTAAGGGAGCATGTAACCTGGCTTACACGGTACAGAGTCATACCTGACGACTTACGTTAAAAATCAGTCCCATCCTAGCTAGCAGCATAGACCGCATGCGCTGCTGCTGGTCCTCGGTGTCACTGAGGGTGCTGAGACATGGTAGCTCATGCTAGATGGCCCAAAGTGATGATGTAAAGTTTAATCAGGTCAGTGTATGCTTAGCAAATGCTGCTGAAGCCGTGGGAAAGACAGGGCTCTGTCTAGAATCTTGTACTAGGAAGTGAGCTGGCTCAGTACTTTCAGCTTCAGACACAGGGAACGGAACATAAGGCTTCCCCTGACCCACCTTGCGTTGGCAGGTTGGTGATCTGGCCTGGCTTCACTACTTCCATCCTTCAGTATGAGAACAACATCATGCTCTGTACAGACGTCAGCCACAAGGTCCTCCGAAGCGAGACTGTTCTGGACTTCATGTTCAATCTGTACCAGCAGACGGAGGAGCACAAGTTCCAGGAGCAAGTGTCGAAGGAGCTTATAGGCCTCATTGTCCTCACCAAGTATGGTTTCATCTCGAGAGCCCAGGGCTAGAGAGCAGTGGGGCTCGGGGAGTCAGGCGGGGTGAACGAAAGTGAGCCGGATGGGTCAGATGTGTGGTGTGGCGTGTGTTGCCTTTCCTGTGCCCTCCTGCTCTCCACCCTTGTCCATTCCCTTGTTTCCAGCCATTGTTCAGTCCCCTCCCCTTCCCTTCCCCCCATCACACATCTCCAGGGGACTGGGAATATGAGTTGGAGCCTCATGTCCCAGATGCCCACAGGTACAACAATAAGACCTACAGGGTGGATGACATTGACTGGGACCAGAATCCCAAGAGCACTTTCAAGAAGGCCGACGGCTCAGAGGTCAGCTTCCTGGAGTACTACAGGAAGGTAGGTTGTCCGTGGGTGCTGTGCAGGAGCACGCGAGCCCTGCTCGGTCTCGCCTGCGTCACTGAGAAATCCCCCACCTGTCAGAAGCGCCCTGCCCCAGCAGCTCTGTCCACAGAGAACGGTTGCATTTGGCAGAGTCAGTGCATCACGGGGACAGACAGGTACCGGCAGTGGTGGCAAGCAGCTTGCCGTGGCCCCTTGCTCTGTGGCTTTGCCGTGGCCCCTGCTGGCCAGCTCTGCTGCAGCTGGGTCTCTTTGTCCAGTTCTCAGAGGTCTCAGTAAGGCAGTGCTTGCCCCTGGCAGATGATCGAGGCGAAGGGTCATCCCAGCACCTGTGGACCCCAGCCCTACCCACCTGGATACTGAGGCCAGGACTCTAAAGAGATGGGGAGAGGGATACCCCAAATTCCTGCCATACTAGTCATACATGTTCAGTGATGTGTGAGGACCATGTCTGAGGGAACGTTAACTTTTTTTTTGAACTCTGATGGTTGGTTCCTTAAGGCACAAACTAAAAAAAAGACATGGATCATATTCTTTAATGCCATGGCCAGCTGGTGACATCTTGCCCTAAGGTGGGCATTAAGAGTAGACTGGTACAACTTGGCTTACTGATGTGATGACATTCCTTTTATGCTCAGTGGAAATTTTTTAAATCCAAATTAAAAATAGAAATGGTTGTATAATGAGCAGCTTCTGGATCTATAGATGACTGGAAAGAGCCGTCACACCCTGGCGTTGGGAGCACCCTGGCGTTGGGAGCACCATGACAGTAACCTGAGGAGTCTGTTCTGTGTCGCCATGGTCAGATCTCTATAGCTAAATCCTGAGGACTTGGCTACATAGAGCTCATCCACCTAGGAGAGCTGGGTCAGACCCGTCCTTCTCCTGGACCCTCAGTGGATGGAAAAAACTGCTCCTGGAGTATACACATCACCCCTCAGGACAGGTTGACACTGTCTAGCCCAGTTTGGTACTCAGCTTCCGTTGTTAATTAGGTATCTACTGCACCCACCATTGGGCCACACTCCCTGGTTGGTGTGTAGCATGTCTTCCTTTCCTCTTGAGCAGCAGTACAACCAGGAGATCACAGACTTGAAGCAGCCAGTGCTGGTGAGCCAGCCCAAACGGAGGAGAGGCCCCGGCGGCACACTGCCTGGCCCAGCCATGCTCATCCCGGAGCTCTGCTACCTCACAGGTATGTAGCGCTCCCTTCTCCACTCATCCCTACCCAACCCCGCTGGGGGCCATGCAGCCTTGCTGACTGGCTCTCACTGGCACTGCTCTGGTTGCAGGTCTGACTGATAAAATGCGCAATGATTTCAATGTGATGAAGGACCTGGCGGTGCACACGCGACTGACCCCTGAGCAGCGGCAGCGGGAGGTGGGCCGCCTCATCGAGTACATCCACAAGTAGGCCGGCTCAGCCCTCTGAGCTTCTGTTTCGGGGTCCCCTGTGGGTCTGGGAGGGCTCTTGGAAGCAGGAAGTGTGGCCTCCTGTGTCGGTGGGGCTGTGGAGGGCTGTCCTGAGTTCCTGATACCAGTTCTTCTCAGGGAGTTAAGAAGTGAAACTTCATATGCAGATGTGTCCTTTCCTAGCCTGTCAGGAAAAGGGAGGGGGAGGAGCAAGCAGTTCTCAGACACATATTTCCCTGTTTGTGTAGACTCTGGGTCACTCATTGGGGCTGTGTTCTGGGCACTGAGACTCTTCAAGAGGTGGAGAAAAGCTTATCCGTGTGTTCTAGGCCCAGGGTGGCCTTGAAGTGTGCTGCAAGCCATGGTGACACTCTGTCCACCCGAATACGGGTCGCCAGCCTGGCTGCTGCCTCCTCAGCAGTGCTGGGCACATGTGTTAACCTCACAGGGATGACAATGTGCAGAGGGAGCTTCGTGACTGGGGCCTGAGCTTCGACTCGAACTTGCTGTCCTTCTCAGGAAGAATCTTACAATCTGAGAAGATCCACCAGGGCGGGAAGTCGGTAAGGCTGAGGGGTGATGTCTGGGCTGACTCTCAAGGAGACAGACAGCCCACCTTGCACCAGGCTGCTCTTCCCCATCCCCTGATCCTGCTCTCTGCCACCTCTGGAAAAGCAGCAGAGCCACCTGACAGGGTCATTCTGCAAGAGGCAGTCTGTGACTCTAGCACATGTGGCACCTGAAGCCCAGCCCTTGGAACAAGTAAAGGTCTGCTTACGACAGACTGAAGAGCTGGGCGGTGGTGGTGCACACCTTTAATCCCAGCACTCGGGAGGCAGAGGCAGGAGGATCTCTGTGAGTTCAAGGCCAGCCTGGTCTACAGAGCTATTCTAGAACAGCCAAGTCTACACAAAGAAACCCTGTCTCGAGAAAGAGAGAAACTGAAGTCAGCAACCCAATTTAGAGGAGCCCCACTGAATTGGCTCTGCCTGGGCCATGCGTCTCTCAGGAGTCGTGCTAAATATTAGAGTGCTTTTATGTTTCCTCTTCAGGAAAAGGAAAAACAGGATTTCTCAAAACTAGTTTAAGAAATCAAATGCCGAAGATACCTACTCTTTTCAACTGTTTCTAGCAAGCCATGCCTTCCTGCCCTAGGCAGGACTGGAAGATACAGTCCAGCCTGGTGAAGGGACAGAAGACTCACAGGGACCTTAGAAGCTCTGGGGATTTGCTGTGACGGTGACCACATGTGGCTCTTCCCTGAAACTTGCTATCTGCACAGGACACCACTGTCAAGGGGCTTAGCTCTCTTCACTGCCCCAGACAGGATTTCACTGTGTAGACCAGGCTGGCCTCTACCACATGGAGAGCTGCCTGCCTCTCCCTCCTGAGTGTTGGGATTAAAAACATGAGCCACCACCCCCAGCCCGAGCCTTATTTTTTAACACTTTTGTCATGAGGAAAAAGGTACTTGAGTGTCAATGAGTCTTTAGGAGGAAGGATGGAGAGCTTGTCCTGGGCACTCAGAAGGGTATGCTATAGGAAGAGTCCTCCAGACGCATCTGGTGTCTTCTCTCCACTGGGGACTTTTGATCTGTCACTGTGATTCAAACTTAAGTGTGGTAGTCTGTGATTCCAGATGCGTGATGGGATTGTGCAAGACCAGTGGCTTCATCATAGCTGACAGTAGCATCTCTGCCCTTTATTCTAGTTTGATTACAACCCGCAGTATGCAGACTGGTCCAAAGAAACAAGAGGCGCGCCGCTGATCAGCGTGAAGCCGCTGGATAACTGGCTGCTGATCTATACCCGCAGGAATTATGAAGCAGCCAACTCCCTGATACAGAACCTGTTCAAAGTGACTCCGGCCATGGGCATCCAGATGAAAAAGGCTATCATGTGAGTGTCTGCAGAGTGATTGGCACTTGTCAGGAGGGTGTGCATGCTCCAAAGTGATGCACCAGTGGGCTCGTGACAGCTTTAAGAGCTTCCATGGCTCCGTGTAACACAGAGGGACTGGATGGGAGAGAAGAGCAGGCAGGGATGCTCTAGGGATAGACTCTTAAACTAGGATGGTAGTGCTGCTTGTTAGCCACGCCCTTCACGGAGTGGTGCTCCTGTATCTGTGCTTTGTACCATTTGGGATTGGTGCAGGGGTGCAGGGGTGCAGGGTGCAGGTTAAGGTCTGAGGGTTGCGTACCGCCCATCTTTATTGTCGATGCTAGGATCGAGGTGGACGACAGAACAGAAGCTTACCTGAGAGCCTTGCAGCAGAAGGTGACGTCAGACACTCAGATAGTGAGTAGCTGTTGGGTGCAGGCTGTGCTGGGGCCTGGGGGTGTCTCAGAGGACATGGGACTAAGGTTTTGAAGCCTCCTTTTGGGTGGTTTGACCTCAGTAAGGCTGCTGAGCAGGTGCCTGTGTGGGTGTGTGCCTTGCACAAGGTGAGGAGAAGCCAGGGAGAGGAAGGCCACATTCTGCCTTGAGGCTCTGGTTCTAGAAGCTATGGAGATCACAGGCCCTGGTCAGCAGCCAGACTGCAGCCCCCAGGGTGAGGTCCATATGCACAGGCTGCTGAGCACAGAGCATGCTGCCATGGGCATCTCTCCTGAGCTGGGATGCCTTGACATTGGTGAGCACCACCTTTCTGTCGTGTGAGGCTTGGCACCCAGGAGAGGAATGGAGAGGACAAGGTAAATTGGTGACAGTCGTCCCATGTGTGCTTGTGGGAGTCCTCATGTGACAGTGTGAAGCACGTCTACTGAGAACATGGAGGCTGAGGTGCTTTAGGTTGCTACTGAGGAGAGCATCACCCCATTCTCACACTCCCTACTACCTCTGACTTCGCCACAGTTTTAAGCTGGCTCTTGGAAGTGCAGCCAGCCACCTGGGCCACCTATTCTGGCCATGCTGTCTGTGGCATCACTGTACTGGGGGCCCATGATCCCATCACCTGGTGCCCCTCTTCACACCAGGCACACGTCTAAGCTTGTGTGTGTCCTACAAAGGCTTCTGACTCTGCTCGAAGGCTGATCCACCTTGAGCTGTGATCATGCTGCTCTTAATCCTGCTGCTGCTCGATTAGGCCTTTACAAACAGTAGGAGAGGGCCACCGAGCACCGCAGCAGTGTGGGGTCAGGGCTCGGGGCAGCAACCAGCCTGGTGTAACTTGTTACTGCCCTCTGCCCACGAAGCCATGGCAGGCTAAAGATGGGAGACTGTCTGCAAGGGAACCACACTGGGAAATTCATTCCTCCCACTCCCCCAATTCTCACATCCTCAAGCATGTGAGGAAGGGGGCCCTGAATACTTGGACTCAGAAATTAGCCAGTTAATTGATATATTCAAGTTTCCCATGAACATGCCCCCCATTTTGATGTTTTTTGCTGATCTCTGCCTCCTCAAATCCTGAGGCCACCACTGCAGACCTCATTAGCCTGGGAGTTGAGAGCAATCACTTATAAAGTCATTGGCCTCCAAGAATGAAACAAAGCCCCCAAGAGCAGATTCTGTGAGTCCAGTGACTGTTTAGGCTTAAAGCTGTGATGATGATGACCTGAAGCAAGTGGTGTGGAGCGCCACAGACCCCCATTGTCTCTGTGTCTTAGTGGGGACCTGTGAGTTTCACAGGAGAATGGACCTCCAGTGAAGGCGACACAGTCCTCTGTGACGTGGTAAAAAGTTCATGAGTGAGGATGTACCATGCTGGCTTCCAGCTGGCTGCTGATGGGAGTCTGCCGAGTCATACTAGTCAGACTTTGACCAGAGGCTTATCTTAGTGGGGAAAGATTGATTGTAGCTCATGGCTCAGTTTCTGCCCAGGATTCCTTGGCTCCCTGGTCTCTGGACTGTGGTGCAGCAGAGCATCCCGGCAGGAAGGATGGGGAGACGCACAGCTGCTCATACCACAGTGGTCCAAGAGCAGAGAGGAAAGGGACCAGAGGTATCCTTCAGTGGTGACCTGACCTACTTCCACCCAGCCTCAGCTCTTACCATTTCCACCATCTCCCACTGTCACCAAGGCATGGCTCAGTAGGCAGAGTAACTACCAACAAGGCCAGAGCCCTGATGTCCAGTCACGTGCCCAGAGCCTACCTCTGAACACTGATGCATCGGAGTCCAAATCTTCAACAAGCCAAAGCAAGCAGCCTTAAATCCAGTTAGAAGCTTACGTCTGGTTCATGCAGAAGCAGTGATGAGTACAGGAATGCCCCATATCCTCAGTGTGTTCCTTCTAGCTCAGGAGGCCACATAACCATGAGGAGCAGGAGCAGGTTGCCCGTGTGGCTGGAGACCTGAACAGTGGCCTGCCATGGACAGTGGCCTGCCATGCCCCATCCACTATTCTTCTCTGCCTTCATGTCTTTCTCCAAGGCTGCAGGCAGATAGCAAGCTGCCATGCTATCTAGAGTAACGGAGACAGCAGGTGGAGCCTAATTTGTTGGGGACCAGAGAGAATTGAAAAACCAAGAGTCTGGGTGCACATTGGGGGCTGGAATTGTGACGAGTCACAAGCTAGAATTGGTTTTAGGAACTTGAATGTGGACCCTCAGAGTTCGGGCAGGGGGAACACTGATCAGGGACTCCATCTTGTCCTCAGAATTGTCACCTTCTTCCTGGGACAGTTCACATTCTGACCAGATTCCCAAGCTAGAGCTTTTAGGGTTTAAAAGCCATGGTTCTCGGGGCGCTGTGAGTGAAGGCTCAGAGGGCTGCATGTCTGTCCACCTATGAGGCAAAGCTGTGCTTGCATTCCCTGTGTTAGCCTGACCCACTCAAGCTGGTCGTGCGCCATGCTCGGGTCTCAGGTTGCAAACGGCTTTGTTTTACTGCCCAGGTTTGTTATGTGCAGCACCTCTCGTGTAAGCGCCTGCCACTGAAACTATAACAAGCAACATTGAAACATTACTCCTGCCCCACTGACGGGTGACATGAGTGACAAGTATCCTTTGCCCCACAGGGCTCAGGTCTGTCCCCTTGCTCTTGGCCTTCCACACCCTGGTTCTCTGTAATGAGGTGCTTGGCTTGTTTTCAGGTTGTCTGTCTGTTGTCAAGTAATCGGAAGGACAAATACGATGCCATCAAAAAGTACCTGTGCACAGACTGCCCTACCCCAAGTCAGTGTGTGGTAGCACGGACCCTGGGCAAGCAGCAAACCGTCATGGCCATTGCCACCAAGATCGCCTTGCAGATGAACTGCAAGATGGGTGGTGAACTCTGGCGGGTGGACATGCCCGTGAGTCTGCTTTCATCGGCGACAGGGTGGTTATGTGGGCATTTAGGGAAAGGAGCCTGGCTCATGGCTGCCAAAACCCTGCCACAGCTAAATGACACTGTTTTCACTAAAGCTGAAGCTGGCGATGATCGTGGGCATCGACTGTTACCATGACACCACAGCTGGGCGGAGGTCCATCGCAGGATTCGTTGCCAGCATCAATGAAGGGATGACACGGTGAGCCAGGGAGCAGCAGTGATACCACAAAGCCTGGGACTGGCCCTCATGTCCCTGTCCTGCCACACTCAGAGCATCACCGTTCTGTTCTCTTCTGTGTTCCTTATGGCTCGTTAAATGGCCAACTCGGAAAGTGCCTTGGTTTGATAGCTGTTCCCGGCCCCTGAACTGTGACTCATGCTTTCTGTATAACAGCCCGGTTCACTCAGTTCTCTGCTGTTCAGTGTTAACTTTGAGTGTGTTTATAGAATGAGGGACTAGCCCACAGCAGCAGAGCACTTGCTCTTTGTAGGTGTCAGTGGCTGTGGCCTTGGTCTTGGGGAGCAAAGGGGAAGTGTGGAAGACATGATCTGTCAGAAACAGAGTGGAGAGCACTTGCTTGGTAGAAAGGAGCTCCCTGGTGACCCATCTGGTCACTCAGTTGTCCCCTGCTGAAGAAAATAATTGCTGAGATAGAAATTGGGACACTCATGGGTAACTTGAGAACAGTTGCTTGTTCTTCTGCTTAGCTGAGGCCTCCTGGGGATATGGGGAAGGTGGCATGAATCTTCATAGGAAGCCCAGAGCAGCTGAGCCTTCTAGCTGGAGTTTTCTCCAGTCCCAATTAGGCCCGTAGCCACTCAGACCCAAGTAAACACATAGAGAATTCTATTACTTATAAACTATATGGCCATGGCAGGCTTCTTGCTATCTAGTTCTTATATCTTAAATTAACCCATTTCTCTATTAATTTATAAGTTGCTACGTGGCTTGTGGCTTACCAGTACTTTACATCTTACTTCTCAAGGTGGCGGGTGGCAGCTGGCAGTGTCTCCTGACTCAGCCTTCCACTTCCCAGACTTCTCCTCTCTGCTTATCCTGCCTATACTATACTTCCTGCGTGGCTACTGGCCAATCAGTGTTTTATTTATCTATCAATCAGAGCAACACATTCACAGCATACAGAAAGACATCCCCAGCAGAGCCTGGTGGACCCGAGTCCTCATCACCCTGCTTTTTTTCTGAACAGCTGGTTCTCCCGCTGCGTCTTTCAGGACCGTGGACAGGAACTGGTGGATGGGCTCAAGGTGTGCTTGCAAGGTGTGTCTGTGTGCCCTTGTGATCTGACTGGGGCCCTCGGGCTGCTCCTGATGGTGGCTGGGAACTCAAAAGCTGCCCCACTTTTTGCAGCTGCTCTGAGGGCTTGGAGTGGCTGCAATGAATATATGCCCAGCCGTGTCATTGTGTACCGAGACGGCGTAGGGGATGGACAGCTGAAGACCCTGGTCAATTATGAGGTCCCACAGTTTCTGGACTGTCTCAAGTCAGTCGGGAGAGGTTACAAGTAAGTACATGGGTCTGACATGGCTGCCCATGCTGAAGTAAGTGTCACTCGTGGCAAGGAGAAGAGTGCAGAGGCTTCATAGGAATTGGGTTGAATGTAGTGATGGGTGAGGGAGGCAGGGATGAGCAGGCAGCCAGGGCAGCCTTCCTGTTTTATGAAACTGGGTCTAGTTAAGTTATATCTCAGCTCTCTGCTCATCTCCTGTGGTTCCCTCAAGGTAGGGCCCTTCCTGTGGTCCTCAGCAGCCGCTGCCAACACACCATCCCACACCTCCCAATCTGAGCCCAGTCTAGGCAAGCGGAGACATTTGAAAACAGAGCCCTGTGGCTCACAGCACATGGACCCAGGACCCAGCTATGTTCTGTGTTCTACCCAGAGCTGCAAGCAGCTGGCAGGCCTTGCAAACAGCAAAGCTTCCCGGGCAGCTGGTGACATTTCTAGCAGGGCTCTGCTTCTCCCAGAAGTCTTTGCCTGCTCATGGCCACCACGTTGTGAAAGAGAAGCCCACAGTGTGGGCCCCAAGGGCCTCACTCCCAAGGCCTCAGGAGTTGCTGATCACTGAAGAATGAGCAGTTTACTGAGTGACGTGTTCTTAGGACCCCACTCTGCCTGAGAATGGGGGTCAGCCATGTCTGAGCTTGGGAGAAACTGGTATTATCTGGATCAGGACTGCCAGTCGTGTTAGATGCAGCCTCATTCTGAGGTCTGATTCACTGGCTTCCATGTGGATTGTGTATGCACAAAGGACTTTCCCAAGGAATTTAAGAGGAGCATCTCAAGAGGTTGGAGGGTGAGGTGGGGAGTCTCCTGGAAGACTACTTACTGCCCTTCGGGTGAAGAACTGTCTACAGGCCACACGTTCTGGCTGTGCATCCCTTTAGTGTGAGCAATGCTGAGGGAGCTGTGGGGATGTGTATATGCCTTTGAACCAGCTCTCTAGACAGATTTCAGAGTAGAAAATGCCCCCTTGTAGTGTAACACCAAATGCTTTGGAAGCCTGCCGAAGGCAGTGTTCCGATGTGACAGGTGTAGTAGATTTGGTCTATGCCCACACTTGAGGAGCTTGTCATGGGGCCCACAGGAGACACATGGTTGTCCACCTTCAGGTCACTCCTGGCCTTTGGTCTGTGCTGGAGGAAGGTGCTGACCCTCCTCCAGCGGGCAGTGAGCTGATGTGTTGAGGGGTTGGGGGCTCTTCCCTGAGAGATGCATGAGCCCGTGACTTCTTAACTAGACAGGCCACCAACTCAGCGTGGCCGTGTTCCTCTGTGTCCTTAGCCCGAGACTGACTGTGATTGTGGTGAAGAAGCGGGTCAATGCCAGGTTTTTTGCTCAGTCGGGTGGAAGACTCCAGAACCCTCTTCCGGGGACAGTCATCGACGTGGAGGTCACTAGGCCAGAGTGGTGAGTTCTGGGGCCTCGTGACTATACATATTAGCTTGTTTGTTTTCCAGTTCCTAACACTGTCTTTTTTTAGAAGTCCTAATTCTTCAGCTAAGCTGGTCTGATATGCTCCCTAGGGCCAGGATTCTCAGTGTTGAGACCCCGGGAGGCACCACCCTCGGCTGGCCCCCTGATCGTAGAGAAGTTTCTCTTGTGTGGCATTTGTGACTCTAGGAACAGCTTCAGCAGGCAGCCGCTATACTTTGACATATATAACCCATCCATAGATTGTGCAGTCCTCCAGGGGTCAAGGTGATGAGAGGGTCTACATGTCAGCAGATCTATCTATAGCTTGTAGCTGACTCCAAAGTAAGAAAGCAAGAGGGAGCTAGGCGGTCACAGCACGCAGGTTCAACTGTATAGTTAGGCAGATACACATCTCTGGTCATCTCCTCACCAGCTGTCTTCCGGGGTTGAGTTGGGTGTCTGAGGAGGTAAGCTTTGTCCCTGGGGGCAGCAATTCACCACCTAGTCTGAAGGCCAGAGTGTAGGGCTAGAGAGGGCTTCCAGAATTGCAAGTGAGGGCTGGGAACCTCCATAATGCCCCCACATTCCCTGACTCGAGTGGGCGAGCTGCCGCTAACAGCGGAGGATCATGGACCTGAAAACGTAAATTGAGTGCTTAACTGACCAGGGTTAGGTACATGCTCCAGACCCTGAAGTTTGTGGGCCCTGACGTCTCAGAGACAGGAATGGCTACAAAGTGTTTTGGTGCTGTCTTTCAGCTATGTGATTGAATAGGAAGTTTATTTTGAAATACGCAATTTTTTAGTTAAGTTTTGTTTTGTTTTTGCTCAGAGGTTGCCTATGGAATTAGTTCTGGCAGAGAGTTCTGTCACTTAAGGATCAAAGAGGGCCAAACAGATGAGGCTGATACCCAGGAAGGGCCAGTCTTCATCTGAGGCCTCTCTCACCCTTCACAGAACCTGGTGCTGTTAGAGTTCGGGGCACTAGTCAAGAAGAGGGTTGGTAGCCCGTGAGCTCAGGGACAACACCCCCGTGAGCTGAAGGGTAGAAGGCGTGTGTTCTCACCAGATGCCATTCAAGCTCTGGAGCTGTGAGAGCCACTCAGACCCTGGGAGCCAACAGCAGGGACCTTTGAAGGTGGCAGTCTGGATGTTACACACATAGATCTCCCTCGCTTGGTCAGAGCTCGTCTGATCCCGGGGCACATCACTGAACGTCTCTGACTCGTTCTTTCTCAGACAGACTCCAGTGTAGAGCACTTCTGATTTCCGGGTTGCTGGTTAGGTAACATTGGGATTGCAGGGTTAGTTTCCTTTGGCTGATAGGGTCCGATCACAGGAGCCTCCTGACTGGCATTCATTGGTGGGTGCCGGGAAACGAAGAACTCCGATGGATGTCCAGTTATTTCCTGGTGTGCTGCTTAGCCTTAGCTAGAGTTCTCTACTAGCCCTGTACAGCTGCCCTACCTCTGGCTCTCGCACGTTTGTTCTGAGTCCTTAGCGATTAAATGTGTTGCTTTGCTGTTATGAAGATGGCGGCAGCAGGGAGGTAACCGGTTTTACCCTACTCTGTGCCACTGCTGTGCGCCTATGTGTTCGAGTCTCCTCCCTCCCTCCCTCCCTCCAGCATGCAGGGGACACGAGGTCCAGGGGTTTGGCCAGCACGCTCTGTGTGGCATTGGCATGGTGACGAGTATGGAGACCGTCTTACCTTCAGTCTCCCGTGCACGCCGCCACAGTAGCTCATGAAGAGCCTGTTCTGGACATCGCAGACAATCCTGGGGCTGGAGGGAAAATGAGCTTGTTTAGAACACAAAGTTTTTCCTCATTAAAAAAAAGTGTGTGCCTTTGCCTTGCCTGGCTCTTCCTGCCTTTGCAGGTATGACTTTTTCATCGTGAGCCAGGCAGTGAGGAGTGGAAGTGTGTCCCCAACACACTACAATGTCATCTATGACAGCAGCGGCCTCAAGCCCGACCACATCCAGCGGCTGACCTACAAGCTCTGCCATGTGTACTACAATTGGCCAGTGAGTGCGCCGCTGTTCGGGGCCCCATTCAGGACCACCCGCCCTGCCGAGGCTGCTGTGGTAGGGACCCTGGGCGTCTCACCCAGCTCAACCCAGTGACTGGCCCTCTTTCCCCCCACAGGGAGTCATCCGAGTTCCTGCACCCTGCCAGTATGCCCATAAGCTGGCCTTCCTTGTGGGCCAGAGCATCCACAGAGAACCAAACCTCTCCCTGTCCAATCGCCTCTACTACCTCTAGCCAACAGCGAGGGCCTGCGTGCTGGCTTGCTTCCCGAACTCTGCCAATCCTTCCATTTCTACTTTTCATGTGATTGTCCTTCTATTGGGATGTTGGGGAGGGGGTCAGGGAGCCACAGTTTGGTTTTGCGTGTGGGTATGTAGCAGCTAGAGATTTCGCTAAGGTTTGACGTTTGCTTTGTTTCTCACGGTGTATTGTGACAGTTTCCTCGGCAGAGTGGGGGCAAGGCCCTTTGGTACCACAGATAGACTTTCCTAAAGCAGCCGTGTCGGCGGGTTCTCGGAGGTGCTCCCGGGAGCACCTCTACTGTACACTGCTAACTTTGTTCTTTTGCATGTTTGAGTTTAAAGGAGGAAAAGGCATAAGGCAAGAATGCCCGCAGCAGCGTAGGCCGGTGCTGTGTCTCTGACACCCCAGGTTTGAAAGATAAAGGCTGGGGTGCATTTTGGTATTTCTTTTAAGAGTTAGGCCGTAAGGATTGAAAAGAATTGTTGAAAAGCTTTACACTTTTCTCCATGGAAGTGTTTTGGGACTGACGAGGCTGATGGTAAAGTAGTGGACGTTGTTATTTGTTTTGCGATTTTCTTATCGAGTAAAATTAGTGACCATCACTTTACTTAAAGAGGGTAGTTTTGAGTTTTTGAAAGCCTGTGTTTTCTTTGTTTTTAAACTACTGGAGACCACTCAGGGATAAAATTCTACCCCTGAAAGTAAGTGTGTCAGGTGTGGTGGCACATGCCTGTGATCTCAGCACTCGGGAGGTGAAGCCGGGATATAACCCCAAGTTCACGGTCAGCCTAGGCTACATAGTGAGACCTTGTCTTAACAAAAAGAAGAAAAGAAAAAGAGTAGAGTGAGTTATGGAGGCCAGGGTCTGCATGAACCTTTGGGAGTATAAGCTGCCTCTGTCCCTAGGGTCTGGAGGGCTGTGGCTGGTGGGGCAGTGCAGGTACCCCATGAGGTGGGACCACATCCATTTGTCTGGCTCTTGTGCAAAGAGGAGGCTTGGAGTTCTGTATGTCATGAGAGCAGCTTGCAGTGGGGCTACGGTGTGATGAGTTCCACTCATTGGTGATGTGTGTGCCTTCGGCACGGCTCAATAAAGTTTCCATCTCACTAGACTGTTGTGGGCTTCTCTGCGATGCCTTTTGGATCTGGTCTTGTTGATGCACTGTAAATGAAAAGCATTTCGTTTCCCTGAGCTCCTGAGCCACCATATGGGCTCACGGCATGTGACCCTTAACCCATCCTGTGCCTGACGTCAGAGGGAGACCCCCCCCCCACCCCACCCCACCCCCGGCTGCCAGGCCCTAGAAGGGAAGACAGCATTAGAGTTTCAGACTCAGATCTGGGTCCTGACGGGCCAGCACAGCTTCATTCTGGAATGCTCCAGTGTCTTGAGAGCTACAACATACCTCTGATTGCCATTTCCAGAAACTTGGTACCCACGGCTGTGGGCGCTCTGGTGGTTTTCAGAGAGGTCTGGCTCTCTTCCCTCTCTGGTGCCCCTACCCAATGTCACTTGCTTGTTGTCCTTTGGCTACTGACCGTGACACAGGCTCTGGGCTCTGGGTTACACTAGGAATTCAGGACTTGGACAGGCATAGCTGATTTGTCCAGAGGTAACAGGGCAGGTGCGTCTGGCCTTTGCCTTTGGTGTGAGTGGAGCCCTCACACAAGGTGCAAAGTAATCAGCCTTACCCCAAGAGAATACCCCTTCAGTAGGGTGGGAGAGCCGAACTCCCAGGGTAGCCTAGCCATCAGACAGGGTCACCCTGCTGCAGGGCCCCCAGCCAGAGTGGTTCTTCATGTTAACAGGAGACCCTGCCCCTCTCTTACTACGGTTGTCAGGGTTAGAGGTTAGACCTTTACCAGCCCTGACAAGCTGGGCTGGCTCAGTCACCTCCCCGAAAGGCCAATGAAACCGGCACGTTACAGTGAAAACCACAAAAATGGAGAATTACTTAGTGTGGCCACCCTGGAAAGGAAAGAGAGCCAATGACCAGAAGCCATCCTCGGGATCTGGAAGTAAGGTTTGTGTCCAAAGAGAGGGCAAGAGGTTGGCAGAGCTAATGGGTGTGGTCAGGGTGTGTCACCCCCTCCGTTGCCTGGGCTTCATTCTTCCTGCAAGGTGGTCACAACTTCATGAAATATCTTTCCGGGACACAAGCTCCCCCCTGGCTGGCACCCGAGTCCTTTTCCTTCTCCCACCGTGAACCTCCCTAGACAAATTCCCATTTCTGGGGTTCCATTGTTTTCTTTATAGTCAGTTTTTGTTTGTTTTTACTTTTAACCAGATATGAGGCTTACATCTGGAAGCTGAGGCTATGAAGATTGCCATGAGTCTGAGGCTAGCCCAGGCTATAGCCCAGACCTGTCCCCCAAACAAAAAACAAGTCCTTGACTTTTTGTATGGTCTTAAGTAGGGATTGCTGCATGTCTTGTCTTGGGCCAACACACTGTTCATTCTCAAATGAACAGGCAACACCTGTTCATTCCCAAAAGGCCACTAACAGACCAAAGAAGCCATTCTGTCTGGGTCGACTTGGGTGAGTCAGTGTTTATTGGAGTTACTTAGAGGTACATGGGTGACTCAAAGGCAGCCGCATCACCTGAAGCTCTCCCCAGCCTGGTGATGGCATCCCAGCCCCTGTCAACCATCTGCCATCTCTGTACTAGATGGAGCAGCCCCCAAACCATGCGCATCCTGGGGGTCAGGAATCTCACGCAAGGTTCTGTCGACACATCTCAGCCAACCCACAGAAACAAGCACACAGGGATGCGGCTTCACACTTTTCCCGTCAGCACACCCTTCCCACCAGCAGGTCGGTTCCACTGACCTGTGATTCTGCCTCTGCTTCACACCAGTCTCCCGTGGCCAGACAGTATGCCCGAGTAGAGTGGCATCTAGTTTAAACTATTACTGCCGCCTAGCCCTCTGGTAAGAAAGGGTTCTTTCTGACCGCATGTGTTCAGGGTTGATCACTTGGGGTTGGACGGTCGGAACTGGATTGTCCCTGGAGAGGCCTGATCTCTCCAAGCAGCCATTGATCACTTGTGTCTTCATCTAGGGATGGTGCTTGTGAACGCTCCCCACCCATGCTGGCATGTCACCTGGAGGTGTCAATGCGCAGGTCTCATTTAGATGACTCTGTGGTCAAGATTGGCTGGGTGCAGCTTGCCTGTCATATACAGAAGACACCGTCTCACAGCAAATGTCCTGGTCCCCTTCCATTCCCTTTTCCTTGATGTTCCCTGAGCCTTAGGTGTAGGGGTCGTGTTATAGACGTGCCAACTGGGGACCGGGTACCCCATGGTCACTGGTCACGGCATTTTGACCAGTTGGGATTTTCTGTAATAGTTTTTGGATGAAGGGTAAGAGCTACATTTATCTGTGGATATAAAGGTAAGCATTTAGAATGCAGTTGAGAATTCTGCCTGTTTGGGGAAGAGGCAGTAGTTAGGCCTGTAATTCCAGGCAAGGACTCCCTCCTAGGGAGTGGGCCTCATTTCTCCTGCTGCTCTTCTCCCATCCCCCACCCTTTCCTTTTCAACTTTCACAAGCTAAGGCTCTGTAGTCTCTTGTCACCGACAGCACTGTGTCCTGGTTTGGTCAGCTTTGTCTTCTGTGGGCCGACTGGAGTCGTCTTACCTGGTGTGTACAGATGACCCCAACACCCTCCTTTTCCTGTTAGCTCTTGTGCCCTGCAGGGACAGGCACAGAGGGGAAATATGTCCCCTCTCCTCTAGCCTAGCTCTCCTGATGGTGGTCCTTCCCTCAGACAACCCATCTCTCCCCTAGCTCCAGGCTGTACCTGGAAGCGGTGGGTATGACAGAGTCCAACACTGACAGAAACAGACACAGAGCTCTGGCCAGAGGCGGAGTGGCTGCTGCATCTGTGGCCAGGACTAGTGCCTTCTTTCTGAGGGTACTTTCACCAAGGGGAGCAGAGTGTCACCAGAGCCTGCCAGGCTCTTGAGACAGATAGAACTTGTTACCCAGATCCAACATGAATTTGGCAATCGGTGGCAGGACTCCCTGGGAGGCCCAGACCTGAGCACAGAGGCAGGAACACCCTGGGACTCTGCCCTTCTTGGTCCTCTCCAGACTGCAAGAAAAAAATGATTGTGGTCCACTTCCGGGATCAGATACTTTCAGAACTCATCAGAGCATCATAGACGAGCAGGAGGCACTGGACTCCTGCCTTCCCTAGCTGCTGCCTGCTTGTTTGGGCCTCTGAGTTCATCCTAGGGTTGACAAGTCACAGGCAGAGCACACTATCCGGAAAGGGGGGACTCTCAAGCCCCAGGGTATAAGATAAGGCTTTGCATCCCCAACCAATGGGGCACAGAACACAGGGAGAGGGTGACAGATACACAGGGGATTTCACCTCTACAAAGAACTCAGCCAGTGAGGAACTCAGGGGTCAGGAAATACTAGTAGGAATATATAAACCATCCCTTTGTGTCTAGGCTGAAGCCCTACTTTGCAAGGTGGAAAAATGAACTGCATCATTGTGGCTACTGAACCTCTGAGGGATACAGGAGGAGGTGTCTGAGCAAGGGAGGGATGTGGCACCACCCTTCATCATTTGCATATTTCCTAGGTGAACTGTGGTGTGTTGGTGAGTAGCCAGGCTGGAATCGGACATCAGCTATTGTGAAAGGAAAGGCAGAGATAATCTCCCCCAGAGCTGGCATGGATTGTGGCCCTGCAATGGGCCCTGCCCCTCAGGACAGGACCACCACTTCTCCCAGGACTGTGTCTGAGAAAGTGAACACTCTGACCATGTCATGGGAAGTGTCCTATTTATCCATTCTTGATCACATCTCTTTCCTAAGTTGGAGTCCCGGAAAGATAATCCATTTAGAGGGCATGTACACTTGTCAGAAGCAAATTAGGTCCAGTCAGCAACTTGGCCATGCAGGAGCCTCTGTCCTTGTCTGAGTGACTCCAAGCTAGAGCTGCTGTACTAATTTGTGTTCCTTCAACTAGTGATGTGGGATTGTGTCTGTTGTCTGTGTTTTATGAACTCATTGATCATTTTTGATGAAGCTGAAAGCTGTAGAAAAGGCATTTCTGTCTATGGCATCTCCCAAAAGGATACTGGCTTTAGACTTTCAGCCCAGTGAGGTTGTGGTGGAAGCCCCTTCCTTCTTGGCAGGGAGAAGCCTTGATCACGAGAAACGTGTACTCACTTTCAAGTGAGAGGTTGGGGGAGAAAGTTCATTCTAGTTCATTATCACCTTTGATCTGTCTCTGTTGTTTATTGGGGCGGGGGAGGGTTGTAAGTATCAAATGGTTGAATAAGTATGATGGTCCCTCCTCCTCGTGGACCTGAAGGGATTCAGACTCTCCATGGAAACAAGTCTGGACATCTGGTGATGGTGTTAGTTGTTTAACTGAGAAGAACCCCCACACACATACACACTAAGCTGGGCAGAACCATCTCGTGGGCTGAGGATGAGGGAGAGCATTGTCTCTCTGCAGCCCAACTGGGTGTAGTATGGTATGGCCAGCTGTCTCCCAGTGGATGCACCTCCAGCTGTGGCCAGAGAAACCCCTTTAGAGCAGTGGGAAAAGTCACTGGAGAGTACTTATCCTAGTGATCTTGGCTGGTTTTCCCCGCTTTTGACAAGTCTGTTTCAGTGCAGGAGGTAAAAGTAATTCTACATGAATAACATGGCGGCAGTGGTTGTAATTCCGTAATTGTGCGGTCAGATCTGAAGTGATAGATTTGAACTGTTATGTTCAGCTTACCATAAACAGCCTGGGTTTCTCTCCTCCTCTCAATTCCTGTCATTAAGGATTGAACCTGAACCTGTCTCATGTGCTCAAGGCTTGGCTGCCATCTGAGGGGCTCTTGGGAAGTGACTGGATATGGGAGGGCGGGGGGGTGACACTTTCATCCGTTAATCTATTGATGAAGTCCATAGCTGAACAGGCTCTTAGGAGCTGGTGCCTCGCTGGGGAAAGTGAGTCTGTGGGAACATGGCTTTGTGGGGAGTGTCTGTCCCCTGGTTCCCTGCTTTCTGGCCACACTGAGGAGAGCGGCCTTTCTCTACCTAGCTTTCCATCTCATGGCATCCCAGGAAAAATGTGTCCAACAGCCCATAGCCTGCAAAGGAAACCTCTGCAGAGCTCGCTGGTGAGTCAGGCTGCATTTCACAGTGTTGTCGGAGAGCTGCTTTATTAACATTCCTAGAAAGGGGGGGGGGGGGTTGCTGCTAAGAGGTTTGGCTGGAATCCAAAGTTCAACGGATTCTTGTGGTCTCTGCATGTCTCCGGTAGCACATAGACTAATTCCTGCCGTCTATGTTCCCATGAATATCGCCACCAGGAGTGTCATAGAAATGACTCCTAGAACATGGTTAAAGGTCATATTTTTAATTAGTCCCAGGAAACCCAAACCCATTGAGTTCTTTATGGCCATGTAGCAGAAAGGAATGCTGTTCCCCTGCCAGGATAAGAGAATTTAAAAGAAAGATGCAGACTACATGGCATTGTACAAAATAACAAAGTTTATTTCTAGAAAATAAGTCACCCTAACTGTACACATGCACACATCCACACAGCACTTCACACACTGAGGAACAGCCTTTTAATCAATCTACCACATACAATTATTTTACAATTTACAATATAGTTTTTGAAGACACGATGGGGAAAGCATTGTCATTCATTTATAAACCTTCCAGAAATTACAAAAGAAAGGCAGTCTGAAAAGTGTGTATAAAGAGTAGAAACAGTTTACAGTGGACAGGAATTACAAAGTAGTGACCGTCACACACCTCTGCCAGCATGTCGGGAGGTCTGCTGTTCAAGGCTAATGTTAAAGATGAGTGTGGGGCTGGGTCTGCGAGATTTCAATTTAGGCTCCTTCTGATCTGGCTAATGAAACATATGGTGGCTCTGCTGTGTGTGCTGTTGGTGGTGTATCGGGGCAAGGCATGTGAATAAATAATGAAAGTAACAGAAATCTAAAAGCCACAGGATGGGACACTGAACGCAAAGGTCATTTAGCAGCTCCCTGGCTGGCCAGAGGGACGTGCATGCTGCCGGTTGCTCCCTTCGCTCGTGTGTGTGTGTGTGGGGGGGGGGGGGGGGGGAGATAAGTAAACATCTCCTGTGTGTTTGCTGGCTTGCTTTGAAAGACCAAGGCAGGCATCAGAAAATGTAGGGCCTGGGCCACTGATGGGAAGCCACTGTGTCAGGGAGGTTGAAGCCCAGGAATGCACAACACATGAGAAGTATACACGGTGTTTTTATTCGACAGTACAAACCACTGTGCAGTTATAAGGCAGAACATCAAGGCGAATTAAACTAGGAATTTCAAGACCAGAGTGGAAATGACAGTAATGCATGATGAGGCAAGCATCTTGAGAAGTGGGGGGGGGGGGGGGGGGGGGGGGAGAGGTCAGAAATCCTGTAAAGGGCTGATGTCAAAGTGTGTGCAGGCTGGAACTGCAGGTAGGGGGCGCTGCAGAGAGCCCGCCCTCCCTGCTGCTCAGGCAGCTGCCCCTCCCACCTCCCACCCCAGACTTTGGATAGAACTTTGGGAGTGGAGGAGGAGGGGACCACAATGCAGCCCTCCCTGATCTCTCTCCAATAGTATTATGTGGATGGTAGTGTAAGAGCGCATCTCTCTACTGCTGAGCGGGAAGGGGGGGAGTCAAGGTTGGGTTTTGGGAGTCATGAAAGCCCTAGTTTGGAATTAAAGCAAGTGACATGGATTTGGAACTGTCCGAAGGCTCCCAGGTCACTTCACCGCACCCAGCCTTTTCAGTAGTTTCTTGCCTCTGGAGAGCAGCCCTTTTTTCTTTTTCGAGGACATTTCCCTGCCTCTCCCAGGACTACCAGAACCCATAGATGACGTAGGTGACCCCGAATGGAGATGGGCTGTGGGGGATGGAGCTCTCCTTGCTGTCCCTGAACCCTCGGGAGGAACCTAGTAGGTACATTGCGACAGTTTTATTGAGTGCGTCAGCGCCAACAACAATTCACTCGGTAACGCGTACTGCCCCATCTCCCGCCAGCCAGGGGAAAGGGTGGGTGGTTCATTTCTTCTTTCAATTTTTAAAGTATGCCATGAGAAGCACACGCCCGCTCCCAAGGCCCCTCTGAGAGAGAGGCTGGCCTCGATGGGCTTTCGCTGTCTTTGTCTTGGGAGACGGGGTGGCCATCGCTTTGGCAAAGAAAGCCAGGTCATAATTTACTCTGAAAATTCAGACTAAAAGCAGGGGAAGGTATTGTCAATCAGATGGGTAGGCAAGGTGGCCGAGTACCCATCAATCATTGTAAAGCAAAAGGTCTCAATGGGAATTTGGATGGATCGTGAACTAGGTGGGTAGCTAAGACCCTGCCATGGTGGAGTGAGCCCTTGGGTCAGTTAGAATCCTATGGAAACTTTGGGGATGGCACACTGTTTGAAAGAAAAAAAAACTGGAATGAACCTTAATTGCAATCTAAGGAAGCTCAAAGGCCCTTCTTGGACACTCTTACCATTTCCAAATAGAGGAGTGTATGTTTTTTCCCCAGCACATGGTGGGTTTTGAGAGACTTTTAGGTGAGAAAAAAAGCCAACCATCAGTGCTTCGAAGGGGTAGAATTTGATTCAGGGACATAGAGTGCCAATTTTACTTCATTCTGCAACTAGGCACACCTGAGCATGGCCAGTAATCGCCAGACCTCTGGCTCTCTAAATTCCCCAGAGCAAAACTTGGCAAGGTGAGAGCTGGGCCTGCGGTGGGCATACCATTCATTACAAGGCAAGGGGGCCCCAAGCTTGCTTGGATTTAAAATCAAGGTCTACCTCTAATGGAGAACACCTAGGGCGCACCCCAAAGCACACCTGAAGATACCAGGGGGGCCAGCTAGTGCCATCACGGGAGCTGCCAAGTCGGGAGACAGTATTGCATTGGTATGCCAGGACCTCTCTCTCACCTCCATGAGCTCTGAACAATTGTGCTTTGAGGAGAGGGAACACCTGCTCCTAAGGCCAAGGTGCTGCAGCTGGGTGTTCCGGCCAGCTTTGGCATGCCCAGAGCCAAGGCCACCCCGCAGGGCTTGATCTGGGATGAAAGTTTTTTAAAGTCTTGGCTATTAGTATGATTCAAACGTGCTTAGAGTAAACACGTGGATCATGTTGTGCTTTTACTGAGGGTGGCTAACAATGCAACAGGCAGCTTCCCCTGTGAGTACACGCTGGCGCACTCTGTGTAAACAAACAGCTTTAAGAAATATGTTCCCAAGGTTGGCCTTTCCCGTATTCTCAATGGACATATTTAAAAATGATTGTTCGAGATGATTCGTTTCACTATGCATCCAGTTGCCGGGCAACTGAGACCAGGTGAGACAGCCTATAATACTTTAGGTCCAATGGGTTTTTTGAGACATATTTCTTTTCTCTCTCTCTTTAAGCCCACATTGAAGTCTTAAGACTACCGCGCTGTCCGCTTAGGGTAGCTTAAGTCGGTATCTCTCTAAGGTGTCTTCGGTTGCTCACTTACGTGAAGGCTACATGCCTGATTAGGGTGTGAAATGAACACTCTTCTTCTATGTCCAAGCAGATGAGCGAAGAGATAAAAACATATACGTAAAATACAACAGATAAGAACTCGCAGTGATGGCGAAACGTGAAGATGAGACACTCAAGAGAATGCAGTCTCAGGCAGGCGTGCTAAGCTACGGAAGCCCTGCCATCTAGAACTCTTAACGGGGGCGCCAGTGGCATCTGGGTCCCCGAACCTCACTCTCTGTCAGCTGAACTGTGCACCTATTGTGGAGGCCAGGGAAGGCCTGGGAGTCAGGCAGACTGACCAAAAACAAAGGGTCCTTCTGTGGGACACCAACTTCAAGTTGGAGCTAAGCATTTGTGGGCACAATGCCCAAAGAAGGACAGAGGAAGAAAAAAAAAATCAGGGCAGATGCTGGTGGGGCCCAAGTCATGAAAGCAGCAATGCAAGATTGCGCCAGACCACAGAGAGGGGAAGAGGGAGGCAGGCAGGCAGGCTAAGGGGGCTGGCTTACCCTTTTGGTCTTGGAGCGCATAGGTGGCTCCTGGGAGTAATGGGGCGGAGCATCAGAAAGGTGGACCTCCACATCATCAGGCACTTCTTCCAGGAAGTTGGAAGGCACGAGGCCTTTCTGCCCATTCAGCTCTCCCTGTAAATGAAGGGCGGGGGAAGGGTCAAGGGAACCTCTTCTTTTTCCAGAGCCTGTTTCTCCTACCAGGACACCCTGCCTAAGAGGACAGATGTGACCCGTTGACTCTGATTAGAAGTGGCAGGGCTTGAAGGAATGCTGGGTAAGCACTCCCCAAAGGGTCTGGATCACAAGAATAACCCCAGCCATGCACATTGCCAGGCAAGCACTCTTCTGAGCTGAGTCACATCCCCAGCCCTCTTCTCACTAAGTTGCCCAGGCCAACTTTGAACTCACAACCCTCCCACTCAGCCTCCTGGGAAGTGGGAACTTCAGTCTTCTACAGTCTTGTTCTGGCCTGTCAAGTGTAGCTCTTGTTTTAGGATTATGGAAGAGATCCTAAAGATGCAACTCTACTTGGAGCCGCTCCTTGGTTCTTCAGCCCAACGTCCTCTAGGGCGGGAGTGTGGCTCAGTGGTGAAGTGCTTGCCTGGTGTCTGCATTCAACTGAGACAGTTTGGGAAGTTCAAGGCTAGCCTTGGCAAGATCCTATATCCAAATCAAAATGGCTGAGGGTGTTAAGACAGCGACATTGGTGACCCCAGCCAATGCCACTCTTTGTAGAATTTGGGAGGCAAGGATCCAAAAGGGCAAAGAAGGTCAGAGGTGCTCATGTCATCAACCTGTGGTTTTCCTTCTTATATATGAACTTGTCATTACTGTAAAAGTTGAACCAGCAAGGCGGAGATGAGTATTCACTCCCGCAAACCCCTGCTTCAGGGTGGTAGAAACCCTCTCACACACCAGGTTAAGGTGGAGTTCCATGAGTGCAGTCCCCCCAGCAGTCACACCACTCCATTCCCCAGGACTCCCAACACTAACCTGCCTGCAAGTACTCAAACCAAGTTCAAACTTGGCTGAAATGGCGCCTCCTGCCTGTAATCCCAGCCACTGGGGAGGCCGCAGCAGGAGGACTGCTTGAGACTAGCCCGGGCAGAACAGCAGAGTCCTGGTTCCAAAACAAAAAACCTGGCTGGTCCTGATGACACAGGGTTGTGTTTCTTCAGTGGTGGTCTAGGACACCAGTCAGCCTACCCCATCGAACAAAGAACTTGCAGGCACTACGGTGTACAACCAAAATCATAGAGATGGACCCAAGGAAGGGAAATGTAGTTAGAAATAGTCTTTCTGCTAGAGGTTATTAAGAATATGTAAAGAACAACCGCCAAACAAATGACATTTAAAATGGGCATTTCTTCAAATGACTAGACATGTGGCAAAATAAAATAAAAACTGAGAAGATCCCACCACCACTAGTCACAGGGCAAACACAGATTTAACTACAGGGTGGATCAGCAGGTAAGGTGCCTGTCATAACCCTGACAACCAGAGTTCAATCCCTGGACCCACTGGGTGGAAGGCAAGAACCAACTCCATCACATTGTTCCTGACCTCCCTACCTACTGCCCACCCCACCCTTGCCAATACAAAAAGTAAAAAATAAATATGTGAATCTTACACCATCAGGATGAGTATGGTAAAGAACTTCCCGGGAGCTCCCCAAACCAGAAAACAATGGTGAAGATGTGGAGAGACTGGACCCTCATGACACATTGGTGGGAATGCAGAGGTGCGGCTGCTGTGGAGCACAGTGCAGTGGTGGGTCCTCCAGAAACCACAAAGCGACCATGTGATCCACAGCTCCACCTCAGGGTGCGCACCTCAGAAGCTGGAAAGCCAGGTCTCCGAGAGCCACATGTACAAACATTAATGCCTACAAGGCCCGCAACAGTCAAAAGCCAAATGCAACTAACATGCTCACCACTAGATGAATGGATCAACAAGAGACACGCGCGTGCCATGGCAGAGTCAAACTTAAGAGGAAAACCCCATTCTGACACATCCGTGGCGTGGCGAATTGAACCTGTAAAAATTATCCTTCAAGGATTTCTGGGTAAGCTGCAAGGCTGGAAGTCTTAGCACCGAAACCCGACAATAGAAAAGAGCTAGGGCTCAGTGTGCTCTCTTGGAAGAGACGGGTCTGTTGAAGAGCTTGTTAAGCCAGGGAGATCCCTGCTGGGGAAGCAGAGCTCAGCTGGAAGCCCTCTTTACACCAGCCTGCCTGCCAATCAAGCAGCCCTGGAGAGAGCAGCACTAACTTGCAAGGGGAAAGCTGCTCCTTGAATACACCCCATCTACAGGGACAGCAGAGGCCTCAGTGGGCCCCAGGGTCCAAGAACTACCAAGAGAGGACTTAGACCCTCCCCTTCCTCAACCGGAACACTGGGTCTGCAGAGATCAATGGCTTCCACTGGTCCCTCCCGCACACAGCCACGGAAGCCGCCTAGAGCCAGAGGGATTTGAGAAGTTCACCTTTCAACTCAGCATAACTATGCCAGCAAGTCAAATTGTAAATGTTCTGTTATTTTCTATTATATAATTGCTAACCTTACATGCACATGTACATATACATGGCTTTGCTTTTGTGTGTATCCTGCTCATATTTGAAGAGGTTTGTTTTACATTTCCCCCCACCCAAGTTTACTACTTTCACTGTATCCCTCAGCCCTACCTCGCATGCTCCTCTTCCTACATCTTTCTTTTCTTCTCCCCTTTATACGTCTTAGATTTAACCCTCTCTAACATCGGTGAACCCTAACAGTATGCCAGCTTCTCCCTCTTGCCACTTTTCCCATCTCAATTTTTTTTTTCAAATTCGACTTAATACTTAATCGTTTTCTTTTCCACCATCCGGCCCTCCCACTCCCAATCTCATTAAACGAAGCCACGTGTACTCGGTACTGTCCTTGGTTGTCTTCCAACAGTTGACGTCTCAAGGGCCCCTGTTAACTGGAGAGTGACAGCTGGGTGGTAGCAATATCCAGCAGCCGTGATGGTTCTTCCAGTTAACATGCCACCCGGGGAATAACGCAGAGCTTCCCCAAGCACTCAAAGCTCCTGAAGTGAGGAGTTAGTTTACGAACTACACAATCCACTGTCCCAATCTTGCGTGTTAGAAATGCAGCAAGTGAAAGAAAATGGCAAATTGTAAAGAATCAAGCGAAGAATCAAACTATCTGAATTAAATGACATCATAGATAAATTGGACTTGATTGACACCTATAGAACATTCCATCCAACCACTGTAGAAGGCACATTGTTCTTAGAAGCCCATGGAACTTTCTTTCAAATAGACCGTATATTACACAATGCAAGTCTCAACACATACAGGAAAACTGAAGTAATTCCTTGTATCCTCTCTGATCACAATGGAATAAGACTATACAGATCAACAGGAAGATAAACTCTAGAGCATATACGAACTCACAAAGGTTAAATAACACACGAATGATGAATGAAGAATCAAAATGGAAATAAAAACATCCCTAGAATCAAATGAAAATGAAAATATAACATACCAGCTCCTCTAGAATACAATAGAGGCAGGTCTAGCATGGTGGTTTAGAGCTACATTTATGCCTACGTCAAGAAATCAGATTTTGAGTAAATATCTTAACAAAGCACCTGAAAACTCCAGAAAAGGAGTATGCCAAATCAGCAAATGAAAGAATTAGATCAGGGCAGCAATTAATGAAATGGAAAAAAAAATACAAAGAATCAATGGCCAGAGGGTTGGTTCTTTGAAGAGAGGAAGATTCACAAACCCTTAGCCAATAGAAAGCAAGGAAAGACCCAAATTAGAGATGAGAAGGGAGCCATTACAACAGACACCAGCGAGCTTCAGAAAACCATTGAATATTACCTTAAAAACCATATGTCCCAATAAGCTGGAAAATAAAGAAATGGATAATTTTCTAGACACATTATGACCCACCAAAATAAACCAAGATGAGATTAACAATTTAGTTAGATCCGTAATAGTCAGCGAGACTGAAGCAGTGATTAAAATCTCCCAACATAAAAAGAGTCCAGGCCCAGGTGGATTCACTGGTGAATTTTACTGGACTGTCAAAGAAGAGTAAGGCCAATGTTTCTCTGACTATTCCATAACTTAGAAAAGGAACATTACAAGGTCTTAATGAAGCTACTATAACAGATACCAAAAGCAGAAAAATATGAAATGCAATGGAAAATTACAGACCAATTTCTCTGATGAATACGAATGCTAAAATTCTCAATAAAATATTTGCAAACCAAATCCAAGAGTCTTCTCATATGCTAATGAGTGGATGAAGAAAGAAATCAGAAAAACAAGACCATTTAGTACATGTATGCATGTATATATGTACATGTACACATATATACATATATGCACATATATGTTCCACAGTTAATTGGTTAATAACAAAATCATTGACCACGACCAAGTTGGGCTTGTTCCAGAGATGCAGGGACTATTCAATATATGTAAATCAATAAATATAAGTTTCATAAAGTAGATATTGTCAAGGAGAGAAATCACATGGTCATCTCAGTAGATGCAGAAAAAGCTTTTGACGAAGTATAACATCCTACATGTTAAGTCCTGAAGACACTCGGAATAAAAGACAAATGTCTCAATAATGATAACAACTGTACATGGCAAACCTACAGTCGGCATTATATTAAATGGGAAAAACTTCAAAGTGTTGTCACTAAAACCAGGAACAAGGCAAGGGTGTCCATTTCTCCATTGCATGTGGTGTTAAAAGTCATAGCAAGAGAAACAAGGATATTCGAGGGGAAGATGTCCAAGTGTCTCTGTTTGCAGATGTGAGAGAGCCCAGGACTCCAACAGCAAACTCCCTACAGTTGAGAGCACCACCAGAGGAGTGGCAGAATGCAAATAAGATGCAAAAGTGAGTAGCCTTCCCATACAGTAATGAGGAGTGTACTAAGAAAGAAATGAGGAAAACCAGCCCATTCACTATATATGTATGTATACATATGCTTACACATATATTCACCTATGTGCATACATATTCCATAGTCAATGGGTTAATGATAAAAAGAATTTAGTAAACTAAATCAGGACACTCTGTCAGGAAGATGGAAGTTGACTGTGTAGACACGTCTGCCACTGAAGCTGTAGCGAGTCACAGGCCAGCTACCCCAGACATGTTACTCAGCATTGTTATGACAGTAAGACAGCAAGTGGACAGCTAACAACCATCAGAGACTAAACTGCCATCATCTGGAGCACTCGAGAGAATCAGCTGATGACAACAGACAGGCACTCGTGACCGTAGTTCACGGGGAATACACACATCCCCAAGGGGGAGTCTGTACAGCCACAGTCACTGCAGCCTGGAGGCGCAGGCCAGTGACTCAGCCACTCAGGAGGCCAGCCTGAACAGCCCAGGGAGACTGTGTCTCAAAATGAAAAAGCAAACGCAAGCCTGGGGCTGTGGCTCAAGGGTAGAGACTAGCAATAAGACGCATACATTCTTAAGGATGATTTAAAGATGCATTTAAAAAAAAAAGGAGTAAACATTTCTGAATCTTTTGCTAGATGACAGGAAGTATATTCACTGTCAGACAGACATGACAGTTTCCCCTGAGCCTAACCTAAATATGACATACACTTTCTCTAGACAGAGGAATAACGGTGTGCTGTAAGGGCAAGGCTAACTACAAAATTATTCCCCTGAATATATTATATGTTATAAAAATACAGAGATCGAGCTGGGCGGTGGTGGCGCACGCCTTTAATCCCAGCACTCGGGAGGCAGAGCCAGGTGGATCTCTGTGAGTTCGAGGCCAGCCTGGTCTCCAAAGCGAGTTCCAGGAAAGGCGCAAAGCTACACAGAGAAACCCTGTCTCAAAAAAAAACCAAAAAAAAAAAAAAATACAGAGATCGAAAAGGCAGAGCCAGCTGGGCGGTGGTGGTGCACGCCTTTAATCCCAGCACTTCGGAGGCAGAGGCAGGCGGATCTCTGTGAGTTCGAGGCCAGCATTGTCTATAGAGCAAGTTCCAGGGAAGGCACCAAAGCTACACAGAGAAACCCTGTCTCGAAAAACAAAAAAAACCAACAACAACAAAAAAAAGGACAGAGCCAAGAATCCTCCATACAAGTGGAATTTAGCATGTATGATATGGATGAGATTTTTAAAAGGGCAGCTTTCTTTAAAAAAAAAAAA
This sequence comes from Peromyscus californicus insignis, assembly GCF_007827085.1. Lineage (NCBI taxonomy): Eukaryota > Metazoa > Chordata > Mammalia > Rodentia > Cricetidae > Peromyscus > Peromyscus californicus. The sequence continues at coordinate 19,070,287 of NW_026294540.1, forward strand.
AAAAAAAAAGATTTACTTCTATTTCCATTTGTGTGCACGTGTGTGTGTGTTTGTGTGAGTATACGCAACATGTGTGCAATACCAATGGACAGGGGTAGAAGAAGGAGATGGGGTTATAGGCCATTGTGAGCCACCAGGCAAGGGTGCTTGGAACCAAACTTAGGTCTTCTGCAAGAGAAGCAAGTTCTTCAACCTCTGAGGCAGCTCTCCTGTCACAGACGGGTCCCTTAGAAACAATCTTTATAATGCTCTAACTCAGAAAAAAAAGGAAACATAGCCCCAAGTTAGCATGTGAGAAATAAGCACAGAACTGAAGAAGTGAGTAACTGAGATGAGCCTTCGGCACACCAATCCATGAAGACAACGAGGCTGTGACCTCATACAAATTCACAGAACAAAACTGCTCTCCAAATAGACAGCTAACGAGAAGACCTGTGACCTACGGAAAGACATTGTCACTCTGTGCAAGGAGGTGTGTCTATCCTACACAAAACCCACAGGGGAGCGTGGAAAGCTCACCCAAAGCTACATGGCAGTGTGGCTGTCCCACCAAAACCCGCTGTGAAATCTTGGCAGCTCAGAGGAGCAGAAATCTAAAACCCTGCCTGCCTGAGGCTGCGGAGGGGGATCTCTAGGATCGTCCACCACTGCATGGAGAAGTAGGATTCCCAAGTATATTCAGGAGGCCATAGAGGGGTGACGTGAGAGGGAGCAACCACAGAGGGTGGCCACGGCGGAGCGGGGGAGAGCATGCAGAGGACATCCAGTTACAGAAGCAGGAGGTTAACCCCACCCTGTGGGTGGTCTCTCTTATTCACCAGATAGGGATAGAACAGGAGGAAGGTGCCTGGGCTGACACAGACAATGAGCAGGAAGAGTGACTCTGGTGTCTGGCTGTGGGAAAAGGGGGTGCTGTGAAGCCAGGGCTGGTCTACCTGAGGGTTTGGCTATGGGGGACGGGAGGTGTGGGGAGGTGGGTGAAGCTGGGGCTGGCCCGCCTGTTTGTTTTGTTTATACGTCCTATTCGCCATGAAAGAAAACCCCACCACCCAGGCCGTAAATAACCTAGAAAATCAAATTGTTCCGTAAATGTTTGGACGGTGGCAATTTTGTGTTTGCTTTGTCTATGGTTTGTAGACACAGAAAATACTATAATTAGTAGAAAGCAACGAGAGACCACAGCGCTAGCTTCCTTCCCTTCCTCCCCCCCTCCTTTTCTCCTTTTCCCCCTTATTCCTCCCCCTCTGCCTCCTTCTGCCTTTTCTCTTACTGTTCCCTCCTCCCCTACGGCTCTTCTCTGTTTATGAAACAGGATCTAGCTCTATAGCCCAGCCTTGCCTTGAACTTACAATCCTCCTGCCTCAACTTCCCAAGTCCCAGGATTGCAGCCATTTGTCACTTTGGCCCCCAGATTTCTATATTATATACAAAAGAGAACGTGGCTCAAAGAGGCAGCAAGCCAGGCAAATGCTTCCAAACATGACATCGACGGATCACAGTTTATGTGTTAATGTAAGAGAGGGCAAACCAGGGGTTTCTTGATGTTCCCACCACGGCAAAACAGCATTTCTCGATGTTCCAAAAACTTACATAATAAAATCCATCTTCATCGATTTCACCAAAAACAGTAATAATGTCTCCTGTGCAAAACGGAAGTTCAGCCTGCAAAGATGTAAGACAGAGCTAAGAGAAGGTTGCAACACAGGAGGTGTTTTACCTCAAGGCCCTGGATTCCTCATACTCTTTGAGAATTAACCTGTCTTTCAGCTAAGTCAAGATGTAGGGTGCAGAGCTGAGGGACAGGGTGGTGGGGTGTCTCCTCAAAGCTGGGGGGGACACCTGTTCTAAGTAAGCCTAAGAGAAACACAGTAAAGGTCATTGCTACCTGCTGGTGATGCACTAGGAATCTAGTCACATGGTAACTCTACACACCTGCAAGACTTGGGCCATTCCCTGGAGAGTGAGGACCATTGGTAAACACCCTCTCAGCACCAAGAAAATCACCCAACTCCACCATCAATTCAACACCCATCGGTTAAGTGTTAGGTCCCAGTCTGGGGAGAGCAGAGCATGGTGAACACAAGCCCCTGTGTCCAGGAGTCAAACTGTCCTTAGACCCTTTGGACCAGAGAGCCCAGCAGAAGGGAGAAATAGAAAGCTAGCTGGGGATAACTACAAGTGTGGCTGTGTCCCTAATAAGAGTGAAGTGATACGGATCCCCAGCCAGCGGCTGATAAGCAAAGCTGTGGGCAGGAATCCAGATCAATCTGGTCTGGGAGCGGATGACTCTGGAGGCAAAGACCTCAGCCTTATTTCTGAGGTTTCTTCCTTAATTTTGATCATGTTCTGCCTTTGTGCCATGGGGTGCCCAGCTGCCCCAGGCACCCAGACCACCGGCCCTCTCATCTTTCATATGCATGTGAGGGGTCATCAGCCACAGCAACATTTGTTTCTCTGCTAAAAGGGACTCCATATTGCCATGCCCTACAGGTGTGGGTCATGGGTCACTCTTCCAATAGACTTAGGCCATAGGGACAGGGATTTGCCACTATAACTGTCCTCATGACATCAAACACTTGAGTCATACCCAGTGACCGCCACGCTGCACAAAGGCTAAGTGATGTACCTCTGCATGAGACAGTTTATAAACTAGACACCCTAATAGAACACAAGGGAGCGAGCGTACCATACTCTGAGTGAGGCTGAGCATGTCTGCATTCTCGGCAGCAAACCCATGCACTACGCTGAGTCAGGGTGACTCCCAGCTGGGTGGAACGGGGTGGGACAATTTGTGGGTGTGGCTAAGAATGGCCCTTTGCTCACTTCTCATTGATTTCTACAGTTCCCACTGGCATCCTTGGACCTGGGCTGACCACAGGTTAACTGAAAACATGGACCTGTGTTGTCTGTGGCTGGCTGTGAGCCAGAGGATGTGACTGCCATCTTTGATGCGGCTTGTCACTGGGCCCCCCTCTCTACCATGCTCAGAGAAGAGTGAGACCTACAGGCACATGGCCTCGGTATGGTGCCCAGGAGAAGCTTAGCCAGGAAGGCATTGGTAGCAGTTCCAGATCACTAGAGCATGAAAGAACTCTGGGCTGGTACCTCAACATCCACGTTGGGAGAGCTTTCCCTCGGGTCATAGTCATAGAGAGCCACCATTCTTCGCGTGGGCACAGAGTGACCCCGGCCACTTCTTCTGCTTCTCTCTGCAAAACCAGAAGATCTAGTCATGAAGATTGCCAAATCAGTGGTGACTCCCCTCAGTGCCCAAAAGGGTGTGCGTAACCTGCTAAATGTCCCTAGCTTGGGAAAAGTGTCTCAGCCTCCAGTGCTTAATGTTTTTTCTAGACTGTTCACCTTCACAGTGACATTCTCTCTTGTGTCTACTATGCCACAGGGGCTCTATGAAGGAGGGGACCTCCTCCCCAGATGAGTCCAAGTGGTCTGAGGCACCAGGTGACTATGGCTTGAGAAAGCCTAGAAGGCACCATGAGGTTCTGACCATTGCTCTGGGAAAAAGCCACAGCTATCCCTTGAATTGAAACTTTCCTTCCTGGAGGGAAGATGGAGGCTCTTAAGGCCCACAAAGCTAAGGAAACTTACAAGGCTCAGAATACTCGGAAGTTTACAGGACTCACAAGGCCCCTCCCCAAGTTTCTAAAGCTGTGAAAAATTGCTAGGGAAGAAGACTTTTGGTGGAGCCACCTGCTAGGTGTGCAGGAGCTTCAGGGGTTGGTTCTGTTCTGGTGAGACATCACATATGCTGGGGGGTGGTGTCTTTGAGTCACCCAGAGTAGCATAGCCAGGTGGCAGCATCGAATCACCAAAGGCAAGGTAAGCACAGTTATCATAATGGATAGCACAGGCAAAACAATGCCTACAATAGCCTGACTTTGGGGACAGCTAATTAATCACTGTGTTTCTTGGAACAAAGTAGATAAGCCTGCCCAGTTTCTGTTTGATCTGTATAAGCAGAGAAACTCTAAAACAAATGAAAGAAAGGCTATATTGGGTCATACTAACAGCATCACAGCCCATCCACCAGTTTCCAGACTTGAGCTAATGACTGATCCAAAGCCCCTTAAAGGGAAGGCAGGTCTCACGAGGAAGGGGCACGTTATGACCAATTTTACAGTCAGCCCTCCTCCCATCCTTCTCCAGAGAGACCTCTGGCCTTTTATTAACGTAACTGTACACCGGGGAGAGGGACCTCAACTAAGGACTTGCCTCTGTCAGACTGTGGGGGCATCTGTTTCGATTGATGATTAAAGTAGGGGTGGGGAACAGCCCTTTGCGGGCGGTGACAACCCTGGGTACTAAGTTGTAAAGAAACCTGGCTGAGCCATCCAGTACATAGCAGTCCGCTATGCTCTGTGCCTCAGGTCATGCCATAACTTCCCTCAATGCTGGCCTGCGGACTGTAAGGTGAAATAAACTCTTTCCTCCCCAAAGCAAAGACTTTTAGCTGCACTTCCTCCATCAGACACGTGGTGTGTGTGTGTGTGTGTGTGTGTGTGTGTGTGTGTGTGTGTGTGTGTGTGTGCGCAACTCCCCGCCTTCCCCCCACCCCCACCCCCACCCCCACCCCATGGACTGCTGCAAAAAGTGTAAGCACAGCAGAGCCTGAGGGACTGCACTCACCTATTTTCTCCACGGGTGTGTTCAGAGGGAGGAAGCCTTGTCTCAGCAGCTGGTCCATCATCTCTTCGTCATCCGCGTGGATCTCGGAGACCATATTGCAGGGAATGAGGCCAAGCCGGGCACAGGTCTCCCCACGGTAGAAGCCATCTGCGTCTTTGTCTCCATATACCTGGAGCCATGGCGGCGGGGGGTAGGGTGGGGTGGGGTGTGGGGGGGGGGTGAGGAGGGTGGGGAAGTAAGCAAAGCATTTTGATAGGCTGGCTCAGCCATACATCAGCTCCACCAATAGCAGAGTCACCTAAAGTCAAAACTGCTCAGAACACACTTTTCAGAGCCCACCCTTCGCCTGTATCAGTCACAGGTCCACTGGCCCCGTGACCATGGCTCCTCGTCTTCTCTCCCCTCCCCTTTGTTGGTCAGACACGGAAACCTGTGCTTTTCAAATTCAGGGTCTGTAAGCATAGGCTCTGATTGCACACGTAGTACACGGGCACACTTAGGCATGCAGGTATGTGTGCATAGGTATGTGCACAATCCCGTCAGGCAGACAGGTGAAGGCAGTGGCCCTTTTCCTAGGTGGAGTAGAGGCCTGTCCTATATTCAAGGCTTTCACAGCCCTGAGCCATCTCCTCCAACAGCCCTTGAGACTAAAGGGCTACTACTGCCCCTGCTTGAACAAGCACCGCCCCATCCCCCTGCCAATCTCTGCCCCTCGCCCCCCCCCATGACACCGCAGCCATCACTACCTTGATGATCTGTCCTTCTTTGAAGGGAAGCTCCTCTTCTGCAGCATCAGGGTTCGGGGACATGGTGAGTGGGTCATAGTCAAACAGTGCCACAAAGATGCGGGCCGGGAGCTCCTCAGCACCAGGGTCGGTTTCCGACTCATCATAGAAGTCTGGAGAAAGGCGATCTCGCCCCGTGTATTCATCTAGAGCATGCAGGGGACAGAGCACAGGGGTCATGTGACACCCTGTGGAATAGCTCAGGGGTGCGTCTGTGGAAAGGACAGCCCTGGGTGCTCATCTTTGTCTGTTTGGGCTCACCATGGGGCCAGAAATCCCCCAGGGGTGGAGTGCTGAAGCAGGTGATAACTTCAGAACAGGACCTCACTCCAAACTAAGCCATACTGTGAGTGGAAGCCATGGTAGCAAGAAGCCTTGAGTCAGTGGGTCTGTCAGCATAGGTGTTTGGTCCCCTCAGAGTGCGGATGTGACCCTCAGGAGATGCTTCCTGGGTCCTCAGCAGAACACAAGGCTAACTATACGTTTATTTACCACTCACTCGCATCTCAGAGTTCAAAATGGCTGACAGTGCTATTCTCCCAGTTCTGAATGTTTAACCAGCGGCAGAAACAACTTCCATGGAAGGGAACTAATGCTTTTTCACTATCTAATTGTGATTTTTTAAAATCCTAATATGTGTGTGTGTGTGTGTGTGTGTGTGTGTGTGTGTGTGTGTGTGTGACTTGATATCATGAGGTGTGTGGTTGTCTAGCTATACCCACACAATGCTCATTGCAGACTCCCCTCATACAGACCTGCCCCCTTAAAATGATGACAAATAGCACCTTTTACACTCCCCACTCAGACACTTTTTAAAGAGGATTTATTTTTAATTATGCATAGGTATGTGCACGTGAGTGCAGGTGCCTCCAAGGCTGGAGGAGCCAGGTCCTCCAGGAGCTGGAGTTACAGGTTGTTGTGAGTTTCCTGATGCAGTTTCTGGGGTCAGACGTCCACTGGAAGAGTAATACATGCTCTTAACTACTGAGCCATCTCTCTAGCCATCTTCCCAACCCTCCTTGGACACTTTAACTGGCTCCAGGGCATTTTCAGTACAGTGCCAATGCTTGGCTGTTCCATAGTTTAGAGAGTTGTGATAAAGAAAGAAAAGTCTGTGTATGTTTGGGACAGGTGAAAGTGTTCTTCAGATACTTTTTCTGTATAGTTGGTCAAATCTGAGAATGCAGAACCTGAGATCCAGAGGCCACTTGTGTACACTTGCACACACATGTACACGGGCATGCATTTCATAGAGAGGGAGACAATAGAACACTGGTTCTCAATCTTCCTAATGCTGTGACCCTTTAATACAGTTCTTCATGTTGTGGTGATCTCCAGCTATGATATTATTTCATTGCTACTTCATAACTGTAATTTTGTTACTGTTATGAATCGTAATGTAAATATCTGATATGCAACCCCGTGAAAGGGTCATTTGACACCCCCACAGGGGTCACCACCCACAAGCTGAGAACTGCTGTAATAGTCTGTGGCCAGGTAACGTCCCGATCCTGTGAGTTGGTCAGAAACTGGAATTGGCAGGAGGAAGAGCGGCTTGGGAGATCAACCTAACCCGACAACTATCTCTAGCCTGTGACTTGGGGGATGACATAGGTGGACAGAGAACACCAAAGAGGTGGCTTCTTTACCCACCAAATAATGATGATTTAAAGATGCACACCCTGCACTAGGAAGGGATCCTCACACTTGGTCATCACCCCACGGTTCCACAGTCGCCATTTCCCAGGCCCCAAATATACGTAATGTTTACCTGTCCCATGTCAGAAAGTCTAAGGGGAAAAGAAGTAAAATATTCCAGGTTTTAAAATGAGGTGAAATTGAGAAACCCCCACACCATACTGCCTCTCGGAAGCCATTTGTACCTTAGGGTACAAACCATTTGTTCTGCTGCCTTCTTGTCCTGGCTTCTGTCCCTTTCTTGTTCATGTATTGCAAACATGCCTCGAGGGCTGGGGAGTTGGCTCAGAGGTTAAGAACACTGGCTGCTTTTGCAGAAGACCTGGGTTCAGTTTCCAGCACCCGGGTTCCCAACAACCTGTAACTCCAGTTCCAGGGGATCTGGCGCCCTCTTCTGGCCTCCGCAGGCACCGCATGTACAAGGAGCGCAGACATAACAAACGCTAAGAATACACATAAAGACAAACCTTAATAAAAACATGGCGTATATGTATGTATGTGCTTATAAATAATATTCAGTAACTCTGAAAACATAAAATACAATAAAACAAAGTTCCCTTTAATTTGTGCTTGGACAAAATCCTCTACAGCCTGACCTGTTAATTTCTTCATTGTGGTTTTGGCAGGCAGGCGTGAGAACTCCCACATTCACTCTTACAGGATGATGTGTGGAACCAGGGGCAGCCGTGAGGCCCCACTTGGGACCTAGCTGGGGTATGCAAGAGGAGCTCCCTGTCATGCCGCCTGGTTGGAGAAGTTTCAGCTGTAGAAACAGCACACGGATGGGAACTTCCGGATGTGACCTAAACCAGCATTTGGTGTCTGTCTGTTCTTTGTGCTTCTCTGGGTTGTGTTATGTGATACCTCTGTGGCTAGCAAGCCTCTGGGGCCAGGAGCTGAGTGTGACCCTAAGGACAGAGGCCTATGGCCAGCTTCCCCTGGACCACCCCATTACATCCTCCGGGATACACAGGAATACCTTCGCTCAGGAACAGCTTACCCACATCATGATACATCTCACCTAAATGTCTGATATTATCTACAGTGTGTAACGTTTTCTTGGCAGGGATGGACTCTCTCTTTTGAAGGGCTGGACTTGGTCCAGTTAGTGTTCAATTTTCAACATGTCCTGTGGTTGCGGGATGTGCCGTTTCCCCCACCCCCAAACCACCAGGAGAATGGGAAACAATGAGAGAGATTCCAAGTTGATTAGTAAGACCGACTCCATTACACTCAGTTGGGTGACGCCATTCATTTTCAAGAAGGTGACACCCTCCCCACCGGCCCAAGCATTCAATGGGTCAGGTCAGTAAGATTAACCTAAAGGCCAAAAATTCCTGAGGAAAAAAAAATTAAGCACAATTAAATGTCTTTGGAAACAGAGAGTGAACTAAGGAACCTGGTGTCATTAGACAGGGGGGGCTAAGGAACCTAAATCATGCAGAACATGGCTTACTTAATACTAGTTTTAGAAATCAGATTATTAATAGCCACCATATTTTACTTAGTTGAGGCTCCACTGTCTATTAAAAATAGACCAAGGAAAATATGATATAAAGACTTCATTACCCCTAGGAAAGAAAAATGGATGCTTTTGGAATAGAGCAGGTTTCTAAAATACTAATTGCTAATGTTTTTTAAATTTTTACCTTGTATTTTATGCTGTGGGATGTTCTGTATGGCAAATATGTTAATAAATAAAACACTGATTGGCCAGTAGCCAGACAGGAAGTATAGGCGGGACTAACAGAGAGGAAAATTAAGGGAACAAGAAGGGAAGGAGGAGACTGCCTGGAGCCGCCGCCAGGACAAGGAAGATGTAAGGTACCAGTAAGCCATGAGCCACGTGGCAAAGTATAGATTAATAGAAATGGGCTAAATATAAGAGTAAGAGCTAGACAATGATAGGCCTGAGCTAATGGCCAAGCAGTTTAAATAATGTAAGCGTCTGTATGTTTATTTTATAAGTGGGTTAAGGGACTGCCAGAGCTTGGCGGGACCTGGAGAGAAAACTCCAGCTACAATTTTATATGCGTGCATGTGCACCATGTGTATGTGGAGACCTGAATAGGGCGACAGATCATCTGGAACTGGAGTTACAGGTGGTTGTGAGCCGCCATGTGGATGCCGGAAAACGAACCCAGGTCTTCTGCAAGAACAACTGCTCTGAACCACTGAGCCATCTCTCCAGACCCTAATTGCTACTATTTTAACACTAAAAGAGAATGAAGGGCCAGATGAACATGTCCTCTGACCTCTGACCCCTGACCCCTGACTGTTAGTCACTGACTCCTTAGCCCACCTGCCTGTGTTCTTCTTGGTGAGTGACAGACCTATCCCATGGATGGTTTCTTCTGAGGTCTTCAACAAGCACTTAGGGCTGTGGTTCCACACATGCGTACACCATGCAAAGTGCTGGGTTTAAATTATGTTTTTCACATGGTTTCTTGGGTATCTATAAGAACTAAGAAGAGGCAAGGCATGGCTCATGCTCTTTCAAGTGTTAGGGTGAAGGATGTGATCTTTGTTCCACAGCGTTACTCTCTTTGGGGCCAGCCACGTGCCTGCAGCCTCCTGTGTTCACCACCTTAAGAATCCAGACAAACCGGCCGGGCGGTGGTGACTCACCCCTTTAATCCCAGCACTCAGGAGGCAGAGCCAGGTGGATCTCTGTGAGTTCCAGGCTAGCCTGGTCTACAGAGAGAGTTCCAGGACAGGCACCAAAACTACACAGAGAAACCCTGTCTCAAAAAAAAAAAAAAATGAATCCAGATAAACCTTGCAGAAGGTTCAATGACAAGGGTCCCAGCCAAGACAGTAAAGGCTGTCCCTGGCTCTTAATGACAAGGGTATCTGACAGGACAGTGCAGCCTGTCCCCAGTGACAAGGACGCCTGACATGTCTGTGAGCATGGAATATCCCTGTCTTTCCTTTTTTCCATCTCTGACTTGCTAGGTGATTAGAATAGAAATCCTGCCCTAACGCCTTACATGACATAGATCTTAGTGACCATAGAAATGTCCATTCCTGCTTATGATGTCTCTGCTTGGAGTGGTGGGGTGGTGATGGGAGTCACAAAGGCCATGTGATATCTCCAGCAGAACTGTGCCCTTTATCTGTCAAACAATAACACCGAGACTGGACAGCCACCTTGGCTAGCAGGGCATGAGCTGAGCCTTGAGTGAGCCAGCCCTGGCTCTCAAGCCTCAGGACAGAAGTCCCACCGACTGGGACAGCCCAGACTCATTTCTGCTTACTTTGTCAAGGTCGGTCAGCCAGGCACTAGGATCGGAGCACAGAGCCCTGCACTGATCTACTATCTTGGGGTCCGCGGTTTCTGGGTCTGGCCACACACTTCTTGCTATCTTCTGGATCACTGAAAACAGGTTTTGGTGGTGGTGGTGGTTGGGTGGGGTTTAGTGGGGTGGTGGTGTTTGGGATCTTTTGGCAGTGTGGGTGTGGGGATCTGAGGCCTCACACTCGACCAGATGGAAATACAACCAGCCAAGGATATCCAACATCCTACGACATCTTTAAGGGTAAAACAGACGCCTCGTGAAGATCGTGGGGCTGCAAAAGCAAATGCTTCCCTGCCACTGCAGAAGGATGAAGCCCAGAAAGGCTTCCTACGGCTGTGTGGCTTCCTCTTGGGGTTGGGGAAAGAACCGTGTTCCAACACTTCTTGCTCACAGTGATTTGAATCCTTTCCAACTTGGGCCACCTTAAGCAGATTTTCTTCCTCTCTGACATGGCGAACCTGGTATTGTCTCCAGCCAGTCCTGCTTAGTGTCTCTGCTGTGGTGTGTGTGCATGCAGGCATGCATGCGTGCGTGCATGCCTGTGTATGTGTGTGTGTGTGTGTGTGTGTGTGTGTGTGCGTGCATGCCTGTGTATGTGTGTGTGTGTGTATGTGTGTGTGTGTGTGTGTATGTGTGTGTGTGTATTCACAAAAGCCTGGTTTATTTGGCTCCTCCCCTTCCCTGTTGCCTCATGAACACCACTTCTTAGAACTCTTGTCCGTATGATTCCATGCCAGGGGCAGCTGTTGCCCCGACCTGCAACCACCCTTAGCATGAGTTGGTGACAATCACCAAATGACAGCATTGGGCACCACTGGCAGAATCCCAAATGGTTTGTGAGAGAAGGAAGCCCAGCTGTCATGCAGTGGGTGGAGGTAATGGAACTGGGATGGATGGTGAGGCACAGGGGCAGCGGGGGATGGGGCACTGATCTTGGGGACACTTCCAGCTTCCAAGTGTTCCCAAGACCTGCACCAATGTGGCCTATGCACACAGATGACTCGACTTACCTGGAGCTCATGTGGAATATTTAGGGTATATAATCAACTCAATCTCTCTCTCTCTCTCTCTCTCTCTCTCTCTCTCTCTCTCTCTCTCTCTCCCTCCCTCCCTCCCTCCCTCCCTCTCTCTCTCCCTCTCTCTCTCCCTCCCTCCCTCCCTCCCTCTCTCCCTCCCTCCTTTCAGAAAATTCCTAAAGCACATCTCTTGAGTATGTCTGAGTGTGGGTCCAGAAAGGATTTAGCAGGAAGGAAGAACTGTGTCCTCCATGTGGGAATCTGGGAGGCACCATCCCAGGGGCTGGGGTTGATGGAGTAGGGGCAGGAAGGATAAAGCCAGGAGACACAGTATTTTGTCCTTTCTCTCTCTCCTCCTCCTCTCCCCACTCTCTCTGGGTCTCCCCCCCCACACACACACACACAATGGTGGCTGTCACGAGGTGAGCCACTCCCCTCCACTCCCCTCCCCAACAACGGTGGCTATCACGAGGTGAGCCCCTCTCCTCCCGCACCATCCCTGCCATGATGGATCGAACCCTGACATGTGAGTCCTGTTGTCCTTTATCTCTTCAGTTATTTTTCTCAGACATTTGTCACGGGGACCAAAGTCCTTATGTGTGACCCCTACATTGTTTTTAATTCAGGTGGTGGACAGAAAGTGAATGATACGGATCAGGCCACTAACCAATGGATGGAGCCATCGTCGGCCGGTGCCTCTGAGGACCTCCGCCACCGTGAGGATACCTTCGGCTCACGTGATCCATCCGGTCTCCTCGCCCCATCAAAGCGGAGTTTCCTAAAATCTAGACCCAAAAGAATCCCGTGGTTAGGTCTGGCCGGCCTTGGAAAGGAAAGGAGGAGTTAAAGCCAAATCAATCCGGATTGGAAGCAAAAGCACTAAAGGCAACTAAACGTAGCTTTTAACTGAAAGGTTAGCTGAGTGACCCGGGGGAGAAGCCAGCTGGGCCCAGGACCCTGCTTTTTACATCAGGGTCGCTTCTGGACACACCGCAGTGGGGCTGGTAGTAAAAATGGGTCATAGGAGGAAGCTTTTGGTAGATGCTATTGCTCCTGAAGGTCAATCTTCTGAAGCAAACTGACTATGATTTACAGTTTAGGCGCCATTGCAGATAAGTCTTCTGGTTTTGTTATCCCACCCCCAAATGTGACACTAGCGGAGATCCACTGCCATAGTTCCCAAAGTCCATCACAGACAGAAGGGGTATGGTGGGTTCCGGACACTCAGAGGGCAGTGTCTGCATGCTATCAGCTTTGATCATGCTCCGTGGTTAACCTGGGCCTGAACAGACCTCCTGTCTAGAGATGTCTACCTCTCATTTGGACTAGGAGTCAGAACTGACTGAAAGGAAGCAGATCACAAGGAATCAGGCTGGTGGAGGCCATTCCCAGGACACAGGAGCCAAGGTGTCTGAGCCGATAGCCATGGGTGAGACTGGGCGGACACCATGGGGTACAGGCAGTGCCTGGCGTGGACACATCCCAGAGTGAGCAGCTCAGAAGGAGGCTTGCCGCCATGCTGGTGGCCCACCTGTGTGCCCAAGGACAGTGAGCACAGCAGGGGGCAGACGTTGTAGAAAGGATACAATTACAGAGCTGTATGAAGCCTTGGATGAACCCTTGCTGTGTGGTAGACACAGAGAGGGAAAAAAGACTGGGGGGTGAGTAAGACCTTAGAAACAATTTATAAAAAAAATGAGTTTCTTCCCTGGTTATTCTCCATATTTTTAGACAGTTATAGATGAAAGCCAAAAGGAAAAAGAAAAACTTAAAAAGCCAAAACAACAAGGACAAAAAGCCTTTGATCATACCAGCATCCTCCTTGAGTCCCTAAGGATCATTTTGTGTGTGTGTGTGGAGGGGGTGAGGGGAGGGATGTGTGTTTCCCGAGTTCTAGATATGCAGCAGTTCAGCTAACCCTTAATTAAAACTTAGATTCAGTTGTCCTTTAAGTAAAGCAGCCGTAACCATCGCTGATTCTGTGGGGGGAGAGTGTCAACTCCAAAGCAAGAAACCCTTCGGGATGGTCAAGCAACTGGGAAGCAAATGGGACTGAAGAAATCAAAAAAAATGCGGGGAGAACCAAAGAGAAGAGCGGCCCAGAGAGTCCCCGGATGCACTCCGCAACCCGAACCAAAGGCAAAACCAACAAAAGAATGAGCTCGGATTGGTTTGGCAAGCGCGCGCGCAGGGGAGGATGGTTACTTGACACACCAAAGGGCCGTCTGCCACTCGGGGAGGAGGCTGTGCAAGCCGCTCAGCTGCCCTACTGTCGGGCATGGCTGGGCTTTTCCTCCAGACACCCCGAAAATCTTCGTGGTCGCTGGCCTCGTCCCAGCCATCCCTCCTGGGCACGGGCCTCTCCGGGCTGAGCTGGGGGTCATCGCTCCTGATGACGTCACTGGGGTCCACCTGCTCCCCAAAGTCCTCTTCGATGCTGCTCTGTCGGGTCAGCGTCCGCCTCCGGGCCAGTAGGGGCCTCGGGCTTCTCCTACAGGGACAGTGACCAGGGCCTGGACTGCATTTGATGGAGGTGCTCCTGAAACTAAATCGAGACTCTTCCTCCTCACTGCCACAGTCCAAACCACTGTCCGGGCTCCTGGTGGCCGAGCGGCTGAACCGACAACCTCTGTCTTCCAGAAAGAGATCCTCCATATGGATGCCCGGGCCCCTGTGCTCTGCAGGGAGCCAGGATCCCTGTAGGACTGGATGTCCCCAACAGGACCGCGCTGGCCCACGCTGCATGGCCAACAAGGCCCTGGCTCTGGAGGACCCCATGCCCTGCCTGAGCAGCGGCTCGCCATGCTCCGTGTCCTCCTCAGCTACCTCAGGGATACTGAACAGTCTCTTACTGCGGTGGGGCTGTTGGGGGAACTCGGGCTGCTCCAGGAAAGCACCTTCCAAGCTCCTAGCCTTATGGCATTCCTTGGGGACAGCATGTGTGAGAGAGCGGTGTATGACCAGACATGAGGCGGTAGAGGAAGAAGAGAAAACACACACAGAATTAGTCTTGGCAGGGAGGCAGGGGGGCAGCATGAGGCAGCCTTTGCTCATGGGGACCTTCGGCATGCCTGCTGGGGCTCTGGGATGGAGCAAATGGGCCACGTGGTGGGTGCCGAGCAGGAGGTGAGGGGCAGCACACAGATGAGCCAGCGGGACGTCAGGAGCAGACGCCATGCGGGTGAGCCAGAGGGAGAAAGGGTGGACCAGAAGGGAGAGCACAATGCTCCCAGGCCCTTTCCTGCTCCTATGCTGATGAGTTACCCAGAGTAGTGGAGGAATTTGTCTGCCACTGTGGCTGATTCCCTGCAGCCTGGGGACAGCTGCCATTGAGTGTCCAGCGTAGCTGGAGGTGGCCCCACAGTGTCCCTGTCCAGTCCTGTGGACTGCTCCCTTCCCAGCATTGGCACCCCAGCCATCCACCTTTCCCTTAGCTAAAGCAATAGCCAGATTCCTTTAAAGCACACCTGTGTTCTGATGAACGTTGCCTTAACAGACCCAGTGCCTACTTGGTACCTACAAAGGACCAAGATCTTCTGCCTCTGCACCTGAGATTTATTTATTTATTTATCACACCTGGCCCATCTGGTCTCAGCACCTGGCCCAGAGCTGACCACTCTTGAGGTTACTACGCCAACCCTCCTGCATTCCGGCTTTAGCCAACGTCTCCATGTGCACCATTCCCTGCCAGCTCCAGCCATCAGCCTCTGTCTCTTTCCGAGAAGCATCTTTTGGTGCCAACCCCTGCCTGCTCTATACTCTCCTTTGGGGAGATTTGACTGATTCGAGGAAAGCTGCTCTCATCCCCTGCTGAAATCTGGGGGGTGCATCTTATGATGGGTGCTCGTGATGGCCTTGCCAGCTGCCCTCGCCGGTCTGTGGACACCTCGGACCACGTGGGAAGGTTGTTTCCTCCTATTACCGTCTACTGCATGCATCTGACACTGCCCACGAGTGGGTGGGCCCCGGATCTACTAACTCATGGATCTTTCTCCTTTATCGCGCCACATTCAAGGATGTTTGGCTCAGGTGTGGTGAGCACTATGAAGGTGAAGGATGATAACTGAAAGAGAGGGTAATACGGGGTAGGCAGGTGAGCTGGGCCAGTTGGAGATGAAGAGTCATGTGCCCTGGTCCCTCCAGGAAAACCTGGCTTGGCTTAGCCAGTCACTGTAATATGGGACTATGGGTCTAATGTGGCCACAGCCCCCAACTGCCCCTGGCAGTTTATTAGGAGAACCTTGAAACCCACACCCATAAGAAGCCTGGTGGGTGAGCAGTATACACCTGTGGCTACCCTGATCCCACTTCCTCTAGGACACTGCTGGGCTGTTTGTAAGAGGGTGGGAGCTACATGGGCAACCTCCCGCCCCCCAGCTTTGCAACACCCTTGCTGGCCCTTCCTTTGTTAAGCAGTTCCTGAGAGGCAGCTTCTAGATATCTTCCCCTGTCCAGAGAAGTGTCTGGAAGGTGGAAGGCACAGGTGTATGCCTTTCCCTGACCCACCCATGAACGCTTCCAAGGTGACTCTTGCTCTGGAACATGGCCTGGGGCAGGTAGGAGGAGTCTCCGGTTCAGAAGAGGCCTGTGTGGGACCCACTGGGGGAGGGGCACAGGGAACCATGCCGGACCACATGGAGGTCCCCAAAGCCCCTGCAAGGACTTTTATGGGGAAAACATCCATATGATCCCCATAGAGGCCCTGAGCAGACTGCAGTAATACACATTATCGTCTGCCCATCATAGTACAAGATGATGCCCACCTGCAGAAATAAGCCCTGCAGGCTTCACCCCACCCCCACCCCCATTCTCATGAAGTAGCCACCCTTCCATCTCAGACCTCCAGTAGTGGATGGTATGGACTCTCTCCTGGTATGGGGCTCCGGTGATGGACCCAGGAGTGTGCTGTCCGAGGCCTCCTCTGGCCTCCGCTGCATGGCTCTAGCCCACCATGGATTCCTCCCCTTACACAGGAATGTGTGGCCCAGCCCCGAACTGCTGGTTCAGTACTAACCCAGAAGCTGCACCTGCTATGTGAGCATGTAAGGCTGAGGCTAGTTTTGTTGCTTATAATTCTATTCCCACTGCAGTGCGGCTGTGTCCAGGGGTTCCAAGTGGATCCCCCCGAGTACCCAGCCCTCTTGGCAAGGCAGACAGGAGCAGCACGTAACTCCTGAACACACTCGTGAAACAATCCCAGCAAAGGGGCGGAAGGGAGCATCCCCCAGATTCGGGGCACCCGGTCATGAGCGCAGTGCTCACCTTGAGGGCGTTGTGAGAGGTACCACTGGGCCGGCGCCGGCCCCCATCCTCCAGCTGCATCTCTGAGTACAGCTCCTCCTCATCCTCCTCCATGATGTCCGACAGGTCTGACCCCCGGCTGCTCTCTGTGTGGTAATCATCTCCATGGCAACAGTGCGGCTGTGGTCAAAAAGGAACATAGATGGGACTTCTTTTTTCGATTTATTTCTTTTTATTTTTATGTGTAGTGGGTGTTTTTACCTGCATATATGTCTGGACACTGCATGTGTGCCTAGTGCCTGTGGAGGTCAGAAGAAGCCATTGGCTCCCCTGGAACTGGAGTTACGGACAATCATGAGCCACCATGTAGGTGCTGGGAATCCAACCTGGCTCCTCTGAAAGAGCTATCCTTAACCACTGAGCTATCTCTCCAGCTCCGGATAGGACATCTTGCACATGCCACAGGCTCCCAGGCTACCCTCCCTGAGTCCTGGACTTGTATTTGCCAACTTTTAGAACCCGTGTAACGAGCCCATGTGGGCACAGTGTATGCAAACAAAGCCAGATACAACTTTGCTTAAGCAGCAGAGAGGGGACAGCATGGGGCACGCCACTCTGACAGGCACGAGGATCCTGGACTCTGGAGGAGACAGAGCAAGCAGTGTTGATACATCACATCATATGATGCTCAACTTCCAACCTGTCACTTCGGTACCATCACTAGCCGAACAAAGGCTCAAGCCCAACAATGCCAGTTCAGATGGCTGAGGGCTAGGGCACTCATGTGTACATGTCTCTACAGTGTCACACAAGAGGACATGACAGGGCAAGTGGTCACACGGGGTACACCGAGGCTTTTAAAAGAACCGTCATAAAGCAAACAAACGTGCATATGTATGTACAGGCGCACACAGATACATGCTCATGTGCATATATATGTCCACATATAAGAACACACATAGGGCCGGTGGTTGTGGCGCACGCCTTTAATCCCAGCACCCGGGAGGCAGAGTCAGGTGGATCTCTGTGAGTTCAAGGCCAGCCTGGTCTACAGAGTGAGTTCCAGGAAAGGTGCAAAGCTACACAGAGAAACCCTGTCTCGGAAAAAAAAAAAAGAACACACATAGGAACATGCTTACATGCACACTCATCACAATACACATACTCATACAGAGACACATAGATGCATAGGAACATATGCTGACATCCATATACATGTCCACAAACACATGCACACACATCTCTATACACAAGTGCAAATAAACACGTACACAATGATCGTAGGAATTCAGTCACATGTACTCACATATGAACACGTGAATAAACATACTTAGGCACATTCATATCAGACAAGTAGACACGCATACACAGACATGAATAAAACACACACACACGTGCACCCACATAGACACAGAGGAACACGTTTTCACATGTCCACACATGAGAACACATACATGTACATATTCATGTACACAGGTACACACAGAGGCATGCACATACACAAACAGGAACACATACACACACCATACACACTTATATACAGGCACATACATACACACACACATATGCACATATCAGATAGACACAAGGGCATACACAAATTCATGTGCATACATAAACACTCTGATGTGTGGGCACATACATGCATATATGAACACATGGGCAATGTCTTCATAACTCCAAACTCCTATGCATCCAGCTAAAGACCCTGGCAGCCGAGGGCTGATGCAGGGGTACGCGTGCTCACCTGCTTGCCCAGCTCCGACCCTTTCAGGAAGTCGTCCACAGAGGTGCCCCTCCTCTTGACCTCAGGGGAGGCATAGCCATCCTCCTCGTCTGAGTTGGCATATTGCCCAGCACTGCTCCGCTCCAGAAAGAGGCTCCTTTTCTCTAACTTGGAAAGAGAAAAGGACCGAGATGAGCAGGCGTGTGGGAAAGGGTTGGAGGGGACCCCAGGAGCACACACTGTTGTTATCCCCGGCCTCAAATGCTGAGAAGGGCAAGGAGATCCCCAGGGGTACCCCAGAGAGGCCTCTCACACACGGAGTCCTGCAACCTCCCCCAGGGCAGATGCATGAAATATGCTGGGCCGTGACCCCTTAAGACCGTGACTCTAGGCTGCTTCTGAAGGTTGGCTCCCTTGAGGTCCAGGCTCCCAGGACCAGCTCTTCCCCTGAGTCTCCTCTTTATGAGATCTGAATCACCCTGAGATTCACTGGAGGGAACCACAGACCTCAGTGGAAGCTTCTTCCTCCACTGCTTGCCTTGCCTGGCTTTAATTTGCACAGTGATCATGACATTGAAGCAGGAACCCAGGAAGGGTCTCTGGCCCAGCCTAACAGTCACTGGGCTCTCCAGGATCCACTCTGAAGCTGTACTGGGATCCTCTGCCCCATAAGCATCTCTTAACCATAAGCATCCCTCAGTGATTTCAACGCAGGCCTGGCTGCAGCCTCCCCGAGCCTCAGTGCACCCTTCAAGCAGAGGCCTCAAGTTCATGAGTATGTGTTGTAAGTATCAGTGGCCACTGTTGAACAAACCAGATGCCACAGACAATCTGATGTTCTAGTTTCCTAAAAGGTTCTGGGGCCCTGGGGTCAGGGGAGCTCTCTCGTGGAGCTACACGGGGCTGAACATGTGGTAGAAACATCCTCCCAGGCACCTGCAACTCCAATGCTGACCCTTGGCCATGTATCCTCACTTTCCTGATCTGGGCCCCAGGAGGAGGATGCCCCAGCCTTGGCAGACATTCCCAGGGGTCGCTATCCTGGTGAGACCCACAAAGCTACCTGACACTAAGAAGGTCCTGCCAGTACGTCCCGCTGCCTCCTTGGTGGAGAAACTCGAGCTTGCCCCAAACATCTGGGCATCTGGTAGGTGGCTACCTGGGAGAGATGGGAAGGTCCTGGGCCAGTTCAGTCCTGGATCTTACTTCCCAGGCCTGGTGGGGAGGGGTACCCGATAGGCAACTTAGTAGTGCATATCTCATTGCTCACTTTGAGAGCGTGTTCTAACCTTACTTAATCTCCATAGTATCAAAAGCCCCTATCCCCAACATACACACATATATACTCAGACTGGGATGTTGTAGTAAAAGAACAGGCCCTGCCTGGTTCAGGACAACAGTCCTAGGCTGAAGTCTGGAGTACTCTCTGGTAGATCTGCCTCTATCGGCCAGGCAAAGGGACAGGTCATATCCCACCCCAAGAGTACAGGAACCAACCTGCTAGGAAGATACAACTTACCCTGCTACTTTCGGCCACCCTCTGTGCAGCCTCCCGGGCCATGGCCTTGGCAACGGTAGTGGACACGGGGGCTCCTTGTGGCTGAGGGAGGATCCGGCTGGGTGAGGGTGACCTTCTGCCCGGGCCAGAGCTATGCATGTCAGGTGGTTCCAACATGTGGCCATGCATAGGGCCGGGTGGCCGGCTCTGCTCCCAGGGCTCGTCCACTTTGACGTGGGGACCCAGGTGTTGGTCTTTGGTATCCAGGTCACTTGCTAATGGCTTTGGTGGGGGAGCAGTCCTCGGGTGGGGGGCTGGAGGCACCAGGAGGTCAGGGGGGATGGCAGCGAGGGCAGAATCCATGGACTCTCCCTGTGCAGACAGGGTGCGCACACTCACGGCCTTGGCCTCCAGGCTTCGCAGCCGGACCAGCTCCACCGCCGTGCCGTCTGCTGTGGGAGCGATGACCTCAGCCACCTGCACACAGAGAAAGCCATGTCACAGGCTGTCAGCACGTGGTGACCCAGCAGTGGCCTCTGCTGAAGCCAGGTGCCTGGCAGGAAAAGCCTTCTATCTTGAGTCCAGCATCTGGCTCAAGTCACTCACAGAGCTAGCCAAGCCAGAGTCTCCGGGAGCCCAGGACTCAGGTAGCTGTGAGAGCAACAAAGCATAGCCTTCTTCCTCCATCTCTAGATCAGATGCAGGGGTCCACAGGACTCTGAAGGTGACCTTGCTTATGGCCACAGCTGGAGGGAGGGAAGGAGGGGGTAGAGCAAGTGGACTTCCTGGATGTGTGTGAAACCTGCCCTTCGAGACCATGGAGCCTGCGCTGGGAAAGCTTGCGGCCTGCGAGAGGTGAATCATGGGAGAAATGGCTGGGGACCTCATACCCAAGTCCAGCAGCCCAAACTGTCACCAGAGGGAAGAATGGTGTGGCAACAGTTGTGGTGGCTTGAATAGGAATGGCCCCCATAGGCTCATATGTATGAATGCTTGGTCACCAGGGAGTGGCATTATTAGAAGGTGTGGCCTTGTTAGAGAAAGTGTGTCACTAAGGGTGGGTTTTTTTGGGTTTCAGATGCTCAAGCCAGGACCAGTTTCTCTCTCTCTCTCTCTCTCTCTCTCTCTCTTCCTGCTGCCTGCAGATCCTACTGTAGAACTCTCAGCTATCTCTCCAGCACCATGTCTGCCTATGTGCCGCCATGCTTCCCAACATGATGGCGGGATAATGGACCAAACCTCTGAACTGTAAGCCAGCCCCAATGAGATGTTTTCCTGTATAACAGTTGCTGTGGTCCTGGTGTCCCTTCACAGTGATAAAGAACACTGACGAAGACAACAGTGAACAGATAAACAGAAGCTTTCTAAAGACTTCCTTGGGGTAGGATTTCTGCTGCACGTGCAGAACCGGCGGCAGGCTAAGATGGTGGATTTTCCACTTGGGGACACCAGAGATGCAGCTATTTCTCAGAGTCCAGGTCTGGTCACCTGCAAATGGAAGATTGCCTAGGTGGGTTTTAACTTGCGAACAGGTAGTCTGTTGAAACTGGCAAGCCAATCACTGCCTGGGAGCCTGATGCTGGTGAATTCAGAGGTGATGTGTCAATGTTGCGTGGAACAGGGCAGGGGTGAGGGAGGGAGAAAGGATACTGGTGTAGTGGTTAGCTGTTCCAGCTTTGACTTGGAAGTACTACCTCCACTGAGGCTTCCGGTAACTGTCATGCCTACCTATGGTCTGCCCCTGAGATGGGGCTGAGACAGGATCCCTTAAGACCCAAGATCCGGATGTGTCGGCTCTCTTGGTTCCTGGTAATTTTGGATGCTGGTTGGTAGGCGGAGCAGAATTCTCCGGAGAACACCGCTGGACTGCACCTCACCTCTCCCGGACCCTGTAACCTATCCCTTTACTTGTTTTAAGTAAAAACCCCCAAATAAACCTCCCTTTTAACTACATGGAGTTGCCTCAATAAGTCCACCAAATACACTGGACCCAGGTAGGAACCAAAATAGAATGGAACTTCCTCACTCTGACTTGTGGCAGACAACCCCAGAATGAAGACCCAGCTGGGATCTCATGAAGGCTGGTGGAGACTTGGAGCTGGAAGACCCTCAAATCCTCCCCTGGGCATCTGTCCCCTCCTCCCTCCCTAAGCCTACCCCTGCAGGGTAGAGCCTCACACCCCATGCTCACTCACCCTCTGCCCTTTGGCATACACGCCGTATCCCGTGACGTTGGCTCCATTGGACAGCCCAGCGGGAGTCAGCGCAGGGGGCTTCCAGGAGACCTGAACCGTGGCGGCTGTGGCCCCAGCTTGGACGATGACATCTTGTGGTGGGGCCGGGGGGCCTGGAAGGAGAGAAGGGACAGATGCAGTCAGAGCACGGTCCTTGGGCCTTTCTTCACTTGCTCTGTCACACCTGGGGATGGAGCCATCTGTACGGTTGACAAGGAAGAGCGGAGAGGAAAGCAGAGGAGAGAAAGCTAACAGGAAACTGTAGATAGTGAAGGCAAGCATCCCGTTAGATGCCTAGGCACGCCGTGCTGCTCCCCAGACCTGGTGTGTATTCACCTGCATCCAGGAAGGGGCCCCCACTTTGCCTCTGAGAAGCCTGCTCTTATGCTCCATTTAAATGGAGCTCCCTCTGCTAAGGGACTTGGAAGCCAAGCAGCCTTAGATGGCTCCAGAGGAAAGATACCTCTGACACACCTCTCTTACTCCTTCTCCTCCGGGCTGTTACCCACTCTCTCTTCATCCTCATCATCAAACTCTAGAGACAGCAACCTTTGACCTCATACCACCCATCAGACCACACTATGAACCTGGGGAAACTCACGTCAAAAAAGTCCAGTCTGATCCAGATATTGCAAGGGTCTAGACTGGTGGTTTCCTTGTGGGTTAACACCACATGAACCATGCTCATTGAGTCTTAGGGAAAAAAATGTGTCTAGAGCCACTAACTCAGGTAATAGGTAAGTACTGGCCAGGTCTCCAAGCCATTCCAGTGGCTGTAGGGTATAGTCCATCTGCCCTCAGAACACCAGGTACATAACATTTTTTCCTCCAGACTTGGGGTAGAATTTCCCATCTCTTCTTGACTGAGAATCCAGATGGCTTTATTTTGCAAGGAATGTACTCATGAGCTCAAGAGGAAAGCCATACCTGTCACAGACCTGGCCAAGGCATCCCAGAAGAGGGTATACCACTCATTGGGGAATGTCCACATGCCAGCCATCCTATGCACTTTCCATGCTTTGTATTACTTGGCCCTCACCAGAGTCCTGGGACTTTTCTACATCATTTCATAATGATATTATAAATGACATCTCCAACATCATTTTGTAAATAAGAAACTAAGGCTCAGAAGAGTCATTCTGCTGCTCAGTGTTAGAAGCTGGATCCTTCACTCCAGCGTGTACCTGTGGCCTGCTGGCACAGGTCCGTATTATTCTACTGTTACTAAGGTCTCAGAAACTCAGCCTGGATCAGAGTCCATTTTTCCCTGGTGGCTCATGCGTGACCTTTGTCTAAGGAAGGTGTGTTTAGAATGAGCTTGAAAAGCCAAAGCCCTTCTCTGAGAAGCACTCTGAAGGTGACGGCAGGAGGGACTGCTGACTCTCCACAGAGACAATGACAGGTCACCCGAAGGTGGAAGGGCATCCTCAGAGAAACACATCATCCAGAACTCGATTCCACCAGAAAATATATTTGAACAAGGGAGCAAATAGTGAGCTATCTTAGATAAACAAAAGCCATAAGGAATCCTAAAGGAAACTCACCGGGGTTAAAAGGAGGTGAGAACAGGTAGAAACTCGGGCTGCAGAAAGGGAGGCTAAAGTATAATGCCAGTGGCAGTTACATTAGGAAATAAAAAAAGGCCATTTTCTAAAATCCTTCGAAGAAAGCATTATTTGGATGAAGAGAAAAAGCAATGTACTGGGGGGGCCGTGAAGTGTCACGAGCTGTCTGAGCGAAGAAATTGGTTCTGGAAGTGGGGTTGCTCGCCATGATCTCGGATCCCAGCATGTTTGGCTGAAGACCTCCTTAAAATCCCCCTGTGGATCAAGCTGGCCCTGTCTCTGTAACAGGGAGGAGAGAGAAAAACTGAAAATAGCCAGGGGATCAAGGGCACTGTGCCTTATGAACAAGTGGAAGATGAGCCATTTCCAGCAACATTTACTGTTTATCCTACAGTATAAAAAATGTCTGAGGAGAAAGAGAGAGAGAGAGAGGCTGGGGGGGGGGGGCTCAAACACAGAGAGAAAACTCAACCTGGAACTCCTGCCTCAGTTTCCCCAGTTGATTTCTGCTGGATGCTTGCAAGCCCTTGGTTTGAAGAACTTACCTTTGTTCTTCCCTCAATCCAGCTTCTCCAGGTTTCTTGCCTGGATATTCTAAGTGTCCAGTTTGACGGGTGTTTCTACCTGTCTGGGTTTCTATCTGCCGGCTATCTACTTAACAAAGTCATTCAAAATCGAACACGCAGCTCTGGTAATTATTCTGCAGACTGTATAGAACAGGCGTTTAAACGCAGCATGTGTGAAGGTAGAGCATATGGAAACAAAAATCAAAAGAGGATAAAAGGAATTATGCTGTAATTTAAGGCAATTTATAGTATGTTGTATATATGTGTATAAAAATTAATTTCTAAAAAGTAATATTGTGTGTTATTCCCTCCCTCCAAAAGTCAATTGTAGAAAGAGAATAAAGTATAAAAAATAGTCAACCTGTGTCTGGAAACACTGTGGTATGTGTGTGTGTGTGTGTGTGTGTGAGAGGGTGGCTGGGGTAGATTTGATCAGAACATATTGTGCGCATTTATGAAGGACCAAATACTAAACATGTTTTAAAAAATAGTTAACTCAAAAGAAAGCAGGAAGAGGTTAGCAACAATGTAAAGGGCAGACAGGACAGGTGAAGAAGAGCAGAAATGTGGACTTAAGTCTTACCAATGATGAAAGTAAAACAGAGAGACATTCTGGTTAAAAAGCAGAGGTTATCAGGCGATGGCAACTCAAAGATCCTACGGCATGTTACTCATAAGAGGTCAGCTTAAAGTATAAGGACTCAGAGAATTTGAAAGCAAATGTTGGAAAAGAGGATGTGTAGATTCTAGCTTAAGAAAGCTAACAACCACATGAGCATCAGACAAAATAGACCTAAAGACCGTCAGAGACAGGAGGGGTTATTGATTATGAGAAAATGTCGTTGGGGTGAGCTCACACTTTCAAATATGTATGCAACTAATAAATAAACCCCAAAATACATAAAGCCAAAACCAAAGTGAAAAACAGTTGTTGTCTGTAACAGATAGGTCAAAAAACAAAACCCAGTGAGAACATGAAGCACTGAAAAAGGCCTTTTATGTGACCATGATCAGTGTTCTGCAGAAGCACAGGGCACATATTGCTTTGAAATATACCAGGAATATATACCAGGGCAGACAATATCCATACAGCAGATTTCATTATCGATGGACTCACACAAGAAACTGTGCCCAACCCTGAAACAATTAAATTGGAAACCAATAATAGTAGTGTGCTTTCTCTTTTAACCATCAAATATTTGGAAACTAACTAGCCTATTCATAACTAGAGTTATGAAGATTCTACCTGGGTAACCAGAATACACTTAACAACATCGAAAGAGAACATGTTGAGAGCTGTGGGTACATAACAAACAGGTTTGTGTGTCTAAATATTTATATTAGAAAACAACAGTTTCCAGTTGTTTATCTCAATCTCATCTCAAAAACATGAGCCAAAACAGAAGAGCAAGGTAAAGCCCAAAATCAACAGAAGGACAATGTGATAGAAGGCCATGAAAAACAGAACTCAGCCAAGCCAAAAGCTTCAGCTTGGAATCCATCGATGAAGTAACAAATGCATTGCAATTCCCATCACAAAAGTGAGACAGCATACATTTCCAACAGGAATTCAAGAGGAGACATGACTGTGGATCCAAAGATGGTTATAGGATAATATGGCTGAGCATGGTGTCGCCCATCTTTAATCCCAGCACTAGAGAAGCAGAGGCAGGAGGATCTCCTAAGAGTTCCAGACCAGCTGGCACTATTGAGTGAGACTCTGGAGGGAAATTCCTTGAATGCCCACACTTGGCCCATAAGGCCTCAACTCTACACAAAGAACTACAGGTAACTCAGGAACACTGAGAGTCAGAGAAAGAGTCTCCCCAGAGACGAGCACACCAATTGGTTATCCAATGCCAAATGGTTGGCCCTGAAAACATACATACAAGTAACATTATACAGACTGATCAGGTCATATTTAGGATGTGTGTGTATATGCACATATATATACATATACATGTCTCTGTGTGTGTATAACATGTAACATGAAACAGCAATTAATGGAGAATAGAGACTACGGATTTGAAAAAAGAGTAGGGAGGGATATGTGGGATGGTTTGAAGGCAGGAAAGGGAAGGATGATGTAATTATATCATAAACTTAAAGAAAAAGATGTACTTAACCCTAACTGACAAGTGAGAAGAGACAAAAGCTAAATTACCCTGCATCTCTTAACTCCCTTAAACCTGAAACTTGCAACAGTTCTTTGAAAAAAACAATGGGTCTGTGTGGCTTCCACTGTATCTCTCTAATGTTAACGGGAGATAATAGTGATGCCACAAAAAAAAAAAAACAAACCCTGCATAGGCACTTGCAGGTGACTCATAGTCACCACATGAGCCCAGCAGAGGCCTGGTACCCAAACCAAAGGACATTACAAGAAAACTGTACGTGAATATCCTTTGTGAACATGGATGGGAAAATCCCCGATGAAGTTGGAGAGATGGCTCAGTGGTTAAGAGCACCTGCTGCTCTTCCAGAGGACCGGGTCCAGTTCCCAGTATCACATCAGGTGGCTCTCAATCACCTGAACTACCAGCTTCTTCAGATCTCATGCCCCCTTCTAGCATCCTTGGATAATTGCACACACATGGCTCACACACCTGTGGTGATATTTTATCTGTGCTCTAACAAATAAAGCCTGCCTGAGGATCGGAGGACAAAGCCAGCCACTATAGTAAACACAGAGGTCAGGCAGTGGTAGCACACACCTTTAATCCTGGCATTCTGGAGGCAGAGATCTGGTCTGGATCTCTGTGAGCTCAAGGCCACGCTGGGAACAGAGCCAGGTGTGGTGGTACATGCCTTTAATCCCAGTACTAGTTAGCCATAGAGGTCTGGAGGTCTATACGGACAGACAGGAAGTGATAGAGCTGGGTAGAAAGAGGAAGTGATGTAGCTGAGCCGAGAGAGGAAGATGGCAGGGCATAGAAAGGCATATTAGGTGTGAGTATACAGGAAGTAGCTCTCTCTTGGGCTGAGGATTTCCTTGTGGTTAAGAACTTGTGGCTTGTTCTATCCCTCT
This sequence comes from Peromyscus californicus insignis, assembly GCF_007827085.1. Classification (NCBI taxonomy): domain Eukaryota; kingdom Metazoa; phylum Chordata; class Mammalia; order Rodentia; family Cricetidae; genus Peromyscus; species Peromyscus californicus. The sequence goes on from NW_026294540.1 coordinate 19,097,587, forward strand.
GATCTTTCAGCTTTCACCCCAATATTTGGCTCTGGATTTTTATTTAATAATAAGATCTTTTAAGATTTGTGTTACACATACCCATACAAACACACATGTGTACACACACACACACACACACACACACGCATACTAATAATTGAAAATAAAACAAACCATTTAAAAACAAGGCTCATCCACCCATAAACACCAAGTGGAACCCTAGAAGTGTGTAGTTATTTAATATTCAAAAGTAGCATAATCACCACATTAACTGAATAAAGAATAATCATGACTTGATAGATGGAGAGATTATCAAGATTAAAATTTAATTCAATATTGTTAAAACTCTGGGGACACTAGTGAGAGAAAGGAAGTGTTGAACCCTGATGAAGAGCAATGTTCTAGTTTCCTTTCTGTAGTTGTGATTAAACCACTGACAATAAAACCCAACTTGGGTAAGGAAAGAGTTTATTTGGCTTATATTTCTAGGTCACATCTCACCACTGACAGAATTCATGGCAGGAACTCAAGCAGGAAGTTGATGCAGAAGCCATGGGGGAACACTGATCACTGGCTGGCTCTTTGGCTCACACTCAGCTAGTTCTCCTACACAGCCTATGGCTACCTGCCTAGGGAATGGTGCCTTGTACAGTGGGCGAGGCCCTCTTACATCAATTAACAACCAAGACAATCTCCCACAGACACGCCCATAGACCAGCCTGGTCTAAGCAGCTCCTCAAGGCTCTCCTCCCACATGATTCTAGGCTGTGTCAAGTTGACAGTTAAAGGTGACTAGAACACATAGTTACAGAGTTCCTGCAACCAATGGCCAACAATAAACAATTCCGCAGTTTTCATTCATCACAGCCAGAAGCCAGCAACAAGGCAATCAATGGTGATTGGCAGGAACCGTGAACCAGTGGCAAGGCTTTTTTAGATCAGAACTCTGTTGCAAGTAAAGGACTCATAGCTGCATGGGAAGATACTAACTGGAACATTCTCCTCCTCTCTCACCAAGCACTTCCTTTACTTGGTACTCATTTCACCCTTAATTCCAGAACATCCCTCCTAGGCAGGTCACAAAAACAGTCCCAGGGTAACAGGGCCAATGGGCACTTCTTGACATCGGCCCTTAACCAGGGACCTGTACATGGATGGGACCAAGTTTTCATGACATATTTTCTCGTCTTCTTTCTGAAGATAGTCACAGCGAGTTGACAGGACACCATCTAGTCTTTTATTCTTCTCTTGGACATACAAACACCCTCAAGTGTATATGTGCATGTGTGTGCCCTGTACTTGTGTGGGCTGCCTTTGCCTCAGAAACCTACCAGGATGCACACAGCAGCCACTAATATCACAAACACTCCAGGAGCCTGAGGCAGCAGCTCACTAACATAAGAGCATATGGTCTTGTCTGGAGACCTCCAGAAGCCCGATGTGCCCTGTCCCCAAGAGTATTGGAGAAGGTGAAAGACGGCACACTCTCTCCCAGTTACAGCCAAGAAGGTAGAGGAGAGAGACAGGTGTGTCCTGTAGCCGCTTCAACAGACTGCTTCATCTTTTGTACGGTCCATCGGCAAGGATTTATTTATAACCAAAACCAAGAAAGAAGGGACCGGATCAGAAGCATGGGCTCTTCAACTCATGATTCCTCTTGCGTTGTTGCAGGAGGTATGAGGTATAAAGTGTGGCTTTCCAGTCCCAGAGGTGGCCTCATTCCCCTCCTGTCTATTACAGTACAGCCCCTGACAGATCAAGCGCTAAGGGCCCGTCCCCAAATGCTATCCAAGAGCCAACTCTAAACTCATGAACAGGCACCCATGCTCTGAATTTCCCAGGGGACTTGGAGGGGGGTCTTCAAGGATAATACAGACTCCCATGGTCACCTCCTCTTGCCTTTCCCTACCCATGCAGGGTGAGCCCTAGCATCCTTTCCTTATAGACGCCCCCCCCCCCCCCCGCCATGAAGAAATGGCTCACCTGCAGGCAGCGTGGAGAACTCCACACAGGCCTCCTTCTTCTCCCTCTGCTCCAGCGGCAGCTGCCAGGGCATCTGGTGGGGCTGGGCCAAGACCTTCACCTTGTAAGCCATATTAGGCCTGAGGTTGAAGAACTGGTACTTGTACCTGGCTGCCTTCACGATGTCCAGTTCCTCCTCATTGAGGAAGATGACATGGCTGTAGTTACTGTTGGTGGGCAGCCAGGAGAGCTGGGCAGAGATCTGTGTGATGTTGTCCACGCGCAGCTGGGATGGCGCCACTACTACATCCTTGCCCACCAGCAGCGTGCATTGCAGCTCATCGGAGTTGCCCCGGCTCGTGACGCACTGCACGGAGATACGGTAGGTGCAGGCGGCTGTGTTAAGTTTCTCGATTAGTGCCTTGGTTCTCCTCCCCAGGGGGAGGCTCATACGTGTCTCCTTGTCTACCAGCACGTTGTAACTGCTCACGGTGCCCCAGCCAGGCGGCACAGTGGGGGGCTCCCAGCCCACGATGACACTTTTGGCAAGCTGTTTGATAAGGGTGATTTTCCTAGGGTAAGGCACAATGTCTTCTCCGATGTCGTCGATGTTCATGTCCAGAGTCCCCCCACCACTGTCAGTGATGCCCGAGTCCACGTGAGTTGGGGAGGGAAGGTGAAGGATGCTGTCACGATCCAGGCTGATGCCAGAATGGTTGAGAAAGTTCTGGTCCTGCTCACTCCCCAGAGTACCAGCCAACCGTGACTCATTGTCCTGGATAAAATCCACAAAGTTGGAGGGCACTAAGCCCCTCTGCCCATCCAGCAGCTCCCCTGTTGGATACAAGAACAGAGGTTACTCACTGTCCCCATGACCCGAGGCCCCACAGCACTGGCACATAGCAAGGCATCTTAGGAGTTCACATACCTGTCCCCTCCATACCCTCTGTCTGCAGTAACCCCATCCATCACCAAGTTTGATTTCCTCAATCAGCCCTATGAGAATCTGGACATACACACCAAGTACACACTGGTAACAAGGACGCTGTTCAATGGGGATTAAAGCTCATGTTGACTGAGTGCCCAGCACTGGAAACCCCCAGAACGCAGTTGGTACTCAATAAATGTCAGGATAAACAAAACTGTCAAATCCATGGCTTTTGGAGATTAACAAATGCCTATCGTTTTTTGATCATATAATCAGGTGACTAGGGATTTAAAGGTGGCTCCTTACTGGGTACATCACTGGACCACTTATGTTCCTAACATCCACCTGATGGGAAATAAAAACACTGGATTGGTTGTCAAAGTGTCAGAGATAAGCAGAGTTGTCATTGAGTTGTGTGGTATAAGCAAATGCTATACAGGTTGCTTTTATTGCAGTGGGTGGCCTTTATTATTCTGGGAGGCAGTCAAACTCTCTCTCTCTCTCTCTCTCTCTCTCTCTCTCTCTCTCTCTCTCTCTCTCTCTCTGTGTGTGTGCGTGTGTGCGTGTGTGCGTGTGTGCGTGCATGCGTTCATGCATGCTCTTGGATTAATGGGGCTCAAATGAATGCTAGCAGCAGAACTTGCCAAAAGAGACCTTGTAGAGGTGCTGGGGACTCCAGCACACACACACACACACACACACACACACACACACACACACACACACACACACACACACACACGCAAGACCATTTGTCACAGCACACCTCCCAAGTGAAGCCAGGTGACCCCAGGAGGCTGGGGCACCATGACCATTGGATTTTTTTCCTACCTGGATCCCCCTGCCTTGGAGGATCTGTGACATGGCAGATAGAGGACAAATTAGGATTTGTGTTCTGTTCCGAACCTCTACTTAGGGTATGGGTCTTGAGGCAGTCAATCCTTTGCACCAAATACAGTCTGGCACATGGAAGTGATGATGGTAATGATGTTGGTAACAATAATGATGGAGGTGATAGTGTTGGTGATGGTGATGATGGTGGTGGTGGTGGTAATAATGAGAGTATGATAGTGACGATGAGATGGTAATGTTGTTGATGATAATGTTGGTGTTGGTAATGGTGATAATAATGATAGTGGTGGTAATGATAACATAATCATCATGATGATGATGGTGGTGATGACAATGATGGTGATTGATAATGGTGATGATGGTGCTTATGACAGTGGTGATGGTGATGTTGATGGAAACCATGATGGTGGTGGCACTGGAGATGGCGGTGATCAGGGTAATGATGATGGTGGTGATGGGAGGGTTGATGATGACAGTATCTAACATTTCCTGAGCAATGACCATGTACAAGGCTACGCTCCAAGCACTTCCTGGCATCCAATCCATCTTCCCAGACAGAGAAAAGTGAGTGTTGTTGCCATCACCATCCTGCCATGGGAAAGACTGGGGCACAGAGAATAGAAGCAAGTCCTACTGTCACACAGACCATAAAAGCCTGAGTTGGGAACCCCTTTGAGTGAAGCCCTTGGAGCCTTTAGGTGGGTACAGTGCATGATGGGAAAGCTTCAGGGATGTCAACCAGGTCATCTGGCAGTGGAGCTGGGCATTCTGCTGGCCCTAAGGTGAGATCTGCTGGAGCTGTGCATTCAGGGAAAAAGGGCTGCCCACTCACTTGGCCTCGGCTTATGATGTCACAGGAGCGATGCAAATTCCCATAAGCAGACATCCAGAAAGTGAGTCCCAGAGCTCCCGTGCACTCTGAGAAGCAACCCAAGCTCATGCAAGAGAAAACTAGCTCGACAAATGTCCCTCCTGCTCAGGAGACTAGGACAAGACCAGGCTTTCCCACAGTTCAGAAGGGCCGGGGGATGGATGGCTCCCATCTAGAATCAGAAAGCAGGGTCTAGAGAGATGGCTCAGTGCTTAAGAGCATGGGCTGCTTGTCCAGGGGACCTGGGTTCAATTCCTAACACCCACACCATAACTCACAACCATCTGTAACTCTAGTTTCAGGGGATCTGATGCCCTCTTCAGGCCTCCACAGGCACTGCACACATGTGGTGCACAGACATACGTGCAGGCAAAATACCCATATGCATAAAATTAAAATAAAATAAAACCAGAAAGCTGATTGTGGGCAGTAGCACTGTTGTCGGGTTAAAAGACAACAAAACCTAGGCCTTCTGGGTTGACAGAGCCCCATTCCTTTCTCTAAATTCTAGGGGTGCATAGAATGGGAAGGGTATGTCAAGATATAAGGCTGAACCCCTGAGTTAACAAGAGTCTTGAGGCCCCTGATAACGGGGAAGTCACACTCAGTGAAGTCACATGATGGCTCCACCATAGAGGACACAGATGGGCACTTTGGGGACACAGTGGCCCTTAGTGTCCACCAGTCTCATCCTCAGACTATGGAAAAGATCTTAAAAAAAATAAGTTCATCTGTATAGAGCATGTACTGAGGCTATAGTCTGATCACCGTGGGCAGGTATATTCGTTTGTGTGTGTTAGAAGCCATCTAGGATGAAGTCCCAGTGCACAGGAGGAGGCACCCAGGCTATGTGCAAACACCTCATGATTTTAAAAAAGACTCAAGCATCCTTGAGATTGAGTGTGGACCTGTTCCCCATGGATAATGAGAGGTCACTGTAAGCATCCATCAGCCTGTCGGCATGCAGCTGCCCAGGAGCTCCGCCAAAATGAACACTCAAGGCTCCCAAGTGCCAGCCATCTATTACCATTAACACTTGGAAAGCCAGCTCCACTGTCATGGCAATCATCACAGAGGGAGACTGGGACCTCTGGGGATAGAGAGGGACAGAACAGAGAACTAGCAGCCAGGAACATGTGGGAACCTGGCATATCTCCCAGGGCCCGGGCAGGCTGGTCTTCTGCCTGGAACGAGCCAGTGCCCACCAACCGCAGTGCATCCACAGACCTTCATAGAACCCATCCTCATCCATGTCCCCATAGACGTAGAGGTACTTTCCCGCCGTGAGAGGCAGCTCAGCTTCCGGGTTCTCATTGGGCCCATCAAAGGGGTTGTAACTGTGGGAAGAAACCGTTTGCATGTTAGTGGCCCTGGCCATGGTCTGGCAGCATGTGGTCCCTCACACCTGTTTCATTCAAATGGTGCCACAACTCATATTAGTGAGATCCTGTGTCTCCTCTCAAGCCGCCTCTGGCTAGCTCACACCAATGGTTAAAGGTAATTCTGAAGCCACTGAGAACCCTTTGAATCCGAGGACATTTTGTCTAGACATCTCGTTCCCATGTGTCTCTTTCACCGGACCTACACATTTCCAAATTAATGAGTTACCATGAACAAAATGAATGCTGTTGCTTTTATTTTTTTATGATTTATTTCTTTTGTGTGTATGTGTGCACGTGCGTGTGCAGTGTCTGTGGAAGCCAGAAGAGGGCACTGGATCCCTTTGAGCTGGAGTTACAGGCAATTGTGAGCTGCCTGATGTGGGTGCTTGGAATTGAACCTGCGTCCTCTGGAAGGGTATTGAGTGCTCTTTACAGCTGAGCCATCTCTCCAGCCCAATTATGTCGCCTCTAAATAGGTATTAACTGACAGGTAGAACAGCATTATACACACTTCTTACCTTTTTTTTTTTTTCACCTTACAATGTGGAGTACTATATTTCTACCTCATGAAGTCTGCTGTTGCCTTTTTAGTTTAAGTATAGTATTCCACTGTTGAGGTCACCAAACTTTATGGAACGGCTTTTCTAATGTCAGATGTAGACACTGCTTCTAACTCCTGACTAATAAATGTATTCAGTGTCCTATCAAATGTCCTTATGACATACCTTCCCACACTTCCACCAAGAAAAAAAAAATTCTAGAAACTGTATTTGTTGATCAACGGTCTGCTCCACTGAGTACTTCTAAGATACGATGCCTGAGATTTCAGCAAGATAATGGAAGGTGGGGATCGGGAGGCGTCGATGGAGGCTCTGGGCATGGTCTGTCCTGTGATATTCTGTTTGCCACTTGTCGTGGGTTGAATGGTATCCCCCTATAAAGATCTGTCACAAGTCTCAGCTCCACCCCTTCTGTGAATGTAGCCTCATTTACCAAGAGGTCCCTGTACATGGCACCCAGGTGAGGGGATATCACGTTGGCCAGGGTGGACATTAATGCATGAAACATGGGAACACATGTTGAAGAGAAGCCATAGGAAGGTGGGGATAGAGACTAGAGAGATATGGCAACAAGTCAAGGACAGTGGGGCCACCAGAACCTGAGAAGGACCCAAGACCCTCGCCCAGGCTCTGGGGCACCTTAATTCAGCTGCTGACCTCTGGAGCTGTGAGGGAGCAAGCCCCTGGGTGCTCAGCTTGAGACACCGAATCACAGCAGCTCTGGGGAGTATGGTCTCATCCTGTGCACTCGCTGCCTCTCGCCTGCCTCTCCTGCCCCAGCATTCAGGGTGGGGGTGGGGTGTTGCATCCCTACCTGTACCGGGCGACACACAGGTGCACCTTCCCCGAGCTGCTTTGCTTGGAGTTGTTAGAGTTCCGGTCATTGTCCATCTGTGAGGGCAGTGATTGTGGTTTACAGTTAGTAAGACTAAAGGCTGCATGTCCCCCTCACCACACACACACACACACACACACACACACACACACACACACAGTGACACGACACCTTCCCTGGTGACATTCAGGAAATCTGCCTGTAGCCTCACTGGGCTTCATTGGGAAAGTAGCCCAGTGTATGAAACTTGCATGAACTGGGAACCACCTCCACAGACCTCTGCTGGAATCCTAGCCTGAACATCAGCAGAGACTCGGGTGAACCCCCCAGACTGTAGCCTAAGATACTTGAGTGTCATGCCAAGTAGCTTGTAGAAGACAGAGGTTGGGGGGCCTGCCCCCACTTTTTCCCCCCAGGGTACTCTTGAGCAGAGAAAAGTGAGAAATATTTAGATAGAAATATAGAGGAGAGAGACAGATAGAAACCTAGGATAACTTCAGAAGAGCCTGGCTCAAAACCCACCAGCCCCTTTTGTCTCTTCTAACGAGCTTTTAAAGGAATGCTAAGGGGTGGAGCAACAGATCTCCCCCCAGCACAGCCAAGTGCAGACCCTTCCAAACACCTGGTAACCACACACGTGGTCAATCCATCCCCTTATGCAGCCCTGCTGTGCAAAGCAAGCTCCGATCTCACTAGGAAACCTTTGTGGGCTCCCACAAGAGGTGACCACACCCTCTGCTTCCAGAGGGCTCTTGCTATGGAGGACCCCATTTGCCATCTCCAATGGCATTCAGTAAACCAAGGAGACCCACAAGAAAGGAAAAAATAGGAATCCTCTCATTTCCTCCCTCCACCCTGCAGTCTCGGTGTCTGCAGAACTGAAGGACACTGCCACCAGAGTCCCTACTGCAATAATCCCAGGGACAGGTAGCCTTTTCTCAGAGGTCATATGCCCCTGCAATAAGGACACTATTACTCAGTCTCAGATAATAGGGAGACTGAGTAATAGTGTCCTAGGGAAGGCAAGTTCCCCTCCCATCCTTTCTCTGTGTAGAAGGCAGAGTGGTCCTTCATGATGTCAATCAAGTCATGCCACTCCTTCCTGGGGGCCCTCCAGCATCACCCTGTGTGACTTCCACAGAGGTTAGTGCTATTCAAGGACCCAAAGCCATACCTATCCCCACCTCCATCACCTCCCGGCTCAGCCAACCAAACCAACCCCTGGCTTCTCAGCCCTCCCGGCATCACAGCTCCTCCCTGTCCATTCACAAGTCCACACAGCCTGTTCTGCTGTCTCCAGAACCCTCATCAGGACTTAGCTGTCCAGATAGTGATGGGGTGCTGTGTCCTCCCACCACCTGTATCCTCCATAATATCCATTGCATCCCCCATAATATCCAGGGTCTCCTCTGCCTGTAAACAGTAGATCCCTACTTCCTGACACATGGTGATTCACTAAGGATGGGTGTAGAAAAATTAATGGAAATGAAGGAGGACCTGGATGAGTGGGAGAAAGGAGAAGGGTATGGGAGGATGTCTATGCCCCACCCCTCCATGGAAGGAAGGATGGAGGGGCGGGGCACAGACATCCTCCCAGATACTCTGGAGCTGGCTATGTGGGACTCACCTCGGACTCAAATCTGCATCTTGGGCTGCTGGATCGTAACAGGAAGGAGGGCTTCACACATGGAGGCTCCAGCTTGTCCCCAGACAATGGGATATAGTCACCAATCACAGAGTAGTGTCCGGTGGGGCCCTCGTGACCTGGCCAGGACACAGGAGTGGATGGGGGAAGGAGATAGGCCATCAGATCAGCATGCTAGCTATTTGCCTCCCCTGCACTTTCCTCTCTCTGCTGTCCATGTGGGGTCCACTAATGTCCTCGTCACCTCAGGCTGGCTCACTGCAGCCTTGGACTGGATCATCATGGGTAGCTGTCTTGAAGGCTTGGCAGTGACATGTAAGGGACAGCATAGCTGTGCTGAGGGCTCAGTGATGACATGTAACATGAGACATAAGAAGGTTCAATCAGAGAGGGTTAGAACATCCTGAGCACGAAGTCTTTCCCTTCTGTTCGCTTGAAATTGAGAGGCTGTGAGGCCCAGGGACCCCACAGCCTTTCTGACACTGGGAATAAGAAAGAACATGAAAGAAGAGAGTGTGCCCATAGAGCTGGGCACTATACTATGGAGAGGCGGAGTCTGGACCTCCTGTGACATCATCAAAGGTACCTGAGTGAAGCTGTACCTGAAGCTACACTCTAGCTCTTCCCCTCTTGGATGATAATTACCTTCCTGCTTATACAGGTTTACGTTGAAGTCTATTGTCACTTTAACAATAACAATAACAACAAAAACAACAAAGTTCCAACTTGTCCAATTAACAAGTTTCTAGCTAGAAATTACTTGATAGGAGGTTTCTCAGTACCAAAGCAGGTCCCTGAACCCTATCCTCACAGTGTGTTACTGAGGCCAGGCCTAGAGCACACTGGCCCAGGATGGCTTGATCTGAACTCTGAAGCCATACTCTTGAAATCAGGGTCCAAACATGAAGTATGGTGTGACATTCCCTGGTATCCTCTGCTGCCTTGTCAGCATGTCTCTTGCCTGGGGCATTCAGCCTCTTCCTGAACTGCCCATCAAGAGGTTGCCTTCCTGAGGGACAGGAGCCCTCCATTACCAAGTCGGGAATAAAAAGTGACCAAAGCTAATGCAATTAGTGACCCAGCAAATGCCTTAAATAAAGAGGAAAATCCTGCCACTCCCACCAGCATAGAGTACCTTATTCAAAATAAAATAATCTAGGCACTGGAAGATGCAGACCACACTGGCCCAGTTACATGTGGACTCTGATGATGCCAGAATCCTAGAAGCAGAGAGGAGAAAGTGGTGGCTAGCTGCTGGGCAAGGGAGTGGGAAGTTGCTGAAGCATTAGTAGTGAAGTCCTGGGCTTCAAGGTGAATAGGTCTAGGTCCAGGTATTCAATACTGCATCTACAGTGCATCATGCTAGATTGTTCCCGAGCAGAGTCAGGAAGCATATGCTCTGGGTCCCATGGCACATAAGAACACTTCTAAGGGACTATCTAGGTTGGTAAACCAACAAGTTTAAATAGAGCTAATTAGACAGGCAGGGGGTATTCACAAGCAGACACGCCACAAAAGAAAATGTATCTCCCAGCAATACATAACTGCCTACATAACCCTTACAGGGAGGGGGCCTCATAACCCCCTCCCACAGCAGGCCTCAGGAGCTCATTCATGACAAGAAGTTAATGGACCCAATCTTGTACAGCTCTCCTATAGATAGTCATAGTGCTGAAAGTTCAAGAGGGCACCAGCCACTTCATGCCTGAGAAGAGCAGTGACTGGTGCCAAACACTTGCATTCCTTCTGAGTCAGAACTGGACACATGCCATGTAGAGGTACCTGTGTAACCAGCTCCCTTCTAAGAAACCTTCAGCTCTTCCTCAGGTGGCCTCCTAGGATTTTGCGATGCTGAAGGGGTGATCTATGTGACTCCCTTGCAGCTAGGATGTAAAACAGGAAGTCACAAGTTCTCCCGGGAGAACAGAAGCTGTCTTGTGCCTTTCAAGGCTTGAATATATTTCCCAGGGGCTACTGAGCCCAACCATCTCTTGTAGAACAGCCTCAGCCTCTTTGCACCTCACCGTCTATCTGCAAGCATCCGTCTGAGCCAGAGGCCACCTTGAAGTCTATCTGAACAGGGCTTTCTGCAGGATCTTGCCATCTAACAGACATCACAGCCTTGGCACCCAGACACCTCTCAGGTGCACTCTGCTCAGTAAACAGGCAGAAGGCTGTGGGCAGCCCCATCCCCTCCATCTTGTTTCTCATAGCAACAGTCACTGATGCTGTCTGTCAGTCCCTGCAATTCCAGAGCTAGAAGGAAAGATGTCATAGCTGAGGAGCTCGGGGAAAGAACTCCATCAATGATGACACAGAGTGAAGAGCATTGCCTAGTTTTTAATAATTAAAAAATACCAGGAGCACTTCTCCACTTTGGTAAGAACCAGGAGAGATTAAAAATTGTCTTAACATTGTTACAAAAGTAAGTCTAGCAGTCAGCTCCCTAATTGCTCCCCTAATTAAAATAAATCAACAACTTGGGGGTTTGTTTTTTTTTTAAGACAGCATCTTGCACTATAGCCAAGGCTGTTCAGGAAGTAGCTGTAATTCTCTGGCATCAGCTTCTCAAATGCTGGATTACAGGTATGAGCCTGTAATCTGGAGGGAGGGCCTGGGGGGTCATTTAGTTGATTGTGCTTGCCAAACCAGCATGAGGAACGCTGTCCCATCCCCAGCAGCCATGCAAAAAAGGCAGCACATCCCATAATCCCAGCACTGGGGCCGTGAAGACAAACAGATCCCTGGAGCTCACTTGCCAGTCCTCCTAGGCTAATCTGCAAATCCCAGGCCACGGAGAGACCCTGTCTCACAAAAGCAAGGTGGACAGTTCCTGGGGAACACCACCAAAGATTGACCTCTGCCCTCTGAACACATGCACTCATACATGCACATGCACCTGTACCCACACAAACATGCTTCCCCCCAACACCAGAGTATCCAAGCCACTCCATGAATGAATAAGGACATAACAGCCTGAGCTGTCCTCAGTCCTGCTCTGGTCAGTCTTCATACTCTCAACCACAGGCACCCTCCCCCAACAGTTGCCAACATCTGCCACTTACCTTTGCGTATCGAGGTGGCTAATCCATTCATGTACTGTGGGAAAGGCTTGCCAGGGGCCAAGGGGACATCCAACAAGGCCACTGAGCTGCTGCCTAGCAAGTCAATGCTCCCAGTGTGCTGCCGGAACTTCTCCAGGTCCCGGGACAAAAGGTTAAACTGCTCACTCTGCACGCGACATTTCTCTTCCAGCTCTCGAACCTTGGACTGCACAGCAGAGGCAGGACAGCGGTCAGAGAGGGGTATTCAGTGGTGCAGATGTGCACAGGGGGCATGTGTGTCTTTTAAGAATGTGTGTGTGTGTGTGTGTGCGCCTGTGTATGGCAGGGGCTGCTTCCACCTCCACAGAACAGCAGTGTCTGGTAGCCCAGCCTCACAGGCAGCCTGGCTGCTGGCCACCATGGGAAACAACAGGTGCCAACAAATCTTGCCATCGCTCAGCTCCCAGCCAAGCGCGGATTGTTCCAGGCTCTGCATGCAGCCTGGGCACTTGGTGGTTGGCACGCCTGCCTTGATATTTGGAGCGTGAGGCTGAAACAGCACTGACTAGGGAACAGCCCAGCTGCCAACCCATCGTGCAATGCCATCTCAACGGGTGCCCATCCCACCATGGGCCTGCAGACCACCCCCCACCCACCCACCCACCCAAGAACATGGCTGGCAGCAACACACGGGAAATTCTACTTGGTATTGGGTTACAAACACCACTGTCATTGGCCAACACCACCATGACACCTAGGGCAAGACAAAGACCTCGCGGGGTAGAAAAGGGCAGCCAGCAAGCTCCCTCCTTGGGCAGGACAGGTGTGGTAGGCTGCTCCTGAGTGCTGTGGGGCTCTCGACCAGAATGTCAGCCATCAGGAGGCAAGGGTTTAATCGGTGCGCTTCCTGCTGCTCCCCCAAGAACTTGACCCTGACCTAAGTACCTAGTTGGTGCTCAACCGAGTCTTGTCTTATTACAGGTATGTGGGAATGTAGGGAAAAAATGGCTGTGAGTCAGTCTGTCACCTGGCTGGATCAGGGCTCAGGAGTGGAGTGTCCTCCTCCACCTTCTACCCCTCCTCCACCTCCCCCCACCTTCCTCCTCCTCTGTCTTTTCCTCTCTCTCATCCTCTTCTTCAACTCTTTTTATTCTTTCTCCTCTCCCACATCCTCTCCCTCCTCTTCCAGAACTTCCCATTCTTTCCTTCTATTCCTTTTTTTTGGGGGGGGGGGGGTTGAGACAGGGTTTCTCTGTAGCTTTGGAGCCTGTCCTGGATCTCACTCTGTAGACCAGGCTGGCCTCAAACTCACAGAGATCCTCCTGCCTCTGCCTCCCGAGTGCTGGGATTAAAGGCGTGCGCCACCACCACCACCACCCGGCCTTCCTATTCCTTCTTTACCTCCTCTTCTTCCTCTCCCTCCTCTTCCCCACCCTCCTTCACCTCTTCTTCCACTAATTCTTCATACTGTACTTCCTTCTCTTTCCCCTCCCTTCTTCTCTCCTCTCCCACCTCCCCCCCCCCCCCGCTTCTCTCACCCTCCCTCCTCTTCCCTGTCCCTCCTCTTCCCCCCCTCCCTCTTCCCCATGCCATAAGCATTAAGTATCTCTGCTCTTTCATCCAGAACAGAGTGCTATTTATGTCTGAGATCACGGGTTTCTAAAAATAACTGCAATGGATCCCAAGCCTATAATTAATTTCTTCAATTCATTAAAAAAAAAATCAGCAGGGTTCCTCTTTTTTAAAAGCTGAATGAGGTTGGCTGAGACAGCCGTCACCTCAAAGGAAGGCAAGGGACCAAACCTCTGGGCTCTGCAGCACAAGCGGGCCATGGAGAACACAGGAAGATTTATGAGCGAGGACAGGTGTGACCTCCCCGCCACAAAGAGCAGAATCTACGTGTGGGGTGGTGACATCAGGATCCTGGGGCACTAGCAGCCCCACTCATCCTTAAGGCATCCAAGTATCCTACATGACCAGTAGGGTCACCAGAGGGACCAGCATCAAATGTCCTGATGAAGGGAAAGCTATCAGATCACCCGAGTTATCAAACCAGGCCATGAGTACCTACGGAGGCCAGTGAGATTCCTGGGTGTGAGGAAGAGCAGGAAACAGAATTTGAATAATCCTGTATTTTGAAAAGCATCTCCTGTGCATCATGTACAGCAATCAGACCTAACTAAGGAGAGGCAGGAGGACTCCCCATCCACACCACAAAATGTCAACACTATACATTATGGAACAGGTCAGTGATTGTCAGTGGTGTGGGGGAGGGTGTGACTATTCAAAGACAATATGAGTGTGTGTCCTCAGGTGGCAGAAGACTCCATAATCCGGTTGTAGCTATGCTAGTCCAAAATTATTACTGAATAAAAAGGTTGACATAGTGTTGTATAGATATGACAGGAACTGTGACCTCACACATGAACAACTGATTCACTACACAAAAGGGAGGGGTGGCCAGTGAGCACTAACTGGGGTTCTGCATCCAAGGAGCATGACCAGCTCAGACCATCTCCAGGTTTATGTCCTACCTGGCCCCTAGAGGCCACCAGTAGCCAGTCTCGAGGGCCCAGAGTCAAGTGGACTCGTTTGTATGCCAGGGTGATAGCCATACTTACTTTTTCCTACATGTGAGGAATGGGGAAAGATGGCATTGGTTAGTGAAATGGAAAGTATATGGATGTGGGGCTGGAGAGATGGCTCAGTGGTTAAGAGCACTGGCTGCTCTTCCAGAGGATCCAGGTTTGATTCCCAGTACCTACATGGAAACTCTTAACTGTTACTTGAGTTCCAGTCAGTTCAACACCCTCTTCTGGACTCTGTGGTCACGGCATGCACATGGTTCACATATATACAGGTAAAATACCCATTCTCACCATAAAATAAAATAAATAAAATAATCAAAGTGTTTAAACATGGCGTTGGCTCACATATCTAAGCACTATCCCATAGGTGAATAAATAAACAGGATAATGAAAGCCTGGTGGCCAAGGCTGGGATTTTTTATATTCTTATGTCTAGACAACGCTCTGAGGACCCAGTTGCCTGGGGATATGTTGGGCTTGTAGCTTTCTCTACAGTAAGCACATAGGGAGCTGATGGTAGTAGGGATGTGCATGTTCAAGAGGCCTGGGTCTTCTTAGTGGAACCAACTGAGGCTTGGGCATATGTCAGTAACTGTTTGCTTTGTAAAGTATGTCCACAAGGGGCACTGCAGTGGACCTAGCTTTGCGGGTGGCTCCCAGTGAACTGAAAGGGAGAGGCAGGGCATGGTCCTCAAGGTTACTACAGAGAATGAGTGCTGGGCCGGGCCACGCCCTGACCAACACTTTCTTCCCAGTCCCTTGGCTGATCATCAGAGAAAACAGCTTTGAAGGGTGGGGTGCCAACTCAGGCCTCCGCAACTTCCCACAGCAAGGAAGAAGAGCCCACAGAAGCCTCAGATGCCTAGGTGTTTCTGCTGGTCCTTCCTCAGGAGCCTCTGTGCACATAGCCCCCAGCCTTCCCCGGATGCAGCTGCTGTGTATATGGGGCCGGGCCACTCACTGGTTAGGCTCCGATAGCTTGCAGTCACCCACTTCCAGGACACTTCCAGGAAGAGCAGTGTCTGTTCTGCTCCTGCTCGGATTCTGTGGTGTGTATATCAATTTATCTGGAGCATTGTGGAGTCTCTGTTGCATGGTGGGAACCTCGCCTATTTGTGTTCACTCAGCCCCATGGGCACACCCACCCACTCTTCTCTGCCGGCCCAGCCCAGGCCTTTCAGAGAACCACCACCTGCAGGCGGGGGATGGAGAGGTCTGCGCTGTGACCACAACCACGGCTGCGGCAGATGGCGAAGCGTTCTATAATTGGAATAAGTGCAGCAGCTTACAAAATGCAGGCGGAGCATTTAAAAGCCAGAGGCAGATATCCGAAGACGTGACTGCCGGCTTCCCTGCCGCCTCCACAGGAGTTTCTCTGACTTTCATTTTCTGTGGTGTGGGCCTGCATGCTCGGTTTGTGCCCAGGCTAAGGCAGCTTTGAAGGTAAAGAACACTTCTCTAATTAGAGACAATGGGACATGCCGGGATCACCTGCAGAAATACCCACAAGCCCATGGAGTCCCATGCATCCATCATGGTTGCCATAGGAACAGATCTCTGTGGAAATAGCCCCGTCCTCAAGGCCTAGACCCCTTGCTCACATCCCGACATTGCTCGCAAACATGGTGGTCTCCACCATTCATCTTCCTGGCTGAGACTTTTCTCAGTGGCAGAGAGGTGATGTCACTTGCACGCTCTTCCTTCTATCAGGAAGAAATGAGCACATCGGCTAAGGGCCAACATTCCCTAAAGCTCCCTTGCCACTCAGCAAGACAGCTGTCCCCAACTCACCTGCTGTGGGGAGAGGGATGTGGCTGTGTGCTGGGGATTCTACCTTTTGCTCTTGGGGTCCTCACCTGAGAGTGGACTAAAGGATGCTCACTGTGTTTCTGATCAACTCCTGAAACTGACATTCTCTTGGGCGTCTTGGGCAGCAGCCTCCCGGCCCCACATACTGGGACCATGCACCCACTGGGAACTGCAAATATCTACAGAGCTGATGGGTATGCAGAGGGCTTTTCTGCAACACACGTCTCAGTTCGGCCTCCTCTAGTAGCTATACTGCTGATGCCGTGGGGATTCGGACTACTTTTCTTAGCAGTGTTTCTGCCTAAAGGTGACATCTAGGAATATTCCACACACTCCAGATACCCACCCTTAGAAGGGGTCCTGACAACTAGTGTATGGGAATTTGCCTCCCTGTCTCTCTGTAGTGCTAGGGTGGGTATAGTGCTAGGGTGGGGTGCCGGGCTGGATTGCAGGGGTCAGGAATTCTCAGTTATAATGATGTGCATTGGTCAAGACTTCAAGTGTCCCTCTTTCTCATCAGCTAGCCTGACGCCACCTCTGACACATGGCTCAGCCCCATCCACATGGGACCCTGCAGGGCTGCATAAGACAGAGCTTCATCTGTGCCTTTTCTGGGCCTGTGACAAGCTCCCAGAGATGCTGTGATGGTCATTATAAGGATCCCTCTTCAGAACCCTTCATTTCTCAGTGTTTTTTATTTTGTTTTGTTTTGTTTTTTTGAGACAGGGTTTCTCTGTGTAGTTTTGGTGCCTGTCCTGGATCTCACTCTGTAGACCAGGCTGGCCTTGAACTCACAGAGATGCTCCTGGCTCTGCCTCCCAAGTGCTGGGATTAAAGGCGTGCACCACCACCGCCCGGCTTCTCAGTGTTTCTTAGTATTTTTAGTCCTTGATCTGAGCCAGGGACCATACTGGAGAAAGTTGGAAAGAAAGAGCAGGGTACCCTGTTCCCTGTGGAAGGAGCTTGCTGTTGGCTCTGGAAGGATAGGATAGGAGGGCAAGCATACAGGGGTCACACGGTGGATTCTGATGACCCATAATGGAATTCTAGGCATACTGCCAGGCCCTCCCATCCATGCACCAGTCCCAAGGAACATCAGTCCCTGCCTCTTGCCCATGGTCATCTGAATTCACAGCGTTGGCAAGCAATAGGAAGACATGTACACAGGACCAGCTCAGCACTCCAAGAAAGTATCTGTGTATTCTTCTGCCCACTCCTCAGCTGCCACCAGGCTGAGGAACCCTGGTCTACATGCATACCAGGCACCTGTGCAGAGTCAGACCTTTAGGGTGCTTTGGAGACAGGAGGAGGAGGAGGAGCAGACCCAGGGCTCAGAGCTGCCCATGTAGGGAAAGCACCACAGGGGACATGCACAAGTAGGAAAGCCACACTGAATACCTGCATGCACTCCAGAGTGTTCTGGGTGGAGAGCCAGACAAGACAATTACAGAAAGATGGCATGAATGAAGCGGACGGTGCCCAGTACAGCCCACGGCCGAACGGCCTTCCCCAGCTTCTGAACGAAGGCATGGCATGTCATGTCGTGGATATTAACATAGCTCAAAGCACAGGCTACCCAGCAGTGATGTAACAGGCTGCAGCGACAACTCAGGGGGGAGATGGAAAGGACACAGGCGGCCAAGTCTGCAAGCTTCGGGGCAACTGAAGAAAGGGACTAGCCGGGGGAGGTCAGACTAAACTGTGGATATAGAGGAGCATGTCCATCTATCTTATCTGTAAGTGGCCTGGTCCATTTTCCCAGGATGTGTGTTTTTCTGTCATGCAACACACGCCTGTCCCTCCTGATACTAACTAATGGGAACATTCCAAAGATCAGTGTTAATACATGGGAGAGTGGGCACACAGCCTGCCCTATCAGAGGAGTAGATTCCAGAGGGTGATGCAAGAGGTACACACACACTGTGCTCAGTAGCAGCTACTCCCCCATGGAAGGGGACATCCTACAATTACCTAGAAAGCTCCCCTTCCCTGGCAGCAGGCAGGCAGCCTGGGGAGCCACACAGTCAGTCCAATTCACCATTCTCCCACCCACACCGTTAGGGAGTGGTCATTAACTGGTCACTATGCATGAGCAATGAATGGCAAAGGCTAATTAGGGACACCAAGAGCTCAATTTCCTTCTACCTGTCTTCTGCTCTCTAAGAAGGCTGCCATAGGACCAAAGCCACAGACCAGGAGTGGTCACTCCCAGTGTGCCACCCCAGATGATGGGACCTGGTGGCTGTTTTGCTTCCACACTCCCAGGACCCCTGAGCAAGGTCTGCAAGTGGCTGAGATGGCCACTCCCCTGGGGACAAGGATCCCAGAAGTGGCTGGTGTGGCACTAACCACTCCTCAACCTGTGGGTCACGACCTCCACTGAGTCACATATCAGTTATTCTGCATATTAGATGTTTACATTACAATTCATACCAGTAGCAAAATTACACTTATGAAGTAACAATGAAATAATTTTATGGTTGGGGGGTCATCACGACACGAGGCACTAAATTAAAGGGTCGCAGTGGTAGGAAGGTTGAGAACCACTGTCATAGACCCTCACTTCTCTGATCCTGCAAATATCTCTCTAACACAAAGCTTCAGCAATGGCATCCCTCAGAGGATGGAGCTCCCAGGAATCACCAAACACTGATCCTAGAAGAAACCCCTCCTCATTTCCCATTGAAGGCAGCTTGCCAAAAGGCACAGTCCACTGAGACACACAGCTCTGGTCCAGGCTGTGTGATTGAGGAAAAGTGGATTCACCTCTCTGTGCTCTTTTGTCAGTGGCAAGGATAGAAATGGTAATGGTGCCTAGGAAGGAGCAGGCTTGTGAGGACAATGTGAGTGAGGGGGTGCTGTGGCCACATCTAGTTTCTGACATGCAGCAGGTACCATTTATTTTCTGGCACCCCGATACCCCACCCCCAGCCTCACCCACCCACCTGTGCTCACCTCTAACAGATGCACAGCACCTTCATGCTCCTTCTTAGCTTCAACCTGAGCCTGTTCATGATGGAGAAAGAAAAGAGTATTTAGGGAAGAGAGGAGGGACTCGGCTCAGAACCCGCATGACCAGAGTGTGCCCGTGGGTCCTGATTTCCTAGTACGAGGGTGGATCCTGCAGGTCTTCCCCTGAGCTGCACCAGGTGGTGAGGATCCGGTTGGTTCTGATGATCTTTGGGGAGTCAGACAGAGAAAGGATGGACTCTTAAGAATGGCAGCTGGAAGGAGAACTGGCCCCACCCCTTGCTCATTGCCGCAAGGGATGGACTAGCCATGGCAATGCTGGAGAGCTCACCCTGGTGGTGAGGATAGGGGAGAGCTGGTGGGCTGACCAACCCTGCAACTACCCAGACCCAGAACCAGCGTTATGAGTTGGGTGTACTCCAACACCACCCCATCTGTGATCTGCTGGAGCACATGAAGGGGCCAGTCCTGCAGACCCAACGCTACAGGGTCTCCACAACACAAGGCAACAACAGGATATCCAAGAGGAGTCCCAGCGAGGGCCCAGCATTAATAGTGTAGCAGAAATCAGACCTCAAACCAGACTGATGACACTTTGCAATGAACACATTCAAGTAAAGATACATGGATAAAAGTGTTTACTGAGTGGCTCACTGTGTCACACTACAGCTTCCACAACAAGATTGAGTTTTTATTTTTTTTTCTCTTAAGTTTTGTTTTGTTTAGGGGAGCCAAGTTGCAAGGGCAGAGGGTGGATGTGAAGGGATGGGTAAATGAATGGGATGGAGATGCATGATGTGAAAGACACACAGAATAAATAAAAAGAAGCTTAAAAAAAATGGCAGCTGGAGATGGGCAGTGGTGACGCACACCTTTAATCCCAGCACTCAGGAGGCAGCGGCAGGTGGAGTTCGAGGCCAGCCTGGTCTACAGAGTGAGTTCCAGGGCATCCTGGAATACACAGAGATGGCTCTGGCCCTGTAGCTGAGAAGGAACCAGGTGGATTTGAACCAGAGCAATGGGATCTCCACGCTAAGCCTGAAGAGCGCTATCTTCTTGTCCATCCTCCTGCCTGGGAAACATGGCACTAGCCTGCTTAAGCTCCAAGTCCTCCTTAGGTCTCCCTGGCCTGAAGGAGGCACCGTGGTGCATGGTGTACCCCACCTCCAACCTGCGGCGGGGGCCCCCTTTCCCATAGTTAAAGTGACACCACACAAAAGAAAACATGTCACAGTTGTACTGAAGAAATTTTGCATGAGAGCCCCTGTCTGGCAAAGGACAGTTTACAGAGAAAATTTAAATGCAATCTCATTGTTTCCTGTCTCCATTCCTTCTGAGATTCCAGCATAGTGACAGTCCACGCCTGTCCATGGCTTCATGGCCTCATCACCTGAGAAGAATGCCTGAATTTTTACTTCTGAAGGAAGAGACTAAATATAACCCCAGACTCTCTCTCTCTAATTAGTTTATTTGATGACCACAGGGCCTAATTCCAGCCGGGAGCCTCTGCTGGGGGATACTGGGAGAACAGAAGGGTCCTTTCCTTTGGGACTTGAGATGAGAAGCTGGAGCAACTGCAGCCATCTTACCACCATGAGGGGGAAAGGCTAGAGTGGCCATGGGCCTCCACATTAAAACCAAAAGTGAAGCTGGCCCAGAGGAAGGCAGAGAGAAATGAATTATGATGGCGTTTAGGATTCAGCTGTGCCTGAAGCAGCTAGTTAAGGCCCTGGGCCTGGCTACACCCAAAGTCATACTGTAGTAACACAGGCAGACAGGATAAATGCCATCAGCCACCGGTAAGAATATGATGCTCCCCACCAAAAATGGATAAACTGAGGCTCAGGGAGTCTGAGGTTGTAGCACGGGATGGAGTAAAGAAACAGCTCAGGCCCCTGCCTCACCAGGCTGTGTGTCCAACTAAGCTGAGCTCATCAGTGGCTCCAAGCAACCTCGCTTCATTTATTGTTTCCTTTTGTGACGAGGTTCTGCTGTGGGATGGTCTGTATGTCAAATGTGTTGCTGATTGGTCAATGAATAAATCACTGTTGGCAGTGGCCAGGCAGGAAGTATAGGCGGGACTAACAGAGAGGAAAATGGAGAGAACAGGAAGCTGGGATGGGAGACACTGCCAGCCGCCATCAGGATAAGGAAGATGTAAAGTACCGGTAAGCCACAAGCCACGTGGCAAAGTATAGATTAATAGAAATGGATTAATTTAAGCTGTAAGAACAGTTAGCAAGAAGCCTGCCACGGCCATACAGTTTGAAACCAATATCAGTCTCTGTGTTTACTTGATCGGGTTTGAGCGGCTTGGGACTGGCGGGTGAGAGATTTGTCCAGACTGTGGGCCAGGCAGGAAAACTCTAGCAACAAGGTTCCGTGTAGCCCAAGCTGGCCTCGAACTCACCATGCAGCCAAAGATAAACTTGTGGTCCTCCTCCTTCCACCTCCCATGTGCTGGATGACAAGTAGATGCTATCACAGCAAGTGTCTGCCATACCAAGGGCTGACCCCAGGGCCTCACGCATGCCAGGCAAGTGCTGTACCAACTGAGCTACATCCCCCCAACGCCCCCTTCCTCAGCCTGTGAATTGGTTTGTCTCTGGGCACTCCGGTCTCCTGCCTCATCACCTGCTCTAATTAAGAAGCCACGCGTCCATCTGGACTCACCCTGGGGTTTCCATTTCCGGAGAGTATCAGCCTGGACTTCGCACTGTCGCGGGTGAGAAGTGAGCATTACCTCATCTCCTTCGCTGTGAGATTGCGTGTGGGCTGGGCCGAGGCGAGAACTCGGCTCCATGGCACAGACTCAAAGGAGAATAAGCCCAAGATTTCCGTAAAGCTCATTCACCACGCGGGCGCGTCTCATTCTCACAGATCCCTGATGAGGGTATGAGAGCCAAGCGAGCCGCTAGAACCCGGCCCGCTAATCACACGGTGATTGAATTCGACTCACGCATTGACACTTGAAATTGTTTCTTTCAAAACAAAACAGCAACAGTGACAGAAGAAATAACAAAATGGGGCAGGAGGTGGGGGGAGAGCGACAGGGGGGAGCAGCCGGGGAACAGAGAGATTTTATAAATATCTCTGTCGTCGAGTCAAAGACAGTTTTCAACTGTCAGGATTCAATCAACAGAGCACTCAGGCAGGCCGGGGAAGGCTGGGCCAACTTGGCAGCAGTGACTCCATCTCTGCCCCTGGATGCTGATCAGGAGTTCATTTTCATAGGCCACTTCCAAGCTGGGCCATTTGGGCGATTGGAATAGATTGTTTAAATTTAACACTCCATGTTGGCAGCTCCCAAGTCTCAGGAAAAAAAAAAAAAAATCTCAGCAGTAACTCAAGCGCGGCTCATTTTGGGGCCAGTGCCAATATAGGGGGAAGTGTGACCTTCCTGGAGACAGGATGCTTGCAGACGGAGAAGCATGGAGGAAGAGTTATGGCTCCTGTGGATGCCTATGGTGCTCCCCAGAACAGAAGGGACCTATCACCTGCAGGGTCAGTTGTCCAGGAGAAAGGGACAGTCCACAGCTGCAATGGTAGATTCAAGACAGACACGCACACAGGAGGGATACGGGACACAGGCATAGGACACTTGGCCCGGGAGCCATCCTGTGCCGGGGAGATTGGCGTTGGGATGGAGTTGAGCAGACTCATTCTTTTTGCTGTTATTTAAATTAGTTTAAATGGGCCTCTTGTAACTATTGGAGCTGCAGGGCCTCAGACAGGAGTCCCGAGTTGACATTCATCAGGGCTGAGATGTTGACAAGCACATGTCCACGTCCCAGGGGCCATGTCTAGGAAAAGTGGACACGTGGTGCCAAAGCTCCAGGCACTTGTCACTGGCAAGAGCACTTGCCTAGCATGTACAAGATCCTGGCTTTCCCTCTCCAGAAGCACAGAGCAGGGCCCATGCGGTCCTGAGTCTATGTGTGGTGTTGGTCTGTGCATACCCCACTCTCCACGTATAACAAAACCTAGACTTCCACTGAAAGTGTAGAAATCAACAAAGAATACACCATGCAGCACACACTGGCTGCCTCCCATTCCAGAAAAAGACCCAGGATTGAAAGCTGTCACTCCGAAGCACATGGCCTCGTATGGCCAAACCTTTGTATATACAATTGATGGTTGTCGGGCAAGGATGCAGATGGCCTGAGACTCTGAAAATTTGTTGCCATGGAAGTGGTAGTCTAGGATCACAGGATGGCGCTGAACAGGTCATCATGGGATCAGGCTTACATCGTAGGCCCTCTAGCCCATTTGCAACCTCAAACTCCTTGGTAGTAGCTCCACACCCCAGGTCCCAGGAGGGCTGACTGCCATGATCCCAAGTCACTCAGCAGATACTACCAGGGTGGGTAGAGATGTGTTCAATGGCAAGAATTCACCATCTCTGTCTCACCGAGGCACTGTGATGAGGGACGTATAGGGACAGCATCTTACCCGCCTTCTCTGTGCCAACCTGGCTCCCCGGCTCTGGAATTCACCCAGTGATCACTGCTATAAGATGACCTGTCCTGGAGCCCTGGTGTTCCCAAACCAACAAGCAGACACATCTGGATACCATCCAGGGTGGACCTGGGTCCCACACCAGTGCCCAGAGTGTAATTTGGTTGGGAGCAAACTCATACAATGGGACAGTTATGCAATATTCATGACCTGGGGGCCCTGAGAGGTGTCAATTCCCTTCAAGGTGTTAGTCATCATGGGGTCTGATGTGTTCTGTACCTCTATCCTAAAATGTCAGAGTCTGGGGCTCCCCAGACACTATCTCTTGCTTTTTGAACTGGCTCAGTGTCTGACAAAGAGCCAGCACTTTAAGGAAGGCAGCGGTCAGCATGGGCCGTGCTCAGATCGTGCCATCCAGAGAAGACCATGAACTTGGGGCAGAGTTCACCGTCTCGTTCCACCCCATCTTCCACCACCCTCCCTAGCACTTCTTTATTTGAGCCGTCGTTTCTAAGAAATCATAGAAATTGGCATCCGATTTTATCTAGTTTCTCTTCCTCTGTCCTCACAGAGGAAGAAGCATCCGTATGTCCAAAATAAAGACCATGATGCGGGGACAAAAGGATCAAGGGAAATTGGATGACAGACAAAAGCAGAGATGAGCAAGCAGGTGGGGCTGGCTCCGTTTCCAATCAGAGAGATAATCTGGTCAATATGACCCCCAGACTCCCAGGGAGCCATCTGTAAAGGAGCCATATCCTGTCACCCTTATTAGACATTGTTTGTGTTTCTGCAGACTCTTTATCTCTCTCAGATGGACCCGGCTTGGGGATGTAGCTTCCAAGTTGTAATGAATAGATGAGGGCAGCCTCCTGCTCCTCCCAGCCCTGGGGAGGAAGATAAGAATAATATCCTGACAAAATATTGTTTCTCGGTACGCTGGCCAACTTGTTATGACAGGCACGATGGCTGTGACAGTCCCCATGAGCAGTAGCTTAATGAAAGCTAGACCTAATTCAAGGTCTCGGTTATTGACTAGAAAAAGGGGGCTTCAAAATTCAGCTACCTGTTGCCTCTGGCTGATAATCTCTGATTGGGGAAAGCAGACAGATTTTTATCACCACCCAGTTGTATGGAGCAACTCCTGTCCCTGTAAGATCAAAGACCCATGACGATCATCAGACAGGCATGGGACCACACAGAAGGTACAGGAGTCACCCGCTACCCATCCTGGCCAGCGCTGAGCCAGGGCTCAAACAACCCATAGCCCATGCCCACAGCCTAGCCTCTAGTCTCCTAGAGGCTCAGGTGCGGGTGCTGTCGTACCTCTGACACTCAGTGGGTAAGCTCTGCCTGCAGGGGCTAACTGCCCTGCTTAAGAGAGTGAGTGGAAAGGAAGGAGGAGATACTGGGCTCCAGGCAAAAGAAGAGAGAGATGACAGCCAGTCAGTCTCTGGTCTCCATATTCTAATTCTCCTGCGTCCCTTCCTCCCAGCCCCTGTTCTTGCAACAGGGATCTTCCTGCCTGGGAAAGAGACAAGCCAGCAAAGCAAGCTTGGACAGAGGTGGAGTGGGCTTCCTCAGCCCCACCCATCAGAGTGTGGTGGAAGACATACCCTGAATCATCTGGCCCTGCTTCCTTCCTTCTTGATGTCTCTCCTGTTTTCCCTTGGCTTCTCTCCCCTCTCTGTCTCTCTGTCTCTGTCTCTCTCTCTCTGTCATAATGGAATCTTGACATAAATACACCTAGATTTACCACTTAATAACACATGTAATAATACCACTTAATACCAACAGCAGCTATGAACTCAAACTCTTCCGTTCAGTGATGTCATAACAGGCCAAGACAGGAATGTGTCAGACTTACACAGCCATAGCCTAGGTCCCCATCCCTCCACCACACGCTGCAGCGTTGGCCTGGGACAGGATTTCATCCCAGGCCAGGGTGAAGTCAGTGAGCAACCCGCCTCCCCAAAGCTGAAGCCAGACACACCCCTGGGCAGGAACTGACTGCATGCTTTTCCTGCCACAACCCAGCATCTGATGGGACAGTTTTGCATGGGTTGCATGTTACGAGATAGAGCCTAGAGTCAGTCTAAGGGGAACCAGGGCACAGAGTGGAATAAAGGCCACAAAAGGGCTCTGCAGCCCCCAAGACTCAGCCTGATGCACAGTTATAAAAACCTCCCCAGGCCCAGCAGGCATGCACACACATACACATACTTTACCCTCCCAGCATATACACACACCCCACCCTCCCAGCCAAGCACACAGACATGGACACGGACACACACACACACGCACACGCACGCGCACACGCACACGCACACACACACACACACACACACACACACACACACACACTCCTGGGCTCACCTGCTGCAGAAGCTGGATCTCCTGCTGCTTGGCATTGAGGATAGCCAGGGCTTGCTCATGCTCCAACTCCAGCTGCTGCCGCCGTTCAGCAGCCTCTCGCATATGCTGTGGGGACAGGGAGGCCCCTGAGCACCTGCTGCCCACCACCATGCAAGTACAGCAGGCTTCCTCTGCCCCCACCCCCCACCCCCCAGGAGCGGCACGACACACCCGCCTCCTCTCCCAGGCTTTTTCACTGGGAGGCAGAGAGATTGGGAAACCCTGGTCCCCAGGCACCCTCCCCTGCTTTGGCTGTCTATATTCACAGCACAGGAGAGCTGGCAGAGCTGCGGCTCAGGCAGAGGGAACCTCCTCTTCCCCCAGTGTGGCGTGGGAAGGCGTTCGCTCCTCTTCCTCTGCCTTAGCTCAGGTATTTTGCAAACACCAGACAAGGCTCCTATCCGCTCCTGCCCAGCCTGCACTGATTCCAGGTTCTTACCTGCATCAAAATCACATGACCCTCCACTAACATTGAAGGAGAATGCTATAGCTCTCCTTTTTGACCATGGGGAAACTGAGGCACGGTCTCACCATAGGATCAACACCAGAGTCCACACCTTCCACAGAACCTCAGAGTCCCAAGTTTTTACCCTCACCGCTAGCTCTGTCCTTCAGTATGTCTCCCAGAGATGGTCCCAATGCACAAGGTAACGTCTCATTTGCCTGGAGACCACCCAGCCATCTTCATCAGAAAGACAAGTTCAAGTCCTCAGAGCTCAAGGGGCTAATGATCACCTTTGACCTCTGACCACCACCAGCCCACCCAGAATCCCAGTCATGAGGATCAACAAGAATGTCAGAGGCTGCAGAACCCAGGCACTGTCACTTTGACCAACCACCAGCCTGGCCACACCAGCACGTATGTGAAGAAGAACCTCATATGTGAGCCTCATGTGAAATGCTTCCCAGCACGGAGGTCGCCGGGAACAAAACATTAACATTTAATTTTTACTTCCTTCTTTATTTTTTTATATTATGAAACATCTATGGCCACCTTTCCCAAAGTTTGAATCTCGTGTGTGTGTGTGTGTGTGTGTGTGTGTGTGTGTGTGTGTGTGTGTGTAGTATATGTATGCATACACACATGTGTATGCAGAGGCCCTTGCATGTGCCCTCAGATGGCAGAGGATGACAATGGGTGCCTCCCTGTGTAAAGCTGCACCTTATTTTTTGAGACAGAATCTCTCCTCAACTTGGAACTCGCTGATTGGCTAAGCTATCTAGCCAGGAAGTCCTCAGGATCCTTCTGTATCTGCTCCCCACCCCCCACCCCCAGTGCTGGAATTACAGGCCATGCCTGGCTTTTTAGGGGTGCTCAGGATCTGAACTCAAGTCCTCACTTGTACTGAAGGCACTCTATCCACTGAACTAATCCCTTTAAAGTCTGAATCCTTTGCCTATAAGTCTTAGTTCCTTCCAAGGCAGAAAGGTTTCAACACACACTACCTGGGGACCAGAGACAGAAGCAAGTCCAACCGTTCCCTTAAAAATGGGCATGTGGTGGCTTTCCATCTGCAATTGACACTGCAGACCTGTTACCCTCCTTCTAGGCATCCTCTGAGGGTCATGAATATACTTGTTTATGATGAAGGGGAACCCTGGCACATGGGACAGAGACTCAGTGTGGCTACCTGCCTCTTTTGCTTCAACTTGTTGATTTAGTTAGTTAGTTAGTTAGCTAGTTAGCTAGCCAGCTAGTTAGTTAGTTTTTCGAGACAGGGTTTCTTTGTGTAGCTTTGCACCTTTCTTAGAACTCACTCTGTAGCCCAGGCTGGCCTCGAACTCACAGAGATCCACCTGCCTCTGCCTCCCGAGTGCTGGGATTAAAGGCGTGCGCCACCATCGCCTGGCTCTATAATTTATTTTTAATCTGGCAATTTTATTGAGTCTCGGGGAGTTTGTTGTTGTTTTGTTTTACTATCTTTATTTAGTTGGTTTTGGATTGATTGATTGATTGATGATGACAGGATTGATAGGTAACCAGGCTGACCATGAAATTGTGATCCTCCTGCCTCAGCTCCCAGAGTGCTCATATAATACACATGTGGTACCATGAGAGTTTGGTGCCAGGCTGGCCTGGGACTCACTATGTAGCTGAGAATGACTATAAATTTCTGATCCTGCTTCCACCTCCCCATTGCTAAGATGCAGGTGTGAACCGTCACACTTGGTCTGTCCGCTACTTAGAGTTGAATCCAGGGCGCACGCATGACAGCATGTACCCTACCAAATAAGCTACACACACCTCCCATTCCCTGATGTCAGAGTTTTAAAGTTTCCTCGTGTAGCTGGAGTTTTCCTGCCTGGCCCATAGTCAGGACAAGTCTCTCTCACCTGCCAGTCCCACAGCCGCTCAGACCCGACCAAGTAAACACAGACTTATATTGGTTACAAACTGTATGGCCGTACCAGGCTTCTTGCTAACTGTTCTTACAGCTTAAATTAATCCATTTCCACAAATCTATACCTTGCCACGTGGCTCGTGGCTTACCGGCATCTTCACATGCTGTTTCTCATCGTGGCGGCTGTCAGTGTCTCTCTTTCTGCCTTCCTGTTCTTTCTTTTCTCCTCTCTGTCAGTCCCGCCTATACTTCCTGCCTGGCCACTGACCAATCAGTGATTTATTCATTGACCAATCAGAGCAACACATTTGCCATACAGAACATCCCACAGCAACCTCATGAAATGAGAGACATGTCTCTGGGGGAAGGTAAGTGACACTTGTTTCCTGAGCATCCCCACCTCATGGCACTAGAAGATCCATTCTCCTCAGAAACATTGTGGAACCTGTTTGCCATAGTGGTGATAGAATCATATCCTACTACACTCTAAACATATGCTGTAGCTCTGAGCCACACCCCAGCCCCTCACTAGGGGATTTTAGGCAGGTGCTCTACCACTGAGCCACACCCCAGCCCCTCACTAGGGGATTTTAGGCAGGTGCTCTACCACTGAGCCACACCCCAGCCCCTCACTGGGGGATTCTAGGCAGGTGCTCTACCACTGAGCCACACCCCAGCCCCTCACCGGAGGATTCTAGGCAGGTGCTCTACCACTGAGCCACACCCCAGCCCCTCACTGGGGGATTCTAGGCAGGTGCTCTACACTGAGCCACACCCCCAGTCCCTCACTGGGGGATTCTAGGCAGGTGCTCTACCACTGAGCCATACCTCAGCCCCTCACTGGTGGATTCTAGGCAGGTGCTCTACCACTGAGCCACACCCCAGCCCCTCACTGGGGGATTCTAGGCAGGTGTTCTACCACTGAGCCACACCCCAGCCCCTCACTGGGTGATTCTAGGCAAGAGCTCTACCACTAAGCCACACCCCAGCCCCTCACTGGGGGATTCTGGGTATTGTAGTTTGCTTCTCTGTTGCTGTTATAAAACACATAGCAAAACCAACTTGGGAAGGGAAGGGCTTGTTTAATTTACAGGTTATAGTCCATTGGAACTCGAGGCAGGAACTGAAGCAGAGACCATGAGGAATGCTGCTTTCTGGGCTTGCTCTCCATGGCTTGCTCAACCTGCTCTTTTTACACAACCCAGGACCACCTTTCCCAGGAGCAGCACTGTCCATAGTGGACTGGGCCCTCCCACATCAGGAATCAATCAAGAAAATGTCCAACAGACCTGCCCATCTGACAACCTGATGGAAGTAATCCCTTGGTTGACGCTTTGAACTCCAGTTTGTGTCAAGTTAACAAAATCTAACTAATATATGAAGCACATTCTCTAGTGCTGAGCTACATCCCTAGCTCCCTCACTGGGGAATTCTAGGCAGGTGTTTTATCACTGAGTCAAGCCCCTTACTGGGGTTTCTAAGCAAGTTGTCTACCACTAAGTCACACCCCTAGCCCCTCACTGGTAGATTTTAGGCACACACTCTGCCACTAAGCCAAGACTTCAGCCTGGGCTGAGCCTCTGTTTTCAATGGACACAGGATTTCAGCTGGTTGCTTATCGGCCTGGAAAAGTAAAGTCTTCCCTGGGTGCAGTGTTCAGGCACCATGACCTCTGCATCCCCTTTACTGTCTCCATAAGTCACTCCCAGGGAACTCCAGAGCTGTAATTACCCTGCACCTCCACAGACAAAAGTGATGGTTTCACCGTTGCTATGGAAATGCTCGCAGGAACTCAGGATGCTGGGAAAACAGAACTTCCCAAGATATGGAAAAAAAAAAAAAAAACGGACAGTTACTATAACCTGTTCACACTGGGCCTGGGCTGGGTCATTCCATCTGACTGAAGACACGGCAGACAGAGGACCACCAGGCAGCCACAAAACGTACCCTGGGGATTTTCCCAGAACCTCAGGGACACCAAAACCATAGCTTCTCAGACTCCCTCGCACACCAAGGCACAGTGTTGACATCCACTTCCTCCACATCCTTCTCACCATCGCTAGATGACACAGAACACCTGATGCTGTGTAAATAGTCACATCATGTTCAGGGAACGACAACAGAAAAAAGCCGCACTCCTGTACAGGTGCACGCTTTTAAGACACCTCCATCCATGCCAGCGGAATCCTCGGACACAGGCAGTGTGCCATCTGGACCCTTGCTGCCTGTTCCAATGTTGAGTCCTTCAGGTCTGACTTCCTGAGCAGGAGATGGATGGTGTGGGTATGTCTTCATGGAGTCTTCCCGTCTGTTAGTCTTGATATGTTTGGTTGGTTCTGCTTGGCTGTGGCTGCCAGTTTGGGCCTGGAGATTTCTAACCATAACTATTGTAGACTTTACTCTCCCCCCACCCCACATCCCCAACACCTTCAGTATGATCTTACTGACCAGCAGTGCAAAGCACAATGCATTCTTAGGACACAAGATCTGGCAGATCCCCCATCCCATACCAGCCGAGCCCCTGGACACAACCATCGGAATTCTCTGGGTTCCTAGGAGCATTGGGACCCCTTATATCAGTCGCCAGCTCCTAACAGAACACTGGATCCTGGTTTCAAAGACATCAGACCATCATGAAGGGGGAGGCAAGGTAGCAGCAGGAACAGAAGCAAGGTGGCACCATAACCTTCAGAGGTCCACAGTGGCACAGCTCCATAATCTCCCAAAATGGCGCCACCAACTGGGGACTGATGGCTCAGACACATGATCCTGTGAGAGACATTTCACATCCAACCCACAGCACCCCCAAACACTGACCAGTAAGGTGACCAGGGGCTCTGCCACTAGCCCTACAAGGGACCACGGCAGCCTTGGTAAGTTGCTGATGGGACGTGAGACCCGGGCTGGACCAAACACATGCCAGCGTTTTTTTTTGCAGAGTTGATGCTGAGCCCAGTGTCACTGTGATTGCTACTCGCTACAACAGACTCAGAGAGGCCAAGCTTGTTGCCTAACACCACACAGCCAAAACACGGCAGAGCCGAGACACCATCCGAGAATGTCAAAGCGCAAAGCCTTTGCGCACATCTCTGACCGCCACCACGGCCGTCGCCAAACTCCAAGAGGGGCAGGTGGGTCTCCTCCCATCCCACGGACCCTGTGCAGCAGCCGCCTTGCAGCTGTTTAATTGCACAATTATCCCAGCTAATTTCTGCGCTTCTGTTTATTTTGGAAGTGGGTGCTGCTAAATGCAGCCCGGGCACTCTTTATTTAGTGCGGGGGAAGGAAGTGATTAGCGAGAGGAGGAGACCACACTCCTCACGAGGACTCAGGAGACATGTTAGCCAAACTCGGACACAGCTCCAGATGAGGGGCTTGCAGGCTGTGGGTCCTCAGAGGTCGCAGGGGAACCGGACACGTGGGCTTCCTGCTGGGAGGCGCAGAGCTGAAGCAGGCTCTAGCACCAGGTGGAGGCAAGTCACTTTCACCTCCCCCATGTTGGCAGAGAGGTATAAGGGCCCTGGGGAGATGGTTCTGGCAGTAAAGTGCTTGCCTCAAAAGCATGAGGACTTAAGTTCAAGCCCCAGAAGCCTCATTAAAGAGCCAAGTACGGAGGTGTTTGCATATAATGTCAGCACTAGGGAGGTAGAGACAAGACGATGCTTAGGGCTTGCTGGCCAGCCTAGACTAATCAGACAGTTCCGGGTCAGTTAGAGACCCTGTCTCAAACAAAAACAGGGCCAATGCCTGTGCTACTCAGGGCTCTCTAGAGGAACAGAACTTACAGAATGAACGAACCTATGCATATGTAGAAAGGGGCTTAGTTAGAATGGCTTACAGGCTGTGGTCCAGCTAATCCAACAATGGCTGTCTACCAAAGGAAGGTCCAAGAACCCAATAGTTGTTCAGTCCCTAAGGCTGGGTGTCTCAGCTGGTCTTCAGTATACACCAGAATCCCAAAGGAAGTAGGCTCGAATGCCAGTGAAGGAATGGATTTGCCAGAGAGAGCAAGAGCAAGCAGGCAGAGAGATAGTGTGGTAGCTTGAGGAGAAATGGCCCCCATAGGCTCACATGTTTGAATGCTTGTTCCATGGGGGGTGGCACTATTAGGAGGTGTGGCCTTGTTGGGAAGTGTGGCCTTGTTGGAGGAAGTGTGTCACTGTGAGGGTGGGCTTTGAGGTCCCAGAAGCTCAAGCCTGCCTAGTGGTTCACAATTCGCTTCTGCTGCCTGCAGATCAAGATGTAGAGCTCTCAGCTCCTTCTCCAGCACCACATTTGTCTGTACACGGCCATGTCTCCTGCCATGAAGATAATGTTCACTAAACCTCTGAAACTGTAAACCAGCCCCAATTAAATGTTTTCCTTTTTAAGAGACGCCATGGCCATGGTGTCTCTTCACAGCAATAGAAATCCTAAGACAGCTAGTTTCTTTCTTCCCTGTCCTTTTTATAGGCAGCCAGCAGAAAGTGTGGCTCAGATTAAAGATGGATCTTCCCACCTCAAAAGATCCAGATTAAAAATGGGTCTTCCCACTTCAAATGGTTTCATTGAGTAAAATTCCCTCACAGGTGTACCCAGCCACTTGAGTTTTAGTTAATTCAAGTTGACAACCAAGATGAGCCATCACCGTGCCTGGAAAATGACACCCAAGGTTGTCCTCTGGCCTCCACATGTACACACACACACACACACACACACACACACACACACACACACAAGGTCCCCAAAGGACAATAGACTGAGGCTTTTTAAGCAGCCGAGGTAAGAGGCTGGCTGGTAGCTGTCCTTGCTTCAATGTCCCCATCTCCAGCCACCCCATGTCCCCTCAGTACTGCCATACACCTGCCTCCTTGGATGGATTCCACTCACATACCCACTGAGAACGTCCACTCCCCCTCAGTTCTGTGCCTGCGTCCTTTGCCTGGAACTCCCCTGCCAACATGACAACAGAATTGTCACCATTCTGTGTCCTTCTGTCTCCTCAGACAGAATGGCTCAGCAGCTCTGATGAGTTCTGGGCCAGTCCTCCTAGACACGGTCCCTGGACATCTATCTGTGGGGTTCCTGCTGCTCCTGTGGGTCTATAACCATGGGACTGGCCACTGCTCTGCTTCTGCCCTTCCTGGATGAGTTGACCTGCTTCCCCGTCCTTATGGCCGCTTGTATGCTTGGCTTCCAGAAGAATCTTCTCCATTCATTGTCAGAGGTTACTTCTGAGCCCCTAGGAGCCCGACAAAGCCCAGACTCAGCTTGTGCCAGAGACAAGCCCTGATGTCTGAATCAGTGACACTGGACCTCAGCAGATACCAGTAACAAGGCACCAGCTTCTGGAGCTGAGGAGATGGGAGTCATTCTCTGGCTCCCTCCGTCATCACTCAACATCCAAGACAGTAAAAGGCCTCTTCACCACCCAGCCTTCCCCTACACCTGCTGGTGCCTGCATCTGCCACCAGGTGAGTCCCAGTCCCTCCCGCCCGGGTCATGATCAGGTTATCTCCTCAGCTCTGGCCCACCCACTCCCCTTCAGTAGTCCCTGAGAGACTGTTCCCAGTCAAGCCATATTTGTCCCCTCACTGTCAAGGCTCAGAAGCCACCACCCAACTTGGGAAAAGTTTAGACTGGACCACAGCTGGCAGGCAACTCGGGGGGAGGGGGGGCTCAGCCTCGCTGCTGGCCTGAGCTCCTCACTGCCCCTCCCCCCACCTGCAACACCGTATTTAACCACTGTGACCTCTACATCTGCACCAGCCCCATCCCACTGCCAGGTCTCAGCCCACACCATGTTTAATGCGACACAAAGCTTTCCGGTGTGTCTACATGGCTGGCCATCTAGTTGTGTTCTTCTGATATCGCTTCTCCTCTGACCCTGTCACACCACACAACAACTGGATTGGAAAGCCTGGCTTGTGACTGGGCCACTCTGCCAGCCCACGGCCCTGTTCTCTCCTCTCCACGTGAACATCTTTTGCCATCCTTCTGCACATGCTATGAGGGGATCAGGGGAGTTGGAGGACCCTTGTGTCCACAATCAATCTAGATGCTTCCACTTGTACATGTGCATGCACTAAGACATTTAACTGGGGGCCGCGGGAGGGGAACTCATGACGGGCTTGAACTGTGAGGGATGAGTGAAGATAGAGGACTCAAGACCCAAACTGGTGTGACCAAGCGCACACTAGCTCTCCCCGAGGATTCCTACCACACCCTCAGGCCTCACACTTCTCGGGGAGAATGGCTTCCCAGCTCAATGAGCGTCACGTGACAGAGGGTGACAAAAAGTTGAGTCGAATATAGGAGTGAGGGGGGCTAGAAGACAGCCCAGTGGATGGAGTCCCTGTCACGCCAGCATGCAGAACTGAGTTCAGATCCCCAGCACCCACAGAAAGAGCTGGTCATGTGGAACCGCAGCACTGTGGAGGCAGAGACAAGGAGAATCCCCCAAGCCCGCGGGACAGGCAGCCTAATGAAATCAGTGAGTGTTGGCTTCAGCAAGAAATGTTGTCTCAAGAGAGGTAAGATTGGTCCAGCAGGTTGAGGCGCTCGCACACAGGCCGGGTGACCTGAGTTCAATTCTTGGTTCCCACAAGGGGGCAGCAAGGATCTGACTCTCAAAACTTGTCCTCTGATCTCTATGAATGTACTGTGGCATACATGTGGCTACACACACACACACACACACACATACACACAGAGAGAGAGAGAGAGAGAGAGAGAGAGAGAGAGAGAGAGAGAGAGAGAGAGAGACTATGATTGGTTTGAAGTTGAAATTCATGGAGCCAGGTGAACAGTATAAGCAAAGAGAATTGAGATAGAGGGTGGCCGGGCTGAGAACCTAGTGTATCTGCGGGTCAGCCCTAGCACAGAGGAATAGATGAGATGTGGACAGAGAAGGATGAGTCTGCTTTCCAAACTGCCTGAGGCAGGCCTGACCCGTGCTGTAGGACACCCCCTCACCCAGGTTGTACTTGTCTCTGAAATATGCAGCTAATCACAGGCAGCAGACAGACGAACCCCGGAAGAGGTGAACCTAGGTTCCCTCCCATCCTCTCTCACATCCCATCAAAGAGCTGGTGCATTCTGGGAAGGCGGGGTATGGTTAGACTCAGAACAGAGAACTCTCTGGGGCTCAGCCTGCTGACCTGTACAGGAATAGAGAGGAACATATACCGTCTCTGGCTGGCCCTATCTTCACTGTCAACTGGATTTAGAGTCTCCTAGGAGATGTTCTCTGGGCGTGGCTTTGAGGGTATTTCCAGAAATAACTAATTGACCAAAAAAAAAAAAAAAAAAAAAAAAAAAAAAGGCTTCATCCTGAACATGGGCAGTGCCAGCCCCTGGTCTGGGGCCTTGCATTGAATAAAAATGGGAAATCAAAATATTAAGCATGGGGGTGCAGCATGCTTGCCGGGGGTGCAGCATGCTTGCCTAGTGTGCATGAAGCACCGGGTTCAATCCCCTGCCTTGTATAAACTGGGTAGGGTGGCACACATCTGTAATCCCAGCTCTCAGGAGGTAGAGGCACAAGGCTCAGAAGCTCAAGGCCATCCTCAGCTACATAGTAAGTTTGAGACCAGTCTGGGCTACATGAGACCTGGTCTTCAAAAAAGAAAAAGAAAAAAGTAAAGGAGAAGGTCAAGCTGAGCACCAGTGTTGACTACTGTTTCCCTCTCTACTGAGATGTGAGGAGGCGAGAAATCTTAGCTGCAAGCTCCTGTCTCCATAGAGTCACCTACCGCCATGACTTCCCACCATAATGGACTGTAGTCCCTCAGACCATGAGCCAAAACGAACCCTTCCTCTCTTAAGTTGCTTCCGTCAGATTTTTTTTTTTTAATCACAGCAACATGAACAATTGCTAATACAAGAAGCTCATGGCCAGAGCAGGATTTTAACCCATTCTAGCCCCCTGGACTTACCTTCTTTTGTATTGCTCTAGGTCCTCCATATTTGTGAGTCTCCAGTGGGTCTCATCACAGTGTGAAATGTCCCTACAGTACCACAAACTCATCCCCACCCTCCTTCCCGGTAGCTTAGGCCACCGAGTACCTCCTCTTCCTCTGTCATACAGGCTAGAGCATGCAGAGGTGCCAAACAGGTAGCCATGGAATCTCACCAAGGGGGTAGTTTTCACTGTCTCAGACATGGCATTTATGATGGTCTAAATGAGGTGTCCCACATAGTCTCAGGCATTGGAATACTTGGTTCCCAGTTGGTGACACTGTTTTGGAAGGCTTGGGTGTGGCCTGATTGGAAGAATTTTGTCACCAGAAGTGGGCTTTGAGAATTTAAAAGAGTCTCACCATTTTGAGTTTGGTTTCTCTGCTGCATGCATGGGTTCAAGATGTGAGTGCTCAGCTTCCGTTCCGGCAGCCATCATGGACTCTTAAACCCTTTAGAACTGTAAACCCAAGTAAACACTTCCTCCTGTAAGTTGCCTTGGTCATGATGTTTTACGACATCAATAGAAAAGTAACTAATAGAGTGTCCACGTGGTAACAATGCTGGCTGTCCCTGAGCACACAAGGTGAAGGGCCCCTTGAAGGGCCCCCTGGTTCCCCCAAAGCAGTATCTACCCAGTGCCATGCCTGGCTCCCAGGGCCTTGTGCTACACAGAGAGAAAACCCTACCACCCAAAGGCAACACCAATTACACACCATAGGGGGGGAAAAATCACCATTTTCCAGCCTGCCTGTGGCAGGATTTATTTTTAAAGCACTGGTATTTATAGCTGGATGTCAACATTAGCCATGGTGCTTAAGTTGCCTACAAATGTCAAGGGCAGCCTCCTGAGGAAGCGTGGCTGCCATAGGGAGCAGACACAGAGCTAGCTAGCTATCCCCTCCTCTCCTCCTCGGGGAATCAAGGATCCTGTGCTGTGACTGCCCTGCTTGAGCCAAGGCATGAAGGAAACATGGCTTCCCTTGGCAGGTCTTCAATATGACGGCTTGGAAAGCCACGTCGGAGCCTCTGTTATAATAGTGGTAATGGAACAGGAGACATTTTTTGTGCACAGGTGCATGCATACATAGGTTCTGAGTCCACACCTTCAGCCATGGGAGGGAACACATCAGGCTATTTGTGTTCAGTATGCATGGCTTCCTGTCCCATCCTACATCAGATTTACTCACCACAATGAGAAGTCATGAGACTTCCAGAAATTAAAATCTATTCTCACCGAAAGTAGCTTAGTATCTCTAACTGGGGGGAAGGAAATAGGTAGCAATCCTAAAGAGTCTCCCTGTGGGCTGCTGGGATGGTTCATCAGTTAAAGGCGCATGCCACCAAGACTTATGACCTGGGTTCAATTTCTGAAACCCATGTGGTAGAAGGAGAGAATCAACTCCCACCAAATTGTCCTCTGACCACCTACATGCTCCCCATGGCACATGAGTTCATACACACACAAACACACATTATACAATAAAGTAAATAAATAAGGTGTAAAAATTAAAATCTCTGTGGCCAGTATTTCTCTATTCCATCTATCCCCCCCAAGGGGCCCTGAAAACCAAGGATAATGAAACCATCACTCAAGTATGGAAAAACTCCTCTCAGTATAATTCACATCCCACATCAGTGGTTCCCAACCCCCAGGGCCAGGGATAGAAGCCAGGAATTGGGAAGGGGGAAAGCAAAGTGAACCAGACTGCCTTCAAATGCTGCTTGTAGCACACATTAGCCAGATGTGTGCGCCAGCACAAGGGACACGTTTCTCTGGGCCTTGATTTTTCTTGTTTGCTTCACCAATCAATCAGGAGCCATCAGGGAAGCAGTATCTAGTGTCTTTAGCTAAATTAAGTGATCAGGGTTAAAACAAATGGTGTGGCAGTGTTTGGAAACAGAAAAGTGTATGGGAAAAAAAAACAGTGTGTGAACGTGGCCATTGGAATAATTAGCCACAGACTGATGTCAAACAAAGCATAAGACAGGTCTCCTTCACTTACTGAACATCAGGTTCACACCATCACACTTGGAAGGCAGCGTGAGCTGTAAGGTCATAGAATTCAGACAACCATGACCACCAGACAACTGACAGATGAGTCACATTGACAGACACAAATGCCCAGCCCAGCCTGCCATCAGCTTCCCAGCATCAGGCTGGATGGGTCAATTCCTCCTTATGTTCCATTCAGCAGTGAGTGAAGATATCTCCCAGTGGTTGGTGAGGATGTCAATGCGAGTGCTCAGCTTCCGTTCCGGCAGCCATCATGGACTCTTAAACCCTTTAGAACTGTGGGGTCCTCTGCACTAAGGACCCCATGGTCACCATGAACTGTTTCTAACACAAAGTGATTGCCGAGTCTAGCTGCCTGTCCCTAAGATGCCTGTCACCGGGCATGGTCCCTAAGTCTAGCAAAAACTCATGCCAAAGCCCGTAACATTCTAACTCTGCCCCGACTCTTACTGCTGTCTCCAGCCATGAGGAGCTCCTGTGGCCTCCACCTTGAGCTCAGATTCTGATCATGACCTCCTCTCCTCCTGATGGGCACGGCCACCATTTCCTGACTGGATTGCCCTTCATTCCTGATCCCTGCTTTGTTGTGGAATATTACTTTAACAGGGCAAAGATGTGTTACATGTATTTATGCTGCAGATTATTATTTTAGCTGTGTCAAGCTGTGTTACATTTGTTTATGCTGCATTTGTTTAACTATGTAAAGATGTGCTGCTGTTGCACCTTGCCTGCCTAAGGCACCTGATTGGTCTAATAAAAAGCTGAGCAGCCAATAGCTAGGCAGGAGAGGGGTAGGCGGGGCTGGCAGGCAGAGAGAATAAGTAGGAGGAGAGATCTAGACTCAAGAGAGAAGAAGAGGAGAGGTGAGAACGAGGGAGAAAAAAGAGGGAGATGCCCAAGGCCAGTCAGGCAGCCACCAGCCTGCAGACACAGAGTAGGACAGACAGACAGAAAGCTTAAAAGCCCTGAGGCAAAAGGTAGATAAAGAGAAACAGGTTAATTTAAGTCAAAAGAGCTAGCCAGAAATGAGCCCAGCTGCTTGGTGGCCCTAAAGAAAAAGCCTGGGGGCGGGTGCTGGAGAGATGGCTCAGCAAGTCAAGAGCACTGACTGCTCTTCCAAAGGACCCTGGTTCAATTCCCAGCACCCACATGGTAGCTCACAACTGTCTGTAACTCCAGTTCCTGGAAACTCAACACCCATGGCAAAACACCAATGTACATGAAATAAAAATAAATAAATTTTAAAAAAGAAAGAAAGAGCCTGGTATACTACTTTCCTTGCCAACTGACATCAGATAGAGCTCGGGTCCACTCACTCAGCCCTCAGGAGCGGCTGTGATAAACAGCGTTGGAGGTGCCCAGACCCCACTGCACCTGTGCACCTGGTGACAGGATGTCCTCTCCATCCTTTGGGACCTTGCCAGCCTAGAACCTGTTTTGGCCTCCAGAATATGGTGTCAGAGCCAGCCTTGTGGCAGATTCCAGCTTGTCCTTGTGGGGACACGACTGTTTCTATTCTGCTTCGTCTTCCATGCCATTGGCCAGACCTCACACATAACTGGAGGACAGAGAGCCAAGAGCTAGATAGGAGTTAAGTGGTCATCAGTGCAGAGCAGGCTGGCCCAGCTGCCTCCAGACATGAGCAGTAGCCTTGGCTGGACACTGAGGTCTTCCAGCCAAGCCCAGTCATGCTGAGAAGCAGTTTCACCCACCTGGACTGGAGAGCACCAAATGGATGGCTAAAAAATGAATTGTTGTAAGCCACCAAGCTTGGGACAGTCCACACATGGTGCTACTGTAATAGTAAGAAGCAGACTTGGCATCCCAAGACTCTGAGGACAAAAAACCTAAACTTCTCGGGCTCCCCACACTTCTTCTACATGAGAGTGCTATCCTGTTGATATTGACAAGGCCCCTTCCCTTGTCTCACTTGGAAACATCTCCCTCTGCATATGAAGGTTCCAAGCACACTTCTAAGATGATCCCATCATCCTACCCGTGGGTTTTCCTTCAGAGCACCATCACCCATTACCGAGGGAGACTATGTGTCCCATGCACTTGTTCAGCCTGCTGTTGCAGTACAAGGTGACGGTCACTACCCAGTGGCATCTGTGAGTGGCCACATAGTACCCTCACAGACCATGGTACCACTGAGAAATCTTGCTTTGTAGAGTTATCCCTTGACAAGGACACTAGGGACCCGGCATTCCCCAAAAGATAGGGTAGGTGAGCACACAGTCTCCTTACACAAGCTACTGTCCCCAAAGGAAAGTGGACAACCTCTCATGGTGTTTTAAGTGACATGGACTTTGGGGGACGGGAGCATCATAGGCTCCCTTCTCCAATCTCCACCATTAAGATGCTTCTCAGATTCTCCCTGTGTGGGGGCAACCTGGCCTGACCCGCTCCCCCCAAGTTTTCCTGCTCACAGTTCGAAAGGGAGCCTCAAAAGCCGAATGCTGCCTTTGGTTGTCCTTCCCTTTACTTGATTCCCTGCCCTGGTGAGGTTTTTTTGTTTGTTTGGTTTTGGGTGTTGTGTTTTGATTTTTTGTTTTGGATTTTCAAGACAAGGTTTTTCTGTGTAGCCCTGACTGTCCTGAAACTCACTTTGTAGACCAGGCTGGTATCGAACTCACAGAGATCCACCTGCTTCTGCCTCCCAAGTGCTGGGATTAAAGTCATGCACTACCATTGCCAGGCTCTGGTAAGTTTTTATTATCAACTTAATCATGGTAAGATCTAAACAGGAGTCTCAACTGAGAGAGGGCCCAGCTCAGGCCCTATGCGAAGAGAATTGTCTGCATTGTTGATTGACATGGGAGGACCCAGCATACTGTGAGCAATGCCACCCCTAGGCAGGTAGTCCTGGTTTGAATAAGGAAGCTAGCTGAGTACAATCCAAAAGAGCAACCCCATAAGCGGCACTCCTCCATGGTTCCTGTCTCAAGTGCTTACCCAGATTTCCCCAAAAGACACTGTGACCTAGAAGTATAAAATGAAATAAATCCTTTTCCCTCAAGTGGCTTTTGGTCATGGTGCTTTCACAGCAACAGAAAACAAAGTAGAACACCCCCTCCCCAAAGAAAGGGACAGTGTTGCCAAAGAGTGCCCGCCGAGGTGCTCAGCATCTCACCCATCACTTCAAGTAAGGAAAATCCATTCCTGGCTCCAGGCTTCATCATCGTCCTTAATAAACTACAGCTCCTTTCTCCCAAAGGGTGGGAATTGTGGAATGGTTCCCATCTCTGTTTACATCCAGTCTCCCTGGATACTTGGAGCCAAGTTAGACTCTGGGAGAAGCCACGTCTTCCTCGGTCGCTCTCTACCATCTTCATTATTTATTTATTTATATTATTGTTGTTGCTGTTACTACCACTATTATTTACGTGTGTGTGTGCGCATATCTGTGGCGTATAGGTGAGGGTACACGCTGCTGTGGTACGTGAGGGGACAACCTTTTGAGACTCCTCTCCTTCCATGTGGGGTACGAAAATCAAGCTCGAGTTTTCAGGCTTGGCAGCAAGCTCCCTAACTCCTGAGCCGCCTCTCAGGCCCTGTAGCTCATTTGTTTGAGACAGGCTCTCTTACTTAACCTAGAGCTCACTGATTGCTTTAGACCACTGGTCAGCAAGCTCCAGGGACGCCCCCACCCCCCAATCTACTCTCGGTCCTTACTCTCCAGCTCAGGGGTTCCAGGTGCGCTCTGCCACACTGGGTTTTGTTGTGGGTGCTGGGGATCCAGCCTCAGGTCCCTAAGCTCGTGTACCAAGCATTCCACTGAGTGAGCCAGCTCCCCAGCTTCCAATTAGTCTATTTTTGAGATGTATTTCTTTTTATTTCATGGATGTGTGTTTCATTTGCATGTATGGACATGCACTATGTGCCTGCTTGGTATCCAGAGAGCCCAGAAGAGGGTGCCAGACATCCCCGGAACTAGAAGTAGGTAAAGTTATAAGCCACCGCATGGGTGCTGGGAACCAAACCTGGGTCCTCTGCAAAAGCAGCAACTGGTCTCAACTGCTAAGCCACCTCGATGGCCCCAGCCAGTTATTATTTTAAAAGCATGGGAATCAAGAGGGATTCCGGGCAAAGAGCAGGCCACCTGACTGGCCTCACCCACAAGAGGGACTCCAATCCATTTGTGTGTTACTCTCACTGGAGTCTTACAAAAAAAGTGTCCGCCCCCCCCACCCCCAGTCCTCTGCCCCACCTCCCCGTTCTGCTCAGGTCGGCTTCCTGAAGATTCTGCTTCGAAGGAAGCAAGAATCAGATGTGTGAACAGTAGAGGATGTGGTTTTGGGACCCTGGTGCCCACTGTCCCTCCAACCAGTACCTCAGCTTCTCGGCCGGCCCAGCTGGTGTCTGGGAACAGGCCCATCTCAGTACTGCCAGCATTTGGTGTGGGATAATTCTCTGCTTTGGGTCCTGACCTGCACGGCAGGAGGTTTGGCCTACCTTGGCATACCACCGCTAGTGTGGCTCCCTTTCCTATACC
This sequence comes from Peromyscus californicus insignis, assembly GCF_007827085.1. NCBI lineage: Eukaryota > Metazoa > Chordata > Mammalia > Rodentia > Cricetidae > Peromyscus > Peromyscus californicus. The sequence goes on from NW_026294540.1 coordinate 19,140,680, forward strand.
AACCAACGTGCCTCTGGCATCACCACGTGACTCCTGGGTTTCTTCCGAGAATGACCAATCTAAACTGTCCCTCCTGGTCACGTCCATGAGTGAGCTCCAGATAGCCAGGATACAAGGCTCACCCTCCATTAACTCTACCAGATACTTTCTTTGTTACAAAGAGAGATGAGCCAGGGGGCGGGCAGCCTGTGTCCTGAGGCATGTCTGGTGGGTGGAGGCAGCAGCTTAATGACTGATGTGGTACTTGCTCTCTCTCTCTCTCTCTCTCTCTCTCTCTCTCTCTCTCTCTCTCTCTCTCTCTCTCTCTCTTCAGTGCCTCCTGAACCGGAAGCCCACAGAGGAGTCAGCTACCCAGGGTAGCTTGGGGATGTCTCCATCAGGGTGCTGTGTGGGCATAGGCTTCTTGTGAGTCTCCAAATGAATTGGCACTGGGCTCCAAGTGCTGCTTGATCTGAAGTGTGGCTGTGAGGGCCACACCAGAAAAAAAGCAAAGAACCAAAGGCCAGGAGGGCTGGAGATGACCCACCCTATGTTTCTGCCTTAGTTCGGGTTTCTTTTTTTTTTTTTTTTTTTTTTTTTTTTTGGTTTTTCAAGACAGGGTTTCTCTGTGTAGCTTTGCGCCTTTCCTGGAACTCACTTGGCAGTCCAGGCTGGCCTCGAACTCACAGAGATCCACCTGCCTCTGCCTCCCGAGTGCTGGGATTAAAGGCGTGAGCCACCACCGCCCGGCTAGTTCGGGTTTCTATTGCTGCATCAAAACACCATGACCAAAAAAGCAAGCTGGAGAGGAAAAGGTTTATTCGGCTTACACTTCCACACTGCTGTTCATCACCAAAAGAAGTTAGGACAGGAACTTAAACAGGACAGGAGCCTGGAGTCAGGAGCTGCTGCAGAGGCCATGGAGGGGGTGCTGCTTATTGGCTTGCTCCTCACGGCTTGCTCAGCCTGCTTTCATATAGAACCCAGGATCACACCAGCCTAGGGGTGGCCCCACCCACAGTGGTCTGGGCCCACCCCCATCAGGCACTACTTAAGAAAATGCCCTACAGCCAGCTGGGTCTTATGGAGGCATTTTCTCAATTGAGGTTCCCTTTCAGATGGCTCTAGCTTGTGGTAAGTTGACACAAAACTAGCCGGCACAGTATCCTCCTAACATCTCATGATCAGAAGTTAACATATTTTGAACACCACAAAGGCAACAAAAAAGCTAAAGAATTCACTCATGTCATGCTGGGACAATAGCAAAGCCATCCTTCTATTACTTACAGATGGGGGTTCTGTCCACATCAGGCATTTGTGGGCAGCACCCTGTTGGCGCTGATCCACCTCAATAGAAGGGAAGGCTGCTGTTCTAACCATAGCAAGAGCAGTTACAGACCCTCCTTTAGAAACCTCTGTGAACAATAGGAAACTCGTGGAGATCAGAAACCTGCGAAGATGCCTCTGGTCTTAGCTAAAGCGTTCCCATTTTCACCTCATGGTGCGGAGCTGTGTTTAGCAACCTCAGAAATGGAATGCATAGTCAGGGTGGCTTCCAGAAGCATGGTCCGCCACTGTTGCATTTTACAGGCTTTTCTGAGCCTCTTGGGAGAGTAGTCGCCACCCCCCAGCCCCCGCCCATCGTTGGCTGCCGAAGGGTCGCCACAGTACATGAGGCCGTCCTACCTTCAGGACCTGTTCCAAGTTCTCCAGTTTGGCTCGGAGCTGGAGTTTCTCCTTCACAGTGAATCAAGCTCTCCTCTCAGGTCACCACGGAGAGCCAGGCATGTTCAGCCTTCACCTGTGAGCAGAAGGACAGGAGGCGTGAAGGCCGTTAGGACCTACCCAGAATGGGAGGGGGTACCACAGTGGTCCCCTCCAGCTCCTCTGCAATCTCTTCTGGAGTGGTAGAGAGCCTAGAGTCTTTCTGGACAGACTGCCTGGGGATGTTCATACAAGTCAGGGCCACCAGGCACCCAGAGGTGACATTCCTTCCTGCCCTTTCCCACCTCCACCACACCCACAGTGAATGGTTCCAACTTGGAATGAGACCCAGTCCTGGTATATGGGCAATACTCTATCCCCTAGATTTATGAATTGGCTGGGGAAGCCCTGTGACCCTTGTGTAAAAACCTGGTTAAAAAAAAAAAAAAAAAAAAAAAAGGAGACCTTCTTCTTAGTGGACCTGGGAAGTTGGGAAGAAGGGCTAGAACTCTTGTGTAATTTGCCACCATAAGAGAAGAAGAACAGGTCTTGGATGAAGTCAATGAAAGGACACAGGGCCAAGACACACAGAGGGAAAATGCTTGAGGACCTAGATCCAGCTGTACCTGAAGCTGTTCATCTTTCTATCCAAGTTACTTGGGTCAATTGGAGTCATTTTCTGTCCCTTATACCGGGAAAATCCTAATAGATAAGAAAGTGTTACCCAGACTGTCCGCAAGGACTAATTCTTCTGTCTAAAACTTGCCCAGTATTGACATTGGATGAAAATGGCACACACACACACACACACACACACACACACACACACACTTCTCTCTGTCTATTGTTGTTTCTCTAAAGCAGGTCAGGGCATGTCACTGATGAGAGAAGTCCCTGCACTGAGCTCCTATAGATTTTTAGGAGGAAACAACATATTCTAACCCAAAGGCAGACTTCTAGCTCCCTTCCCTCCTCCCCAAATGTTGGAACAGACTGTCACAAAGCCGTGTTTTCCACCTCCAAAAATCCTCATTGTCTTAGAGACATCATAAGCTACAAGACCTTTACTCAGCTAGACAATGCCCTGACTCCAAGAGAAAGCAGGCAGGATGTGGCACTCCTGGTGGTTACAGGGGCTGCTACTGGGGGGGGGGGGCGGTCACGGGGATGTCTGGTATGCAGAAGCTCATGCAAATCATTTTGTCGCCACCTGAGGCCCCTGGCAACCAACTCGGAAGAAGATGTCACAATCTACTTCAGTCAACTGGTCCTCACGCTTAAACCTCAACCCCAGGGCACAGGTTTGCTGGAAGCTGCCACGTTTCATGTTCCCACTTGTCAAGAGAGTAAAGGGATGAGGCGGGGCGGGATGGAGGGGATTTTGAGCACTCAGAAATTGGTCTCATCTGGAGCCCAGTATGGCTTTATGAAATGTTTTCAAGCCCAGTCTTTCCTGCTAGAAACTTCCTGGGGTTTTCATCAAAATCAAAGTCAAATCCAGACTCCCCAGAAGTAGGAGCTTCTACATGGTCTACCTCTCTTTTGCTGGTCTGGCCTGGGCTGTCACATGCTGAGGAATCAGGCCCATTCCCACCCCTGACCTTTCTCACTTCGGGACTCCATGACCTGCCATGATATACCTTACCCATCCTGCACCACTCCCATCCCAGTCCAGCCCTGTGATTGAGCAGAGCCCCTCTGGCAGGCTGCCCTACCCACAGAAGGTAATGAAAGCCTCGCCCTACCACCTGCCTCCACCCACTCCCAATTTGCCACACTCCTTTTTTTCCAGGACTTTGCAGTGTGGGTGATGATCCCGCACAGAAGCTGGCTCCTGCTGAATGTCACTGGAGCTGTCCCCAGAAAGCACCCTGTGTTGCTTCAGCTTGTCGTCAGAGAGCATTCTATGTCAGACCTTGTGGGATCAGTTATCCCAGATCTTAGACTGACGGAGACACAGGTGAGGGCCCTACCTAGCCTCACCCCTGTTGCCCTGAAGGCTCTGCACCCCAACTCCCACCCCATAGCTGTTGACCCTCTGTTCTGTAAGCACCCAGTCTTCATAAGGACCCTGACTCAGTCTCCTCCTTTGCTTTATCAAGGGCTTAGGACTCTGCTTCACCCTACAGCTAGGACTCAGAAATCCACGTGGTGCAGTCCCCAGTGGCACTGAAATCCAGTGACAATGACTGTCTTGAGCACAAAACTATATAAGAAAGGCTCTGGCTGGTCCTCTTCCAGCCAGATACAGTGCTCGGACTGGGGAAGACCACCCTGGAACCATGTCCCGGAAGCCACTGCCCACGCAGGGCAGAGCAGGGCAGGATTTGCACTCAGGTTCCTCACTAGTTGGCAGCCCCACCCAGGACACGCCTCTCAAGTATCCACGAACACACTGCATTAGTCAGAGGCCTGACTCCTATTTCTGCTGGGAGAAGAGGGGGTGGGGCACTGGAGCTGACAGGTGGGACTCTGTCAAGTGGCCCTTGGTTTCACGGGAAAGGACACAGACCTGTCGTCTCTACATGCAGGCACTCTGAAACCTGCTGCCCCCTCAGGGCCAGGGAGTAGAAGAGATCCGACTGGCAAGAGCTCAGGGCACACCAGGAACCTTAGCACTTTGGCTCACAGGTCCCAGCAGAGCCCAGCCCATGGGGTGGGGGTGGGGGGAGGGAGGTGAGAATGGAAGGAAGAACAGATGTGTGTCTGTCCAAAGGTATGAGGCTCACAGCCCACATTTCTATGACCATAAAGGACCCCCATGTTGCCGTCAGGGATGTGCTTGGCCTAGAATGTTCCTGCAAAAGAGAAGCACTCAAAGCCACAAGGCACCCAGAGAGACCTCCCCGGGACAGACAGTACAGGATCCAGATGGCCAAAGGATAAGGCCATACCGCTCTCCTTTGTCCCAAACATAAAGAGGTCTTGAGGTCTCTGCACATATGCAAGTATCTATGGAACAAAACAGGAAATAAAAACTTAGCCTGTCAAATCCTAAATGTCTGTGTGTCGTCCTCACACACTTCCATAATGTTCTCAATTAAACTACTGCCTCCATTTTTCATACTGGCATTCGATAGTTGGATGTGGATTCTGCCAACAGGGTCACTGGATTTACAGATTGAAACTCAAAAAGTCCTTGGGCTATAGATTAACTGATACAACACCAGTCTTGGGGACTTGGCACCCCCAGGCTTGCATGCTACCCCGTCAGGCAGACAAAACTCACTCGGCAACGCTAGCCGCCGGGTGTCTGCTCGAACATTTCCAGTTCACAGCTGATTCTAGAGGGAGCCACAAGGTGCCTGGCAGGGAGAGATGCAGAACACTTAGCCACAGCTACCCGAAGCAAATCTCAACCTGCCATGGGACAGCTGTCCCCGCCTGGGGGCAGCTCCCAGCTCTGTCTAGCTCAGCCAATGAAGAAATTAGAATTAGTTTGTGAGAGCAGTAAACAGGTGACTTTGCAAGCCTCGAGGCATTGGGGACATTTTCTGTACTGTGTCCCAGATTTCCGGGCTCAATGCTCCTTCCTCCGCAAGGCTGTCCGCCAGAGGGACTTTGGCGCAGTGTTTAATAGTCTGGACCACATCTGGAACTCAGAATCTATCAGCTCTGCTTAAGCTTAGGAAGAGTGGGGGCCACACATCTCCTCTCATCCATAATTAATATTGCTCTCTTCCTAGGGGCTACTAAAAAGCAGATTGCAACTCCAGGCAAGAACCTAAGAAGGGAAAGAGTGGACCCCTGAAGTCTCCCCGGGAGCCAGGTTTGTATAGACAAGCCCCTTCCCACTGTGAATCAGATGTAACATTCACTGTTGTCCTGGGACTTCCCAGCTACTTGAGGACACAAGATGCTCAGCCCACGGGCAATCTGGTGAGCTGATGTCTCCCATGGAAGGCTCTAAGCCTGCAAGCTAGCTCACCCAGAACTGGGAAGAGAACAGAGCCCGGCCAGGCTGGCAAGGGGGTGGGACAGATCTGGGAACATCTCTGCCAGCCTGCTGTTCCTGTCTGGGGCCCTGTGAGTCACCAGGCTCCTCTGACATCCCTGCAAAGCAGCTTAGGGAAGGCACTCTCCCTTGGCACCTAGAAGCCTACTCAAAGATTTATCTTTTTTTATAATTTTAATTATATGTATGTGTGTCTGTCTATGTGTGAGAATATACACATGAGTGCAGGTACCCCTGGATACCGGAGGCATCAGATGTCCCTTGGAGGCTGGAGTGACAGGTGCTTGTGAGCTGCCTGATATGGGTGCTGGGAACTGAACTCAGGTCCTCTGCAAGAGCATTAAGTGCTTAACTCTGAGCCATCTTTCCAGGCCCCTAACAGCTTTTTTTAAAAAGGGAATTCTGGGAAGAGGCCCATAAGTCTCTGGCCTTAAGGAAAACACAAAGCTGAACTAAGTCCTATTTTTTCAGAAATAGGGATGCCCAGAGGGTGGGCCAAGAGGTTGCCTTGGAGCCCATACTGTGACTGCTTCTGGGGAGTGCTGGCTTGGCCAGAAACCCACCCCATCCCACCAAGGCTGGGGGGGGGGTGTTGAAAGGGAGGAATAAAGCTAGCCCATGGACCAGCTCCCCACCAGCCCTATCATTCTATATCCAGTGCTTAAAACGAATGTCCCCATCAATTGCTGTGACTCCTGGGCTGAGAAGGTCACGGAGCCTTCTCCTGTGTGCATCCTTGGTGTGTCTGTGCCTGTGTTTCTTTGAAGAAGAGCTGCTTTGAAGTAGAGAAGCTGATGGGAACAGGGGAAAGGGCACTAACTGGAAAGCACATTCATTTTTAAAATGTGATTACAATATCCACGACGCCACCTCAACTATTTTCAAGTCCAGTGATACTAAATGAGCTGGCTTCTCCCCACCCCCCCACGACTGCCACCCATGTCTAGACCTCTGACTCCTTAAACAACAGCTCCCAACCTCTACTCCCTTGGACCTAGGGAGTATTTTCTGTCTCACATTTGACTACTCCAGGGACCTCATTTAAGTAAAATCAAAACCGGACCTATAATCATAGCTATTCAAGAAGAATAGAAACCCAGTCTTGAAAATAAAGAGGAGGAGGAGGAGGAGGAAGAGGAAGAGGAAGAGAAAGAGAGAAAGAAAGAGAGAGAGAAAAGAAGAGAAGAGAAAAGGAAAGGAAAGAAAAGAAAAGAAAAAAAGAGGGGGTTGATAGCTCAAAGCCTGCCTGATAAACCTGTCTCAAGATGAAAAATAAAAAGAGGGCTGGTGGTGTGGCTCAGTAGTAGACGCTTGCCCAGCATGCACAAGGTCCTTGGTTCTGAACCCCCAAACTTCAAATAAGCAAACAAATAAAAAGTTCAATTGTTCAGTATCCATCATTTTGTGGCTGGCCTCCCCGGATGTCCCCCAGGTCCACCCATGCTGTGGCTCATATTGGAATGGCCTCTCATTATGGATGAACATAGAACAGAGCCAAGTCAGGCTGGTGTGGGGGTGGGAAAGGTCTGGGCACACCCCTGCCAGTGTGCTGTCACCGTCTGTACCCTGTGAGTCACCAGGCTCCTTTGACACCCTGCAAAGCAGGGCGGGGGAGGGGGACAATCACTCAGCACCTCAAAGCCTGTTTAAAGGAGCAGGGAGAACAGGCATCAGGAGCAGAAGTTTCTGGTCTTTAGGAAAAGTCAAGCTGGGTTACCTATGAGTTCCTTGTGCGTCTTTTATCATCAGGGGATACATGGGTTCCTTCCAGCTTTAGCCCACTGTAAGTTTATACCACGGGCACACCAACACAGGTCTGAGACCCTGCTTTTGATTCGTTTGGCTACACACTCTGTGATCATGTAACCGTCAACTTGACAGAATCCAGAATCCCCTGGCAGATGGGCCTCTGAGCATACCTATGGGGGAGGGGTGTGAATCTGATTTAGTTAACTGATCTAGGAAAACTCATCTCAATTACAGCTGGGACTAATCCCTGGGCAGATCCTGGTCTATGTATGATAGAGAAAGAGAACTGGATCCTGGCATGCCGTCATCCCTTGCTCTCTGCTTCCTGACTGTGGATGCGACATGACCAGCTGCCTCAGACTCCTGCCAGTGTGTCTTCCCCTGCAACGGTGGACCATCAAATAAACCCTCTCTCCCTTAGGTTGCTTTTGTCAGAGTGTGTTACCACAGCAGCAAATAAAGGAACTAACATAGACCCCAAGTGGGATTGCTATGTAAGTCCTAACTAAATTCTGGCAGGACATCCAGCCCACTTTCCCCACTGGCTGCCCAGTACCATCAGCAATGTACAGGGATCTCTACCCTCAATGACACTGTAATTTCTTGACAGGAAAAAAAAAAACTCACATTTTTAACATTTTATTTCATATGGAGTTGTACATGTGAGTGCAATGTCCATCAAGACCAGAAGGGGGCGACAGATCATTTGGAGCTGGAGTTACAGGCTGTGAGCCAGATGACATCAGTGCTGGGAACTGAACTCAGATCCTCACTCAGTTCACACTGTTAATCACTGAGCCATCTCTCTGGTCCCAAACTTTTTCTTTTGAGGGACTTTTACATACAAGTGCTCTACCATAGAGCTATATCCTTAATCCAAAACCACACTTTTAAAAACACCCTAAGTGGGGGCCGGGCGGTGGTGGCGCACGCCTTTAATCCCAGCACTCGGGAGGCAGAGCCAGGCGGATCTCTGTGAGTTCGAGGCCAGCCTGGGCTACCAAGTGAGTTCCAGGAAAGGCGCAAAGCTGCACAGAGAAACCCTGTCTCGAAAAAACCAAAAAAAAAAAAAAAACAAAAAAACAAAAAAAAAACAAAAAAAAAACACGCTAAGTGGAAAGACTTGCACACAGATGCCAAACAGCTAGTTTGGCTATTCCTTGTCGTATAGTTAGGTGAAACTGTGATATCAGTAACTCAAAACCATCTGGTCGGGGCTTGGGGTGTGGCTACTGGTGGTGTGGCTCCGTGGTAGAGCCCTTGCCTAGCCTGTACAAGGCCCATTTCCCCAAACTGAAAAGAACAAGAATGTTTAAAGCCTGCCCTGGTGGGCAGGCTTGTCATTCTGAATCTCAGGAGGCTAAAGCATGGGGACAGTGAGTTCTAGAACCATCTGATGCTCATTATGAGACACGTACTCTAAAAAAAAAACCAAAACTCAAAAGCGCCAATCCACTACTCAATTAATACCAAAGGGTTCTTCGTAATCCACATGCTAGAGGCTCACCCATGGAGGTGACAGCAAAGACCAGACCAGAGGAGACAGACAGACAGGCACAGCAGTGAAGATATGCCACACTGAGAAAGGACTGACAGACTAAAAGACGTAAAAACCAGGTGATACAAGGTCCCATACGAGGAGAGGAGAGGCGAGCCTTCAGGCTGGTGGCGGGCAGCTTTGTGGGAAGACTTTGGGGCTTCGGCAGCTGGGGCTTTGGGAAGAGGAGAGGGTAGGGCATTCTGAGCCCAGAAACTATTTGGAGTTGAGACCAGATTGAGGTTCCAAGATGCAAAAAAAAAGTTGGGGTGGCTGAAGCTTGGTGAATGAGGTGGAATGGCAGATACTAAGGTCACACAAGGTCACCAGAACTTCGTGTATTTATGGGAGGCCCAGGAGGGAGTGCATCGAAGAACCCGAGATCACTCCATCTGCTACAGGGGTCACGGCAGGATGGCAAGCAGGGAGGTAGAGAGGCTAATTAAGAAGCCATTTTTGAATCTGGGTAAGCAAAAAACAGTAGCCTGGCATGAATGCCAGCAGCTATGGAAGCCAGGTGCAGAGCTAGATAGAAGATGGAAGACCAGGCCAAATTCAGGATGGTTCATTGCACTCTGGTTGGGGCGTCTGACTCAGTGTCTGGTCGATGTCTAGGTAGAGGTTCATATTTGAGAGACTGTTGGGTGATTCAGCAGGCTGGGGTCTCGGGCCAATTTGGCTGGGTAGGGTTTGTCCATCCACATGCCCTCCCTTCCCTGTGACTCCTCCCAAACCCTCCTGAGATATCCCAAAGTGGGTTAACAGTAGCATTATTACCTGGTCATGCTGCTGGGTCCTCGAGGGAAGGCCTTTCCAGGGGCCTCAGATGACACTCCCTCTACACATCAGTCTTCAGTTCATCTTTCTGGAAAAGAAGGAAAAGGCATGGTAAGATGAGGCAGAGCCTGGGGACACAAAGTTCTGGTTTAGAGACTAGATCTAGGTTTGGTGGTTCTGATGACCTGTACTATGATGTCATACGAACATGGAGCTCCTTTTGGTGCTGAGGGGTCACAGCTCTGCCATCCAGTCTTCTAGTAGCTGTAGGAAGGTCCAACTTATTTCCCTTATTAAATTTCATTTCACTGGGTACCATGGCTGCATTTGGTGTTGCCAGGGATGGAGGGGGGGTGAAGGCAAGACTTCAAGGCAGGAGACATGACTCCAAAACAACACCAGGCAAAGAGAAAGACATGTCACCTCCTCTTCCTACTACTGCAGTGTTTCCAAATCAGTCCAGTCATGAACCAGCAGCTCTTAGGGGCCTCTGACAGCATTAGTCCCCAGGGCAAGGAAGTCAGCTACAGAAAGAAGCGATGATAAATAACCAACACACCAGCCAAGAAAGAGCTGAGTCCTGGGCAGTGACGTTGAAGAACCCGGCTAGTGACAGATAGGAATGAATGAGGGAGGAAGCCAGGTTAAGCCGGAGTATGGCTAAGCAGCAAGGTTATCAGTGTGTCACTATAAGCATATGGCTCACCCTCACAGAAGCCAGAGTAGACATGGGAAGGGGTGCTCATGCAGCTGCTTAAGACTTCAACGTGGCTGCTTAAGCTGCATGGGCTCTGGTGTTCTCTGTGGGAGCAGAGTACACAGGCAGTTCTGATGTGCATCTGTTGTAACACCCGGGGACATCTATTGTAACACCTGGGGCAAGTAACCAGCACTCACCCTTATCCTAGCAAACTCTTAGACAGCAAGATGTACCCTAAAAGGCATTGTAGGCAATACTAGAGGGGACCAGGGCTGTCTACTCAGGGAAATGAGCATCACTCTGGTTACACTGAGCCCCTCTGAAGTTTAAGCCACTCTAATTAACAATCCTCATTTAAGAAATGCCAAACAAAGATCACTGTGTGTATATATATATATACACACACACACACACACACACACACACACGGGGTGCGTGCTTGAGACCAGAAGGGCTCTAGAATGTGTGGGTCTACAGCCGCAACACGACAACTCCATCTCTACCAGGCAGCGTGGGTGACGACCAAGTTGAGGCTCCACAGAAGGACATGGCAGGGGGGACTGGAGATTTGACACAGGCTGAGGTCATGGACACCCCTGTCACATAAGTGCATGTGGCTCTCCTCTATGTCAGAACGGGACCCCTGTGGAGGTGGATAGCCCTGACTCCTGACCGCATTTGAGGGCTCAGCAATTAAGCTCAGCGACACACGTCCACAGCCTAGAGATGGGGAGACTGTGTGACTCACTTATTGTCACGACTATGTTGAGGAGTGATTCGGGGAACAGGGTCCCTCCTTCTCAGTCTCATCTGGCCTGGAATAGCACTGCAGAAACAGGCAATCTGGCTTGCACAGACTTCCCTGCTGCCTCAGATAGCTAAACCTGTACACGTGTGTTTACACGTACGTGTACAGGCAGGTGAGAGCCGGAGGATGACCACAGCTGTCACACATCAGACATCATCAGCTTGTTTTTCTGAAGCACCATCTCTCACTAAACTGGGGTTTGTTAATGGTCTGGGCTGGCCAGCAAGTCTAAAGGAGCCTCCCATCTCTACCTCTCCAGAGTACGTAGCTGGCTTATTTTTTTTTTAATGCAGGTTCTGGGAATCGAACTTGGATCCTCACACTTGCATGGCAAGTACTCTACTCACTGAGCCATCTCCCTAGCCCTCAGATAGTTAACTCTTAAGCGATGCATGTAGTTGCAGCCTTTGATCTTTCAGTTTCAAAGCCCAGCAAAGGGACAGAGTTCAGGATCACCAGACTGAAGACAGCACATCCACGTGAGACAAGGAGGTATGTGAAGTCCCAGAGTTGACACCCCAGACAGGAAAGCACCATCTACTTGAACCCTGCAGACGGGCACACAGCTATGAGGAGCAGCTGCAGGCAAGAGACCAGAAGGTCCCAGAACCAGACTTGAGATCTCCTGGGAATGTAATCCTGAAATCTTCGGCCAAAGCAGAAAGTCTAGTAAACGAGGCTTTATCAAACCTTCAATATTCACTGACACACTAACTAGGAAAAGGCTGAATTGATGTCCCGATGTGTCAGGTTGAGTGATGGACAGAAAAGAAACTCCAATGAGGATGCAGGAGTAAGGTAAGACCTACTCCAGAGTTTGAATCTCGGCTACCCTCAAGGGACAGATCAGCACTACACATGGACAGCTGGCCCAAATGCAAGAACATTCTAGGCTGATGGTGAATGGGGATGTGCCCACTTCAGTCAGCTGCAGCACAGAGCCAAGTGTAGAAGCCACACAAGAAGAAGGGTGCCCGGCGTCACCTTCAGCAGCTGTCACCTTGGCTTGCTCTCTCGATTACTCTTGTTTTGATATATGGTCTAGTGGCTCAAATAAAAACAGGCGTAGTGGACTTATTGCCAAAATAGATGCGCCTACAGGTTGGATTGGGCTTGAAAGTGGGGCGCTTTGTTAGAGAAGTCAGGCAGAGGTAGAATCCAAATGCTGGCGGAGCGAGCGAGCGAAGGCACAGAGATCTGCTGGGCAGGAGTTCCCTTTATACAGGGGGAAGCTGGTGATGCAGGGTACTGGAGCAGTTCTATTGATGAGCCTGGTGAGGCCGTATGCACTTTCTGTGGGGTGAACTGTATTCTCTCCAAATGTACATCCTGGAGCCTCAATGTGGCGATATTTTAGACAGAGCTCTTGGGAGATTTGTAAGGTTGAAATGATGCTATACGAGTAACCCTCCTCTTCTCCCCTTTCTTCTATCCCTCCCATACACACTGCCATATAAAGGCAAAGCCTCCTGCAAGCATAAAGGGAACTACCATAGTAGAGAACTAACCGGCTCCTTGATCTTGGAATTCAGCCTCTGAGTGTCTGTTACTTAACGCACCCAGCCTAGGGCTCCCAGACTGGTCTATCACCTTGCCACAGCACTGAGAGGTCAGCCGGGTTTTCCTAGTTCCCAAAGCACATGTCAAGAGCCTGGCAAGGAAAGAACCAGCCCTTTTGGGTGTCTCCCATCCTGCAGGGATGCTCAGCATATCCACTTTTCAGTGGAAAGATGGAGAGAAGGGAAAACTAGACCAAGAGAGGAAATCGAGTTGTCTGGAGCACTTGTGAATTCTGCTTCCTCTACGCTGTGGCCTCAGTGGGTACCTGACACATGTGTGTTCTAGACATAGCCCCCGTCCCCGGCCTCTTGATAAAGGAAGATGAGATAGGGCATGTAAAACATGGACAATGGCAGAGATGCAGGTAGTCAGGAGACCTAGGGGAATCTATCCTTCCTGAGATACATCTGGAGTGAGAGACAAAAGAGATAGTCCCTCAGAGTAAGGACACGAAATAGGAACTTGTGGGAGGTACCATGGTACCTCTATCTCAGGGACTTTGCACCACATGTGCCATGGGAAACCCAAATGCCAGGCTCACAGCAGCACTTTACAGACCCAAGAGATACTTCTTGTAGTCATCTGCTGCTGGAGACAGAACCAAGGGGGCTTCTGAAGACACCAGAGGTGGAGAGACTGTGTTCCTAGCCTCCAGGGACACCGGGAGAGCCAGATGCACAGAAGGGCTCCCATTTGACTCTGTAACAGCTGCAGTGTCTGAGCAGGCTACGTTCACCTTCTGCTTCCTAAAACCTCCCCAGTCCTCCAAACCTTTGCCATGGCAGCACTGCAGAGTGGTGACTCTCTTGCCTTATGCAGAAACCAAGGCACGGGGCAGGGGAGGGGGAGAGAGTGGGGGCGACAGTCCTTAACAGCCTGAGCAAGAAGCCTCTACATAGTAAGCAACAGTCAGAGTTTGAGCCTTTGAGCCAGGCAGTATGGATCTCCAACTCCAACCCCCACACCCTACATACCTGTTCTTGCCATACCACAGGCTCCTGGGTGGCAAGCCCAGAACTGTCTCTAACCAGAAGGTTCTAGAAAGCTATACAGTTACTCCCAAGCTAGGGACTTGCAGGCACAGCTTGGGAATGAGGGCTAAGAAGATCTCCATGAAATCAAAAAACGAACACGCATACACATTCCATATCATCTTAACCAAACTCCACATAGAGACGATGCCTGCATCCTACTTCACTGACTCAAGCAACAGCCACATTGGTTGTCCAGGGTTAACAGCCAAGCCAAGTCTAAACAGTGATTTTGTCAAAAATGACTTTACAAGAGTTTAAACACTGAAGACCCAGCAGGAGCCTGAAAGAGGTCAACCGCAGCAATGTAAACTTTCAAACGCAACGTTTTTGTGGGAGGGTGTGTGTAAGTGTGCGTGTCCATGTGTGTGTGTGTGTGTGTGTGTGTGTGTGTGTGTGTGTGGTGTGTGAATGTGTATGCATGTGTGCACACAAGTGGGTGGAGAGTGCAGAGGTTGACACTGAGTGTCTGGTTTTTTGTTTTTTTTTTTTTTGAGGCAGAGTCTCTCGTTGAACCTAAAACTCATTGACTCAGCTCAACTGGCTGACCAGAGAGTCCCTGGAATCCTCCTGTCTCAGCATCCCCATTGCTGGGATTACAGAGTCACTCTGCTGAGTCCAGGTTTTTTATGTAGGCTTCCAGGAATCAAATCTGGCTCCTTGCTCTTGCACAGTAAGCCCAACCCTGACTGTAACTTCTTTATCTCCAAAGGGAAACTTGGTTTAAGGATTGTAATGGCGTATCGAAGGAGACTGGGTTTGCATCCTGAACTTGGTTAGTTTTGTGTGTTTGTTTATGAGTCATTCACTTTGGTTTCGTCATCTGAGCAGAGCTGCAGAAGTTTTAAACTCACTCTCACATATGGACATGTGTAATAATTTACAAATTACAAAGATCATCCGCACTGGTTTTGAATATAGACTGCGCCATTACAACATGAAGTCTAGTCTAATACTACCATACAAGAATGGTACCATCCATGATAAAGTAAGCCAACACTGGGTGGTGCCTGTCATCTCATTCTCTCTAGGAAGAATTTGCAAATGGTGCCAGCCTGGTGACATTGGCAGGGAGGATGGGGTTGCTGCGGGGGGTGGGGGGAAGGGGTCTTGAAGATGATCTATCTTCGGGGGTAGAGAGATATGCACCATGCAAAGGAGGGGACCATGGAGAAACCAGTATAATTCCCAACTGCATTCTTAACACCTGTCCTTATATACACAGATAAGTGCAGCTCTCAACCCTCATCATGAAACCTCTTTTTGAAGCAGATGGGAGACCACCACAGAAAGCCACAGCTGGTCAAAATGCAGACAACAAATCAGCTAACCCTGAGGTGCTCATCCTCAGTTGCTGCGTCTCCAACACAATCCATCCACCTAAAGCTCAGGGAACAAACAGGATATGGGGCAAAAAGATTATAAGAGTCAGAGGACAAGGACAAGATGACCGCTGTGAGACTGTCTTTAATATGTGACAAGAAAGCTATGCTCAAGAAATCTCAATAGCATAGTCGCCTTAACAAGATCTGCACAATGACAACACTGGTTGACTTGTCAGTGTGGGTGGGAGAAATCTCCAGAGGCCCCACCCTTAGATGAAGAGCAACAGGCAGTCAATGGCTGCTGAGAGAGAGAGAGAGAGAGAGAGAGAGAGAGAGAGAGAGAGAGAGAGAGAGAGAGAAAGAGAAAGATCATCAGTCTTCCCCAAGGACAAGCCCCCTGATAAATTATCCAGTCCCCAGTAGTGAGCCCTAAACACATGTACATATGAGCAACACTAAATGGACTCAGCAGTCTGTATTTATATAATATACGTATGTATGTAACAATAATAATTAAAGAAGAGGTCATGAATTTGAGAGGGAGTAGGGAGCATGGGAGGAGTGTGGGGGGGTGGAAAACATGGTGTTAATACAGTATGATACACGAAATTCTCAAAAACCAAACAGAAGGGACTAGTTTGCGCTGTCCAGGGTCCTGGCCATCCCAGCCACATCTGCCTGGTGGCATTGACACCAGCTAATTGGCCGCCTGCAGGATAATCTGGATAATCACACCTCAAAGAGCCTGGCCTGGAGGTCTAGTCCCCACCATTCCAAGTTTGATCACGAGAAAATCGTTTAACCCTTCCATTCTTGGTGACTTTCATGAGATCGTTTGAATATTAAAAAACATTATGCGAGCGAGGGGGGGCTGCAGCCTAAACAATAGTCTGCCTTCTCAGAATGATGTGGAGGCAGTTCTAAACCTCAATTTCCTTCTACTCTGAGAAAATCCTCAATAGCGTGCTGCGAGGTGAAGGAAGCTGAGCCCCCAAAGTCATACATTGTTTAATTTCATTCATATTAAAAATTCACAACAGGTATATGTTTCCATAGAGATGGAAAGTATGTGTTTATGACTACTGATAGATGCCTGGGAAAGTTGGCCAAGGATTCCTCTGAGACTCGTGGTGCTTTAACCCTCTGAGACCCTCCTCCTGCCTGAGAGAACTTCTGGGTCATTTTTTATTCTTTATGACCTCAGCATGACCTGTGGACTTAAGAGATGTATCCCTGCAGGAGATGCGACCCCACAGGTTGAACTGAACACAAGAGCACATAGACTATTCCTAACTCCTAAAAAGGATTGAAGGGTACTAAATAAAATACTAATAAAATAGTCATGAAATATGACTGATCAGAACAGTGGGCTGAGAGAAGAGAGGGGGACATATATAGGAAATTGTACAGCTGGAATCCCATGCCTAGGACATTGGCTGACTGCTGCATGGTATGGCTAAGCTCAGAATTTACTAGCCACTAATGTGGGAAGGAAGGAAGGAACATCAATTATATCTGTTGCTGTAAAAGATGAGCCTCTGTCTCTCCACAGATAACAAGGCCATGAAAACATTAAGCAACTTTTTTAAAAGGTGCTGCTTCTTCCAGAGAGGATTCATTAATGGTTTAGAAATGATGACACTCTCCATTAAGACTCCACCAGCCTCTCCCCCCCACCCCACCTCCTTCCGGCCCTGAGCCTCCAGCATTGCCTTGGAAATTCCCCAAGATGGCCGCTTCAGGCACACCAGGGGATGAGGATGCTGGCTCAGCAAACTATCCCTGAGGAGGTGATATGGTATGTGAAACACATATGGAGTAGCCATCCGCATTACCAGAGAAAACTTCATCAGCACTCAGAGGGACCCATTCCCTTCCCAAAGAGTAGCCCCTAAGATTGATGGCTGACTGCCTTTCCTTATGCCAATCCAACCCAAAATCAATCAATCAATCATTGTTTAAAAATGATGTTATAGACAGGTGTGACAGTCCACCCATGTAATATCAGCACTTGGGAGGCTGAAGCAGGATGGTCACCATGAATTGGAGGTCATCCTGAGCTACATAATAACTACCAGGTCTGCTAGGACTACCTAGTAAGACCTTGGGAGATGGATGTGACCACCCTATGTTAGGTGACAGATTGTGGTACAGGCCAATAGGAAATCAGTGCCACCATGTTCCCGATATAGCTTCTTCCAGCCAGGCCATTCACAGAGCATCTGTCACATCCTAAGGAAAGCCCTTTCCTACTAAATCCACAAGTTCCAGGATTCAAAATGATGTCTCCCAATGCTTGAATTGCTAGTCTGGACAAGATACAGAGGAGCCATCAAGCTTAGGGACAAGCCGGGTCAGTTTTGAAACTGTCCCTTTGTGAGCAGGACTCAGGTGGAGAAAAGGGCAATATTAAGCACAGGAGCTCTGCTCTGGCTAGCTGGAAGCATTGTAAACAAACATGAAGTTCTTTCTTCCTGCAGGGTCATTGGGCTCGCTCTGAAAGCTGACATAAGCATGCCCCTAGAACCCTGGTGAGAAACAGCTCCCTGAGTGCACCCTGCAGGCTAGAGAGTGAAAGCATCCAGCATGGCGGTAGATGACTGCATATGGTCCACATACTTATGTGTTTTCAAGGTTTAGAGATTGTGACCAACACTTAAAAATAAGAAATCTAATAGGAAAATAAGGATAGATATTTTCTGGCAAAAAAAAAAAATACCAGCTGAAAATCTGCCAGTGCTGTCTGTGTTTCCAGACAATTAGCTGTAAACATCCATGTGTTTGTCATCGGACCTAACTGTCTATTACAGGCTTCTTCCAGAGACTGTAGCTCAGAGAGGTAAGAAGAGATAAGGAAGATCACACAGCAAATCTATTTCAAAGTCCAACTCAATAGATACACTGTCTCCACTCAATGGATACACTGTCTCCACTCAATCGATACACTGTCTCAACTCAATGGATACACTGTTTCTACTCAATGGATACACTGTTTCTACTCAATGGATACACTGTCTTTTTCTAGTTTGTTGCTATAACAGAAACACCTGGTGCTGGGTACTTCATGGGGAAAAAAGGTTTATTAGGATATAGTTTGAGAGTCTGAACATCTCAGATCAGACAGGACCCATATCCAGGCTCTAGTCAGTTCCCAAGGCTGTACCATCCATCACAGATTGTGTTCAGTGACAGGAGGCTCTTCAGACTTCCCCCAAGTAGTGTTTAACACTAGCGCTCTGCCCTCTCTCTGGCATGGGGCTATGCTTTTTTAGAGGCTTGTTCTCCTCATTTCCTGCATGGTCCTGTGAGCCTGACTGCAGCCATATTCAGGCCCAAGACACCAACTTCCTTCTTCCGTTTCAATGTGGCTTTGCTCAAAAGAAGAGCTCTCAACACCCACCAGACCTTCAAAGCCCTTCTGGTCTCTGGCTCCTTCACAAGAGAAGTTGGAGTGGTTTCCTTTGAAGCATCCACAGACCATGAGGCTAGAGCAGCAATTAGCTGGGGGATTCAAACTGTATCATACCTTGGAGGACCACACTGTGCCTCAGATCCACCTCTGGGCTGCTGAGTACATCGGCAGGCTAACAGATGCTTAGATGCTTACAAGGTGCCTAACTCGGGATGCTTTGTGCAAACTGAAGGTTCTCTTATGGGTGAAGAAGTGTCCCAATGTCCTGTCAGTGACTTTGACCAGGTAACTATACCAACCTGCTCAGAATCCCCAAATACAGTACTGGGGCATGCCAGGGAGCCCCAAAACAAACCCTGCTCTTATAGGTTGTATCCTAGTTGGGGAGACCTACAAAGGACCACAGATTGCTAGATGGATTAGGTTTTAGGAAAAGACAAATCAAAATGAGAGAGAGAGAGAGAGAGAGAGAGAGAGAGAGAGAGAGAGAGAGAGAGAGGGAGAGAGAGAGAGAGAGAGAGAGAGAGAGAGAGAGAGAGAGAGAGAGAGGAGAAACAGGACTGTCTGGGGACATGACATGAACTAAGCCTGGCAAGCGAAATGAGTCCATGGCTTTATCAAGAGCAGGGGCCCCAAGGAGATGAGAGCAGGGGTTCTGGGAGAATCGGAAGCAGGTAGGGCTTTGGCAGGTGATCAGGAAGACAACATCGGGGCTGCCAGGATGCCACTAGCCACAGCTGAGACCTAGGCTGAAGCATCAGGCAAAATGCATGGTTTCATGGGGGAGCCATAGCATCATGTAGCTAGAGACAGTTCCATGTGTGAGCTGCCGCCTCGGGACCTGCAATCTATCCATGCACCCAGCTGGAATCTTTCCCTCTGATACTGTAGCTCCACTGGGACTCAGAACCCTGAGTTTTTCCCCAGGTACAGTCCCTTTCCTGAAGGACTGAGCCCATGGGGAAGACAGGACCTGAGACATCACCTCAAGTCTGCAAGCCTCGGCTCAACTTCACACCGACACTATCTCAGAGTCTCAGCTCAGAAGCCCATGTGAGTCTCCATCGCCATGGGTCTGTTTAATCTCCTTGCTTTAGAAATGCCTAATCCTCTTCAGAAAAGAAAACAGCAAATGGGTTTGAGCAAAGAGGAGGGTGGGCAAGAAAGAGTCCTTGAACCCCACAGTTTCAAGTAATTACTATAGGAATGAGCCTTTATTTTTTTTTAAAAAAAAAAAGGATTCATTTTTTTCTGTGTGACAAGGGTGTCCTCAGATCTACAGCAGGGCAGAGAAAGGCCAGATGCTGCAGTCCAGCATTCTCATGCACTCAGCAGCTACCCCAGCTAGTGGCCATATCTGATTGGTCCAGGGCTGTCATCACAAACTCATTCATCAGGATGCTGTGGCAGACAGGAATAAACAATCTCTATAAGGAAGGTGAGGATGCAGAACCCTGGTCCGCCTGCCCTTGTTCTTCATCAACCCCTTAGGGCAACACTTAGAGGGTCTGGGAAGACACTTGTGGGACCCTGATGCAAGACTGACCTGTAAGGTGATGTCTGACCAGCAGGTATAAAGGATGAAGGAAGCGTGGGTGGGGTTTGTGGTGGAGTTTGATTCATAGAGAAGAAAGAAATCATGATACTTGCAGGGAAACAGATAAAATTGGAGGGATTCAGATTCAAGGGAAATAAGCCAGACTCCAAATGACAAGGGGTGTGTATGCGTGTGAGCAAAGTAGAAAAAAGACCATGGAAAAAAAGATCTTAAGGGCAATCTTTTTTGTTTTGTTTTGTTTATTTTTTCAAGACAGGGTTGCTGGCTGTCCTGGAACTCACTTTGTAGCCCAGGCTGGTCTTAAACTCAGAGATCCACCTGCCTCTGCCTCCCGAGTGCTGGGATTAAAGGCATGTGCCACCCCCTTCCATGAAAGGTAAAAGAAATAACTCAGTGGTTAAGAGCATGTGCTGCTCTCCCAGAGACCAGGGTTCAGTTCTCAGCACCTACACAGGGCAGATCACAACTCCCTTACTTCAACTGTAACCTCAAGGAATCTGATGCCCTCTGCTGGCCTCTGTGCCCAACTGCACTCATACACACACACACACACACACACACACACACACACACACACACACACGCTAGGAACCAAACGGGAGTCCTCTGCAAGAGCAGTATGTGTTCTTAACCACTGAGCCTTCACTCCAGCATTCATTACATAAAACAAATCTTTTAAAAAGAAAGAGAAAAAAAGAGGGAGTTAATGGAATCTATATTGCACAAAAGTGGAGGGGGGGGCTGTTTGGCAGGAGGAAAGGAACCAGCAAGGGGAGAGCAGAAGGGGTGGCAAAGGGGACAAATAAAAATATGATGGCATTTATGTATGAAAAATGTCATGATGAAATCCACAACTTGGTTTGCTAACTTAAGAATTTAAATAAAAAATAAATTTTAAAAACTTAGCCATATGTTCAGTGAAGCCCAGACAATGTGGTCTATCTGTCCCTCAGGGTTCTCCTGACTGTCTCCCACCCCTGGGGCTGTTCTTCTGTCTTCTGCTCTGTGGGAGGTGCAAGGCTATTTGGAGTTCCAGCAGACTGGCTCCACCTCCTCTCTCTCAGGAGCTCCATATTTTCCCACACCTTTGCCAACACATGGCCTTGTTATTTCCAAAAAAATTTACATTGTGTACATAAAAAGCCTTATCCTTTTAATTTAATTAATTTCTAGTATTTGTAAGTTTGAAATTTTTCAGACATTTATCAGCCATGTGCCCATACATTTATTCAATTCTGCTTTGGGGGAACTGTCTTAGGTTATGAGAAAATGCACCTTCAAAAGTTTACATTACTAGTTTTCAGAAAGGAAATGCAGTTGCTATTCTAGATCAGAGAACAAGCAACCTTGCAACCACCATGTTGCTGAGAAATTAAACTCGGATGCAAAGATATCAACTATAGGTGAAGAGACCATGAGCATGCAGAGAAAAAGGCCCATCCCACACTGACCAAGGAGGGATTTATACTCTTTTTAATAAAGATCTCCCCATTTCCAAGGTCTGGGGACCCCCAAGGGGACAGCATAGTAGAGTCACATAGATTTTGCCAAAATGTGAAAATTAAGACAAGCAAGTCACACTTTCATCCTCAAGAGTCCATGACATTAGGGCCTCTTGCAAGAAGTGGTGATGGCTTGGTGGTTAAGAGTGCATACTGCTCTGGCTGATGACCTGAGTTTGATTCCTACCACCCACAATGGGTGGCTCACAACCACTTGTAACATCAGCTTTAGCGCCCTCTTCTGGCCTCCATGCATACCTGCACCCAACATGCACAAACCCACACACAGACAGACACCCATACACATAATTTAAAATAAAATAAATCCTTAATAAAAGAAGGTGGCGCCAGGCAGTGGTGGTGCACGCCTTTAATCCCAGCACTCGGGAGGCAGAGCCAGGGGGATCTCTGTGAGTTCAAGGCCAGCCTGGGCTACCAAGTGAGTTCCAGGAAAGGCGCAAAGCTACACAGAGAAACCCTGTCTCGAAAAAGCAAAACAAAACAAAACAAACAAACAAACAAACAAAAAGAAGGTGGCATGTCATCTTTATTGCCAATATGATCACAAGTGGCTCACAACCACTTGTAACTCCAGCTTTAGCACCCTCTTCTGGCCTCCATGCATACCTACAGCCAACACGCACATACCCATACGTGGACAGACACCCATACACATAAATAAAATAAATCCTTAATAAAAGAAGATGTCATGCCACCCTTATTGCCAATGCGGCCACAAGGCAAATAGTTTCGTGATCCTTGGCTTCTAGAAACTGTTATTGCTCAGCAGTCAGTATATTTTTTCTAGACTGTTTCTCAAGACAGAGGAATCTGCCAAGGTTGTCACTGACCAAAAGTGACCTGAATTGTGCTTTGCTATCAACCCACCTGCTGATCTACCATTCATTTTGAAGCCCTTAGTGGACACCAGGAAACCCTGCCATGCTGGTTCCAGCCACCTAGGCAGCTTGGCTTACTTCCTTGCCTTCCCATCCCGATTCCTCCTCTTCCATCCCAATTTCCTTCACCTCCTGTCTACCTCACACCAGCCCCTCAAAGTCCCTGAAGAGAGGACATACCACGTGTTCTATCTGGGACTTTGCGCTCCATGATGCTGTCACCCTGGGATGTCCAGTTGCATGGTCCATGCCAGGCTCACGGTAGTGTCCTTGCTGATTCCTTGGATGGCATTGATTCCCCTGGTACAGAATCCTCATAGATTATGAGCTATGAAGATCCCGGCCACAGAAAGCCTGCCTTGGAACTCCTCCCTCCCTCCCTCACGCTCCCCTCTCTTTTCCCTAGCCGTTTAGCATGCTGCTCACTCCTGAGAGTCTGAGACCAAAGCAGGTAGTGTTCCAGTCTGAAGATTTCAATTCTGATATAAACAGAGTCCTTTGTTCTGGCAGGAACTGAGAGGGCTGGAGAGAGAGAGGGGGGTGAGGCTGCGCTGCCTGCTGGGTGCTTGAGCTCAGCATGGACAGGTGGAGAGCTGGCAGGGAGAGATGGTCTGACCCAGAGAGTCCTTGGATCCCTGAACCACAGTGCCCAGCAGTACCCGGCCTTAGCAGCATGTCACATCTAGCTCCTGGATGCGTTATTTGCCTTGAGAACACATTTTGGAGAAGCGTGCTCACCAGGACAAGGGTCAAGCATTTTCCATCGCTTGAACAAATGTTGATTTATGCTGTGGCTGTAGCTGAACCTGTCTCCAGACCAAATTGCATCTAACAGCTTTACTTCCCAACAGTTTCATTTGAAGTGTGTATGCGTGTACATGTGTGTGTGTGTGTGTGCGCGCGCGCGCGTGTGTGTGTGTGTGTGTGTGTGTGTGTGTGTGTGTGTGTGTGTGTGTGTGTGTGTGTATGGAGGCCAGAGATCAACCTCAGGTGTTCATGTGTCGTTCCTCAAATCTGTCCACCTCTTTTGAGGCAGGGTTTCTCACTGGCCTAGAGCTTACCAAATAGGTTGGATTGGCTGATCAGTGAGCCTCAGAGAATCCTCTGTACCTATCCCTAACAGTGGCATCCCAGGAGTAGGCTACAAGCTTGGTGTTTTATATGGGTGCTGGGAAATTGAACTCAGACCTTCACACTTACAAAAAAAAAAAAAAAAAAACAAGCCGGGTGGTGGTGGCGCATGCCTTTAATCCCAGCACTTGGGAGGCAGAGCCAGGCGGATCTCTGTGAGTTCGAGGCCAGCCTGGGCTACCAAGTGAGTCCCAGGAAAGGCGCAAAGCTACACAGAGAAACCCTGTCTCGAAAAACCAAAAAAAAAAAAAAAACAAAAAACAAAAAACCAAAAACAAAAAACAAAAACAACCAGCCTCCCAGGGATATCCACAGAACGTGGCCTAACAAGATACGATAAGGCTGGGCACAAACCCTCATATCACAGCTGGACATGGAAACCCAGTGGGAGGTAAAACGTCCCAAGCCCAGGTAAGAGCCAGAACCCACCCACGCACACATCATTTCCCCATTGTTGGGAGCCCCACAACAGTCATGATTTTTTTTTAATCTTCAATTTTTAAGTGTGTCTTTATTTGTTTTTAGTCTTTACATTATTTATTTGATGTGTAAATGTGTGCCTCTGTGATACATGGACATGTGTGTTTGTGTGTGTGTGCAGCACATCTGTCTATGTGAATACAGGCACACACATGCCATGGCCCTCCTATGGAAATCAGAGGACGAGCTTGGGTGGTATCTCTCCCCTCCCACTTTTTTGGGGCAGCATCTCTCTTCTTCATGGCTGTGTGTACCAGGTTAGCCCAGTGATTTACCTGTCCCCATTTCCTGTCTCACCTTAGCTGCCCTGGGACTACCGTGTTCAAATTCATGTGAGTTCTGGGAATTCAAACTCAGGCCCTCATATGTGTGTGGCAAGCGCTTTGCCCAGCAAGCCATCTCTTAGGTCCAGGAACCTTTTTGAGAAAACGATACAACAAGGTGATCAAAGGCAGGACCTGTTGTTTCAGCTCTCTGGCACCCACAGCCCAAGGAGAATAGCAGAAGTGTGAGAAACCAAGTCAGGCTGCAGCCAGTGCAGGAGCCCCTTGGCAGTCAGCCACAGTGGCCCAGGTCATGATTCAAGAACGGGACACACCTGGTTCTCCAGACTTGGTACCAAAAGAGAGACAACACGAAATGTTCAAAACTCACCCTGACTTCATACTAACCTGATCATATTGAAAGCACACCCCACTGAGCACCTGCTAATATTAATATGTTGGCTTTTTCTTTTCTTTCTGTGACTTGGTTACTAGAAAATTTCAACACTTTTTTTTTTTTTTTTTTTGGTCCAGCTGTGGTTCTGTGCAGCAGAACTGGGAAGAGTGGCGCAGGGACAAGCCTGACTCAGAATGATTTGGACATCACATCCAAAGAAGAGTCACAGCACCCTTGGCGGGTCCCCTGACATGGCTTCTTTACAGCTAACAGGCCCTGTCTGCAGGTCGGCAGCCCATGTCACCTGTCACAGGACAACACTTGAAAGAGTGGGTGCTCTTGGTTTTTATACAGACATTAGGGATGTCCCACTCCGTGGTCCTGTGGTTCTTACCTGCTTCATGGTATCGGGAGGAACCAGAGAGCCACAAGTTTGGGATTTATCAAAAAGAGTGAGGGGGTCAATAAGTGGCTCAGGAGGTAAAGGTGACTGCCACCAAACCTGACAGCCTGAGTTCAAATCCCCAGAACCCACAAGGTAGAAGGAGAGAACCAGCTCCCACAAGTTGTCCTCTGATCTCCACACACAACCTATGGCATGCATGCACACATGACACACATACATAGACACACACACACACACACACACACCCCACATGATGGCTATGTAAGAGATTCCTTTGTTATGCAATTTATTAGCCCACACTCCGAACCCAAGACACTTCATATAGATAACAGGGCCACTCCAGGGGAACTGAAAGTGCCAGCAACTTCAATGTTCCCCAGTCCAGTTGGCTCTGCTGGAAAAGAGGGAGCCCTTGTCGGGGGGGGGGGCCCGCAATGCTGCGTCTTCCAGTGGTTCTCAACCTGTGGGTCGTGACCCCTTGGGGGGGTCACATATCACATACTTGCATTACAATTCATAACAGGAGCAAAATTATGATTATGAAGTAGCAATGAAATAATATCATGGCTGGGGGTCACCACAATATGAGGAACTGTATTAAAGGGTTGCAGCATTAGGAAGGTTGAGAACCACTGGGATAAGCCCTGTTGTCCCATGGTACTAAGAAGTGGAGTGATGGGTTATCAGAGTCCCATGTGTAGAAGGAACATTTTACTTGTACCTGCTCCTGCAGAGAGAGTGACCTGGAGTGCAGGCTGCCAAGGCTCTGTATTTTTTTTTTCCAAGTCTTCACTGCTACAGCCTTTGAGGGAACGGAGTCTGCTGGCTCTCCCCTGAGGCAGCAGAGCTCGGAGCAGCCAGGCTCTGTGTAAAGTCAGCAAGCTACATTTTGAAGCGTGTGTATGTATGCCCGTGTATGCCCCTGCAGCATCCTCCAAGCCCTGAATTCCTTTAGTGTTACATAATGTAGCTGGTTTTTCTAGCTAAATAATGATGTCGGGCTATGGGGTGGAGTGGGGCACTTGAGCGTGGCTATATGAACTGTTTAGGAAGATAGATCTCGATTTATGTCCATCCAAGGTTTTCATCTCACGCCTACACTTCCTGAGGGAACTACTTAGACTTCTGTTTAAGGCCTCAAGACACAATAAAGCCCACAGGAGCCTCCTGGCTGGGTGGTAAGGCAGGGGATTACAGCTTCCACTCTGGAGGGACTGGAGGTTGCTAAATGAGGCTGTCATAGTGTCCTGAAATGGGGTCCTTAAGACACGGTCCTCAGACCCATCTTTTTTAGATATTAAACTAATGCTAGGAATCCATCATGGTGCAGGAGAGATTTGAGAAAAGCTGCCCCAGCCTGACTTATACCCAACCATCCCTGCTTCTCTTTTCGTGACCCACGTGATCAGAAGCCATGCCCATGGAGTGAAATTGGAAGAGTTGCTTATAATGTAATGGATGTCACTGCTGCCTGTGTGGGATTGAATGACTCCAAGAGCCCACATTCTCGGGATTTGTTTGGTTACACGGGGCAAATGTCAGCAGACTTCTTAAAAAATGATTTATGTATTACTTTTATTTTATGTGAATTGGTGTTTTTCCTGCATGTATGTCTGTGTAAGGGTGTTGGATCCCCTAGAGCTGGAGTTACAGACAGTTGTGAGCTGCCATGCAGGTACTGGGAATTGAACCCAGATCCTCCGGGAGAACAGCCAGTGTTCTTAACCACTGAGCCATCTCTCCAACTCTGTCAGTGGACATTTGAACCCTCCAGAAAGCAGCCAAATGTTCCCACCATAAACACCAAGTGACCTTCAGCACAAGTCACCTCGTCTTTCTAAAAGTAAATATGTTCAGAAAAGAAAACTCCTTTTCAAGACAATGATAAAAATCACTCTCAGAAAAAGCCTTGTCTAAAATATAGGGGAAGCTTCACACAATAATGGTGATGTCGATAGCTTAGAGTCAGTAATGAGAGTCCCCTGTCCACAATAACGTCTTGACAATGCAGTACATCCACAGTCCTGACTCTAAAGATTCATGCAATGAGGTCAAAGAGGGGGAAACTCTCCCCAGTGATTTAGACCGAGCAGCACAAACTTCAGCAGACAAATCCACAGGCAAATGTTCATGTCGGTCTTCTGTCTGCACTGGACCCTTAACAGTGGTCAGCGGGTCTGTGAGAACCCAAACCAATAATTCTCAACCTGTGGGTCACGACCCCTTCACGAGCTCTACTGACCCTTTCACAGCGGTCATATATCAAGTATCCTGCATATGAGATATTTACGTTATGATGTGTAACAGTAGCAAAATTACAGTTATGAAGTAGCAACGAAATATTGTTATGGTTGGGGGACGGGGTCACCACAACATGTATTAAAAGGTTGTAGCATTGGGGAGGTTGAGAACCACCAGCCTAGACTGACTGAGCCATGTGCACTGTCCAAGTGGTGACGGAAAAAACAGCCCCCAAGGGCTCTTACATCAGTTCTGTCGTGACCTCCAGCGCCCACAGGTCTTATTCACCCCACAGAGCTTTTCTGGAGACAAAATGGCATAATCCAGATCGAAAATTTGCTAAATCCAAGCAATGCACACACCTTTAATCCCAGCACTCAGGAGGCAGAACCAGGCGGATCTCTGTGAGTTCGAGGCCAGCCTAGTCTACAGAATGAGATCCAGGACAGGCACCAAAAACTACACTGTCTCAAAAACCCTGTCTCGAAAAACCAAAAAAGAAGAAAATTTGCTAAGTCCATAGTAAGTGCCCAGAAATATGCCAGAAGTTATCAGCACCCTCCCTGTTATAGAAGAATCATCAGCGACTCTGCCAAGGCCAGGAGGATAGGTAGGAGAATGATGGGAGCTATGTGTGAAATCTCATGTTTGTGAATAAAGCCCACAGCTCTGCTAGCATGACCCTACAAGCATCACATAGAGCCCACATACAAGCATCACACATAGCCTACACACAAGCATCACACATAGCCTACACACAAGCATCACATATAGCATACAAGCATGCCCAACCATAGGTACTCGGTCAAAAGAACATAAAGGCCAGAATCGAGGATTGGTAGATGGCTCAGTTGGTGAGCTGCTTGCCTTATAGGCAGGAAGACCTGAACTCAATCCCCAGAACCCATGAAAAAAAGCCAGCATGATGGCACATGCTTAGAATCCCAGAGCCAGGGATTCAGAAAAAAGGGGATCCCTGGGCCTCTCTGACCAGCCATCATCGCTAACTTGGTGAGTCCCAGGACAGTGAGAAACTCTCTCAAGATATAAAATGGATCTAAAGCAGATGGTACCTATAAAATGACATTAAGGTTGGCCTCTGACTTCCACACACCTGCACATACATGTATGCCCCACAGGCAGGTGCATCTGCATACACCTGTGTACACACACACACACACACACACACACACACACACACACAAAATGAGCCAGATACAAAAGAAGCTGACTATGAAGGCATTCTTCAGCAGAAACACTAAATATGGGTGTGTGCACGCCTGAGTACTAACATGTGCACATATGCGCACATCATGGCGCATGTAGGGAGTTCAGAGGAGTTGAACTTGCAGGAGTTGGTTCTCTCCATCCACCATGTGGATCCCAAGTGATCGAACTCAGGTGGTCAGGCTTGGCAGCAGACCCCTTTACCCTTAGAGCCATCCTGTTGGCCCTAGGCATCTCTTCAACTCTGACTCGCTCGAAGTCGACAATGACTCTTCGGATCCAGTATCACCATCACCCCCGTTAGGGGAGAAAACTAACACAGAGCAGTTCACTAACTTGCTGGGGTCACACAGGAAGGTGACGGTAGAGCCGGGATTCAAAAAAGTGTTCTGACCCCAGAGCTTGCTCACGGAACCATTTACCCTGTGCCTCAGATGCCCTTGGAGACTTCTCCCTCTATTAAGACAGAAAGTACATCCCACTGAGCACGAAGATTCAGCATGAAAGCCCTAAGAGGAAACAAGCATTTCCCCGATGACTGCCACATCTTGCGTAGCAGCAGTGACTGAGACATGGCAACCCAAACTGTACAACGCCTGCTGCTTGCTATCCTGGACACAGTGACCTGACCTCATCTTTGGACCTCTGAGGTGAACTGCACGTTATGCGGTCCCGTG
The DNA here is from genome assembly GCF_007827085.1 of Peromyscus californicus insignis. NCBI lineage: Eukaryota > Metazoa > Chordata > Mammalia > Rodentia > Cricetidae > Peromyscus > Peromyscus californicus. Next base: position 19,169,998 of record NW_026294540.1, read on the forward strand.
CATACACCGCATTCGTCTTTGGGCAGAGTTGTGCCTCTCTTAAAGAAAGCACTTCCTGTGGGACTCAGAAAAGCCAGAGAACAGTTCTCAGAAATGCTAGGAAGCTTTTTAAAAATCTAAAACTAAGTTCTACCCATAGGGGATAGCACGGTTCCCCAAGTTAGCCTCTGATTTGCAGGAAGAAGTTTAATGGTATTTTTATGGCCCTGACCTTGGGAAGATTGGGGTATAAAACAGCTCATGCCAACCAAAGCCCATCACTGTAGCTGTGGGACAGACATTGTCAGAGACCCTGGAAATAGCACACTTCATGTCTGGTGGAACTTCGCTGGCGTCTGCTTGCATTCTGAACAATAACCACAAAAGGCAACTGAAGAGGGCCGCTTCTATAAATATGGTGGTGGGAGCGAGCCAGGCTAAAAGGAAACTCTGTGGTTGTCATGGCAACCACTTGGCAAGGCAGGTGCACCCATCAGTCCTATACTTTGGGCAAAAAAAGAATCCAAGGTGGTAATATGGAGTTAGATTTCCCCACCCAGGCTACGCTGTTGTATGTGGGTCTTGGCTTTGAACAGCTCCATTTTTAATGCAAAGACTTCTTTCCTTTTGAATCATACCCATGGCAGACCTCCCCTGGTGATGCGTGATATGTGCTCTGTGTAGCCAGACCTTCATTAACAGCTAAAACACAAGGAACAAGCTCAGAATAGCTCCATATCCAGAGACTCAGGTGGCGCCCAAGAGCCCTGAGACCCATGATCTACTCTGTTGGTGAAACATTCCTCTTGGCCATTTGTCTCCCACAAATGACAGGAATTCAGGAAGTGGCATCAGAAGATGCTGCCTGGGGACAGATGGCACTTGCAGCTGGGATTCCAGACAGTTAATGAAGGAGCTATTCTGCAGGGTGTGGGCAGAGCTCAGGTCCCAGCAGGAATGCTCAGGTACCCGAGATAACTGACTAAGCAACTGTGGGAAGTGATTACAGCCCTGAGCATAATGGGGCTGTGGGGAGGAGTGGGGTGAGGGATGACTTGGAAGGAGGGAGGAGCCGGGGGGGGGGGGGGAGACTGGGAGGAGGGAAAAGCCGAGGTGAGAAGGTAGCTGGGGTAAGAGAAGATTAAAGACCAGAGGAGCTGGTGTGGGGAAGGGGTGTGAGGGGTAGGCAGGAGCGAGGGAAGAGCTGAAAGGAGAGAGGAGCTGGGATCAGGGATGAGCCGGGAGGTAGAATCTGGGAGGACCCGGGGAAGGAAGACAGAGAAGAGAGAGGAGCTGGGGAGAGCGAGGAGCTTGGGGGATGAAAATCCTGGGCAATGGGAGGAGCTGAGTCATAATGGCCCTACACTACAGGGCCATGACAAGGGACAGCTTTCCAGACCACACACCGGGAAAGGAAGCAGGGGCACTCGCAACAGATCTCTCCTATCCCAGCTCTAGGATGCTACTCACTGGCTACATGCCCGGGAAGGCAAAGTGCTGGGGTAAGAAGTGGTGGCATCCGCAGGGTTAGTGGGGTCTCAGCTAAGGCTGGACCCGCATGGTTCAGGACGAAGAGTGGAGGTAAGAACATGGTCAGTGCTTGAGGAGTAGGCCCGGCCACGAGGCCGCGAGAGACCTAGCATCATGTCAGACTCTGTGACCTTATCCACACGGATCTGCTGTGTGGTGAGCTGTGTTCCCTGCCTCCAGAGTCACATATTGACCTGATGACCCCACCTCCCAGAAGGCAGTCTTATTTGGAAGTCAGGCCACCTCGAACCTGACTATTAAGATAAAGTCCTGCAGGAGAGGATCCCTCCCCCAATACACCCAGACAGACACATGCCAGGAAGAACACTTTATGAAGACCAGTGAGAAAACAGGCAATGTGTCCACAAACCAACAACTCTGGGAAGTACCATGAGAGGCTGCCACACTCCCTCAGAGCCAGGAAGGAACCAACTCTGCCGCACCTCAGCCTTGAGTGTCTAGCCACCAGGGCTGCCACAGCCATGTGAGTAGAAAGTGGGTCACTTCTTGGTGAGCTTGGGAGTAGAACCCCCTCTAGGACCTCACCAGCTCCAGGTGACATCTTGCCTATGAGCCTATGTCAGACGCAGAACAAGGCCCCGTCACTACTCCTGACCCACAGGGACAAGCAGTGTGAATTCTCTGAAGACACAAGCCTGGGGTGACCTACCTCATGGCAATAGCAGCAGACATAGCTATCTTTAAAGAATAATAACTCATCATTCATATGCCCCTCCCCTTTCTCAGGACGTGTCCACAGACAATACCGTCACCTCTGCCTTCATGGGAGGATAATACCAAAGAGACAATACCATAGCCTGAGCCCAACTGCCTCCCTCCAGTGCCTGTACTCCAGAGCTGGCTGTAACCAAGCTGTTTAAGGCTTTGAGAAGTCTCAACAGGTCAAGGCGCTTGCTGGCAAGCCTGACAAGCTGAGATCCATCCCTAAAACCCATGTGGTAGGAGGAGAGAACTGACTCCCATGAGTTCTTCTCTCACCTCCACATGTATGCTATGGCAGTCACACACACACACACACACACACACACACACACACACACACACACACACACTTTTTTCATTTAAAATATTTATAAAATGTATTTACAAAAAAGCTAGGCTCCCATGACTCAGTTTCTCCATTTGTAAAGTGAGCGTGACAGAGCACCAGCCTCATGGGGTGGCACATATGCATCCCCTGTATCGTCGGTGCCCCACGCAGAGTGCCTGCCAGGAGAGAACGCATCCATCGACCTTGAACATGACCGATGGTAGAGATCGCCCAGGGATGAGGCTCAGCGGCAGTAGCCAGATGCCATCCCAGGCTTCCCGCAAGCTGCAGACTTGAATACCTGTCATCCAAAGGAGTCAGTCCACCAGCGAGCCCTCGCTCATTGTCTCCCTGAGGACGGCTCTGAACAGGGTTGACAACACTCTCACCAGATGAAAGTGGAAACAGACACTTCCACAGTTGTGATTGGTGGGACATCTGCGATCACAATATTGTATGATCACCAACAGACGCACCTCCCTCCCGCGAACCCACACAGCTGCTGGGAGCTGGTTTCCTTCCGCCAGTGGCCGAGACAGACTCCGCCAACCGCTGGCACCCTCTAGGTGAGCCAGCGCCAAGGCGTACGAGCATTGACAACAGCTGATACCATCCCTGGGACCCCCAAAGGGAAGGACAGTTGTTAGCCCGGCTGGGAGACTCCTACAAATGAAGGAAGATGGCAGAGGTGTGGTCAACCAGGATTTACCTGGATGGACTGGTTCAAAGTCAAGGGCCGGTGGCCCTCTTTAAGAGGTTGCCAGAGGCAGCGCTCCTGAAGCTTAGATGACAAAATGGAAAGGAAGATATTGATCTCTGAAGTTCAGGGACATCCTGGGACCCTGGGTTTCTTCTTTACCCAGCAGTGCTGAGGACTGAACCTATGGCCTCATACACGCTCATCAAGTGCTCTACCACCAAGAGCGATAGCCCTAGCCTTTGACCTTGGATTCCTAAGGACCCCCCCCCCCCCAAGACACACATTCTCTCCTGAAACTGTCCCTTTATAGGTTGCTGCTAACAAAATCTATCACTCAAGTGACTTGCAGGCTTGGCCATGAGATGGAAGTGACCAAGCAGGCCTGAGGCTAGCTCCCTTTGAGGTAGGTTGAGACTGCACAGGGCACCAGCTCCCGTGCCTGTTTCAAGTGTGTTCTTTCAGCCTCTCAGCCCAGTCAGGCTGCAGCATGGCTGCTGGAGGATGCGAGCTATGGGTCACTTCACCCTGGAGATCATGCAAGTCAAAGTTCTAACCCCATCACTGTGCAGCCATCTGGTACCCAGCTCATTCCTACCTGTTCCAGGGTGTTGACTTTTCCAGGCAAGTGAGTGAGACCATGTCCCTCCCGAATGGTTCACAGATCACTTAGCAGGAAGCCTTAATGCTCACTGGTTTTTCACCCCCACCCCCATTTATAATGGACTTAGCGAGAGGCAGTATTTGCTCACAGCAAACAGGAGGCCCCTCCCTCCCTGGAACTGAAATGATAAGGTACCAATGCCAGGGTTTCACTTCCTGGAAAAGGCAAGCAGGACAGCTACAAAGATGGAAAGTGGTCACAAAGACAGAAAGCAGTCCCAAGGCCAGGCTTCATGGCAGGTAGATTTCTGCCTCCTTGCTCTTTTCAGTATGTTCCAGATTCTGGGCCATGACTCCTATCAAACCCCTTTCTTAACCTTGTCCTGCTTGCCTCCATCTTCGATGAAGACCTAGTTAGGCTGGGTATCAGGGTTCTGCAAGCCCTAACCCCTGGACCTTCTCCCTGGATGACTCTCTGGATGTTGAGCCGAGTCCCTCGCTACATCCAACAGTGGCAACCAGACCCTTCATCAGGCATGGCCAAGTGTCCACTGGGGCCTTCTGAGAACCCAAACTCACTTGGAATAACCTTGGCAGGAGCCTGATCCCCTCGCCCCCGCAACCTGAATGGCCGCAGGATTTTTCTACTGTGTACCTATTCTTTCCCATGATGCACACAATGAGCCATGAGAGTGACTCATATCATATGTGACTATCCCAAATGAAAACCTGCTTCTGAAAGGAGAAGCCACTGGTCGGAACCAACCCTTAGGACCTAGAATATCTCACCCCACCCAGCATCCCAGAGCCCAGTAAAAGTTCCTCATAATCTTATGCATATGTGAGGGGTGAATTGTGCCACACCACCAGATTCCTACGTCAAGACTCCAGGGTCTCATTATGTTGCTTTCTTTGAAGACAGACTCACGGGTAAGTTTAACTAAGTTAGAATGAGGTCACACTGGGGTAAGATAGCCTGCAGCCATATACCTGCTGACCTTATGAAAGAGCACAATTCAAAGGCACAGAAGGACGGAGGTAGGGGGCTATATGGGGACTGAGGCAGAGACTGGGGTGGGACTCTATAGGCAAGGACCACTCAAGATGATCAGCTACTACCAGGACCAGGAGAGAGGCTTGGGGTTGATGTTCTCACAGTTGGTATTAGCTACTTTTGCATCGCTATAACAAAAGATACAAGCAATTTAAGGGAGGAAGGATTTATTCTGGCTCACAAGTTCAAAGGGTTCATTCCATCCTAGTGGGGAAGGCATAAGAGCCTTGAGTATGAAGGAGTTCTTACTCACATAACCACAGACAGGAAGCAGAGAGTGTGAGACAGGAAGTCAAGATGGGCAACATCTTCCAGCGCTCTCGAAGGCTAATGTCTATCCAAGTTCTGCCTCCTAAAGGTTAGAAACCCAATTCAAGCAAGCTCCCTTACCTGCCATCTATTCAGCCCACCCTCTTCTTGTTCTACAGACTCTATGAGAGCAATGTTCGTGTTGGCTTGCGTCATTAGATATGGGCAGAAGAAACGCCTCTTGTGAACTTTCTTAGATCTCAAAACGTTTGTCTGTTACTCTCCCAGTCTTTTTGGGGTACTCAGCAAGTGAAATGGGTGTCTACCTTGAAAATTAGATTCTATGAAATTACTTCAAAGCTACCTGCCAAGGAACTTGGGGTGCTTATATGCCTACTAAGTCCTTGAGAGAGTTTGGAATGGTCCATAAGAAACAAACAAACAACAACAAAAATATATCCGTTTATACCAGGAGAATTATGAGCACACACAGAGCTATAAGCCCCCAGAGTACAAAAATCAGTTTATACGAGGAGAATTATGAGCACACACAGAGCTATAAGCCCCCAAAGTGGATCAGCCTCACGAACAGCAAGTGGTCAGCCTCTGCTCATCCCCATGTGTCAGGCTGGCACTTGGGCTGGATGTCTGAAAATACACAGGACTCTGCTAGACAGGAGCAAGGGAGGCAACGGCCACAGCAAACACGAGTCTTCTCTCTGGGGGGCTGTCTGCATGTGACGGCTTGTCACAACTCCTTGGCCACTTTCAAAAAGGAAGGAAATGTGGAAGACAGGCGCTTGCGTGGACTCCCTGTGCCCTGCACACCACAATCTAAGCAGAAGTCTGTGACAGCTGGGTCAGCACGACTGATGTGGGCACAGACCCGTGTCCTGTCCACTCAACTCCCTGTGTCCTTCATTCTAAAGGTAAAATCAGAAGCTGGCAGCCCTTGGTGCCATGTGGAACTTACCAGTGAAACATCACTATTGCATCTCTGTCTAAAGGGTTTACAAAATGCATTTGTGAGTTGGCTGTATACATGGCACAGGGGCCCACCCTGCCCTTCTCATGATGTCAGGACCCCTTAGAGCAGTCTACGGTGGCCGGGCGGTGGTGACGCACGCCTTTAATCCCAGCACTTGGGAGGCAGAGCCAGGTGGATCTCTGTGAGTTCAAGGCCAGCCTGGGCTACAGAGTGACATCCAGGACAGGCACCAAAGCTACACAGAGAAACTCTGTCTCAAAAAACCAAAAACAAACAAACAAACAAAAGCAGTCTACTGTGCTCTCCCATGAGTAAGTGACCTGCTGAGCACTTAGCACACACTTCTCCACACCCAGCTTTTCCTCAGCAAAACATCACATAGACACTCCAGGCTGGGTTCGGCTGAACAGGATGCTAAGCCATCTCAAACATGATGAAAGAAAAGGGCACCTCCTTGCCAGTGGTCCTGAATACCAGATCAAAGGTCAGTGGGAGGCTGGAGAAATGGCTCAGCAGGTAAGAGCACTCACTCACTGTTCTTCTAGGAGAATTGGGTTCAATTCCCAGTCAGCACAGGGTGGCCCACAACCATCTCTAATTCCAATTCCAGGGGATTCAGTACCCTTCTGCAGGCATCACCAGGCACTACACATAGTACACAGACATACACGCAGACAAAACACCCATACATGTAAAGTAAATACATTTTTTAATTAAAAAAAAAAAAGGTCAATAGGTTAAGGGTCAGCCTCTCCAATTCTTTTTTTTTTTTTTTTTTTTTTTTTTAAGATTTATTTTTAACTCTGTGTACGAGGGAGTGTATATTGCATGCAGTGCCCACAGCATCCAGAAGAGGGCATCAGATTCCCTAGAGGCAGTTGTGACCCTACCTACCAACATTAGTGCTGGGAACTGAACTCAGGTCTGCTAACAAAAACAGCCCACGTTCTTAACCGCTAAGCCATCTCTTCGACCCCTTTCTCCAGCTCTTGATGAAGCCTTTCGAAGACATAAAGGGGCGAAGTACATGGGGAATGACCTATGAAAGCGTCGACCCAGCTCAGGATGGAGGTTGTGCTAAAGCTGTGAGTTCAGTGCCAACCAAATTTGAAAAGTTTAAACAAACAGCATGCCGTGACAGGTCCCAGAAGAATCGCCTTTTCCATGTTTCCTTAAGTCTACGGCGCAGCCCACCTCTGCCACATGCAGCCTGGCTCAGTATTGGATGCAGGTGTCCCCATGTGACCACACCCGGGTTGTTCCCGCCGCCACCTCAGCAGATTGACTCTCCTTTTAAACGGCAAGTAGCCTTATGCCACCTTCCCATGTGTATGATTAATGGAGATCCAGCTCAGGGAGAGAATGGTCTTCCTAAATTCATTAGTCTTTTTTTTTGGAAGGGGGGGTAATAGTGATGGGAATTGAATCCAGAGTCTTGTGCATTCCAGGCAAGTAGTTTACCACTGAGCCACATCTCAAATTCTGTATTTTTTTTTTTATTTTGAGACAGACTTGAAAGGTGGCCCAAGCTGTCCTTGAGCTTACCTGAACAACAGACTAGCTTCCGGTCTCAATCTTCTAGCTCAGCGGCACAGTGATTTTTTTTTCCCATGTCCTAAGTTAACTAGTCCTAAGTGGGGAAGCGCCTATGGTACCAAAATGTAGACTAAAGTAGAAGCTCTCTTCCTGACCCACTGGGGAAACTCCAGGCTAGAGAGTCCAAAACTAAGAGATAAGGAAACTCCAGGGGAAGCGGCTTCCTTTTAAAGAGCGGCAATTACTGTGATTGCTGTTTTTGTTTTATATCAAGGAACACTGTGGGTGGGTGGCCTCCAGAAAAAGCACTGCTCCTTTGAGACTGTACCTCTCAGAGTGCAGCCCAAATGTCTTGGGGTTCCAGGCACCAGCAGCAGGCCTCTGAGGGCTTCCGAAGTGAACTCATCTGTAACAAGCAGGACTATGGCTGCTGGCCTCATGGGAAGACCCCAGTGCCTCTCCTGCTGGATGTGGAACCGGGGCACCTGGTGGCCTCCAACAGCTCTATCTGCACCCCCACCCTCACACTCAGCTCAGCGCTCCTTTCCCAAGCTCCGTGACAGTCACCCTGCTGCAAAGCCTAGAACTGGGTCTTTCCACTCGCCAGGGACACCTTCACAGGATGGACCAGATGGTCTATTCTCAACACTGTGTAGCAGAGGGGCTGAGCACCGGAGACCAGAGTGCAGGTCCTCTAAACACCTCTCTCTCTCTCTCTCTCTCTCTCTCTCTCTCTCTCTCTCTCTCTCTCTCTCTCTCTTTCTGGTAGAAAGTGCCAGATGAGCCTGGGTCCCTGTGGGACAGCAGCAGCAAGCACAGGTTCCAGCCAATCAGAGCGGACAGGTGGTGGGAGTGAGAAGCAAGCTTCCCCAGGCTGTGAAAACTGCAGAGGCAGGGGTTTACTTAGCACCACAGCATTGCCATATGCTGTGCAGAGAGATCCGAGAATCAAACAGCCCTGGAAAACAGCAGAGGCAGAGTCCCGAGCCTAGGAATGAGCACACCCTGGTCCCAGTCTTCTGCCGCTGTCCTAGACACGGCTGCACTGGGGACACCTCTGTATGCAGCTATCATCTGGGATTCCCTGGATACCCGCAACTGCCAGGCCTGTTCCAGGCACTGAGCACCACGCCGGAGAAAAAGTACCGCTCTCATTGCGTGGGAGAAAACAACTGTAGTGGGTATTACATATAGGCCAGGGAGAATATTGCCAACAGGGGAAGAGGTCCAGGTGGGCAGCAAGAGCCATCCTGTATCAGCTTCTATCAGCCCCTGAGGATGGCCATGAGAGTCTCTGTCTGGCCCAGGTTTACTAGAGTCTAGTGGTTGAAAATAACCCTCCTGTGTCTTCCACCCCCGGATGGCAGCTTACCAGGACCCCATGCCAGGGAAGATGGAAGCCAAGCGAGATAAAGAAGGAGCTGACGTGGCTTTTCAGGCAAGAGTGCTACAGAAGCCGTGCTGGTGAAGACATGAACTGGGGACGGACTGGAAGACAGTGAGCCTCTGGTGTGACTAGGCTGGACAGGCTAGGGGTGGATCATGGGGGAGAGGGAGGAGCTGCTGGTGGGCGTGTCCTGTGGATAGGCTAAGAACCTTGGATCTTACTTAGAGCATGCAAAGATGTCTCTTTGAGCTTCGTGGGTCTTTTAATGCAGACTTGAATACCACAGGGCCCAAGCAACATTAGATAAGAAAGAAAAGAGGGAAGGGAGTGGAAAGGGGAAGAGAGAGAGAGGAAGGAGGGAGCAGGGGCTGGGCCAGTAGGCCAAGGAAGTATATGGCTTCCTGCCAGGGGACAAGACTATTCCACCTACCCACAAAGGAAACGGTTCAGATACTATCGGGGGCCCACTATGAACTGTGGCTTCCACGCCCTACTAATCTGTGATCTTGTAGAGGGACCCCAAAACAGCTTGACCACACAGCTATCATGACAGGCTTAGAGGCCCAGACATAGCTTCTGGCAGGCAACACCTAGACCCAGGAAGAACCGTAAGCTGACCCCACCCAGCTGAGCTGTATCTAAGAGGAAATACCTGACATTCCAAATATTCCCTATACTCCTAGACAAATATCAGCCAATCAGGGTCCTGAACCCTGGAAATCACCTCACCCCCAACCTCTGCTATGATAAAAAAAAAAGACCTAACCCTGCCTGGGCTCTGGGTTCTCTGCTCTCACCCGCTGTGCCAAACAGAGAGACCAAGCTCAGAGCCTGAAGATAATAAAGGCTCTTTGCTTTTACATGCAGGTCTCCAGGGTGGTCCTTTGGGGGTCCCCGCGATCTGGGCATGACAGTCTCAGCAGATTGTCCCCCAAATCCCAAAAGCAGCTCAGCTGGTTCAAACCCTGTAGTGACGACTCTGGAGCAAAGTGGAGGTGTTTACCTCCTCCAGCAGAGGCAGATGGTGCCTGGGGGTGCGTGCGCGTGCACTTGCTCATACTCAGACCAAAGTAATCGCCCAAAAAAAGAGAATCCAGCCAGACAGTACTGCTCCTCTGGCCAAGTGTCCCGCTGGGCCTGGAAAGTTGCTGCAGAGAAGAGGATTAAGGCGAGAAGGCGAGGCGGCGAGGCACGGGAGGGATGAGAGGGTGGTACAAGCTCTTTAGCACAAGCTGCTGGAAGCAGCCGTCGGAGCTGCCTGGGCATATGCGGGCACCACATGGCATAAACGAAGTCCCGAATCCTAAACGCATCACACCAGGGGAGAAATTGCAAGACGATGGGTTTCCATCACAGCCCGGCAGGCTCAGGGCCAGGAAGCAGAGACCTTCCCGGGGGGGGGGGGGGGCTGACACCATAACCAGGAGGAAAGAGTGAGCACTTTGTGCTCAGTTGGGGCTAAAGACTGTGAAGAATGAGCCAGCTATGGATTGAGAAATGAGCCAGGTAGGCTGACCCATGCTTGAGAGCCCAGTCTTTGGGAGGCTGAGGCAGGAGGATAGCCATGAGTTCCACACCAGCCTTGAGTGCACAGTGAGTTCAGATTGGTCTGAGCTAGAGTGAGACTCTTATCAAGAGAGTAGGACCAGGCGGTGGTGGCGCACGCCTTTAATCCCAGCACTCGGGAGGCAGAGCCAGGCGGATCTCTGTGAGTTCAAGGCCAGCCTGGTCTACAGAGCGAGATCCAGGACACAGGACATGCACCAAAGCTACACAGAGAAACCCTGTCTTGAAAAACCAAGAGAGAGAGAGAGAGAGAGAGAGAGAGAGAGAGCAGGAAGAAGAGAGATTTGTTTTTTAAGTGACTAATGAGGGCTTGGAGAGTTTGGCTTAGTGGTTAAGAGAACTTGTTCTTCTTACAAAGGAACTGGGTTCGATTCCCAGCACCCACATGGAGACTCGCCACTTCCTCAGGCACCAGGCACACATGTGGTGCACAGAAATACATGCAGGCAAAACATTCATATACATAAAATAAGTCTAAGAGGAAAAACAGAGTGACTAATGAACCTCTACTGATGGGAAGTAAGGAAGGAAAGAGAGAGGCCCCATCTGCCAGGCATGGAGGCCAAGATGGGTCACAGTGCATCGCAGTCTTCATGTCCTGAGCACAAGCCATAGCCTGAGGCTTCTCTATGCACTGACCTCAAACCCATCACTCCAACTCTGTGTTTTCTCATCTATAAGACGGGGACAGTGACATGCCTGACTCTGGAGACAGATGGAGCAACGGGTTTGATTGGATTCGCATTCTAAAGACAAAGACCGGGAAGTGGTGCTTCACGCTGGCTATGGCCACAGCTGCCTGCAATGGTTCTTGCCGCCACCTAATCAGAAACCATCCAGACACTGCCAGGGACCACAAACGGGAAGCCACGACCCTCTCCAGTGGCAAAGCTGACTTCAGACACTTTCCTTAAAGAAATGGTGTGGCCAGGGTGACGGCTTCTGTAATTCCAGCACTTGGGAGGCTGAGGCAGGGGGATTTCCACATGTTCCCAGGCAGCCTGGGCTACACAGTGAGGTTCGGGCCAGACTGGGCTAGGATGGGATCCTTTATCAAAAAGAAATTAATAAAAGAAAGTAAGAAGGAAGGGAGACAGGAAGACAGGAAGGAGGAATGACTGTATAAGGGTTGACTGCCCCAGTAACCAATCAGGAAACACTCAATGGGCCGTCTCCTATAAGATCCCTGCATTTTGTGGCTGTCTAGCCTCTGGGGAATTTACCGACTAAGATGAAAACTCAGAGGAGGGACTCCCTCCCCTTCCATCCTGTCCCATGGAGCTGAGTAGCAGCTCCCAAATCACAGTGCTCCGAACTCTGTAGCATTGTGTTGAATGTCCCCTCTCCTCCTCCCTCCTCTCCATATGCCCCCCACCCCCTACCATGCCTCCACCAGCCCTGCAGGCTCCTCAGCCCTCAGAGCATCTAGTGCCATTCACATTCTCAACCTTGGCTCCTAGCATTTCTCCATCCTGTCTGTAATGCCTTCCCTCTCCAGGTCACTATCCAACTCCTCTTCAACCTTCAAAACTCAGCTTGGGTCCTGCCCTGTAGTAGGACAGGCCCATAGGGTTGAGGAAGTTGGCTCAAACCATTTGCCAAGTGTGGTGATATATTGTGTACCCTAATAAACTTGCCTGAGAATCAAAAGACAGAGCCAGCCACTAGATTAGACATGGAGGTCAGGCAGTGGTGGCACACACCTTTAATCCCAGCACTTGAGATCTCATGCCTTTGCTTGGGATGCACACACTTCTTTAATCCCAGGAAGTAATATGGCAGGGTGGAGAAAGGTATATAAGGCATAAGGAAGCAGGAACTCACTCTCTTTAGGCTGGGGATTTCGTAGAGGTAAGAACTAGTGGCTGGCTGCTCTGCTTCTCTGGCTCTCAGGCAAGTTTATTAGGGTACACAATATATCACCCCAGCCAAGGCATGCACACAACGTACTTCCTTATGAACCAATCTGGAGTCTGCCTGAGGGCCTAGCAATAAGCACCGTCAGAATTCCTGATAGTGCCCAGCCAATGAGGGTTGACCACAAAATGCCACCAGATTGGGTCACAGCTTGGGTGCTGGTTGGAGGGTATATAAGGCCTTCCCTGTTATTGAATAAAGGAGTTTGCTGTTTGCCTTCAACTGACTCCCAGTGTCTGTGTTGTTGATGCCACACCTTCTCACTCCTTCCCCCCAAGGGAGCCATTAGGATCCAGCAACACTGCCCGCTCCGGAAGTCTTTCTTCCTGGTCCTGCCTCCAGTTCTTCCCCAGCTCTTGTTTCTCAACCCTCACACAAGCAGTTTCCTCTTCCTCCAATGCCAAATCCACACCTGACTATTCTGTTCATGTAGGAATGTTTTTCTACAAATCAATTCACTTCTAATATTTTTATCAAATAAACTCACCTTCAAGGACACTAAATTGTACTACAGTGAGGCAGACCACCAGTATCACCCCCCCCCAAAGAGTAAATAAAAACACAAACAGAACAGACCATGTTCTACTGGACACTGTGTGCCCCAGGACCTGCTTGTCACATAAGCTATCAGAGTTGGGATGCAGGGGTGGGGTGGGAGTGGGGGGCTCTGTCAGGAGATCACAGAGATACAACCTGGAGATCCTTCCACCCTCAGGACAGAGGTCTTGGGAGAGTGGAAATTGGCACCTTGGGATTCGATGTCTTCTAACATCCTGGGACATGTTCCTATACATCAAATCCATGCTTGTCATCAGGATATATTACACTGCTGTGTTCAAAGCCTTTTAAGAAATAGGCATTCCTTGTTTTCTCCCCAAATGACATTCAGCTTGCTGCTTCCTAGGGGTCTGCGAAGGTGCCCCATGATCAACATTGCTCACAGAAGGTATTCATTTCATGGACACTTTATTAAACTGCCATGATTGAAATTCTTCCCTGTAACTTGTGAGTCCTTGTGGGGGGGGGGGGGGGGGGGGCGGGCTGGGGATTCGCAATGATAGAATCAGGATTTCCTTCTGAAATTAATCTCTCCAGGACTCAAATGCTGCTGGGTTGGACGCTGGGAAATTGTCTTCTACCCTGGCCTCTAAGAAAGCTGGTGGCTCCATGCTGGTCACACCTGCTACCCAGTGACCAAAAGATCAATGTACTAAACCTCCCGGGATGCACCTTAATATTCCAGCTGCGTCCAGTACAGCAGCACACAGCACTGATTCCTATCCAGGAGACCATCGTGACTAAATAAGAGGTCATTCAGTCAGTGAGGTGGCCTGAGTTCAACCCCTAGAACTCAGAGGGAAAGCCAGGCAAAATGGCATGTGGGTGTAATTCCAACGGTAGGGAGAGGGAGACGGGAAGAATCCTGGGGCTTGCTGGCCAACTAGCCTAGTTTACCTAGCAAGTTAGAGCCCAGTAAGAGACTGTCTCAAAATATGAAACAAGTTGGGTGGCGCCTTTGGAATGATACCCAAGGACTCAGTACTCACAGGTACACATGTGTACCTGCACACATGAACACACATACCAAGACATACACGTGCGCCGGGCAGTGGTGATGCATGCCTTTAATCCCAGCACTCGGGAGGCAGAGCCAGGCAGATCTCTGTGAGTTCGAGGCCAGCCTGGGCTACAGAGTGAGTTCCAGGAAAGGTGCGAAGCTACGCAGAGAAACCCTGTCTCGAAAAACCAGAGAGAGAGAGAGAGAGAGAGAGAGAGAGAAGGAAGATTTTCATCGAGACATGTCTATATACACACACACACACACATTCACACCTATGCATTCACCAGCATACACATACTTGTCTAATGCTTTTCCTGTGGTTGAAATGAGAAGCTGACTGGAGATCCAGCTCTCTTGAGTAGCAACGGACCACTCACACTCTCAACTGAGCCTGTCCCTGTCTGTCAAACATGAGCGCCATTTCTCCTACAAGGCTTCTCTGAAATCTCAGCTGCAGGATGGGTCAGCCACAGGACAGTACACAAGCTGTGGTGTGTGGCTCCTAGACAGCTGAGGTTGAGTCCTGCACCAGCCACAAGGCTTCCTCCCAGACACCCCACTTTCTGCCTAGTGGACAGCTCCTACCTGCCAGGTTTCCTGAGAACTGAAGGGGATCCTAGGATGTGGGGATTGTCATCTCGAAAGCCACAGTAGTGTGAGAAGGGCCAACCCCACTGTGAACACCCTGGTGTCTGTGCAGTCAATTCATCTTGGATAAACTTTAGTGCTCTTACCACACTGGGCCAATCTCACCAACAGCCATCATGGAGAGACCCCTCAGTCCTCCATGGCTGCCTCAAGGATCCTTGGCAGGCTGTATCCACTACCTGAGCTGAAAGCTGCCTCCTAGGAACCACAGCTATCGCTCCAGAGCACCTGGGGGTCTCCCCCAGTTTTTCCCCTCACCTGGTGAGTGTCCATCCAAATAAAAGCCCCAAAGTCACCCAGCTCCTCTTCCTCCTGCGGCACCCACCCAGTCAATCATTCACCATTTTTATGGGCTTAGCGCTTTACTGCGCTCCTTCCGACCTTTAGTCCATCTGGTATGTATTTCAGTGTAAGATCCGGAGATGGGGAACCAACTGCAAATTATTTTTCAAGTTAGCACGGCAGGTGCTTGAGCCCAGCTCTGTTTATATAACGATCCTGGGATTTGAAGTGGGGGAAAAAAAGAACTGCAGATATCAAATCTCTATGTGCAGCACCAATAACGAAGGTGTGCTCAGCATGCCTGGGGACTTCGGGTTCTTCCGTGGCCCTTGGCGTGAGGTCAGCCCTGCCAACAGCCCCAGTGGCCTAATCCGCATCAGCGTGGAGCCTGAAGCAGAGGCTGAGCCAGCAGCAGCACAAGAGGGACTTGGAGTTTGTTGATGATTCAGACCCCCAGCATCCCACGACCCTGCCAAAGGCTTAAGTCGGAGGAGCCTTGGGCAGAGCAGTCAGCTGAATGCCACCCAGCTAGTGGGTGCAGGAGGAGGAAAGACCATCATGCCAGAACCCCAGAACCTGGGTGCATGGCTTAACACTGTTCCCACAATTCTTCCTTCAGAGCTGGGGACCAGCTTAATGAAGAGTGCTTGCCTAGCATTCAGGAGGCTCTGGGTTTCATCTCAGCACCCCAAGAAAGAAAGGGGGAGGGGAGAGAGAAGGGATGGGCACAAAGAAAAGAGGAAGGGAAGGAGAGAGGGAGGGAGGGGGGAGGTGTGGGAGGGAGGGGGGGGAGGTGTGGGAGGGAGGGAGGGAGGAGGGAGGGAGGGAGGGAGGGAGGGAGGGAGGGAGGGAGGGGACAAAAAGGGTCACTTCTAGCTGTGTTAAGTAAACCCACAGGTGGGAGGATTTTCTCTGATAGGAGGAACAGCCTGTCAATCCTCCAGTGCCCTTCCAATAGGCCTGCATTTCAGTCCCCACCCGCCTGCAGCATTCATAGGAAGAGCCATCATGGCCACTCCAGGGTAACATCCATAGGGCCCACAGGCACCAAGTGATAGAACTCTCACCGGGCGCCTGGCGCGTGGTCAGGACGGTCTCCGAACTGTCCTCCACTCTACCTTCACTGCCACTTGTGACTCGGGCCTGTCCTTGCTTCCCACTTCAAGGAGTAGATCTGGGCTGCAGAGGTTCAGACCTGGGCTACCGAGGTTCAGACCTGGGCTACCGAGGTTCAGACCTGGGCTACCGAGGTTCAGACCTGGGCTACAGAGGTTCAGTCCTGAGCTACAGAGGTTCAGACCTGGGCTACCGAGGTTCAGACACGCAACCGCAGCTACAACTACGACAGGCAGAGCGAGGATGCCATCCAGCTGTCCCCAACTCCGTCCAGGACCCCTGTCCTTCTGTCTCTGGAGGCTCCGATGACTAGGGAGAGCCCAGGGGAGAGGGGAAAACACATGAGCTGCAGCTGTTGCTTGGTCCCTGGAGAAAGGAAATCGGGAGTGGACAGAGCGGCCCCTGGAAGCCCAGATCTCTACAAGGAAATGGATGGCCAAGAGCTGTGTGCAGCTAAGTTTTTTAAAGGCATGTAGGACTGCTTGAGTGGGAACTAGAGCTGGGGTGTAGCTCAGTGGGAGAACACTTGCCTGGCACTAACCACGAAGGAGGCAGATGCCAAGTCTCCTGCTGAGTGGCAAGGTGCGCAATTGTCCCGCCTCCTTAGACATCCTCTTTCCCCAATGGACAAGGACAAAGGGTATCAGACAGACCTTCCTTCTCTCTCACTTTCCTCCATCCCTCGGACTCCATTACAAAATCAACTCCAAAGCCGGGCGGTGGTAGTGCACGCCTTTTAATCCCAGCACTCGGGAGGCAGAGCCAGGCGGGTCTCTGTGAGTTCGAGGCCAGCCTGGGCTACCGAGTGAGTTCCAGGAAAGGCGCAAAGCTACACAGAGAAACCCTGTCCTCAAAAACAAAAAACAAAACAAAACAAAACAAAAAAAAACAAAAACAAAATCAACTCCAGCAAACCACACACACACAGCCTCCCCTCTCAACCCCACCCATCAGGGGAAAGTGTGCATATCATTGGTTGGGAAAAACATTGAAACTCTTGGCTAAAAAAGTGTCACAGATGCATTTCAAAGATACCAGGTTTTCACTCAGACAGGTCTGTGCTCCCTGCATATCCCCAAAGCACACTGCTGGTCTCCGTAACTTTGGGAGACCGCCTCCTGCCAGGAACCACCCAGAAACTGCAGCCTTCACGGCACCTTTGGATTGACTCATCTCACATGATGTGTTTTTTAAAAAAAACTACTGAAAAGGCCAAACCTGGAAGGACTCCAGCTTCACCTTTACAAGTCAAACTGGCCCTGGCTGGCTGAGGTGTTTCATGGATGGCTTGCAAGAAGGTCTCTATGGGAGGGAGATGGTCAGCCTAGAGCAAGAAGGGCCTGGGTGAGAATGGACAGTGGATTCCTGCATCCCGTGAAAGGGAGACATCTCTCAGGCCACTAATCTATTTCACTCCTGCTTTTTCAGCCTAGAACAGTGGTTTCTCAACCTATGGGTCATGACCCCTTTGGGATCAAATGACACTTTCACAGGGGTTGCATATCTGATATTCTGCGTTAGATATTAACATTATGGTTCATAAACAGTAGCAAAATTACAGTTATGAGGACGCAAACAAAAATAATTTTATGGCCGGGGGTCACCACAACATGAGGAACTGCATTAAAGGGTCGCAGTGTTAGGAAGGTTGAGAACCACTACTCTAGAGCGCTAGACATTCATGTGGAAGTTATACAGGTGAAGACCCACAGCACTGCATGGCCAGCTGAGTCCATCCACGGGTGAAAGTTTCTGCTACTGGGGACACGTCTATAAGTGGACACTGCTGGGCAAGCAGGCCACAAGCTGTTCGTACCCCGCAACCCTGGCTGAATCTTGAAACAAGTGTCCCACGATGAGTGGGCAGGCTAGAATACAGAGGACTCCATTTCCGCAAAAACACAGGCATACGCCCTCCAGAATAAGAGCAGATGCTGTGGCCACCTGCCGATGGGGTGAGAAATGCACACGATGGGTGTGAAGCAACCCTTGTGAGTCTTTAGGCCCCCACCCTCCGACTCTGTCCATGTTTCCAGGACCATGTGCGTGTGTCAACACCTAAATTATGTACTTTAAATACACCACAGTTTATTTCTTAACAATTGGGTTTTACTGAGTACTTGAAGTTTTTTTTTTTTTTTTTTTTGAGACCAGAGTCATACTGTGTAGCCCAGGCTGACATCTAACTGTTGGAAACCACCTTGCCTCAGCCTCCTGGGCACTGGGATAGCAGCTTTGAGCAGCACAGTTGGCTTGGAGAAAGGCATTCAAAGGTGTGTTTGCAATGGCTAATCAGCTTGGTGACATCCGTCATCAACTAAATCCCAGGCGTCTGGGCAACACCTGTGGGGGACTTTCTTGATTGGAACGTCTGATGCGGGAAGACCCACCCTACATCTGGACCATGCCTTCTGGAGGCAACCCACCTAAAAGGACATGGAAAAAGGAGGCTTTTGCTTTTTGCCTGCTTGCCCTCACTCTCGCCGGCAAGTTCATCTATCCTGATGCTGAGGCATCCCTTCACTGGAACTAAAAACCTACTTCTTTGGACTCCAATGTAGAATGAAGACTGAGACACTCAGCCTCCTGGATGGAACAGCTACAGCATTCCTGACCTGTCAGTCAGGAAACAGCCATTGTTGGGCTAGCTGGACCACAGCCTGTAAGCCACTCAAGTAAATTCCCCTTTTTAATATACATAGATTCATTCTATCAAGTTCTGTTCCTCTAGAGAACCCTGACTAATAGTGTTTGCATTAAAAATCATAGAAAGTTAACTGTAAAAGAAAACAATATGAAAAACAGTATTTGCCGAAGACTATTAAGACTATTAGATGGACACTCACCAGAGCTGTACCCTTCAAGAAGGATTGACATTCCCTGTGTGGTCAGACCTGGATCCCTCTCCACCTTCTGAACCCTGTCCACCTCTCTACAAATTGTGCATCCCCACCCCCAGTCACACCTCAGGGTTCCCTGCTTTTCCTGCCAGGACCCCAAATGAAGACCACATCCCCAGAACTACACTTAATCACAGTGGGAAAGTGCATACGGGGCTAGAGTCTCAATGTCAAGGTAAATTCCCTGCAATTCGGCAAATCTAATGAGCACCACCATCAAGATCGCTAGCAAGGCTGAGTCAGTCCAGGCCACTGCAGAACCTAGACAAACTTCATGAGCTGGCTGCAAATCTCCAGGCTAGGCCCTCTCTGGATGGATCAGGCAGGGCCAGAGAAAATGACCAGCTTGCTAACTGTCCAGTACGTTTATCTCCTTTATTCCTTGTTGGATTGGCAGCCATTAGGCCACAGGACATCCATTGTGCTTGAAAGCGAGCTACAGCCACAGATTAAAAATTAATTTATTGCCTAGTCTGGCTTCCAGCTTGATGCTTTAATTGAGTTTGCTGTGAAGGGGAGTGCTGAGGCTGCCGTGGTTCGGCCCAGGCCAGGGCCTCAATGTTGGGCGTGAGGCTTGCAAGCTCTGTGATGCAATTAGCTCCCACACACAGACTGCCCCAGTCACTCCGAATCCACCCTGGCTCTCTGCGCGCACGTAATGGAAACAGAGTTATTGATCTATATACATCTTCAAAGATTCACTCCAGCAAGTCGAGGCTCAAAGAGAAAAATGGGGGAGCTGAATCCATTGCCGAGAGAAAGGCTCTTTGGAGATGCACATTCATTAATTAAATTAAACATCTAATCTCAGCGGCTACTATGCATTTAGAATGCAAATGACTGTGGCATAATTCCCTAGAGAAACTTATGGCTCTCCTCTTATGTAAATGGCGTATAACTGGAGAGGGGGTTAAAGAGAGAGTTGTCTATTACACCCCCGTTGCCTTTGGCCATGGAAGGTTTCCAGAGATTTTTTTATTTAATGAACATTTTACATAGTGGCAATTTATAACAGGCACATGGCAGGCCATTAGCCCCCCACGATCACAAAGGATACTGGACCCAGGCATTCGCCATGGTTCCTCTGCAGATGAGGAAACAAGAGACCTCTCCTTCCCTCATGAAAACCTAGTCGGGCCTTAGTCCCTTCCGGCTCTGAAGCTCCATAGGAAATTTCAGAGTACTAGCTGGGCTGAGGATGTACCAGACCCACCCTCTGGAATCATGAGGGAACCAGACTGATGGGTCTCAGGACTGGAGAAATGGCTCAGCAGTTAAAAGCATGTAGTGCTCTTGCAGAAGACCCCAGTTCAGCTCTGAGCACTCATATCGGATGGCTCGCCACCGCCTGTAACTCTAGTTTCAAGGGATCCGACACCCTCTTGTGGATTCCATGGGTAAACACACTCAGGTGTTCTTGTTCAAATCAAACAAAACTTTAAGCAAACAAGTGTGCATGATGTCTCAGCACCTGGCAGCCAGTCACAGGGCAGAGCTAGTTCCCTGCACCTCTCGGGGGCAGTTTTAAAAGAACAGCTTTAGGGCTGGAGAGATGGCTCAGTGGTTAAGAGCACTGACTGCTCTTCCAGAGGTCCTGAGTTCAGTTCCCAGCAACCACATGATGGCTCACAACCATTTGTAATGAGGTCTGGTGCCCTCTTCTGGCCTGCAGTCATACATGCTGTATACATAATAAATAAATAAATTAAAAAAAAAAAAAAGAACAGCTTTATACCTCACTTCACTCTGATTGCCAGTGTTTTCCGGTACAGATGGTTCTAGGGCAAAGACAAGGGGCTGCCTGCTCTGGGAATACCCTGCTGCATCTGGGACCAGAAGTGACAGGTAGGCCTCTGCCATCTGCAGCATCTGGCACTGAAGACCCAAAACCTTCCCTTCAAGGAAGGCCAATGTCCTACTCCAACGAGGCTTGGAGAGAGGGGTGCAGCTTGCAGGACCCATGAGCTGCATGCATGGCCTGGTCTGGCACCACCTGGCAGAACCTCTGATCCTCCAAGGCAACAGCCCTGCATTATTTTGGGCAAGCAGTGCAAGAATGCAATGTTGGAATCAAGCTATTGTTCAGGCCACAGTACCTGCAGCAGCCCTTCCCCCTCACAGGCACCCACTGGGAAACTGGGCATCATACTTCCCGGTGCCAGGGTCTCTCACATGGGAAAGCAAGTCTATATCAAAGCAGGTATTGATGGTCACACCATACCTGCTCCCCACCCCTTCCCAGTCTCCTGCCTGGGAATCAGAGAGCCTCACTGCAGGGCACCTACTGTGAAACCCTTATCCTTGGGAAGGTAGAAGAGACAACCCCCCACTTCATCACCAGGGCCCTGATTTCTCTCCTCAGAGACCCCACACCATGCTGCTATTTGTCCATTCAAAGAGCTAATAATTTTTCTAATCAACTACTTACCCCCCATACTCTGACTCAATGTTCCTCTTTAACTTGTATCCAAGACCTTTCAAACAGGAGGAGCTTAGCTATCTCTGTTGCCTGGAGATACGGTCAACTGTTAGGAAGACTTGCAAGGGCAGATGGGGCGGAGCTGCAGATTTCCTGGTCATTTTAGAACTCTAAGGTGGCTGTGCCATATGGCTCTCCTGGGGGGGGGGGGGGGTCCCTGGTCCCCAGCACAATTCTGCAGTTACTGAGTTAACTATGTCCCCCCACCCTGTCTGTCCATGTCGAAGAAGCCCTTGTCTCTGCCACCTGCAGCCCTCAGGGGGCCCCACTACACCCCCTCCGGTTGAATGCCATCAACACAAAGTCTTTAGAGACAGTAGGCTAAAATGTCACACGCGGTGTTAATTACCCTTTTTAAATAATGCATAAAGACAGTGATGCCCAGGAGCGGAGGTCTACAGTGGGTGAGGAATAAGGCCTCTGAGCGAGAGGCTGATCAGGCCATGCCCACCATGCAGCCTCCCATGTCTCAAAGCTACTGTTTAGGGAATGGCAAGGTTCCTCCTGAGAGCTGCCTACTGTGATTCCCCTAACAGATTCCCCCAAGTATGCAGGTGCCAGAAGGATGACATCTGCCACTCTCACTTCCACAAGAAGGTTTACAGACCTCAGGTCACCAGACTCTGGGCATCGGAGGGCTGAGGTGAATACAGCCCAGCTAAAATGTGCCCCCCCGCTCCTCATTCCCCACACATCTTCTGAACTGCACACTCCTACCCCAGAATGCAGGACCCTTTCCCTGTACCACCCAGGAACCAGGAACAGGTAGTAGGCCTGTGCTGTTGGCTACTCATCAACCACGTGACATGAATCCTCCCCGCCCCCAACACACACACACACACACACGACACACACACACACACACACGCCTGCACGAAGGGACTTCCACTCTGACTTGTAGGCCAGAGCTGTCCTTAGAGCACCACCAGGCTGCTGTCTGTCTGAGCAAGCCAGTAAGCAGCAGTCCTCCATGGCCTCTGCATCAGGCTCCTGCCTCCAGGTTCCTGCCCTGCGTGAGTTCCTGTCCTCACTGCTTTTGATAATGAACTGTCATATGGAACTGTGAACAGTTCCTCCCCAAGTTGCCTTGGTCATGGTGTTTCATCACGGCAATAGCAACCCTAAGTAAGATAGCATCCTACAAGACCATGCAGCTCCTGGATCCCAGAGACAGTGTAAGAGGCATGGCTCACTCCTTTGGCTTGGGGATGGTCTGGTGAGAGCGCAGCCAGGTCCCCTCCTCCACTCCAAGGAGGATGCCTGAGTTGAGTCAGGCCCCTTCGAACTTAATCCTTGAGCAGCAGGACCCAAAGACAGAAAGTGGCAAGGGGGCCCGTCCTGCAGGAGCACCGTGAAAGTCTCTGTGTTGATGGGGGCTCTCTGGATTGTTAAGGCTTCTCTGGTGCTTGCCCTTCTGGATTCTTCAACAAATTGCCTTCACAAGACAGATAGCCGGGGGCTGGCAAGATGCTCAGTAGCTAAGAGAGCTTGCTGTCCAGCATGACTGCTTAAGTTTGATCCCTGGGGTATATATTATGGATGGGAAGAACCAATTCCCACAAGTTGTCCTCTGACCTGCACACGCGCGCATGTGCACACACACACACACACACACACACACACACACACACACACACGCATACAAATGCAGTATTTTATAAAGAAATGAGACTAACCTTTAGAAAGGAAGCAAAGGAGGAGCTTCCCATCCCCTGTGGCACCCCGGGAAGTATGGCCTCCCTGAGGATGGTCTCACGAACTGACTCCCCTGAGCTTCTGTATGGACCCAGAAGACAGGCTCTTTGAAAGATGCCTTCTAAGATTGGGAACGCTATCCCCTGAGGGACAAGTGTGGAGACCACACAATGATGGTGTCTTTCCCCTTGCCTGTCTTCAGAATGTGACAGTGTGCCAGGCCTGTGTGCAAAGTACTCATTGGGGACTCTAATTAAAACCAAAGCCAGCCTAAAGAGGAAGGAGTTTGTTTTCCCAAGACAGTCTCTGAGCTCCTAGATCAAGCCAGTCCTGAACTAGAGCATTCCCACTTTAGTGAAAGAAGTCAATTAACTCCCATGCCTAGGGTTGTCACCAATGGGACTTTTGAGCTGGTTTCCCACCAGCCAGCCAGCTAAAGCCCTTAACATTAATGATGTCACTGGGTGTTGTGACTCCAGAAACCTAAACATGCAGCCATATCTTCAACCTCACTCTTCTAGTCTACAGAACAAAGAAAAACAAGTCAGTCGTCCGTGGCCCAGGATCTGCATCGTCAAGAGCAAGCATGTGACATCAAGGTCTTTGGGGGCTGGAGATAGGGGCTCCGTCTGTAGAGTACTTGCCTAGCACTAGATACACAAAGCCTTGGATTCGATCCTGCACCACATAAAATAGATATGGTAGCGCACATCTGAACTCTCAGCACTTGGCGGTGGAAGCAGGAGAATCAGGTGTTCAAGGCCAGCCTGGGTTACTTGAGAACCTATCTCCAAAACACAAAAAAGACCTCTTATCATGATGTTCTGCCAGCTTCAGAGTCCTGACCGCCCTTCCTGCCAAATGTGTATTCTTCTCTTCTCAGTATGTGTCCTGGCTAGTTTTATGTCAACTTGACACAAGCTAGAGTCATATGAAAGGAGGGAACCTCAATTAAGAAAATGCCTCCATAAGATCTGGCTGTAGGGCATTTTCTTAATTAGTGATTGATGGGGGAAGGCCCAGCCCATGGTGGGGTGGTGCCATCCCTGGGCTGGTGATCCTGTATTCTATAAGAAAGCAGTCTGAACAAGCCACGAGGAGCAAGCAGCACCCCTCCATGGCCTCTGCATCAGCTCCTGCCTCCAGGATCCTGCCCTGTTTGAGTTCCTGTCCTGACTTCCTTCAGTGATGAACAGTGATATGGTAGTGTAAGCCAAATAAACCCTTTTCTCCCCCAACTTGCTCTTTGATCATAGTGTTTCATCAAAGCAATAGAAACCCTGACCTAAAACAGTATGTCTCCCCTCCTCCTTCCCTCTCCCTTCTGCTCTTCACGGCCCTTGAGGCAAACACAGAGCCATGAGCACCCCAGTTCTGCAGGCCTGTCCGGAAGTCACGAACAACCCATCTGCCTGTGGCCAACTCTGTCTCTGATACATACACCTCCGCCCCGTGTGGTCTTGCCTACTTAAGTGAAAGGCGTAAACAAAATCGGATTGGAAATGGCTAATTGCTTTAGCCAGGAAGAATAATGACATTAAGAGCCACTTAAACTAGACATTTCTGCCCAAACAACATTATGAACAGACCGGAAGATCTTGGGTTCTCTCCAAACCACCCACCAAGAACTCAGCCTAGGCCTCAGGAAGGTCCTGGGCCTCAGGAAGCAGACACTGTGTAACAAGCAACCCAAGGCATCACAGGGTCCATCTCTGAGGGCAGAGGAAACAGGGTCCCCGCTTCTCAGACATAGCTCCCTGAGTGTGCCCACTATTAACTGCCACTTTGGTTTAATGAAATATTTTATAAACTCAAATGTATGGAAAGAAGAAACTTTGGATGAAATCACTGGCTAGCTTGCTAGTTAGGACTCCCCACCTCCTCTCCTCACCACTACCCCCAACACACACACACACACACACACACACACACTTTGGTCTTCTGAAACAGTCTGTTGCATAGCCCAGGCTGGCCCGGGAACTTACCAAATAGCAGAGGATGACCCTGAACTCTTGATCTTCTTCCTCTACCTTCCAAGAAGGTTAGGATTTTTTCCTAATCCCCCCCACCTGCTCTGCCACCCTGCTCCCACACAGCCACTGTTGTTCACAGGCACCATAATTCAGAAATATTAAAAGGAAAATTTTAGAAATAATAAACTGCAAATAAAGTTCACTGTGGGATATTGTTACGGCTGTTCCATTTTATCATTAGCTGTTAATCTCTCACCGTGCTTCATTGATGAATATGTTTTGGCGGTGGGGATAAAAAATGCAGGGCCACTGAGCTGCGTCTAGGCTCCTGTTGCTCATTTGTGTAAACTAAGTTTTGTCATGGGCCAACACAGAACAAAGAGTGTGTATAGGATTCAGAACTCCATGATCCCCTAGAAGGTGGGGGGCCTCAGAACACATCCACATGAATGAAGAGGTTATATTTGTCCCCATTAATACAGCAGAAAGTCTGTTAATCGCTGTTGTTTCTTTTGTTGCCTGTAGAACATTCTAGAAAATGTCAGGTTGTGGAGATGGATATACACCAACTAGAAAACCTTCAAATTTTCTAGAGACAGAAAAAATTCTCTCTCTCTCTCTCTCTCTCTCTCTCTCTCTCTCTCTCTCTCTCTCTCTCTCTCTCTCCCTCCCTCCCTCCCTCCCTCCTCCTCTTCCTCCTCCTCTCTCCTACAACTCAATGCTTGAATCTAACCTCTGCTTGTAGCGCTCATGACAACAAGCGGATAGTGGTTGTCTACCGAGCCAGGAGACTGGCACTATAGGGCTTATCTAGAAAAGTAAACTAACAGATGGTGTGCTTAAGGTTCTCAGGCACAGAGTGAGGGGGGCATTTCCTGCTGGGTCAGAGATCCCTATCTCAATAAATATTTGCCCAGCTCCTGTAATATACACCAGCCTGTAATATTAGACTGTGTACACCATGCGTCCAAGCAGGAACCTGAAAGATTAGCCCTCGCCCATCTTATAACCTAGCACCAACCATGCCACTTGTATATTTGTGTCTTAGGGGCTATAACCTCGGCATAGAAATACCGAAGTCTAATTGTGGTAGTCACTGGGATTAGCAACGAGGGAAGCTATCCAGGGGCGTTTTAACATTTTTCTTTCATACGCCTCTCTGTAAAACGTGATTTCTTTTTTTCTGGCCCATCTGTTGCCTTTGAAATAAGACAGGGTTAATTATTTAAAGCTGCGGACACACAACACACATCACACTTCTGTGAAAGAGATGTGGATGCCACAGCTTTTCCATTTCATGCCTGTGAATAGACATTTTAACATAATAAATAACAAAAATAAACATTTTTCAGCCTACCAGGGAGCCCTGATCTCTGTTCGAAGGAATCTTTACACAGTGTTGACAACCATGTTCTTTACAGATTTTAAAACGCTGCCCTGAGAGACCTTACTGCCAATCGATCCTGAAGGCATGCTTATGGTGACATTTATAGCATCCATCAGGGCCGAATTGAGCATCCCCTCTCTGAGTCTCTGGGTCAATGGGGAAGACTTCCTGTTTCAAAAAGCTGGAGAATCTATCTTCCCACTTTCCCTTCATAGTTAAGCAATTCAAACGTTCTATACCCTTCCAAAGTAAGAGGAAATGTAGATGCAGTTGTTAGTGATGTGTGTTCAGTTCAAGTCAGCAACAATCCGGCACCAAAAAAAAAAAAAAAAAAAAAAACACATCAGTCCATTCCAAACACAGCAAAGGTTCATACACGCTATCAGACCATTCCATAGCTCTCAGCCCCAGAACAACAAAAATTTAAAAACATTCAAAAAGTAATGAGCCTTCAAAATACTCTTCTGGGACGCCTAAGATAACAAACATTACAGGGTAACTGTTAACAGGTCTTGACTTGGAGTTGACACATAATGGACACAATTGAAAAAAACATGAAGAAATTGTGACCCCCTCCTTTAGTCAAGCCAGGCCCTCCTCCACAGCCTTATTCATGATTCCTTCTGGCTTTTTAGGACCAACAGCCGCTCACTATAAATGATATCTACTGTGGAATTAATTTGAAGCCATTATATAGATAGTGATAAACATTAAAGTTACATGGTGTTTTCCACACAGTTCCTCCCTCCTTTGAGGATATCTCCTTTATTTGTTCAGTGAGGATTTGCAGCTCTCTTATCATGGGAGCTAAATGGTTACCAAGCACACATCCTATATCCAAAATAGCTGAGAGGCACATAACAGACCATTTCTGCCTCTTTGCCGGGCAGAAGAAATCAGAGGATTAGGTGTGAATTCAAGTATATGAAACATATAGCATCTGGGTCCTTTCCTCAACAGCATAGTCATTACCATCACTCATTTCCATAAATATCATCTCTGTCATCACCATCATCACCATTATCACTAAAAATATCATCATCATCACCATCAATATATCACTGTCATTATCAACATCACCATCAATATATCACTGTCATCATCATCAATATCACCATCAATATATCAGTATCATCATTATCACCATCAATATATCACTGTCATCATCACCAATATCATCATCAATATCATCTCTGTCATCACCATCATCACCATTATCACTAATGATATCATCATCATCACCATCAATATATCACTGTCATCATCATCAATATCACCATCAATATATCACTGTCGTCACTATCAATACCATCATCATCATTATCATCATCCCCCCAGGGCCATCATCTGTTCATCTGCAGCTGCTGTGTCTACCATGTGACATCATCACCTCCCCTGCCATCTTGCCGCCTGGAGTCTGAGGCTCACCACCATTTGATTCCGCCAGAGCCTCACCCCATGTCACCCATAGGCAAGTTCCGCCGGCTCACTTTCTGCTTCACAACCCAAATGCAAATGGAACAATTACAGTAGTCAGCACCTGGCCAACCACTTGCAAGGTGAAAGCCTGTATGCAGCAGCAGGAGCAACTGACGTTTTACCTCTCAACTCCATCTCTTGGTCACAGTGTGAACTTCCCTGTGTTCGGGCCACACCTCTCTCTGCATGGGAAGCTTCAAACCAAATGCCACCCAAAGAAATCGCTTTTCTTCTCAACTACTCCAGAGTAGTGAAATCAGAACGGACTTCAGTGCAGACCTGAACGTGAATTTCCCGAGTCTTCTCCCTCATTCAGAGGAACACCACCCCCCAACATACTCCTGTGCCAAACACGTGGAGGTCGTGCTTGTCTAAATGCTCCTTGCATTCACATTGACTTGTAACAACCCTCAGAACCCGCAGATACAAAATATGACTTACAATCAACATCCTAAGCTAGACTCGAAAGTCCTAAAAAAACAAACTGGTCCAGCCTACTTTTCCCATGATTGGTGTTCCAGACAGACCGCTCCACTCCCCATACTTCTGACCTCAGGACCTTTGCACTGCTACCTCCCAGGATAGAGTCTTCGAAAGAGCACAGACCATCTTCAGCATGTTCTTCATT
This sequence comes from Peromyscus californicus insignis, assembly GCF_007827085.1. Taxonomy (NCBI): domain Eukaryota; kingdom Metazoa; phylum Chordata; class Mammalia; order Rodentia; family Cricetidae; genus Peromyscus; species Peromyscus californicus. The sequence goes on from NW_026294540.1 coordinate 19,198,703, forward strand.
CCACCTCCCCAAACCAAAGACATGCAACTGACATTCAATAAATTTGTCTTGACTAAACTGCTGAACCATGAAGACCAGACACAGCCCTTATATGCCACAGGAAGGACCACTTACCACCAAGCACTCCGGCTGGGTTCTCTGTCTCTGGGCACGGCGGGAGTCTTCCCAGTGTTGAGTCTGTCAAATGGTCATTAGCGCCTGTGGTCTTCAGGTATGCTGCGTCATTTCTAAAGGGCAGGAAAGAGCACACACGAATGAGTTCCTGCAGGCAGAAGGGCCTCAGGTCAGCTTTCAGTCTCTTCCACTCTCCTCCATCTCTGAGGGGCAGGAGAATCAGAGATGACGCTACTCTGTCTCTGTCAACACCAGCTGAGAGAGTGGCTTGACTCCCAGTCCCCCCAATCTGGAACTTTCTCTTCCTTCACCCAGATTTCCTGGTCAACAACTATGAAAAAAATCATATACTCCTGACATAGCCCTTCCCAGGAAGGTCTTACGTAGATCATGCTGATTTGAATTCACTCCGAATCCAAGGATAACCTTGAATTTCTAGTCTTCCTACCTCCAGTTCCCAAGTACTAAGACTGTAGGCAGGTGCCTCCAATCCCAGTATACACATATACTGGGATTGAACCCAGGGTCTCCTGCATGTTACACAATCAGTACACCAACTAAGCCACACCCTTAGCCCCTCTGTGATCCTTGAGTAGCCTTCCAGGTTCTGGATTCTGCAAGAGAAGTGTATTTAGGGCTTGCTCTGTTTTTTTTCTCCTTAGCTGTGATTTTAGAAAAAGAAAAATTGACCAAAGGCAACTTAGGAAAAGGGTTATCTGGCTCACACTTTAAATACAATCCAACTGTAAGTGATTTAATGAGCATGCCCCCCAAAGTCTCATATGTTTGAATGCTTGGTCCCCCATTGGTGGAACCATTTGGGAAGGATTAGGAAGTATGGAGATGGAGGAGGAGTGTCCCTGGGGGGGGGGGGCTTTTAAGTTTCAAAAGCCCATGCCATTCCCAGTGTGCTTCCTCCACCTCCTGCTTGTGGATCTGATGTAAACTCTCAATTCTCCAGTGCCATGCCCGTCTGCCTTCGGCCATGTTCTCCGCCATGATGATCATGGACTCTACCCTCTGAAAAAGCCCCAAATAAAGTTTTTCTTCTATAAGTTGCCTTGGTCATGATGTCTTATCACAGCAATAGAAAAGTAACTAAGATGCCAACATTGAGGGAAATCATAGCAGGAACTGAAGCAGAAGCCATGGAGGAACACTGCTCGCTGGCTCACTCACAAGCTTATGCTCAGCTAGCTTTCTTATAGAGCCTAGGCCCACTTGCCTAGGGATAGTACTGCCCACAGTGGGCCCACCCACATCAATCATCAATCAAAATACTCTTGTTACACACGCCTGCAGACCAGTCTGATCAAATCACTTGGGACATCCTCTTCCTAGGTGACTCTAGTTATGTCAAGCTGACAATAAAAAAAACTAACCAGCACTGGGTTCATTACCCAGACGAGGCTGATGGACAGGGGGTATAGGTCAACATGGGGCTTGCTCTAATCTTGGTCCTTATTATCAAAATAGAACTGATCATCCAGAAAGTATTTTCATAAACCAAATTAATAAATAAAAATCAATAGAAAAACCAACCAACATGAGGGGATGCCCACTTAGCCATCAGGTATCAAAGAGCAGAAATATCTGAGTGTCACCCATGACCTTGCACCGACCTTCTGCAAGGCTAGTTAACTGATTAGAACCCCCATAATTGAGGAGAGGTTGGAATGTTGCAGGTCCAGAGCCCAGTTATAATGTATCTTAGGCCATCTTTAGTCCCCTTATAAATAGGCATTTATAACCTGCCTCTGTACATGAGCTAACATCGTGGCAATCATTAGCAAATCCTTTGGAATGTATAAACAGACCCCCTCCTTTCTACCAACCAAAAGGCTAAGAGTGACATCCAGTAGCACCTGAGTCCTACGGCAGAGGTTTTCTGGCTGCCTGATGCTTCCACCGGTGAATTTGAAAAGTGACTTGCTTTATGACTTTGTGACTATAAAAACTTCATGAAACTGTTAGCATGTTGGAACAAGTAACTTAGGCTAACCCGAGTCTTTGTTCCCTGGCCAGGGTCACTCATATTTGGCTCCAGAATAAACTATCTCTTATCCCCTTTGAGATGAGAGCTGTGCTTCTGGGTTCACACTCCAGACCCTCTAATTGAGATAAACACAGTATCAGACATTGTTTCTTTTCTCTCTTATTTTGCTAAAACAAGATTTTCAACTGTCTAGAGTCAAGGGGATAAGATGACAACTTGAACGGCCCTGGGTTTCATCAGCAGACTCACACGTGACCCTGGCAGGAATTAAAACAGTGTGAGTGACAGCCAGGAAGAACAAAAACAGCCAGGCCTCATTTCAGGCTTCAGAACTGAAAACCCATCTGCGTGGCTGAGATTCAATTTATTTCAATTAAGCAAGTGCTTGCCAAATACCTCTGCCCCTCCTGGCAGTCCCAAGACCAATGGTGAATGAGATCCAGTCTTTTCAGGACTCGGGGCTGGTGGAGAAGGGTGGAATGTTCACGTATAATTTCAACTGGAGCTGGAATCTAATAAGATTAGGAGGATATGCAAGGAGGACATGCAGGAAGGCTGTCTAGACAGGAGAGCGAGCCTTGCTTTCTGGAGCTATTTAATGAGAGTACTCCGGATGAAGAGGGGGCAGACAAAGCCCACAGGAGGTCACTGTATTAGAAACAGAGAAATGAGTCTGTCTGTGGGCGTTCCTCCCCGCTCCAAAGGTGTCCTGTTCTTGAACATCACCCCATACCAGCTTCACTTAGGTACTGGAAATACCAAGTTGATAAAAGTCTAATCCAGAAGCTTCCACAGTTCCCTTCAAGTCACCTAGCGGAGCCCATCTTGGACACCTACTAAGTTTTTTAGACTTCTCTCCAGGATCAAGCAGCCCCCCTCCCCCACAAATGACCCTTCATTCAAACCAAACCTCCCATCTAGATGTCAAGGTTCAGTGATGTGACTCAGTGGGTAAGAGATACTTCCATCCCTGGGACCCACGAGAGAACCAACACTCCCAAAAGCTGTTCCCTGACCTCCACAAGCTATCCAAAGCAGAAGTATGCATGGGCGGGGGGGGGGGGGGGGGGGGGGGGGGGGGGGGGGGGAACACCTTGATATTGCAAAGAAGTGTGTGTCAGGGCAGGGTCGGGGACTCAACTGGGCCTGCTCACAAAAGATCATCCCAGCTGGGCTTGTTGACTTTTGATGTTCCCAGGAAGGGAGGGTCCTGGGGCCCTCACCTGAATATCTAGGCACTCATCCCAACCAATCGTATGCAGTTCTGTCCTAATTGTATGTGGCCTCGGGGAGGGGCTAAAGATCTAGGGAAGGCCTAAGGAGGGAAGCTGGTACCACCAGGCATGGTATAAGCAATCATTATTAATTGGTACTAATTATTAATTAATAATCAGTATTAGTATATGGATTGAAGATGGCATAATTAAAAAAAGAGGGGATGAATAACTCCAAGGAAAATTTAAGAAGCTGTGCAATGAAGAGCTGCAGTCCCCACTACTGGCTGGGTCTACAGCTAATACAACGTCAATGCTAACTGTCGACTTGAGCAAGGTAACACTTGATCATGCATTTAGGCTGTGGGGGCAATGGGTAACTCCTCATCCCTTAAAGGGTTCCCCAACCTCATCCTATCTACATTCTAGGCAGATAATTCTTTGAGTGGACGATTGAGGAGGAACCCTAAAACCAGATGCTCCCAGCACTCCCTCTCACATGACCGGTCTTCCCCTGAAAGACAAATTTGTCCTTGCCAGAGAACCACTCATCTGTCATCATGCAAAGGGCTATTTTTTATTTATGAAATTTGATTAGTCAAAAAATAGTAGGATAGGGCTGGAGGGATGACTCTGCAGTTGAGAGTACTTGTTGATCTTTCAAGAGACTGGGGTTCGGTTCCCAGAACTCACATTTATAAAAAAAAAAAAGAGGCACAACAGTGCACACACTTGTCATGTCTATACTGGAGAGACAGAGGTAAGCAGCAAGGCTTATGGATTCTGAGGATCACCTAAGGTTGCCCTCTGGCCTACACACACACACACACACACACACACACACACACACACACACACACGCACGCACGCACGCACGCACGCACACATACACACACACCACACGCTCATGCACACGAGCAACCAATAATAATAATACACTTTTTAAAGCGCAGGGCGGAGGAGATGGCTCACAAAAATGTGAGGACCAGAGTTCAGATCCCCAAAACCCACATAAATACTCACAGCCTACCTGCAATGCCAGTACCCTAGATCTAGGAATCCCTGGAGCAAGCTAGCTGGCTAGCTCTGGGTTCAAGTGAGACATCCTTCCTCAAAACATACGGTGGAATTCAATCAAGGAAGACACCCAACAGTAATGGCTGGCCTGGACACCGGAGTCACAGAGGCAAGTGCACCTACACACACGTGCACACACCACACGTGCACACACACATCGGTGCATCAAAGTGCAGCTCTCCAGTGTGACCCTCTGCCTGGCAGAGATGAGTCAGGATTGTTGCCTGACTTCCTCCATAGAATACCAAGCACCCCAGGCCCTCCCTGCGCCATACCTGCTCCTTGGAGGCATCATGCTCTCTCAAGAAAACCATTAAGAATAGTATAAACAAGATGACAGAAATCATTCTAACCTGCAAGTTACGGGAACCTTCCCCAAACCCATGACTTTTTTTTTCTTTTTCCATTTTCGGGTGTGTGGTGTGCCTCGGTATGTATGCATGCTTTACATGTGTGTGGGCACACATATGTGGATGCATGTGCAAGGTTGATGTCAGGAATCATCCTCAGCTGCTCTTCCACCTTCTTCACTGAGGCAGCGTCTGTCAATCAAACCCAGAGCTCACCAATACTGCTTGGCTTGCTAGCTAGCTCCTGTCTCAGCCTTCTGAGGCTGGAATTGCGGGGGGCGGGGGCGGGGGGGGGGGAGGCTGCCACACCCACTCAGCATTTCTGTGAGTTCTGGAGACCCAAACTCTGCTCTTGGTGTTTGCTTGGCAAGATCTTTAACTACTGAGCCATCTCCCCAAACCCTAAGTCTATGCATTATTACAACAGTAATTCCTAGGTCCGTGGTATATTTCATGAACTTGGGGGAGGGGGGTTGTCTCTGCATAGAATCAGTCAGCTGGCTTCTCTATCCTTGTTCTGGTTCCTGTGAGAGAGCTAACATCCCACCTGGCTGGCTGGATAGCCTGCTCACGGCTGCAAAGCGTGGGAAACTGCTCTCTGAGGCTTCCCGGGAGCTAGGATTATTAATTCAAAAGTGGTCCGGCCGGATAACAGCTTTGAGAGGACGTGCGTGGCAGAACTGAGCGCAGAGCTAGGCTATCACTCCGTGCCGAGCTTTAATTAACTAAGCTGTGTAGGACGATAGGAACAGAAGCCATGATTAATTGATGTACCTTTTACTGCGGCCATCAAATGCTGAGCCACATACACAAACACAGGCCACCTGCTCAGCCCTGTAAACAGGACCACTGAGGAGCGGAGGGTTCCTTCCGCCACAAGGACAGGTCTGTTTCCTTGGATCAGCCCTACATTGACAAAATAAACTACTCTCTGCTCTTCAGTTGGCATGAGTTTCCCACTAACACTGGACTGATACAAACCGAGAATGCTGACATCCTCCTGATCATTCTCTGGCTCCGTTCACCCTCTAAACTCTTCATGGGGTTAAGCTTGATCTCATCAGCCGGCCTCAAAACTTGAAAATTGGCGTCCTCAAATGGAATAGGAAGCAGAGAAAAGACTCTCTGCCCAAGACATCTTCAGGATGAATAGCTGCTGTGCTTAAGGGCCGCTGTGATGTTTAAGTAAGCAAGAGCAAAGCCAGTTTCAAAAGGAACAGTTTCTAAGGAGTGGCAGCATTCAGCCTGCCACAGGTCTACTTGTGAGGCCCTTATTGTCCTGAGTGACACGGGAGGGTGAACACCTTAAATGTAATCTATCCATGATCCTCCAGGCCAAAGATCTCTCTCTTGACTGACATTGGCCCAGAGACATGTCTACCGCTAAGTCCACAGATCACAACCGAAATTTAAACCATAAGTAGAGCCTGGAGGATTTGGAGGTGTGAGTTACACATGCAGACTAAAAAGTCCCCGCTCCCAGCCCCTGGGCCCAGCAGTTCTTCTTGCTGCCAGCTACAGCCCACAGGGAGGCTAGGCTTTCTGTCTGTCCAGATAAGTGGAAGTTCACTCACTCACCTGGCTCTCCCCATCCCACATAGCAGGTACTTACGGGATATGGGACCAGTGGCTCCCTCAGGCTGGTCGAGCCTCCCCTTCCAGCAGCCCAGAGCTCACCAGCCTCTCCCAGCTCCAACCCTGGCTACTCTGCTCTGCACGGGGCTGGAAGACTGTTTACTTATTCATGGACAGCCCCAGGCTCGGGAGCGGCTTTGTGTCAGTCAATAGAGAGGAAATTCAATCTGTAAATGGGGGCTGCTAGCGCAGGGCATATCTGTCACGGTGAGTCACACAGACGGAGCCACCGTGGAATCTCGTGTTTCGACAATAAGCAGGGCTCAGAAGACATTGCCTTTTCTACTGTCTCTCCCTCCCCTTGTGGGTCCCTTACCCCATGGGACACTCAGTTCTGGGAACCTATGCACCTGTGGACATAACAAAGCCCCAATATTGGGTCTCACTTGCATTAAAATGTGCCTGACTCACAAGACGGTGGGAAAAATAAAAGGTGGGGAATGGAACCCCAAATTCTGGATCAGTTTACCTTTAAACCTAAAATTGTATTTTTTTTAAGTCTAATTTTGTAAATTACCAAAAATATCACACACAACACACACACACACACACACACACACACCTTGACTGCTGTTGTTTTTCATTTAGCGGATACCTCCACCATCCTGGGAAGGGGTTCTGCTCACCTCCCTCCACGTCACGCTTGTGAGGTTCATTCACTCACCATGTCCATGTCACACATATCACAGGGCCAGAGCTGGGACACTGTGTTCAAAGCTGTCTTCATCCCCAGAAGGCACCTAGCACCTCAGAAGTCCGGGGGGGGGGGGGGGGGGCGAGGGGCGGGAAACCGTTGCTGAATTAAAGACTTTGTCTTCTGTTTCCACTTGGCCGTGAATGACAGAGCATTAGCGAGTGAAAATTGAAAGCAAGATAAAAACCTTCCCCCAGGAAAAGGAGTCAGGCTGCTCTGAGCCCTAGAGAGACATCAATAAAGTAATTCCAGAGATCTGAAGACACTTGTGGGCTGGCAGATGGCTCAGCGGGTAAAGCGTTTGCCACACAAACACTGACGACCTGAGTTCAATCCCCAGAACCCACACGAAAGAGAACAGAGAGAACCAACGCCACAAAAATTGTCCTCTGACCTCCACACGCACATCATGGCACACATACGTCATATGGGCATGTACAAACACACTAGTCATAATAATGACTATTCTTTAAAGACACTTACAAGCTCCTCATACTTCAGGAATCCTCAGCCCTCCAATGCAGGCTTCTACTTCAGGCTGTGCCCAGAGAAGTTCTGGCTGGCATGTTTCACCTCCATATCCAATACCCAGCAATTGTCACCTACAGGCTCTGGGCAGGGCACAGCACGAGGACCTTTCTGGGGCTCTCTGTCATGGTATTTAAGCCACCAAAGGAGATGGTGGAAGGGCCCACCCCTGGAATTGCCACTGTCACTCAAGTAAAGAGCCTGCAGAGCCGAGAGCTGGACACCTGGGATGATGCCTGCCTGAGTGCAGCTACCCGGAAGCCATGCCTGGAGTTTAATTAAATGTCTTCCCACCCAGGAGCCACCCCATCAGGTTAATCATTTTCCACAAACCTTAATTTCACCGCCACTAAAAGCCCCTGACAACCACATGGCTCCTCCGCCGCAGACTAAGCCCAATTATTTGTCTCAGAACTCAAATTCAGTGTGTGGTATTTATTTCCCAAAATAAGATAATCTGGGAACTTTGATCTTCCATTTTAGTGCTAATTATTAACATTCCTGGGACAATAACAGGCGGCCAGCCCTGTGAGCACTTGCCAAACATTAAGCCCTGCATTCTAAGCACCTTAAGTATCACAATGGAACCCTCGGAGACCCATGAGATGGGCACTGAGATTGTTCTCTGATGGAGAAACTGAGGCACAGATCAGAAGGAGAGGTATTGGGATGTTAACTTGACCCATGTAGACATATGTGGCCATGGGGCTTCTCTCTTACCCCATTAAGGATGTAGGTGGTTGGTACAAACCACAGAGAAACAGGTCATTGGTCTTAGCTGTTCCCAAGGGAACATTGTGTGTGTGTGTGTGTGTGTGCGTGCACGCGCGCTCGGGTACACTATGTGAGTATATGTAGAGGTCAGAAGTTCACATATGGTCTCGTCTGTATTATCCTTCCCCTCATATATTGAGGTAGGGGCACTCAGTGAACACAGAGCTCACGGTCTGAGCTAGGGTGACTGGCCACCATTCTCTGGGAAGCCCTTGCCTCTGCCTCTCCTGCACTGGGCTGCCACACCTGCCGGGCACTCACATGGGTGATGGGGATTCAAACTCAGGTCCTCACGCTTGCAGAGTAAGCACTTTACCCACTGAGCCATCTCCCCAGTCCCTGTTTTTGCTAATGTTAAAGTAAAAGAACAAAAATCAATATCATAAAATGCTGGGAACGTTGTAAAGTGAAGAGTGGGCAAGCATACCCATCAATAAAGTCAACAAGGCCCTCCTGGTACCCCAGTGAAGGATGAAAAGGGAATGATTTCACTCTCATTTTAAACCCCTCCCTCCCACCCCACCTCACCCCACCCCCCCCCACCCCCCCATGTCACTTGTCAGCTCATGACAATGCTGCTTCTGAGCCACATGTGACATGATAATCTGCAGGTGACAGGAAGTCAGCCGCTCCTAAATACTCTCCTGCTGGGTACCCTTCCAAAGAGAAGGCTCAGAAAGGAGGCCCTGGATGCCACCTGACCCTCACCTCAAAGACGGGCCCCAGGGGTCAGAGGAAGAGTCCCTGAGATAAACAAAACAGACATCAAGCCAGATGCCACGCACGGCATGCTTTGGCAATAAGCCTGGCCCTGCGCCCTGCCGAGAAGTGCTGCTCTGGGTTCTGGTCTCTGTCACCTACAGCAGAAGTCCCTACCTTAACCTCAGAGTCTGGGGGACTTTGAGGACAAGAACAAGGACAAGAACCTCTGTGGTGCTGGTTTTGAGTTCTGGGACCCCAGAGGTAGTGTGGCCTTATGGAGTGAGTGTTGCAAGGTTAAGTCACAGAAGGAGGAGGAAACGTCAAGAAGGGTCATACAGCAGGGTCTCTGCACTGTTACAGAACATCCCAGGATTAGGAGAGAGAAGACTCAAGCATGGGTGAAGCAGGTGCAAAGGCCCTGAGGTAGGAGCCCAAAGAGCCACCCTCCTAAAAGCCACTCACAGGCAACTCCAGCAGACACTAGCATGCCTCTGCCTCCCAGGGCAGAAATGCCTGGTCCTGGTTTAGTAAGATCTATGGTCCAAGCTGCAAGAAAGGGGAGGAAATGGGGGAACAAGCAGACTTCTTGAAGCTGCACAAAGGTCTAAAGCCACACTGGAAGACGGGAGAGGTGGATGAGGGCACATCTACTTCCTGGGCTATGATCTTAATGACAGTCCAGCTGCTTTTAATTTATTAGAGTGGAGTGTGTGTGTGTGTGTGTGTGTGTGTGTGTGTGTGTGTGTGTGTGCGCAGCGCGCAACCCAGGTTGCATGCTGCCTCAAAATATAACTGCCCACTGACCTGGATTCATTAGCCACTTAAGAAAACTAATATTCCAACAAGTCTCTATGGATGAGGGGAGGTTAAAACTGTCAGTATCTCGAGGGGTCTGAAGAGCAAGTCTGAATTAATTTGCTTGAGTTACTATGCCTGTGTGTCAACTTAGCATCTGAGTATGATGTGTTGGGGGGTACACTGTGTAGAGTTCAAAGCCAAGGTCCTGTCATAGTTACTCTGGAGACTCGGCATGGGCAGCAATGCCAGCAGGAACCCCCAGGCCAACCCTGCTCCTCGAGATAGCCCAGCCAGGCCATCAGGACTGAAAGTCCCTCATCCTGTGTGCTGTGTGTCCAGACTTTCTTCACCCTGAGCCTCACATCCCTGTTCCCAGTACTGGCTGCCCTTGAGACTATATTCACCATGCAAAGGCTCTCCCAGGGTCCAAGCAGGGCCAGGGTGGATCTGGAGATTGGGCATAGTTGTATCCTTCTGACTAGAATTAAGAGAGCAAACCCTTCTATGTTTCCCTGGCACCAATTGGGGGGGGGGGGTTCAAATGTCTCAATCATGTGATGGAAATAACTTCAGAGACAATGGAATATTTCAACATTGGGTCACCGGATAGAGACCCCTCTTATAACTATCACACCCTTCTGTAACAAGTAACATGCAAAGCTAGAGACGGTGAAAGCCTTCAAGGCTACCTCCTGGAAAACAAGGGAACACAGTCCCATAAGTGCAGAGGCTGTTGAAGGCCCCACAACTCATTGTCACAGAGCCAGGCTCTGAGCCCAGAGCATAGATGCTGCAGTCATCAGGGGTAGAAGTAAAGGGGACCCTGAGGAACAGCCTTGGGTTGGTCCCCAGACTACTACACCACAACATGAGCCTATAGGATCCCATGAAACACACATAGACTATGTACACACATGCATGCATGCATGTATATGTGCACACATGCACACACATCATTGCATAGGAAAGCTACAGGGTACCCCAAAATATAAGCAGTGATTGTCATGGAGTAGACATGGCCCTAGTTGCTATTTATTTCTATCTTATGTGTATGGGTGTTTTACCTGCATGTATATATGCACAGTACAACAATGCCTGGTGCCTGAGGAAGACAGAAGAGGGCACCAGACCCCCTGGAACTGGACTTCTAGGTTGAAAGCTGCCACGTGGGTGCTAAGAACCAAACCTGGGTCCTCAGCAAGAGAAGCAAGTATTCTTAACCACTGAACCATCTCTTCAACCCAATGACTGTATTTCTTTGAATATTCTATATTCAAAGTATCTGAATATCTTATAACAAATTGAAGATGGGAAGAACGTTCCCAGGGCTGTCGGAGAAGGTAGAGCCTTTGTAGGCTAGTGACAGGAAAATGGGAGCACTCACCCCGAGAGGCCTTTGGCTGCTCACCAAATGCCTTCAAAACATTCCTTGACTTCAAAATCCCATCCACATTCATTTGTTTGAAGGAAAACAGTGGACATAATTAAATCACCCTTTTAAACTATGCACAGAATGTATCATTTAAACACAGAATACTAATAATCATGAAGATTTAAATAAAGCTATTCTAACATATCCCAAAATACACTCAGCCACATCCTCTACACTGCCCAGCAAAGTAAGACCCCAGCTACAAATACCAGCATTAGCATGGCATTTTGGCAGGATAGGCATAGCGGTGACTCAAATGTTTTCTAAACTCTTATTCTTTCAAAGAATCCCTAATCAAGTCAAAACTATTGACACTATCATATTTTTAAGTGGTGCCAAGGAGATGGCTTAATCAATAAAGGACTTGCCATACAACCATGAGAACCCGAGTTTAGATCCCCCAGAATCCACATTAAAAAGCCAAATGCCAGAAGGTGGAGAGGTGGCTCAGTGGTTAAGAGCATTTGATGCTCTTACAGAGCGTCTGCCAGCACCCACATGGCAGTTCACAGACAGCTGTAACTCCAGTCCCAGAGATCTGATGCCCTCTTCTGGCCTCTGCAGGAATTGCATACATACAATGCACATACACAGGCATAACACAAATATGCATAAAATTACATTTAAAAAAAAAAATTTTAAGCCAGGCACAGTAGCACACCTTTGTAACCTCAGTACTAAGTAGGGGAAGAAACAAAAAGACCCCTGGAGCTTGGTGGCCACTAGCCTATTCTTATGGGCAAGCTCTAGGGTCAGTGAGAGATTCTGTCTCAAAAAATAAGAGAGTAATTGAGCAAGACACAAGATGTTGACCTCTAGATTCTACACATACACATATGCAGGCATACCAGCACATACCTGTCACAGACAGACACACACACACACACACACACACACACACACACACACACACACACACACACACACGACAGAACATACAGTGATTATCAGTCCAGAGCATCATGAGTTAAATATCGTGGGATCCTGGAGGCTGCATTTAACACTGGTTCCATGACAATATGTGGATATCTTGGTTCTCTGCGAATCCAGAACTTAATAGCCCGAGGAACAGGACCCTGGTTTCTGGCAGACCCTTTGCAGCAGTGAGCAGATTCAGTCGGAATGTTTGGAGTTGGAGAGGAGAGACTGCTGGATAAGGGAGCTACTGAAGCGGGCAGAGCCATGCTAAGATGTCAGTGTTAGCCCACCTCTGCCCAAGTAAGATGCCGACCTTTCGGGTCCTTTCTGCCTCCCTGGGAGATGAGGTGGTGAGGGTGTTTTCACCTGGCTGGAACCAGATACAGACCTTCCATCACACTCCTGTGGACCTTGCCCTCAGCATCCAGCTGCAGGCATACTGGGAAAAGGCTGTATCTTTTATACACGTACGTGTACACACACACACACACACACACACACACACACACACACACACATGTAGACACATATGCACACATGTACACAGACATATGCATGCAACATCCTATTCTCATTGGTTAGAACTAGCCACCTGACCTACCTAGGCCCAAGGACTTCTGGGGAATGTGGTCCTCCTTTGAGCAACAAACAACTCCCTACCACTACTCCAGGCCAGGAGAAAGGGTGGGTTTCAGTGCAGAGACAGAGCATGTGTCCTCCTAGAGGAGACACTGACGAGTATCCCTTACCAGCACCCTTAGCCATTGTGCCTGATTGTCTCAGTTTTGCCTCTGAACAAGACCTCTACCTGCCTCTGCCTCCCAAGTGCTAGGGTTAAAGGCACGTTCCACCATGCCCAGCTCTTGACTTTTCAAAATCCTTGTATGAGAAGATATATAGTCCTTATCTTTCTATGTCTGGTTTATTTCACTTAACGTAATATCCTCCGGCTCCATTCACTTAAAATACACCCACCCAGGGCTCCCACAGCAGAGGGCCAGGTGGCACAGGGGCCTCTGCATCCTCCACCTATGGGCTCAGGAGAGCACACAGCTAGTTAACTAGGGCAGAAGTTAACTAGGGCAAGTACCGCAGACTTCAGAGAGGACAGAGCAGTTGCACACAGTACGTCATGGAAGCTCAGACACCAAACACAGAGACACGTCAGCACCGAGGAACAAACCCTGCGCTGATTTCATGGCTCAGTGATAAAGATCCCCAGGCTACTGTGGCAAGAAAGGGCTCGTCATCTGCGCTCTGCCAGCACCAGAACCGAAGGCAGCTGGCAAGGTATTCAAAGGGCAATTTCTGCCCCTCGGAGGCCAGTGCTTTCTGGGGACCCAGCTTATCCCCTCCCCCAACAGCCAGTTGCCAATGCCATTCTTAAAAACCCTTCAGGGTACATTTGAGCATCTTCGGCGTTGGTGCCATCCGCTCCTCCGCTCTGCGGCCCTAAATAGAACTGCTTTTAACAGCACATCTGTGCCGCTTCTGCTGGAGGGAGCCCTGCGCCAGGCCTTAGAGAGAATCATCTCACAGCACATCATCGCCCGTCTCTGTGGGTTCATCGGGGAGGTTTGCCCATGCCTTATAGCCCGTGGTGGGGGGAGGTGGAGTCTCTCATTCCCTGCAGAAATAAAAGCTTGTTTATCCAAAGAGCACCCTCCTGTCTCAGCATTAGCCACCCTGTTGGAAGCATCCAGAAAGCCCTTCAGTCACAAACGCAAGCTCTCCAAACCCTGCCAGCGAAGTGCCTGTTTGCTCGGGGCATAGAAAAACCCTCAGTCCCATCACAGCTTTCTGCAAAAGGCCTGTGCCACCATGCCTGGTTTATTAGGTGCAATGGACCTAGCATTCCACCAACTGAATCACACACATCCTCAGCCCCTCGAGTGGCGTTTGTAAATAATCATTGTTTTCGGGGCCGGGGGTGGGGGAGCGGGTAAAGGAAGTGACAGGGAGAAGTTTTCCCTCCCAACAAGCATGACTTCTACAGTTTAAAGCACGCTGTACCCTAAAATTGCTGGTCATAACACTCAAGCGGCTGACCTCAGACGAAAATGTCAAAGAGATCTCAAGCAGCATTTTCATGAACAGAAATTTATGCAGCAGGAGCTTTTATTTTTTAAAATAGTTGCTTTGTAAATGTCATGGCAAGGATGCTAAGCAGAGATGGAGAGAGCCTGGGACCTGTTTATTTCTATAAAGGGAAAAGAGCTAGAGCCCAAGGTAGGGTGCAGTCTCTCCCCTCCTCCCCCACCCCTGCTTCTTGTGAGGTTCCTGCCTCCTTAAGGCTCTTCACTGAGGCTCTCTGGAGGATTGTTGGTATTCTGTGTCCCAAAAAAATCTCAGCTCATTTATTTTGCTCAACAGCAGTGGTTCTCAACCTTCCTAATGCTATGACCCTTTAATAGAACTCCTCATGTTTTGGTGACCCCCCCAACCATAAAATTATTTTCTTTGCTATTTTGTAACTGTCATTTTGCTACTGTTGTGAATTATAATGTAAATATCTGTGTCTTCCCACGGGCTTGGGGTCGAGACCCACAGGTTGAGAACCACTGCTCTACATGGCAACAACTTTGTATGTGGGCTTTGTAGGTACTCACCCCACTGATGAGACAGACAGACAGACAGAGACACAGAGATGCCACCTGAGACAGGAGGCATAAAAGAACAGTAAGCCACATGGTTCCGAAGGAGACTTCCGGGCTCCAAAAGACAAAGCTAAAAAAAGGTAGCTGTTGGGGTGAAATGTGAAGACCGTAACAAGAACAAAGGCGTAATGATGGTAGCAAGGGTGTCAGTCGGCATTCATTGAGTTCTTCCACGTGCCTGGCAGAGTTTTGAGCACACTCTGTCTGAAATCACTGTATTCTTCCCACCTGGTGACTGATAACTCTCAGCCTGACTTCATAGATGAGAAAACCAACCCCAAGGTCAGCTACCTAGCCATGGTGTCACAGATAAGACTGTCAGCCTGACAAGATCTGGAATCACCTTGGAGACACACTCTGGGCTTGTCTGGGAGGGAGCGTCTAGATTGTGTTAGTTGAGGCAGGAAGACCCACCCAACTGTGAGCACCATTCAGTGAGCTGGGATCCCAAGGTGAGTAAAATGGAGAAGGCAAGCTGAGCACCAAGCATTCATCTCTCCTTCCCAATTGTGGATGTATCGCGACCTGCTGCCTCATGTCTCCCCCACCATGGTTGGACCGCGCCCTCCAACCGTGAGTCAACATACACCTTTCCTTCCTTAAATTGCCTTTGCATCAGGATTTTGTCATAGCAGTGACACAAGCCGCTAATAAACATGGGTAAGAAGTGGAAGAGCAAGTACATACAGGACCAAGGGTCCACCTTCAGCTGGAGCTGTCCACAGTCCTGGGCCATCCCAGCGTGGATGAAGTCTCCAGGCTGGTATAGAGACATAGAGACAGATTCACACACCTTGGCAGCTGCACTTGGACAGAATCTAGAAACCAAAAGCATTTGAGCTGCTCTTTTTCTGTTAGTTTTTCCAGAGCCCTGGATCCCGTCACTGTCTTGGGTAAAGGATTCCTAAGGGCTTGAGTGGATTTGTTGAATGCTGAATCTGGAGATGCACACTCGTGGCGCTTTTAAGGAATTAGGGAAGCACCAGCTTTACCCTTGGCTGGGAGAATAAACTACTGAAGTTGGTACATTGCAACCAAAAGTGTTGTAATGGAAACTGCATATCCAGAACTTAAAAACATTTTCTCTGGGGGCTGGAGAGATGGATCCCAGGTTAAGAGCACATGCTTCTATTACAGAGGACCTGAATTCAGTTCCAAGCCCCCATATGGGGGATTCACAACCCTCTGTACCTCCAGCTCCAGGTCCAGGGGATCTGACTCCCCCTTCTGGCTCCTGATGGCACTGCACTCATGTGCATACCTACGTAAATAAAAAATTTTTAATCTTTTCAAAATTTAGAAATGTAATTTCTGCTTCTATTACTTGTTGTTAACTCATTATTCTCTGGTTTTCCCTTTGTTTGCTCTTTTGTTCTTCTTCTACCTTGTTTTCTTCATCTAGTTTCCAGTGTTGATTATTTAGGCTGATTTTTAATATTCTTTTTAAAAGAAGAGATTCAAAAACTATGTGTTTTCTTTTCTTTCTTTTTTTTTTGGTTTGTTTGTTTGTTTTTTGAGATAGCATTTCTCTGTGTAGTTTTGGTGCCTGTCCTGGACCTCGCTCTGTAGACTGCACTGGCCTCAAACTCACAGAGATCCACCTGCCTCTGTCTCCAGAGTGCTGGGATTAAAGGCATAAGCCACCACCACCACCTGGTAGAAGATGCATTTTTCAACCCTTGGTGTTACATAGAAGCCCCTCCCATGGAGCGTTCTTTAAACTTCCTTTGGTGACAGCTTGTCCCGCCTTAGGTATTTCTATGCTGACAGGCTGCTTAACTTTCCTTGTCATCTTGACACAACCTAGAATCATCTATGAAGAAAGTCTTGATGAGGGGTTGGGTTGTCCTGTGGGCCTATCTGGGGCATTTGCGATATGAAAGCTGAGTAAGCAGGGAGTGGCAGGGATGTGCACAGAGCCAGAGGTGAACTCCTATCTCACCCCTGAATCTCAACGGAGTTTTCCATAGATCAGGTTGGCCTGCGAACCTGCCTGTAGGGCGTGATCTTGATCGTCTTAATGGATATGGGGAAAGTCAGTCCTCTATAGGCAATGCCATTCCCTAGGCAGGGGTTCCTGGACTGTAATGAGTGAAGAAAACAAGCTGAGCACAAGCAATCAGGTGAGCGTGCATTCACTTCTCTCTGCCCTTAACTGTACATGTGATGTGACTAGCTACTTGAAGTTCCCGCCTTGACTTCCCCACAGTGATGGACTGCAATCTGGAACTGTGAGCTGAAACAAGCCCCTTTCTCTATTAAGTCATTTTTTTTTTTTTTTGTTTTTTTGTTTTTTTGTTTTTCGAGACAGGGTTTCTCTGTGTAGCTTTGCGCCTCTCCTGGAACTCACTTGGTAGCCCAGGCTGGCCTCGAACTCACAGAGATCCGCCTGGCTCTGCCTCCCGAGTGCTGGGATTAAAGGCGTGCGCCACCACCGCCTGACTTTATTAAGTCATTTTTGTCGGGGTACTTTATCAGAGCAACAGGCGTGAAAGAACATCTAGGCACGCACCAGGCCATAGCTCACTGGAGTGTTTTCAACAGTAAGATGGCAAATCCCCAGGTGCCAGCCTTTCCCCCACATCCCCTCTCGGGATGACCTTCCAGAGAGAGGCTTCGAAAGGACCCCAAGAGCCGACAGCAGATAACCCAAATACCAGAGAGCAGCTTTGTCACACACAGGAAGGAGCTGTTGCAGACTGGAGCAGCCTGAGGGCCTTCTGAGGTCAGGTTGGCAGCCTGGGGAGAAGCAGTGAGAGCCTGGGATGAGGCTTTTAACTGTCCCAGCCCCAGAGTTGTCTGGCAGCCTTTATTTTCAGTAAATAGCTTAGGCCTGCGCCCGCCTGGGCTGGGAGCTGTCCATCCACCCCAGTGCTGAAACAGCACACTCAGGAGGAATCCTATACCAACAAAGCCTCACTCAGTGGGAAAAATATATATATAATATATATATATATATAATCTGCATTTATATATTTGCAATCAGTGCAGGCATACCTGACTGCTCTGAATTCTGCATCTAGAGGCGAAGCCACCCTTTGGACTATGGGAAAGGAAGCCACAGAGGACTTCTGAAAACAGGAGCCAGCGGAATCATATTTCACTGTGTAAATTGACAAAGGGTCAAAAAGCTTGACCTTGGCCTCTGACGTGCGCGCTCGCTCTGAAAGCCAAACTGCCACTTAAATATTTATAGGCCAAGGTGGAGCTGCAGCCTGTGGTCTCCCACTCTGGGTCCTTGGTGGCTAGAGGCAGGGCCCATTTATAAAAGAGATTCATGTTCCCTTCCCAGCAGGCTGCGGAGAGGGTGTTGGGTAATATGGGAGGTTGGCTCCTGGGAATATCTGATGGCCATTGTTGTTCACTGCCGAGGCCTGAATCCTGAAAAGGCAAGAGAGCTGGTCCTGCCTTTGGAGTTCACAGAGGTGACCAAGACAGGGGTGAGGTAGGAGTTCCTCTCCAGCTCTGTGCTCCATCCCTGCCATCCTCACTAGCATAGGCTTTCAAACCCCAACTACTCCAGCCATAGCAATACTCCAAAGTCATGTCTGCTCCCTCCCTTTGTCGAGGCTGGGGGCCGGGGGGGGGGTTGAAGCTCAGCGGGGAGGCAAAATAAAATCCTACCTTCCCCTTCCTCTGTCTCTTACTTTTGTGAGGAGAGGAGATTAGACGCGAATCTGACCCTGGAGTCCAGGCTGGCCTTGAATTTGCAGTCCTCTGGCTTCCGATTTCCAAGTGCCGGTAATACAGTCCGAGTTACCCCACACCCGGCTTAACACACTGGCTAAATGCACAGTGGGTGTCGCTCATCTTCCGGCTCTCAGCCCTGCCCGCCCATGGTGCCGCCTTGAGTGGCCATCAACCACCAAAACAAGGCTAGTCCAAACAGAAATGCATAATTACAAGATGACCACTGGGTTTGGAAGACTGTGAAAGAAAGAAAGGTAAATAGCATCTGTGATTTTCATGTTACTGAAGGTGCTGAAATGATAGTTTGGATACATTCAGTTAAGTCAAACATTATTACTAAGACCAATTTTTAACTGGTACTTTACCTTTTTTTGGTAAATTTTATTTGTGTATGTGTGTATGTATCTACAATGGTTGGTTAGGCATGGCAGCAGGAATCTGGGGTACCTGATCATACTGCATCCCTAGTCAGGAAGCAGAGAAGTGAGTGCTGGCGTTCAGCTCCCTGTCTCTCGTTACAGTCCAGGCCCTCAGCCCATGGGCTGGTGCTGCCCACATTTGGGGTGGGTCCTTGCTCCTTAATTAACCCCATCTAGAAACTCTCTCAAACATGGCCAGAAATTTGTGTCCTGGATGATTCTAGATCCTGTCAAGTTGACAGTCAATGCATAACCATCACAAATTCCCCCTTTGTCAACTTGACTCCTAAGAGTATCACATAACAGGGTCAGACTGAGGCCCAGGTCACACAACTCCACACGGAAACCCTGTGAGGGTAGAGGTTCTGGGTGAGTCCATCCAATGACCAACAGCTGATTTCCCTTGATGTATACACATAGTTGGGTTGGGGTTTTTGGCCAGTGGTAGCTGGATGAGTCATTCTTGATTGGATTGCTTCCATGTATGTGACTGAGTAAAGGAAACTAGAGAAAGACCACAGGCCCTGGAGAGCTGGCTCAGCAGTTAACAGCACTGGCTGCTCTTCCAGAGGTCCTGAGTTCAATTCCCAGCAACCACATGGCGCCTCACAACAACCATCTGTAATGAGATCTGATGCCCTCTTCTGGCCTGCAGGTATATATGCAGACAAAGCATTCATACATAAAATACATAAGTAAATAAAAAAATTTAATGTTTAAAAAAAAAAAGACCACATCCCCACACCTGGCACTGAGAAAAATTCTTCATAGACATCCGTCTCAGTTTTTTGTTACTAACATGGAAGGTTCTGGAACTCCTAAAGTCTGAGCTTGTGTCTTCTCTGTTCCATATTAAGAGTATCATGTAGGTAATACCCTTCCCTTCAGCATTCAGCATCTTCCTGACATGAAGCCTGGGTACAGGTATCATCTCTGCTCCCTCTAGGATACACGCTCTAGGCTCGAGTCACAAAACAGATAGCGCCAATGACTTCTGTCCTGTACGTGCCTTCATCACACAAAATCTAGATTCTGTCCTTGGCCACTTCTTATGAACCCCCCTGAGCTCCACCCTCTGAATCAGCCAGCAGGTGCCCCAGAGAGCTCTGGGGATGTCCATTCTGCAACAACCCTGCCCCGTACAGAGTACATAATTCAAGTCTTACCCTTTCTTTTTGGCCTGATTCTACTCATGTGTGCCTTGGACCAGAGAATGTCCACATGGGACTAAGAAGGAGAGCCATCTGGAGGTACTCAGAACTCTGGACAGGCCAGAGTCTTGTCTAGACGAATTAACCAAAATCTCCTGGAGGGGAAAAACTGCACCTAGCTCTTTTAAATCATCCCCAGTGGCTCTAGTGCACAGCCAAGTTGGGAACAATCAGCTTAAACAGCGGGTGCTAGGAGCAAGAGGTGGGCTCTTTTCAGCAATTGTCGAGATGATGATGGAGAGGATGGAGGACAGGCTGGAGTGGACTGATGGGGACATGTCTCCCCATCTGCTCCACCCCTCTCAGAAGACACAGCAGCCACGCTGAGGATGAAGAGATGCGACACCCTGCCACAGGGACAGGGCAGCCTAGGCAGCAGCAGCAGCAAGGAACCTGCTGGCCCGGACTTTCTGGCCTTCAGTGGATACAAATCCATCACCCTGGCAACACTGAATAGTGAGCGGGAGAAGGTCTTCACTCCTGATATCACCTTTCCCACTGAAAGAGGCTGGACAGCAGCTGAGAGAAGATTCTAGAATGAAGAGAAGAACAAGAGGAGATGCATGGGGAGGAAAATGGGTTCATTAAGGGACCAACCACACACACACACACACACACACACATACACATACACACACACACACACACACACATACACATACACACACACACACACACACACACACACACACACACACACACACACACACAATGATAGCATCCTCAAAACGTGAGAAGATATGATCTGGGGACATGCCTCGGTTGCTAAAGTGCTTGCCACGCAAGTGTGAAGACCAGAGTTCAATCCTCCAAACCCACATAAAATAAAAAAAAAAAAAAAAAAAAAAAGACCAGCATAATGGTGCATGCTTATACTCCCAGTGCTGGGGAAGCAAAGACAAAAAGATGGATACCTGGAGCTTGCTGGCCAGCCAGCCTAGGACCAGTGATGTGAGAGACCCTGTGTCAAAAAGATAAAGTGGACTGGGGCTGGAAAGATGGCTCAGCAGTTAAGAGCACTGACTGCTCTTGCCAAGGACCTGGGTTCAATTCTCAGCACCCACGTGGCAGCTCACAACTGGCTGTAACTCCAACTCCAAGAGATTCAGTGCCCTCTTCCGTCCTCCATGTGGGGGCACAGACATGCATGCAGGCAAAACACCCATATCCATGAAACATTGTTTTAAGTTTAAAACAAAATGGAGAAGTGGACGGTGTCCTGGGGGTGATCACCTGAGGTAGATATCCGGCCTCACAACATACACTATCAATTGCCAGGTGCTGTTTAAGCTTGTTGAAAGCAGGCTCTGGGAGGCAGCAGGTCCTCCCTGATCTGTACTCAACCATTTTTATTCCACGTGTCCTCTAAAATTCCTTTTCCTAAGTGGGTTGGACCCTAACTCTGTGACAGGGAGCAAAAGAGAGCAGAACAACCCAAGAGCACATGACCCCCTTGAGATGGGCTAAAAGAACCACCTTTCCCAGCAGAGACCACTGTTGCTTACCCCCTGGTGTAAAAATGCCTGAAGTGGGGCTGGAAGCCCGAAGCTCATCAGTGGGAAAAGACTCTCAACAGGAACCCCAGCGCGGCTGCTGCTTCCCAGTTGGTCTCTGCTGGATGTTGTAAGCCCCTGATTAGATGATGTTGTTTTGTTTGCTCTGTCAATCACGCTACTCCAATCCTCTCTGCTGGATGTTTGAAATGCCTGACTGGGTGATGCTTTGCTATCTGTTTCTCTCTCTCTCTCTCTCTCTCTCTCTCTCTCTCTCTCTCTCTCTCTCCCCTACTTGCTATTTTTCTCTTTCACTTTTGCTTGCTATATGTTTAATAAACTCACTCAGTCAAAACCAAAGGCATGGCTCTCAAATCATTCTCCAGTACAGAATACATATACATGCACATATGTGCATGCATACCTCTACACACACACACACACATACAGAGAGAGAGAGAGAGAGAGAATATTAAACTTCACCTGTGGTTAGACAAATGCATATTAAAGCTACATTTAGATTCTTTCAAATTGGCAAAAATGACCAAGTACAGCAGCAAACTGTGTGGGGAAGGGACCCCAGATACCCCTGAGAACAGTACTCTGTAGGGGTCTTGCAAAAAAAAAATGCTTATGTATCTGTTCACATTACCTGATGCTGGTAATTTATACTCAAAACAGTAAGAATTACCTGTAATGATATAAAAATACACATGCATTGTGTGATCAAGCTAGTCTTGTTAATAACTGCAAAGTGTGGGGCTGGAGAGATGGCTCGGTAGGTAAGAGCACTTGCTACTCTTGCAGAGAGCCCAAGTTCAATTCCCAGCACTGACATGGGGCAGATTACAGCCACCTGTAACTCTAGCTCCTAGGGGCCCACTGCCTCTGGCCTCCTTGGGTACCTGCGCGCGCGCGCGCGCGCGCGCACACACACACACACACACACACACACAGAGATTAAAAAATAAAATATTTTTAAATAATAGCAAACAAAAACAGCCATAAAGGCTCACATCTAGCAAAGTGGTAGAAGAAAGCATGGAAGTATCCCACAGACAAGTGCTATAAAACACAAGCAGAAAGAGAGAAATGCCTCATGGAGTGGTCTGTACCAATCTCCAGGATGTACTGCAGGTTGGGGGAAGGATGATCATTAATCTATTGCAGGGGGAGGTTGAGACAGGGTCTCTGTATGTAGACTGGCTGTCTTGGAACTCACTATGTAGACCAGACTGGCCTTGAACTCACTTGATTGACAGCTTCACTGGATTTTGAATCACCTAGGAGACACATCACTGGGTATGTCTATGTGGGAGTTTCCTGAGAGGTTTCGCTGAGGACAGAAGACCCACCCTGATGTGGGTGACATCATCCATCCCCATGAGCTAGAGACACCCGATCTGCTTTGGCTTAATGCTGATGAAGGGCGTCAACGCCTCTAGTTGGACAGCTGTATTTTCTGTGTAAAACCTACATTTGCTCAACGGGATGGCCCAGATGAGTCATTCACTAATACCATGAGAAACACACGTGTGAGCTGAGCACCAGCTTTCACTGCTCTCTGCTTCCTGGCTGCAGAGGTCATGTGACCTGCCACATCCCTCTCCTGACACCATGCCCCAATATGATGGACTCTATTTCCTTGGGTTATAATGCTCTTTTCCCTTATGCTTTTCTCCAATCATTTGTTAGAGCCATGAGAAAAGTAATTAATACGGGGAAGGGTTATAAGCTATTCATTGACAAAAACAAATACATTTATTATGGAAAAGATGCTATCCTAAAATTTATGTACACTGTGGGAGGATAATGAGCTTATTAACATATCGTTATGTATCACCTTTATGGGGAGAACCTTGGATATCTTCACCACTCGTTTTCAGGAGTGTAGCAATGCTGTTAGCTATGGTCACGGGGTTACACAGTAAGTCCCCTGAACATACCCCTCCTGCACAAATGAATTAGATATAATGTTGAGCTAGGGCACAGTATAAGGGACTCAGGAAAAGAGAAAGGGCAGCAAAATGGCTTAGCAGGTAAAGGTGCTTGCTGCCAAGCCTGATGACCCAAGTTCAATTCCCAGGACCAGAAGGAGAGAACTGACTCCTCCTGTAAGTTGTCCTCTGACCTCCATACCCACACTTGGATGTGGAGGGCACAAAAACACAGAATAAATAAGCAAAATACAATTTTTAAAGGAAAGAGTGGGTATGGCTGCGCTCATCTGTGCAAAAAGAAGCACAGAGGGGTAAACCAGAAATGAACGGGTCGATGGTATAGGTGGAAAGAAGTGGAGTTGGAGGACGTTGGGATAGGGTAGAAACAGGAGGGAAGAGCAGCTGGGTGGGGATGGGGATGGGGAAGGAATGAGCATATCCCAGGAGTTCTTATGTCCTTCTGACTTGGAATGATGTCAGAGTTTGCCGCTCTGTCAGTATCTATCCCTGTTTAAAAACAACAGCAACAAAAGCAACCAGCTCTCAGCGCTGAGGCCAGGAGCGAAGGACCAGGAGGATGGTTTGGCGGGCGGTCCTTCCGTGCCTGTGGGGAATGAAGCTCTTGAGAAGGTGTGGGCTCCCTCAGCGCTACTGTGGGGGGGGGGAGGGCTCTCTGTGTGTCTGCTCGGGACACTGCTTTCCCAGGCGAGGGATCTTAGCACGCACACCCCATAGAGGAAGCCACTCTATTACGGCATGCCCCAGGAAGCAAGCCTGTCCCTTTCCTAGATGCTGGGGGCGGGGGCTCTGGTACCAGGTACATACTCAACAAGAAGAAATTGACAGATGAGGAGGGAATGTAACAGAACAAGAACAGGAGCCCCTGAGCTGAGCTGAGGTTCCCCCCTGGGCTCTAACCCCGTGGAAAGGGCTGGAGCCAGGCAGCAGGGTTTCCCAGGCGCTTACCTGGGTGATATGAGGATTATGGACCCTGAGGCAAAAGACAAGTACAAACACACTGAAAGTGACCGGCCATGTTTTTCTAGGAATAAGCTGCTAAGTATACAGATAGTGTGGGATGAGTCTAGGCTTACTCACTGTCAGTAAAGGAGCTAAAAGTGTGGACAGAGGAGAGGCTAGGTGAGACTGTGGACTGATCCCTAATGGAGATCAACTGGTCTGCAGACAGGCTGGAAACAGAAATAGAAATAGACAGGGAGAGGGCTTAGCTAGCATGCATGAGGCCCAGGGTTCACTACCTAGCACTACATAAAAACCAACATGATTGGGGCTGGAGAGATGGCTCAGAGGTTAAGAGCACTGGCTGCTCTTCCAGAGGTCCTGGGCTCAATTCCCAGCAACCACATGGTGGCTCACAACCGTCTGTAATGAGATCTGGTGCCCTCTTCTGGCATGCAGGCATAACACTGTATACATAATAAAAAAATAAATCTTTTAAAAAAATGGTAGTACAAGCCAGTAATCCCAGCACATGCGAGGTGGAGGCAGGAGGATCAGAAGTTCAAGGTTGTCCTTAACTACTATAAAGCTGGAGGTCAGCCTGAATTACAATGAAACCCTGTCCAAAAGTCTGGAATTCCAGGTGTGCAACCCTCCTGTGATTCTGCCTTCAGCAGCTTCCAGAAGCAGAGAGCCCAGTCACAGTGAACACAACTATAACCATACCCAATACCCACCTTGGGTAGAGGAAGCAGGGGCTCTCCTAATCTCTAGAGGGGTGGCAGGGAAGTCTGAGGAGCCCCTAAAGCCCTTGCTAACTGGAAACAAAAAGACTCAAAGAGGAAGCCGTATGTCAAGAAGTTGAAAGGAGAACCAGATGTGGTTGCACACCTGAGCACTCACGAAGCTGAGGCAGGAGGATTGTGAGCTCCAGGCCAGATCAAAACAAAACAAAACAAAAACAAAACCCACAAGAACCAGCTTGGAGAATCCTAAGACAACAACCCCTCCCCCCCCCCCCCCCACACACACACACTTTCAATTTAAGCATTAAAATAAAAAATGCCAATGAGCCGGGCGGTGGTGGCGCACGCCTTTAATCCCAGCACTCGGGAGGCAGAGCCAGGCGGATCTTTGTGAGTTCGAGGCCAGCCTGGTCTACAGAGCGAGATCCAGGAAAGGCGCAAAGCTACACAGAGAAACTCTGTCTCGAAAAAACCAAAAAAAAAAAAAAGCCAATGAATTTGCCCAATGAATAAAAGTATATATAAGTGGGGTGGGGAAGAGAAGGTTTTCCCCTGCCTAGGAAAAGCTTTGGGGCAGCCTGGGAAGCTTTGTGTAACTACTGAAACTGACTGGAGTATCGGCCATCAATAGCACTTAGACCAGTTAGAGGAGGAACAGGCACCCACAGGCTCTCATGCACCTTACTAACCTTGTCATACCAAAGAAGAGCTGTGGACCCACGCCCACCATGTGAATACTGAACCCACCAGCTTCCTGATAAGACGTACCAGACAGGGCAACATCATGTCTCCTGTGTTCCTACACTAGCTCTGAATCCACTGCCTAGCACCATCAAGCCCCACCCCCTCACCTTACCAACGTCCAACTTCCGGTCTCTGGTGGTTTGGCTGGGGTTTTCCGGAGAGCTTGGCCTTGTTCTCAGATCTATCACTCAGTCTCAAATCGAACTTGCTTTTCTCTCCCTTCTTTATGAACTATCTGAGAGCAGGTCACAGAAAAGAGGGGAACGCAGAAAGGAAACGTGACCCCGAGCGATGGAAGGGGTACATAGACCCACAGGATCTAGCCTTCCAACTTCATGGGCAAGCTTGAAATTCTGTTCTAATGAAACGCCGCTGGGTTCTTTGTGAGACCGGCTCTAACTGGCTGGGAACACATGGACACAGATGCACAACAGCCATATTGTTGTTTAATCAGAACTCCTGCAGGGTGGGAAAATCAGCAGTGTTTGCCGGAAGAGATTTTACTTGGCTCGGTGCAATCGTGAAGACCTCATGGGCATGCACCCACCAGCCAGATGTGACGGGTAAGCCATACATCAGTGTGGACAGAAGCCGTGTACTTAACATCCAAACAGACACATTTCTCAAGGCAAAGGAACATTTTTTAAGTTTTGGTCCAACATGCCCTAGTTCCCATCACACCCATGCACCCCAACTCTCACTGCCGCTTGCCCTCATCCAGTCTTTTCATGGCATCTGCATAGAGGACCCAGAAGTCTCAGCATCTAACCTTGCCTCGCAGTGCTCACTCAGCGAGATGTACCAGAGGGAGGGAGGGAAAGAGACAGGCAGACTGTATTCCATCCAGTCTGGAGAACAGACAGCCCCCCAAAACTGGGTGGTTCCAAGAGAGATAAGCAGAGGCATCACTCCCAGGGCTGTGAACAGACTACCGCACCAAAAGGCATGAAAAGCTAGCTTGGAGGTGTCTGTGAGTTCGAGGCCAGCCTGGTCTACATTGTGAGTTCTAGTCCAGCTAGAGCTATATAGTGAGATTGTGTCTTAAAATCAAAAAGACATGATGCTGGGACTACAGAGGTGATGGCTCAGCAGTTACGAGCACCATCTGCTCTCCCAGAGGACCCCCGTTCAATTCCAAACACCCGTGTGGCAGCTAACAACCTTCTACAACTCTAGTCTCAGAGGCTATGACGCCCTCTTCTGGCCCTCCACCAGCACGGCATGCATGCTGTACAGCTATACGTGCAAGCAAAACACCCATACACTTAAAACCAAATAAATGAATCTTCTAAAAGAACAAAGAAGGGCTGGCGAGATGACCCAGGGGCTAAAGGCACTCACTGCCTAGACTGACAACCTGAGTTCCATCCCTGGGTCCCACAGGGTAGAAGGAGAGAACGGGCTTCTGCAAGTTCTCTGCCCTCCCCGCTCATGCTGTAGCATGTGTGTATGTGAGCATACACACACACACACACATAAAATATAACAAAATAAGCCGGGCGGTGGTGGTGGCGCATGCCTTTAATCCCAGCACTCGGGA
This sequence comes from Peromyscus californicus insignis, assembly GCF_007827085.1. Taxonomy (NCBI): domain Eukaryota; kingdom Metazoa; phylum Chordata; class Mammalia; order Rodentia; family Cricetidae; genus Peromyscus; species Peromyscus californicus. Next base: position 19,226,335 of record NW_026294540.1, read on the forward strand.
GGCAGAGCCAGGCGGATCTCTGTAAGTTCGAGGCCAGCCTGGTCTCCAAAGCGAGTTCCAGGAAAGGCGCAAAGCTACACAGAGAAACCCTGTCTCGAAAAACAAAAAAAAAAAAAAAATATAACAAAATAATTTTAAAAGAAATGAAGCTCCCATGGGCCGTCACCATAGGTAAATCCTCATGTCAATAGTTCTAACAGCTCTAACAGCCGGTCAGCAGCTCCAAGGATGGACAGATAGATGTGGAGGGCCTGAGGAAAGGGGAGGAGCCCCCGCAGGGAGGAATGAATACTCCACCTCTCTCCCAGGCTGGAGCTGGGACTCTAGCTCTGACAATCCCAGAGAGAGTGAGACCTCCAATAGGACTCTGGACAGGAAAGAACATCCATGCTGGTGACAAATTGGCAGGGTGGCCTGTCCTGCTGTCACAGAAGCTTCAAGTTTGAGACCCTCCCTGGCCTCACCATATGAGGCTTTTCACCTGTCCTGATGTGTGTCTTTCATAATAAGCCTGCTGTGAACCTTCCTGGGCTGAGCCATCCATCCCATGTGTGAATCCTGGGGGCTGAGCAGGCAGGAGAGCCCCCAGATCTGCAGACAATGAGTAAGTCAGAAGTATGGGTGGCTTGGGAACCTTGGGCATGTGCTGCTGTCTGCAGGGAGGAGAAAACAGGAAACTATCCCTGGCCCATGAGATCTACCCAGCTATGACGACCAAAACCTCTGCAGACATTTCCAGTGTCCCTGAGTGTGGCTCTGGTTTTTGTCAACTTGACACAAACCTAGAGTTATCTGGGAAGAGGAACCTCAATGGAGAAAATGCCTCCATCAGATGGTCTTTCTTCGAATCCATAGGGCATTTCGTGATTAAATGGTTGATGTGGGAGGGCCCAGCCTACTGTGGGCGGGCAGTCCCGGTGGTGTAAGAAAGCAGGCTGAGCAAGCCATGGGGAGCAAGCCAGTAAGCAGGACTCCTCCATGGGCTCTGCTTCAGTTCCTGCCTCGTGTCCCTACCCTGAATTCTCTTCATAATGAGCTATGATATGGAACCTGTAAGCTGAAATAAACATTTTCCTCCCCCAAGCTACTTTGAGTCAGGTGTTTATCACAGCAATAGATCCCCCAAGACAGCATGTTTAATGAAGGCATGGTGTATGCCTGAATGACTCTGCCGAGTGCTCAGGAGACTGCCAAAGACTGACAGGACATCTGATATCAGATTGCCATGTAAAGAAAAAAAAAATCACTGGTGGGATGAGTCACATGACAACCTAGTCGGTGCGCTGATATCTTCTTCCCTGACTGGTTCTAGTGTTCCCTGGTGACACCCCTTGCAAGCCCAGGGTGATGCGACTCTGTCCAGCAGCAAACACGACTCCACAGAGATCACCAAGCCTGGTGACACATGCTTGTCATTACCGCGACTTAGGAGGCTGAGGCAGGAAGACTGCAAGTTCAAGGCCAGTCTATAGAGTGCATTCAAGGCCAGCCTGCATCTTAGTAAGCTCTTGTCTCAAATAATAAAGAGGACTGGGGGTGTGGCTCAGCAACAGAGGGCTTGCTTAGCATGTGTGAGACCCCAGGACAAAAGGAATCTCCAAGATCTGAGGTGGCTGGCCACCTTGGGATGGGTCTTCTAGTATCAGTCAACTTCAGGCTCCAGGATTGATCATACCATCAGCCCTCAGATCCCTGGTTCCAAGACAATGTCCACAGTTTGGAGATGGGCATGAGCGGGAAATACATGTGTACTCTCTGCCAGGTCTGATTCTCACAATGTGACTCATTAAATCAATTAAACCACTTATCTGGCGGACTAGTTATAGAAATAGTCAATTGGCTCCCACCAGTAGGGAGGATGGCTAAACACCGTCTTCAGACAGCTTGTGGAGACTGGAGTTCATGTGCGATGTTACAGGAGCCAAACTCCAATTTCCCGAGGCTTCCTGGCTCTCCAGACCCCTTTCTTTGAAATCAAATGAGGTCATTATACCCTGAGAAAAGAAGAACTCACCGGCTACCCAGGCTACCACCTGGGGCAAACCTCTGGTGTTCCAACAGAAGAATGGGAACCCTTGAGGTGGGGAAGCAAGGATGCTGAGGTGGGGGAGCAAGGATGCTAAGGCAGGCAGGAGCTGTGGAAGAATAAAGTGTGCAGCCACTCAGAAGTAAGGTGAGGAGCCTGGTGGTACAAGCCTGTCATCCCAGGTACTTGAAAGGTTAAGGCAGGAGAGTGGAAACCCTGGGCTACAGAGTAAGTTCCAGCCTGGGAAACTTAGTAAGACCCTCTCTTGAAACAAAAAGAGAGGTCTAGGACCACAGCTCAGTGGCCAAGCACTTGCCTAGCATGTATAAGGCTGTGTTCAGTAGGAGGAGGGGTTGGGATGGAGGAGGGAAAGAAACAGATATCCCCAGAGCATCTAATTCCTTCTCAAGAAAGCCATCATAAACCTGGGGTATTAGTGAGCATCTCTGTCCTATTTTAACATGGAGAAACTAGGAAACATGACATGTGTGCAGGTCTTATAGAGGCATTTTAAAGGTCAATTTCTGTCATTTATCTTCCTCTGCCCACATACCCTCATTAGGAGGCTGCTTGTTTCTATAGCCTCCTCTCTTAATAGTTAGAGATTTGTGCTGCTCTCGGCCCACTCATCAACCCCCTCCCCCCTCCCCCACCCCCCACATCACGCCTGCCTCTGCACTGATGGGGAAATCTGACTCAGGCTGAACCCCTCAACATCTCCAAAGTAGTTCCTTGTCCAGCCTCCCAACAGAACAGAGGTGCTGCCAGAGCAGAGTGGGTGGGTCCCCACCTGGCTACCCACTAAAGAGCCTGGCCCTTCTGCCTCTCTTCCTGAGTCTAGGGTTGGCAGTCAAAGTCCTCCAGATACCACCACATGGGCTGCATGGAGAGTTTAAGGCCAAGTTGGTATATGTAAATCCATATGGGAAAAAAATTGGGGGGGGGGCAGACTCGCAAAGTCCCACTCCGAATAAGCCATTGACAATTGATGGCTACTGAGAGGGAGTATCGCTTTTCTTCAGGAATATATGACCTGAGAGGTTACCCTGTGCTCCAGTAGATGTCCCTACCTACACCCACGAACATACAGGCTACCCTAAGTAGACTCAATGGATTAAAAAGGAGGGGGGAGCATGAAGTTGGGAGGAATAGGGAAAGGATTGGATGGCTGGGAATGGGGGATGGGTCGGATCCAAACACATTATACACATATGTAAATATTAAATAAAGTATTTAATAAATCGGTCAGTGCTCCAAATCTCAACTTCCAACTGGAGTTGACATGAGTCTGATGTGTCCGCAGCTTCTTTTGAGGGAGGACCAAACCTTGGGAGGAGGCCTGTGTGAGTGCTTGTACACTGGGAATGTGTTAAACCTGCCAGCTCGGTTTGAAACGGCCCAATATAAAGAAAATATAACCTGCCCGGTACCCAACAAGAGCAGCTGACAGGATACAGGATGTAAAGTGATGAGTCAATGGGGGAGGGGGAGGGGGAGGGGGAGAAGGGACTCTGGCCAGCTGCTACCTCACACACCATCAGGAGCCAGCCCTTTTGTCTCCAGGCAGGCGAGCGCCAGCAAGACCGACTCCTGCCGAGCTCAGGGCAGAACCTAGAGGTGACTGGGGGTTGCTGCCCCAAGAGTCTGTGTCTAATAAACCATCTGTCCAGAGGACAGGATGGACCCAAGTTCATCAGTCCCTGAGAAATGGCCTCAAGGAGGACCCTCATCTCAAAGCCTCTTTTAAAACCTGTATTTTCTTTGGAGAGCCAGTGGCGATGTTAGAGGTTGGGATGGCGGTGCCTCGTCAGGGAGGGGCTGCCAGCATTCCAACAGGACAGGGTTGATGGCAACGTCATCCCTTCTCACACAACTTCCTCACACAGAAATGTTGTGAGTGACCCCTTTATAAAAAGAGGAGAGAGATAGCCGGGCGGTGGTGGCGCACGCCTTTAATCCCAGCACTCGGGAGGCAGAGGCAGGGGGATCTCTGTGAGTTCGAGGCCAGCCTGGGCTACCAAGTGAGTCCCAGGAAAGGCGCAAAGCTACACAGAGAAACCCTGTGTCGAAAAACCAAAAAAAAAAAAAAAAAAAAAAAAAAAAGAGGAGAGAGAGAGAGATGCTCTACTTCAGAATGCTGTGCAGAGAAACACTTCACTTTCCACCCAGATCCACCCAGATTTGTAAATGGCTTTTAAACGAGAGAAGGACAAGTCAGACTTCTCTACGGACAAAAGAGGCCCAAGTGTGAGAATGAATTTGTACCCTGAACAACCTATGGAAGATTGAGAGTGGAGAGTACTCTAAGATGGCCTAGCTTAGAAAAATCAGGGAGGGGAGGCCTGGCCTGACTTTTTTTCTTCCTCCAGCTTTGTGGGACAGTCTCCTATATATCTACTTGCTGACCTTAGACTCACTATATAGCCCAGGTTAGCCTTGACCTTGCAGAAATCCTCCAACCTCAGCCTCCAAAGTGCTGAGATTACAGGCATGAGCCACCACCCAGTTTATTTTGTTTTGTTGGAGACATGGTCTCACACTCTAGCCGAGGCTGGCCTAGAATTCACAATATAGCCCAGGCTAACTTCAAACTCGTGGAACTCCCCCTGTCTTGGTTCCACCTCTTTGAAGAATAAATGTCTCCTCTTCCGAAATTCATCCTGCTAGGATCCGCATGGGTGTGAAGTCTTACCTACAGTGATTTCACAGATAAGAGAGAAGAACAAGGGCTGGAGAGATGGCTCAGAGGTTAAGAACACTGGCTGTTCTTCTAGAGGTCCCGAGTTCAGTTCCCAGCAACCACATGGTGGCTCACAACCATCTGTAATGAGATCTGGTGCCCTCTTCTGGTCTGCAGGTATACATGCAAACAGAACACTGTATACATAATAAATTAATAAATCTTAAAGAGAGAGAGAGAGAGAGAGAGAGAGAGAGAGAGAGAGAGAGAGAGAGAGAAGAACAAAGTTTGGAAGAAGCCCACATATCTCTCCACAGACCACTTTACCACTGCACCCCTTCAGCAAGGAGTGAGGACAATCTACACATCTAGATGATGTCTGAGATGCATGTCAAGGAAGAGCAAGGTGTAGAAGAGTGGACAGAGCCAGGTTATGGACTCTTGTTGGCCATGCAGGATTCTCACTCAGCCAGTACACACTCATAACTATCTACCTCAAAGGCAGGGGTCCTGAGGAGGCAGTTCGGTACAAACCTGCCACCCCCTTGCAAGGGAGACATGCAATGTGTCTGGTAAAACGTTTCACTGGTTATTGCTGTGGAGTGTGGAGTGTGGAGGCTGTCCCTCACATTCTACTCGTGATTAGCAGGTGGTGTTAGGACACTGAATAGCAAATGAGAGAATCTTCAGAAGGCACAATCATTCTGAGTGAAATCAATGCCTCTCTCAACCTATGGTTTGAATGAGAATGGCTCCATAGGCTCACCTGTCTGAACGGTTGGTCCCCAGTTAGTGGGGCTGTTTGGGAAGGATCAGGAGGTGGGTCTTGTTGGAAGAGGAGTATCACTGGGTGTGGGCTTTGAGATTTCAAAAGTCCACACCAGGCCCAGTCTCCCTCCCTCTCTCTCTTCCTTCTTCTTCTTCTTCTTCTTCTTCTTCTTCTTCTTCTTCTTCTTCTTCTTCTTCTTCCTCTCTCCCCCTCTCCCTGCTGCCTTCTGATCAGGATGTAAAGCTCTCAACCACTGCTCCAGCACCATGCCTGCCTGCCACCCCACTCCCTACCATGGACGAACCTCCTAAAACTGTAAGCAAGCTCCCCAGTTAAACACTTTCTTTTCTAAGAGTTGCCTTGGTCATGTGTTTCTTCACAGTGACAGAACAGTGACTAAGACACGAGCCACATCTTAGAGGCTTCTATTTGTAGTAACTGGTGAACAACACAGAGGTCCACAATCGGTCAAAGTGCAAAAAAAAAAAAGAGAGAGAGAGAGAGAGAGAGAGAGAGAGAGAGAGACTGCTGTGGATGATTGATTGATTGATAAATAAAATGCTGATTGGTCAGTGGCCAGACAGGAAGTATAGGCAGGACAAAGAGAGAGGAGAGGTCTGGCAAGTGGAAGGCTAAGGCAGAGAGATGCTGCCAGCCGCCACCATGAGAAGATGTTAAGATACCGGTAAGCCACGAGCCACATGGCAACTTATAGATTAAAAGAAATGGGGTAATTTAAGATATAAGAACAGCTAGCTAGAAGCCTGAGCCATTAGGCCAAACAGTTTAAATAATATAAGCGTCTGTGTGTTTATTTTCTAAGTGGGCTATGGGACTGCAGGGGCTTGGTGGGACCCAAAGAGAAACTCTCCAACTACAAGAGACTGCAGAATAGTCAGTCCTAAAGGGAACATATATATCACTCTCCTGCTCCCAAGGCCCAGGGATCATTGCAGAAGAGGGTGCAGAGAGATCATAGACTCAGAGGAGGTGGATAACTACAAGGAAATGTCTTCCGGACACAGCAATAAAGCTGCACCTATGAACCCATAGCAATTGCAGCAGCATGCACAAAACCTGTGCAAACCCAAGCCAGAACAAATCCCTACGTGGAGGGAAGAATTGGACGTACAACTCCACCCCTATCCATGGATCAAATGGCAATTGTTAGCTGCCAGGAGAGACAGTTTTCTCTAAGCGTATAGTCCCTGGTAAGATGACCATTCTCCAATGGAAGACTACACAGCCAAGAATATTTAGGCAATGCAAATCGGTCTTAAAAAACATTTAAGAAAATAAAAAAGACACAAAGGTGGATGGGTAGAGCAGTGGGGGTGGGCAGGAGATCTGAACCCTCAAAGAACTAATTCTAAAAAGAAATAAATGACTCGTGACAAGCATCTTAAAAGTTCTTATTAATAAAATCAAACCTGAGGCCAGTTATTTGGGGTGAATGCTGGAAGATCAGAGAAGCAGAACAAGCCACAGCTACCTCACCTCACCAATTCCTCAGCTGATCCTGTTTCCTCAGACTGGAAGCCTCTCAGTCCTCATCCTGAGTGAATCTCAGCTGAACTGTGCTGCTCCAAGGCCTGAAGCTTTAACCAGCCAAATGCTCGCCCAACTTCTTCCCAACAAGGATGAGTAAATAGAACATCTGCCCTTCCACAAAGATGCTTCTCAGTAAAACGCATGTCAGCCTTGTATATCATCCAGTAGAACTAAGGACTCTCAGAGTTGTCTAGCTGTTACCTTCAATGGTTCCAAAAAGGTCTCATCCCCCACTGTGTTCTGAGCCTATTAAACATTAACTCCCTGGCCCCTCTGCTCCCCGAAGGGAACGTCCTTTCCACCCCCAGGCTCTGTCAATGCTCTGCCGAAGTTTCCTTAAGTCGATGTCACACCTCGTGCTAACAAGCCCAGCTTAAGCAATACTTTCAGATGAATTGAAGGTCACGGGTGTTAATTACAAGTACTTATAATTAAGAGATGTTGATTCTTTTCCCGTTCCTCCCCCTGCCACGTGACAACCCCAGGCTAGTAATTTTTAGAGACACACATGTGGCTAGGACAGGTCTCAGTGTCCTCATAAATCTGGATCCCCACAGTTGTCCTGTGGAGCCTTGGGAGCACCCAGCATTCCTGTTCCAGCAGGAAAGATGCCACATCTACAAAGGAGGACCAGAAGCTTCCTTTCCATGCCAGCTCTATGTGGAGATGCAGGGCCCTATACAAAGTAGAACCATAAATAAAGACACATGGTCCTGAATGGCTACAAGGAATTCACACCTGCCTCTCCTGCATCTCCACATGATACAGTAAACCTTCTGGACTGAGCCATCCAAGTTCTGGCCATTTCCTGCTGCGAGCATTAGCCTAACCCACAGCAAGACACATATGTTAGCAACTAAAATCCCCACAATGCATTGCTCACCGGGGGCAGTTAATAGAAGCTGCTGCTACTGACAGATAAAATAGTGTCTTTAAAGTTGCAATATGCTAAGAAAATATGGTCTTCCGAGAACTTCAGATTGCATCAAAAATGAAAATGATGGATGGCACAGTGTATGCTTGGCATTTTATGGTGGAGCCAGCAGAAGCATGGAGATGGAAGGGCCTGGTTGGATCCCCCCCCCCCCCCCGCCCCCCCGCCATGGAAAGCACTGTCCAATCCCTGCTTAGACCTTACCATGCTATGGAGGAACACACACTAACAAAAGACCCACTCACTGTGGCTGTGCTCAGAAGGGCAGGACCATGGGGCTGGAGAGATGACTCAGTGGCTTAGAGTGTGCTCTGCTCTTACAGAGGACCCAAGTTCAGTTCCCAACACCCATGTCAGACAACACACAACCACCTGCAACTCCAGTTCCAGGGGATACAACACCCTCTTCTGGATTCATCAGGCACCCACGCAAAACATGACCATTTGCTCACATAGACACACACAATACACACACAAGTAAAAACTAAACAACAAATCTTAAGAATAAAAAAGGAAAGACCTGTTTTCACAGGACTGTGGCATTACAGATGGGACTGTCCATCTTTCAGCTACAAACTGCCCTAAAATAACAAAATATTTGTCCCCAAAAGATTTGTAAGTAAATTGTATCTTTTTAAAGAAATGGGCAGTCCTATTTGATTTGCTGATTACTCTAGGGCCATGAGAGGTTTAGGTAATTCATTTTTAAGGTGGGATTATTGGTCAGGTGTTGTTGACACGTGATTGTAATCCCGTAATTGGAGGCATGGGGATCACAGCTTTCTTGGTCACCTTGGGCTGCATAGTGAGCTGCTTTGGCCGTAATGGGTTGAACAGTGTCTTCATCATCAGAGTACTGTGACCTTACTTGGCAACAGGTCCCTTGCAGATTTAGTTCAAGTAGACATGAGGATCAGGCTACCACTCTAGCTAGTAAATATGTCCCTAAAAGAGACGAGATGCATGGGATGAATGATGCCAACACAGAGATGTGGCCACAAGCCACGGGGTACAGAGGACTGAGGACCACTGGAAGCTGGAATAGGAACCGAAGGACCTCCATCTTCCCCACCTACCCACCAAGAGCATGACCTGTAAATCCCCTGACCTTGAATTTTAAGCATAAGATAAATTTCTGCTCCAGAAGCTTGAGGCAGCAACACGGTGGTAAGACTTTTCTATCTTACTATGTTCCTCTTGCTATCTTCCAAGGACTCTGCAAGCCTGATCCTGGCACCATAGCCTGGCTCCCCTTTGCATCAGCAAATCCAGCCTCTCTGCCGGGAGGACCCTTCTGTGGGATGCTCAAGAGACAGGAGGAGTCTCTTGATAGACCCATACTCTACTTCTGGTAGTTGTTCCCTGGATGGAGCCATGGACAGACGCCCAAGACAGACATCTCAAGGAAGGAGCCTTGGGTCTGCGGCTCACCTGGCCACACATCCCAGCTGCCTCCTGTCCTATTATCTCAAGCTCACTGCCCTTCCCTCAAGAGAGAAAACCCACCTGACCTGGCACTGGAGGTCCCCGCAGTTGTCCTGGCTAGAGTGCCCTCCAGACCACAGCCACCCACCTCCTCTAGGGTCCTCCTGAATGAAGACTTATTTGGGTGTCGTGTGACACCCATCACAGATCTTTCTCATCTTCATACTGAGAGCTGTGACAGATACCCTCTGCCCCCAGGGGCTGCTTGAGCCATGGAGTCCCACAAACAGGAAGCACCAGGACCCTGAAGTGTGACATGCCCACAGAAACCATGAGGCCACTGTCACCTTCCCATCGTCCCCCGTGAGACAGAAACTCAGACAAGGGACCTGATGTTGAATTCGTGTCACTCTGCTGATCCCGACAGCAGGGCCTCATGGTCCGGTGCCAAGTATAAATTCAAGGATCTGCGGAGATTAGAGGTCATCGTCGTGTCGGAGGACGAGAGTCTGCCAAGACCATAACTCGACACAAGGCAGACAATGGCCCAGTGTTGGCTCAGGGCCCGGCACACACAGCTAGGACAGTTATCACTTGGCTGGGTCCACAAGGGCGAGGCCATGTGTTCCAACACCAACAAGTGGGTCTCTCCTGCCAGCTGGCGGGATGCCACTGAAGGGGCTCCACAGTCCAGCTGGGAGCCAGAAGGATGGTGAGGAGGAGCGGGTGAAATGGAAGGAGTGCTGGGGAGAGAAGCAGAGAGGGAGGACCCAGAGCAGCCCGGAACACAATGGGGAACTGGGCAACCCAGCTTCCCAGAGAGCAGCAAAGGTTTACATCACTAATAAGATTAAAAAGCACCCTCCAAAAGAAGTTCCCATAAAGAGATTGTCCACTTTCTAACAGGTTGATTATTTCATTCACTCACTCTGTGTGTGTGTGTGTGTGTGTGTGTGTGTGTGTGTGTGTGTGTGTGTGTACATATAGAAGTCAGAGGACAACTTGCAGGAATCTATTCTCTTTCCGACATGTGGGTCCCTGGGATCCAATTCAAGTCCTCAGGCTCGTCGCAATCACCCTTACCCACTAAGACTTAGTGGGCAAGTCCTCAGCCCCTCCCCCTCCCGTTGTTTTGAGATAGGGTCTCTGATTTGCCAAGTAGCTTAGGTTGCTTCACCAGAGAGCCCCAGAAATCCACCTGTGTCCACCTTCTCAGCTCTGAAATGAAATGACAAGCCACCGGGCTTTTTTTTTTTTTTTTTTTTTTTTTTTTAAACATGAGTTCTGAGCAGTGAACTCAGGTCATCTTGCCCCCACAGCGGGTGCTTTACCCACTAAGCCATGTCCCCCAGCTCTACCTTACCTTTTTAAAATGGAAATAGCATGATAGTTTTCCCAGGTTGCCCTTGGCGGGTTGTAGTCCCCACACACACGTCTGTATGTGGTTCTTTTCCTAAACCACAGGAAAACAGGAGAAACAAAACAGCCATGAGAGGCAACAGAGCGCACCTCCCCCACCGGGGGCGTTCGCTAAGCATGGACTCCTTTTCCTAAGTTCCCAGGTACCCTCATTTGCTCTCTGGTGCTGTGATGAGACACTGGCCAAAGGCAACGTGGGGAGGAAAGGGTTTATTTGGCTTACGTGTTAAGAGTTCGTCGCCAGCCGGTGGTCGTGGTGGTGGTGGTGGTGGTGGTGGCGCACGCCTTTAATCCCAGCACTCGGGAGGCAGAGGCAGGCAGATCTCTGTGAGTTTGAGGCCAACCTGGTCTACAGGGCGAGATCCAGGACAGGCACCAAAACAGCACAGAGAAACCCTGTCTCGAAGAGCCCGTCACCAAGGGAAACCAAGGCAGGAACTGAAGCAGAGGCCATGGAAGGATGTGCTCAGTTGGCTTTCCTACACAATCCAGGTGATACCCCCACTCACAGACTGTAAGCTGAGTCACCTTACTTCAATCATCAATCAAGAAATGCCCCACCCATGCACTCTCAAGCCAATCCGTGGAGGCTGACCCTCAGCTGAGGGTTACCTCTTTCCAGGTGTGTTAAGTTGACAAAAAAAAAAAAAAAAAAAAAAAAACCTACAAGCAGCACGCCAGGTGACTAGAACCTGAACAAAGTACACCGGCGAACGTTACATTTTATAGGGCCAGCATGGGGGTTTACGACATCCATCCCAGCACTCAGGGAGGCAGAGGCAGGTGGATCCCTAAGTTTAAGGCCAGCCTGGTCTACATAATGAGACCCTGTCTTGAAACAAAAGTTAGGCTTTTGAGATGGAAACCTCTTTAGATCACAGAGGGGAGTCGGGAGAAAAACACTTAAAAAATTAAGAGTCTCACCAGGCGGTGGTGGTGCACGCTTTTAATCCCAGCACCCGGGAGGCAGAGGCAGGTGGATCTCTGTGAGTTCGAGGTCAGCCTGGTCTATAGAGAGAGTTCCAGGACAGCCAGGGCTACACAGAGATACCCTGTCTTGAAAAACCAAATTTTTTTTTAAAGATTTATTTATTATGTATACAGCATGTATGACTGCAGGCCAGAAGAGGGCACCAGATCTCATTACAGATGGTTGTGAGTCACCATGCGGTTGCTGGGAATTGAACTCAGGACCTCTGGAAGAGCAGCCAGTGCTCTTAACCTCTGAGCCATCTCTCCAGCCCCGAAAAACCAAATTTTATATATATATATATAAGTCTCTATTCACGTGGAGTATACATGTTTCTCTACTAGTAAAGACTTTTCCTAAGAAAGTATAAGAATTGCTTGTTTTTGAGTCATGAGTTTGAATTTTCCCAAACAGGAAGCCTGCTCCTGGCATAAGCCTCTGGGATAGAGCCTCCATAGAAAGAGCATTGCTGGTGAGTGCTGGATTCTCACAAAGTGCAGCCCCGGGGAGGAGGGGCCGTCTGGACTCCTGTCCTGGAAGGTTGCATATGTTCTCAGGATCTGAGGAAAGATTTCTTCTTTTCACCAAGGGAAGCTTCCAACCTCAGCCCAGGGGCGCAAAGCCTAAGTTCTCTGTAATGGGGCTGAATGTGAACCTAGGCCTAGACTGCCATGGGCCACCCCCAGGTCTGCCAAAGCGTCCGTACAGCTCCCTCTCCTGCCCCGGTCTCTCTCTTTGTCTTCCTGCCAACCTCTTTTTTCCCTCTGATTATCACAAGCCCTGTAACTGCCTGATTCTGAGCAGCAGATGACAAACGGTGGCCTGACGGGTCCATTAGTCTCTTTTAATTTATTACATTTTAATTAATAAAGGCGCCTGTGCTGGTTCACAGAAATAAATCTCCTGACACCCCCAGGCCTTTCTCCAGCTCAGGATCTTCATTTTCTCTCTGCTCTCACCCCCACCCCCACTCCCACCCTGACCCCAGTCCGATCGATCAGCAGGCCAACAGCAGGTCACAACCCTGGATTGAGATGCAGGTCCTCTGAACCGTCCTGAGCACAGCTGGTCTGCTGAGTGGGAGTGGAGGGGGCCTCACACACTCCCAGCTAGCATACATCACCCTATCGTCTATAGATATAACCAGCGCAGGTGGTGCCATGGACAACGACCAGTGACACAGGACAGGACCATCAGGAAAAGTTAACTCTACAAGGGAAAGAAGCCCCTCCCCCTGGGGTTAATTTGCATATCCCCGGAGAGTCAGAAAAGTCAACACAACTGATAAAAATCGAAACCGCCCACAGAGATTATCTGTGTGTTCCCAAAGACATCTCAAACGAAGACGCTAAAACAAAGACACAAACAGTGCTCAGGGAGGAAGGTTCGTGACCTTGACTTTAACTTAATCAGTGTCCATCTCTAAACCTGGACTTGTCCGGTGAGTCTTTCTAGCCTCAAGGATCCGGCTTTATCAGAGTGCTGGGGAGAAGGCAGGGAGGAAAGCTGCTGAGCCTTTCCACAGCCGCGCTGGCGGGCCTGGGTCTCCCCTCCACAGCGGACCACCTCACATTCTCAGGAAACAGTTGGAGATGGCGACGTCCCCCATAAATAGCTACCTTTCCCCCCACCGTATCTCCCTTTGCTGAGGATAGACCCTTCGCCCTGTGAGATGAACAGGCCACCCCCACGCTGTGCTTAGAGGGGGCTGGAGACACCCCACCCCGACCCCACACCCCAACAACACAGCATGGACAAGTCCTGGGGACTCCCCATAGTTGCCAGTTTAATACTACAAGGGGCAGAGAAAAATCTAGACTTCTCAACAGCTGAAACTGTGCAGTGCTTCCAGGAAATGTTGAAAACTGTCCACACCACAGTTAACAAAGAAAAAAACCCCACATTCCATCAAGGAGCTGGCTGAGTTGGCACGTCTGTGTACGTGCATGGTGGGTGGAGTATGAGTATGGGTGGGGGGGCGGGGAGGGTGAGTTCTTCCTTTGTTTCTACCTGTCAAGGTCCTCTATGGTGGAGACAGAAGGCTCTAGAATCAGCATCTAGACTGGAGTCTTGGTCCCCCTCCCCAGTCCCAGATACAAAGCCTGTGACTTCTCTGGGCTTCCTTGCCCATGCATAAAGCTGGTGTGGGGTAGCAACCATGTAGAAACCTCATGAAATAAATATGCTTGAGCAGCGCCGCCCAGGCATGCCAGCGTGGTCCAGGACATCTCCTTTTCCACCAAGGGTCCAGAGGAGATGATGTCTACCAGCAATGTATTCTTTGTCATGAAACACTGCAGTTCCAAGGTCCGTGGTCAGGAGAAGTAGGTTTCCTGCCAATGCCTGGAAGCCAGAAGCAGCCCTGGCTGCCAGTGGTCCCACAGAGAACTTTTAGCAGCAATTAGCTAATGAACAGAGAGAGGCTTGCTTCTTGCTCCACTGGCTTCCTGCAGGCCCCCATCTAGGTGGGTCCACTCTGCCCCAGCCAGTCCTGAGTTGCCTCACAGTCTTCCCAAGAATCCCTAATCACTAATAAGAAAACTGTCGGGGTTGGGGATTTAGCTCAATGGTAGAGCGCTTGCCTAGCAAGTGCAAGGCCCTGGGTTCGGTCCTCAGCTCTGGAAAAAAAAAAAAAAGAAAGAAAGAAAGGAAAAGAAAATGTCACCTGCTGTTTGTGTTTGAAAACCACCTTGTTTTAGAATTTGAGTGGAAAGAGTGTTTTCAAATGGACATCAGTGAGTGGCAGGTGGTGGTGGCGCACGCCTTTAATCCCAGCAGTTGGGAGGCAGAGGCAGGCAGATCTCTGAGTTCAAAGCCAACCTGGTCTACAGAGTGAGTTCCAGGATAGCCAGGACTACAAAGAAAAACCCTGTCTTGAAGAAAGAAAAAGAAAAAAAGACCATTGATGTTCACAAGCTTTCAAAGGACTTGTCGCTCACTCTCAGGTTCACTGATGAGGGAGTTTTGCCCATCCCCTACCCCCACTGCCTCCATGGGCTGGGAGGTGGCCTGGCTGGGTGGCTGCTGTCCCTGTTCAGCCCTGGCAGGCCTGGCTGAGCCTCTAATTGGATCCATGCAAGTCTGAGCCCCCACACACACACACACACATGACTCGCCACCACGAGCCCTGATTAGCGTTCCACACACGCTGTCAAGGCCTCCTCTGGGGTCTGGTGGCTTTCCACATCTGAGTCAGAATCGATAGCTTTAATGCAGAGTGTACACGGGGCTTGCTTTTAAGTGGAGTGTGTTGGGGGAGAAGAAAGTAAAATAGGATTATAGGAGCTTAGGGGCTGCAGGGAGAAGAGAGACTTCTGGAAGCATGGGAACAATCTAGAAGCAGGGTTTAAATCCTCGGCAACAGAGAAGTGGGGGATGGGCCCCCAGTGCAGGCTGGAAAAGTGAACCCCACCAACTCACATAGGACCTTGTGCGAAGTCCCCTTAAACATCCCGCTTCCTGTGCCCAGGACCTGACTGGAGAAGCCTCCTTCTGAGTCGAACATCAAGCTCCCGCTTCGCCCGCCCCAGAAGTCACAGAGAAGTCACTGCCCCTTCCGATTATGCTTTCCCAAAGCCAGCTCCCAACTTGATTTCTTTCACTTGTTTGTTTTGTTTTTAATTATTAACTACAACATATAATTTATTATGTGTGTGTGTGCGCGCGCACACGCACACACACCACAGGATTCATGTGGAGATCAGAGGACAATTTTGCAGAGTCAGTTCTTTCCTGGGGATCGAACTCAGACCACCAGTCTTGGCGGTAATCACCTTTACCTGTTGAGCCGTTTTGTTGACTCCCAACTTCTTTATCAAAAAATAAAGCAAAGGCCAGGCGGCAGTGGTGGTGCACGCCTTTAATCCCAGCTCTCAGGAGGCAGAGCCAGGCGGATCTCTGTGAGTTCGAGGCCAGCCTGGTCTACAGAGCGAGATCCAGGACAGGCACCAAAACTCACAGTAGCTCAGTTGGCAGAGTCCTTGCTTAGCATGTTTGAAGCTTTGGGTTTCTTCCACAGCACTACATAAAACGGGCAAGGTGACCCACACCTGCAACCCCAGCGTTCAAGGTAAAGGCAGAAGCATCCCCAGCCTGGAATACATAGAATCTTCTCTCAAAAGATGTAATTATAGGGACTGGGGAGATGGCTCAGCCTTTAAGAGTACTGTTAACTCTTCGGGAGAACCCGAGTTCGACTCCCAACACCCTCGTGGTGGTTCACAACCACCTGTAACTCCAGTTCCAGGCACTGATACCCTCTTCTGGCCTCCTGTAGCACCAGCACACACACACACACACACACACACACACACACACACACACACACACACAACACACACACACACACACAGAGCAGACATACATGCAGGCAAACACTCATCCACATAAAAATAAATCTTTGGAAAAATAATCATTTTTTAAGTACATAAAGGCAAATGTTCCCTAAAAGGGAGTTTTTTGAGTTTTTAAGTCTAGAAGTCATCCTGTGTCATGGGATACCCTGAAGGGTCCCCCCACCTCCCTCCCACCACAGCTCTGGTGATTGTGTTCACTGTGTTCCCTGTTTTACTGCTTTCTGACTGTGGAGTCTCAGCTAGCGATTCACCTCTCCATGCCTCAGTTTCTCCATCCACACAGTGGGCTCCCAAAACAAGTTAGAACAACACTGGCTTCTCACCTTTGGAATCATAGTGTCGGGGAATATTATTTTAAGGTGTGTTACTTTTGTTTATGTTGCATTTGTTTAACTCTGTGAAGCTGTGTTCCTGTGCCTGTCTAAAACACCTGATGGTCTAATAAAGAACTGAATGGCCAATAACAGCAAGGCAGGAGAAAGGGTAGGCGGGGCTGGTAGAGAGAATACACAGAGGGAGAAATCTGGGAGGAGAGAGCTAGGAGCCAGAGAAGGAGGAGGACCCCAGGGGCCAGCCACCCAGCTGCACAGCCAGCCACAGAGTAAGAGTAAGATTTATAGAAGTAAGGGAACAGGAAAAGCCCAGAGGCAAAAGGTAGATGGAATAAGTTAAGGAAAGCTGGCTAGAAACTAAGCCAAGCTAAGGCCAGGCATTCATAATTAAGAATAACCCTCCATGTGCGATTTATTTGGAAGCTGGGTGGTGGGCCCCCCAAAAGCCAAAAAGAGTAAAAAAAAAAAAAAAAAATCTCACTCAAGATATGACCGGGCTTGCAGTGCCCACAGGCTTTGGGGACCACCTCTTGTGGCTGCCTCTGCTGTCTTCAGGTAGCCACAATCCCTTACAGCTCTGTGGGTGTTTTCCTCTGTCTCAGACCCCGCCCCCAACCTCTTAATAACAGGAATGCATCCTGCTCCCTAAGAGGCAGGGTAAGGCCCCGCCCCCACACAAGAAGACCTGACCTTCTTGGCAACCTTTGTCACCCTTAAGGGATTAGGGTGGCGACCTCACCAGGGCCACTATTCAACCCATGCATTTGTTTTATAAGGATGCTCTGAAGGGAGGGGGCGGGGGGGGGGGGTGCGCCGCGGGGCACGTTGCCAGCTGCTCCCGGGCTGACCTTGCAATAAATATCACAGTAAGCATCTGGGCACAGGCCTGCTATCAGGATGCAGACTTGGAAGGCTGGGCACCCCCTGCACTCATCAAGCGGTGCCATATATACATTAACTTTATTTAGGGGTGACGTGCAGTTTTCGAGTATCGCTCTCATCTACAATGACATTAAATTATGCATGTCTTTTTTAAAAAAAAAGCACACTTACTGCAAACAGATAAAGTCAGTAAAATACAGGCAGGATTTCACATGGGCATGGGAGGGGCGCTGAGGTAGAGAGAGTGATGTTACTGGGGTCTGCACACTGCTAACCAGCAACACCGGAGCTTGAGGAAACTTCTGTGATACCCATGTCTCCAGGGTGGAGCCCGAAGGATCAGACCCCAGTGATAATAAGCAATAGAGTCTCGTGGTCCTTAGCTAAGAATGCAGACCAGAGACAGGGGTTGGGGCAGTGGCTGGTGCTAACCTTGTGTTCACTTCCAAGAGAAAAGAGTTTCCTATGTCCCCCTCTCTATGATAGTGAGCCGTAGAACCATGCTGAGGTGGGGGGGGGGGGGGACACTTGGCTATCCCTGAAACAACCAGCCAGAAGAGCCAAACTACCACACTGGTCTCGCTGCCCCCTGTCAAACCCAAGATCACATGTTGAATGTCCCCTGGGAAACCTTGGGGTAGGAGACCTGAAGGTCGAGACGGTGATGACGCCTGTAGCATACTGGTGGTGTTCCATTCTCTGGCTGTCGCATGCTGTTCCCCACACACGCTCTCCATAGACGGAAGCCTCAAGCCCCAAAGCGGAAAAGAAGCCCCCAGACCGCAAAAACACCTAGGGCAAGGCCCCCATGGCCAGGGTCCTGACTGAGGACGCCAGTGAAGGATCTCAGGCTGAGACAAAGGTTCAGGCCACCTCTCTCCAACCCAAACCATCATGGGGACACAGGGACACAGCCAGTCACAAGTGTGAAAGTCTCTCCCTCCCACCCCGGCCACTGGCTTTGCATTTACTCTTGACAGCGCAGCTTGTAAGAAAGGAAAAGTCACACGCATTGCAAAAAGGGGCTGTAGAAATTCTGGGCTGTGCCTCACGGGTGACAAAGGTCCACAAGCTCTTCGGGGTCAGGTGGTGAGCTCTGCTGCTCAAGACTGTGGGCTCTTAGCGTTAACTCCCTCTCCCAGAGCTCCCAGCCTGGTCTAGCCTGAACTGGAGCATCCCGGGCTCACCAGGTATGGGGTAGCACAGAGGAATGAGCCAGCCATCACTGGGCCACTTCTGTGAATCATGTCCCAGCGACACAGTGTGTTCGTCCAACTGCTCCAATCACTAAGATCAGGGAAAGTGGGGGGGGGGGGGGCAACTCAAACACCATTTGAGTCAGGTTGAGAAGGGCTGGGCTGCCCCTACCATCACAGAGCCAAGTTCAACACAAGCGGAATTTAACATGCACCCATCTGCTGGGCACAAGTGGGGATCATGGTGGTTTGAATGGAAATGGCCCCCACAGGCTCATAGGGAGTGGCACTATTGGGAGGTGTGGCCTTGTTGGAGTAGGTGTGGCTTTGTTGGAGGAAGTATGTCACTGGTGGTGAGTTCTGGAGTTTCAGAAGCTCAAGCCAAGCCCAGTGTCAATCTCTCTTCCGGCTGCCTGCCAACCCAGATGTAGAACTCTCTGCTCTTTCTCCAGCACCATGTCCGACTGTACACCTTCATGCTTCCCTCTGAACCTGTAAGCCAGCCCCAGTTAAATGTTTTCCTTTATGAGAGTTGCCATGGTCATGGTGTCTCTTCACAGCAATAGAAACCCTGAATAAGACAGGGAGCAAATCTCCAGGACCTGGCCCATTCAACAGCTGTGAAACCACAGATATTTCCCAGTAACTCCATTACTATCTTGACGGCACCTCTCCTCCTGAGTCTCTTCATAACGACAGTGACCTGTCCTCACAGCTTTGTATGGTCAGTTGTCTTAATTTCCCTATCTGAGGTGCAAAAGTGACCTTGCCTAACTCCTCATGTAAGTTCAACCGGGTACTGTGGCCACAGTGAACATCACTAACCACAGCACTGGGCAGGGCAGGCTCCCAGAGGGTGCCCTGTTGTGACGGTCACTGGACTCCAAGCTGCCTATCAAGGATGGCAATGGAATTCACAGGATAACCTCGGTGGTCCCAAAGGCCAGTAGGGACTTCCCTCCTCTCTCCTGCCCCTAGGGATACGAGCGAGCATCTACTAATCTCTGCTTGTGCTCTGATATCCCAGAAACCCACGAGGATTGTGTAACCTGAAAATTCGGAAGAGCCAAGTTTACACTTGGGGTCCAGATCAACTGCTGTCTTAGAGCAGTGCTTGGCCTGATCCACACAGAGCTGTGGACAGTTAGTGGCCTCGAGGTGCCGCTGACCTGTAAATGAACCGCAATGGGCCAGCAGTCGGGAAGTCACCTCCGCAGTCTAGAAGTCTAGTTCCCTGCAGGAATGCTGTGGGGCATCAGGGTGGGAGGAGACCCTGTGCCAGACGTTTGTGCCCTGTGCTCAGTGCTCACACAGAACGAGGCCACCAGGGGGCAGCAGAGAGCAAAGGGACCAGCCCTGCCCACTTGTGCAAGAGGGAGAGAGATCCACCTGTCATACAGGTCAGGCAGAGAAGGACTCTTAGAGGAAGTGACCTCTGAACAGCCCCCTGGACAAGTGGACAGCTTTGGGTAGAGGCTTCCAGGCTAAGATGTAAGGGAGAAAGAAAGAACACAACCACATCACGAATGCGGGGGTTGGGGGGGGGGAGCCTCTAGGGACCTCACAGTGGCTCTGACAGACACTAAATATGACAGAGTTCCCACGACACAGCGGGCTAGACCTGCTGTCATAGGACTATGTCATGCTGTGTGGCCTGAAGATCAGAAATGGATGCAGGAGGCCAGGGGCATGAGTCACACAGCCCATGAGGAGATCTCAGGCCAAGGCCATCGTGAGAGAGAGGTCAGACTTCAATGCAAAGGGAAAGGGGGCAGTGGTGGACAAACCTGGGTGGAGCTAGAGGGATCTAAAGGAATGTCTAGATAAAAGGAATGCCCAGTCAAGATAGGAGAGAGGGGGTGGGGGTGGGGGTGGGGTGCTTTATACATGCTTCTGCTCTCAGCAGTAGTTCTGACCAGGCAAGGGTTGTATCTCAGGAGGAGAATGCTTGCCCATAATCCCTCAGTGAGGAACTTGGGTGTGGCTAGAGCAACTGCCTAGAATTCCCCAGTAAGGAACTGGACTAGAGCACCTGCCTACTATTATGTGTGAGGCCCTGGGTACCATTCCTAATCTCTCTCTCTCTCTCTCTCTCTCTCTCTCTCTCTCTCTCTCTCTCTCTCTCTCTCTCTCTGTCACACATACACACACACACACACACACACACACACACAGGTACTTCCGTTTTAAAAATGCCCCTCTATATATCATGATGTAAGTACTCACCCTTCATTAAAAAAAAAAAAAAAAAAAAATTCGCCGGGTGGTGGTGGCGCACACCTTTAATCCCAGCACTCGGGAGGCAGAGCCAGGCGGATCTCTGTGAGTTCGAGGCCAGCCTGGGCTACCAAGTGAGTTCCAGGAAAAGGCGCAAAGCTACACAGAGAAACCCTATCTCGAAAAACCAAAAAAAAAAAAAAAAAAAAAAAAAAATTCACTACATCCCACAGTGTGGGGGAACTCTGAGATGGATACAAAGGCCACATAACACAGACCACACATCACAAGCCCCTCACGGCATATATTACACAGAGGAATGGTTAGTGAATTATGCCTTGAGAAAGCTGTTGTACAAATGTTGACACCAAATGGGATGTGATGACACATGCCTATAATCCCAGCATTCAGTAGTTGGAGGCAGGAGGATCAAAAGTTTAAGGATAGTTTGGGCTACAGGAGAATTTGTGTGGGAAAAAAAAAAATGGGCCAGCAAGATAGCTCAGTGAGTAAATGCACTTGCTGCCAAGCTTACAACCTGAATTTAGTTCCTAAAACTAATAGGGTAGAAGGAGAGAACTGATTCCCACAACTGACCTCTGATCTGTGCACACATGCCATGGCATGCATATGCCCCCACACATATACACATACACACAAATGAATGAATGAATATTTCTTTCTTTTTTTCTTTTCTTTTTTTTTTTTTTTTTTTTTTTTTTGGTTTTTCGGAGACAGGGTTTCTCTGTGCAGCTTTGCACCTTTCCTGGAACTCACTTGGTAGCCCAGGCTGGCCTCGAACTCACAGAGATCCGCCTGGCTCTGCCTCCCGAGTGCTGGGATTAAAGACGTGCGCCACCACCGCCCAGTAAATATTTCTTTCTTAATGCCGTCCCTCAGCACTTACTCTAGGAGCCAGAGGCCAGGACAAGAGTGGTTTTCAAAAGCTCCAGCGATGGAATAGAGCACACACTGGGTCCAAGGTTAGTCCCACTGTGTGCCTGTCATGCCCACTAGGATGGAAAGGGCAGGGTAGGGCTGCAGTACAACAGGGTTTGGAGTCAGGAGAGCTAGACGTGGAACGTGGGCTGTTTCGGCCTGAGTCACGTGATCTGGGACAAGCCACTTCATCTCTACCTGTCAAGTGGGAACCAGTGCCTGTGAGCCACATGTAGAAGTAACACTCATTGACACATGACAGCATCAAGCAGCGCCACTCTGCTTTCACAGTGACAGGCACCCATCACGCCCTGGAAGCAAGCCATTGACTCTGTCCGTCATCCCCCCACACACACACACTAGTAACAGCAGCCAACTGTAACTATCAGTACCCCCTCAGCATCAATGAATGAGTCCTGTCTCTAACATACAGAGCAGGGGAGGGGGGGAGCGATGGGAAAGGGTGGCGGGGTATGAACTTTGGTACTTCCTATACTGTTACCAGAGAAATAAGAGGAGCAGGAATCACAGGGTACAGGGAGAACTGTCACCGTGACTAAAAAGTACCACAGTGCCATGTGTCACAAGGCCAGGAAATCCTCCTACGTGGCCAGGGCAGCCATCCCTTAGGGCACATGGGATGCATACCCTCACAATGACCACTCTGAGATACAGCACAAGGCAGTGCTCACTTGGAGCCACAAGGACCCTACTGTGCGCCAGGGCTCTGGAGATGCCTCAGCTGCCTTCCTGGGGAAAGGGGCCAAGAACGCGAGTGGCGGACTTTATGTGGAATATTATGCAGCAGTGGTCAGAGCAGCCCACCAGAACCGAGTGCCCAGATTGACTCAAGCAAGCAGAACCCCAGCAGGGGGCTGGAGCACACCGGGCTCCTAGTCATCTAAAACCTGAAGACAAATCACGCTGGGTATTTCATGCAGACCCCCAAAGCAAGGTCACGTACCAAACAGGAGCAAGGATTTGGCTGAGATAGAGACAGTTAAAAAGAAAAGAAAAGAGAAAAGAAAGGGTGGAGTCAGATAAAAGAAGAGAGAGATGGAAGCAAGGAGAGAAAGACAGGGGGAAAAAAAGACAGAAAGGAGCTGGCCCCACCCTTCCATGGACAGCGTGTCAACAAGAACAGCAGGTGTTCCCCAAGGCTGGCTGGCCTCTCCCACGTCACTGGGAAATGACACCGCTCTCCCTACAGGTGGACACAAATAAGAAGGCAGGGAGCAGGATGGAAGGTTGTCAGTGTTTTCAAGATGGGTCTGAGGGATGCAGGGGAGCACTCTGGAGATTGGCACCTCCTCAAGCCTTCCCGTAGACTGGAAGCTCTCCAGTCAAACTGCCCATGCACTTGAACCCCAACTTGTGGCACCACCGGGAGCCTCCTGGGCACAGAGGAGGCTTAAGGTCACTTTCCTCTGAGCCTTTGTGTCCCGCATGCTACTTGCATGCTTTGTAACAGTGCTCCATTTGTGACCCCACCAAAGACTACGGGAGCATGGAGAACATTCGCCAGAGTGGCTTAGTGTCCTTTCATCCAGGGGTGTTCGTATGGGGTCCCAAGCAGCACTAGCCACCTCTGGGAACTTTTAGAAAGGTAGATAATCTGCCCCTCCCCTGAATCATGCCATACACTAAATGGTAGAGTTCCTACAAGGCAGCTGTCCAGAAGCCTGATGTGTCTTTGCAGACAGGCATGTGAGCCCAGCATGGCCACTGCACACTGGGGAAGCACCCTGTGGCTCCCACATCTCCCCATCTTCCCTCATGCTGTCAGTGAGAGCAGAGGGTAAAGGACCAGCTGCTCCCTCTACCCTGGACCACTGGAAAAGCTGAGCTCTGGGCCCTGGTTACCCTAAGCTTCATGCCTCTGTCACATACACCCCTAAAGCACCACACTGTCTGGAGCTCAGAAGTCCTGGCCTCAGAACTCATACGACAGAACCACAAATGTTGGGGGCCAGCAGCTGTCGAGATGAGAAAGGAGCCAGTTTAGAGTTGGGGGGACTCTAGTAAGTCTGGGAGAAATGGGGGGAATGGGGTAGTTTTCTGAGGCCCCATGCTGGTCACATTCCACACCCGGGCTCATTTGAGATGCCCCCAGCTCTCGGTGCCTAGCTCAGAATTGGACAGAGAAGAAATTGTTCCACCACCTGCCACAGAGGCCCAGGGCCCCGGGTACCGCCTCCTCCTCCACACTCTCCCACATCCAGAACCACCTCCCTCTTCCTAGTAGGCAGCTCCATCTGTGACATTCCCCTCTCCCTGACATGAGTTGTCTCCTACCCACATCTCCTTCAGGGTCCTTCAGAAGGGTCTGTACTGAGGCAAGACCTTCTGCCTCTTCTCTCCCTCAGCCCCCAGCCCCCAACACCCTGAGGATCTATAACACAGAGAGACTTTCCAGAGGGGTCTAGTGAGCCCCAAGTTCAGTCCCCACAACCCACAGTGGACGTGCCTCCCTCCACCCAGGCTGGGAATGTGCTCCTTCCTTCCTTCCTTCCTTCCTTCCTTCCTTCCTTCCTTCCTCCTTTCCTTCCTTCCTTCCTTCCTTCCTTCCTTCCTTCCTTCCTTCCTTCCTCCTTTCCTTCCTTCCTCCTTCCCTTCCTTCCTTCCTTCCTTTCTTCCTCCACACTTTCTTTCCTTTTCTAGTCCTTCCCTCTTTCAATCTTCCTCCCCTCTTCCTTTCCTCTGTCCCTCTCTCCCTTTCTTCCTCCCTCTGGTTTCTTCCCTTCCTTCTCCCTCGCTCTCTTCTCTTCATCTCCCCTCTCTCTTCCTGATCTGATCACCCAGACATCCGCCGCTCTCAGTCAGCTCAAGGGACAGCCAGCATGCTCTCCCTGGGGACAGAACCAAACTGCTCCCCCAGAGGTCCCAGCAAACCATGGCCTCCCTCAGGCTCTCTGTCCACACCAGCGTCCTGGCAGGTCATCCTGTAAACCTGCAAACGCTGCCTTTCCAGGTGGAGGGCAAAGTCTGTACGTACACACACACACACACACACACACACACACACACACACACACACACACACACACACACACACCCTGTGCCAAGAACATCTGTCTCCGCAAACAAACCATTGCAGCCACTCTCCGGGACACTGTTGGACAAATTCACATTGCACATTTCAGTCCGCGTGGGCAGTGGATGGCGGAGCGACCGGGATGCTCCGAGCCCGCTTCCCTCCCCCCTGCGCCGTCCCCCAGGAAGGCGGCCCCAGGCCCCAGGCGCCCCGTCTGAAACCCTGAAGACCGACTTGCTGCCCTCTGGAAAGGCTCTGCCCGAGCAGCGTGGTGTCAAACTTTGCCCAGAGGGGCTTTTCTGTCTGAAAGGCTGAGGACCCAAGAAGACCGGGAGAGCCACAGCGCCACCGTCATCGCCATCTCCGCCGACACAGAACGGATGAGAGAAGCCCTTCCCTTCACTCTGACAAGGATCCCTTGGTGGCAAGCCACACGAAGACAGAAGCCACAGTAGCATCCCTCACCAAGCGTCACCCACGGCAGCCTCTTGTCCTCGGCAGCCACCACTGCCCACCCAAGGCCGAAGGGCATCCTCCCAGTGCTGGAAAATAAACTTCACCGGGGCAAAGAGTTCCCTGCTAAGCCCCCGTCACCAGGGCCACTGCGGCTCTAAGAAGAAAGGTGAATGGAACAGGAGCTATTTTTAGGAGGAAAAAAAAAAATTAAATCTCAAATCGCAGCCTACCTTGGATGTTCTCGGTGCCCAGCCTCCCGGGCTCCCAGAGAGAGAGAGAGACAGAGAGAGAGCCTCTGCAGTGCACTGTGTCAGATTACAAACTGGGGCCAGAGGGAGGGAGGGAGGAGGGAGGAGAGAGAGAGAGAGAGAGAGAGAGAGAGAGAGAGAGAGAGAGAGAGAGAGAGAGAGAGAGAGAGAGAGATCCAATCAACACTGAAGGGCACGGGTGTGTGGGCACGCTTGGAATCAGCTAGAAATTATTCATTTAATTTTTGCAGGGAGAGAAGAGAGAGAGAGAGAGAGAGAGAGAGAGAGAGAGAGAGAGAGAGAGAGAGAGAGGAGGGCGCAAGAGCCACCCGACAGAGAGCAGTAGCCAGAGCTTGGAAAAGGCAATGTTTTAAACACACGCACGCACACACACACACACACACACACACACACACACACACACACACACGTGCGCACACAAACGCGCATGCACACATGCATCCCAAGATGGCTCTGTCCCTTCCCTGCCGGCGTCTCTCATGGAGCTGTGGTCAAAAAGCAGGGCAGAAATGGAGGCGGAGCTGGGGACCTTGATGCAGGGCTCAGGGCTGAAGAGCTCCCCTGGCGGCCCAGGGCTGGGTCTGCCCCTGCAGGTGGTCCAGGGCCCTGCAGCCAGGTCGAGGCAGACAGGGATGTGCCCACCAGGCTGGCTGTGCTAAGGGATGCAGAATGAGGCGGCTATGCAGAGCTCCCCGCTGCCTGGGTCCCTTATCCCTGTCCAATCTCCCTCCCCATCCAGCTGCCCATCACCCTCATGTGCCCTTTCTATCTTCAACCTGGCAATTGCCAGATGTACCAGCTACCTAGCAACAGAGGGGCAAGAGAGAATAATATCAGGAAATGGACACACACACACACACACACACACACACACACACACACACTCCCTTGGGGTCAGAATCTCACTGTTAACTCTGTAAAGATGCTAAACAGCCCTGCTCCTCTGAAGGGATACCTCAGCCTGGCAGCATCCTGATCGAGGCTGCGTGGGGCCCTGTGGCCTGTGTAGGAAAAGACTGAGGGAAACTATAAACAAAGCTGGCACACGTATCACCTGCAGCTCCTTCCTACCAAACGAAGGGCTTCTGGGAGCTGTCTGTGACCTCTCTGATTAAGGGACCCACTCCCTGAGGGTTCACTCGTGGACCCTGAATGAACCACAGCAAATAAAACCAAGAGACCAAGGGATGCTCCCCACCCCCACCCCGCCCCCAAGATGATGCTCCCTACCACAAAAATGTGTTCAGTTAAAATTTTCAGAGCCCACACCAGCATCAGGCAGCTCACCACTGCCTATAACAGCAACTCCAGGGGATTCAATGGGTACCTGCACACATACACACACACACACTAAATCTTAAAAAAAAAGCAAAGCTTTCCTAATCGGGACTCATTTTGCATCCTAAATATGACTCTGAACTTGCCCTTGGGAAGGGAGGCTTCACTCAGGCACTCGTGCCCCAAACATAGGTTCACACTGAAGTCAGGAGTCAGGGAGTGAAATGCCTGCCATACCCTTCACTTCCGAGCCATTAGGTCCTGGCAACTGCCAACATCCTAAGACCATGGAAGGCCCCAGAACCCACTCAGACTCACATGCGCTTCCTCATAGCAGTAATGTCGTAGTAGCCACTGGGAAAGCAGCTCAATGTCCAGGAACCAATGGTTGACCCATAGAATGGGGTATGTCCATACAACAGAATAGTATTCAGCCATGAAAAAGCACGAAGGACTGATTTCCACTATGCAATGTAAACACTTAAAAATTTTTGCTGACTGAAATGTTCAGGATAGATGATCCCACAGAAATAAAGAGCAGATTGGTGATGATAAAGATTGGAAACCAGTTTAATGGGCCTGGGGTTTATCCTGGTGCAATAGACATACCATGGAACCAGAGGGGTAGTGGCGACACATACCATGGATATTCCACATGCCATTGTTCTATACACACTTGGCAACAGCTGAAGTGTGTCATCTAATCTGGGGTCGCACTGGCCCAGCACTAATCCTGGCTTTCCACAAGGCCTTGAACAGGTCAGTCCGCCCCACACCTGCAGAATCGCCATCTGTTTGAAGCAGTCCGCCAACTTCATGGGGCTTTTGTGAGAAAACAAACCCACTACTGCTCTAAAAGACTCATTCTGAGTCAGAACAAAGCACAGACCTGAAATCCCAGCACTCTGGGAAGCTGAGGCGGGAGGAGTGCTGTAAGTTCAAGGGCAGTCTGGGCTACTGAGACCCTGCCTGTAATGGTCGGTCACTGATTAATAGTTATATGGGCTGGGCTGTGGCTAAGTAGTAGGGCACCCTGGGCTCCGTTCCCCCACCACAGAAAACAAAAATTTGGGACTGGAGGGATGGCTTGGTGGTGAAGAGCACTGGCTGCTTTTCCAGAAGACCCAAGTTCAATTCCCAGCACTCATACAGGGCTTATAACCATCTGTAACTCCAGTTCCAGGGGATCCAACGCCCTCTTCTGGTGGGCACTGTGCACACACGATACATAGACTTACACGGAGGCACAACATAGATAAATCAAATCAAATTAAATAATAAACCCTTTTTAAGTAACCAAAAAATATTAAAATTGAATGGCTTTCGAACTCTACTTCGTTAGCAAAGAGGAAGTCATTTGCAAAGTATTCCTACACATCCAATAGGTCCCAAGTCCAAGGCTCACTGACTCTGTCACTCCCTGTTGGTGTCTCTCAGAGCGGTCAGAAAGCAAGACAGAGCTGGGCGATGGTGGCACACACTCGGGAGGCAGAGGCAGGCAGATCTCTGTGAGTTCGAGGCCAGCCTGGTCTACAGAGCAAGATCCAGGACAGGCACCAAAACTGCACAGAGAAACCCTATCTCGAAAGAACCAAAAGAAAAAAAAAAAGAAAGAAAGAAAGAAAGAAAGACAGAAACAGAGGTGGAGCTGCGGCCCTTGCTGCCAACCTGAGAAATCCTGCAGGACAGTGAGAATTCTTACACAGTGCAGTGCGTAGCTCAGTGCACACTGTTTCTTGGTGTCATTTCCTAATTCCACAAAAAAAGAACAAACTAACAAGGGTGAGTTTGTGCATGAGATGCTGGAAATGGCGTTAGACTCTCGGCTTCGTGGGCACATCTCTTGAGACAAGGTGATATAGGTGAGGCCACTCTACTCCAGGATGGATGAAAGCCGGTCCAGCCCAGCAGGAAGAACTGTCAAGTCTGAAATATAGAACAAAAGCAGTCACGGGTTCATGCTGGTCCCAGTCCATTCACTCCTGAGTACAAGACAGACCATGGAGCTCCCCGGGTCACCAGGCTGTCACAAACTGTGACCAGTAGCACATCACCGAGAGTTTATCCCACGCTGGATGAAACACCTGCAGAGGATGTCACAAAGGGGTCAGAAACTGAGCTGTGTAATGAATGCCCCTTCCGTGCCCCAGCCCTTGCCTGGTGGGGGCACACAGCTGCCTCCATGGAGTTCTGTTGTCAGCAGAAGCACCAGGCACTCCGGTTACGGTGGGGTTCTGAGGGCTCAGAACTAAACAGGAGCTACGTACGTTGTTTGAAATGTGCCTAATAATAGGTCTCTCTGCTAATGCTGAGCGTCAGCGCCCCAGCAGGCCGCCACAGAGCACAGGCGGCTTCATATCCCGCCAGCTCCAAAGTGGGCAGAAAGTGAAGCTAAGTCCTTGACGCAGGATTTTGAAGCCAGGTGTTGACATTAAGCCTAGCACTGTGCTAGGAGTTTCTTCATAGAAAAGCCTACACAATTCCCTGTGGGTCAGGAAGGAGAGTCTAGAAAGCAGGGAGGGCTGCGAGATGTGCTGAGACAGTGATCTCCCAGAAAGCAAGGGAAAGCATGGAAACAAATGGGTGCTATTAAGAAATTGGATGGGAGGGATGGGTGGAGTACAGATAGAGATGGGGATGGGATGGGCATGGGATGGGATGGGATCAAATGGGATGGGATGGGATGGGATGGGATGGAATGGGCATGGGATGGGATGGGATGGGATGGGAATGGGATCAAATGGGATGGGATAGAATGGTTTCGCAGTATGATGGCTAATCTCGTTGCCAACTTGACACACCTGAGAAGAAGCCTCAGCTAAGGAACTGCCTCCATTAGATTGACCTGTGGGCAAATCTGAGGGTCATTTTCTTGATTAATGATTGATGTAGGAGGGTCCAGCCCACTGTGGATGGAACAACCCTTGGAAGGGTCATCCTGCGTTGTATAAAAAAGCAGGCTAGAGCCGGGTGGTGGTGGTGTGCGCCTTTAATCCCAGTACTCAGGAGGCAGAGCCAGGTGGATCTCTGTGAGTTCGAGGCCAGCCTGGTCTAAGAGCGAGATCCAGGACAGGTACCAAAACTACACAGAGAAACCCTGTCTCAAAAAACCAAGGGAAAAAAAAAGAAAGAAAGAAAAGAAAATAGGCTAAGAACCAGAAGGAGCAAGCCAGTAAGCAGTGTTCCTCCATGGCCTCGGCTTCAGTTCCTGCCTCCAGGTTCATGTGTGAGTTCCTGCAATGGCTTCCCTCTGTGGTGGAGTGTAACTTGTAAGCCAAATAAATCCTTCCCTCCAAGTTGCTTTTGGTCAGTGTCTTATCATAGCCACAGAGAAGCAAGATAGGAAATGACATAGAACAGTGAGGATGCTTAGATTTTTATAAAAATTCTCCTTAAATCAACTCTATCATTTACTGTGTCTCGGTTACTTTTTCGGTGGTTGTGATAAAACACCATGACAAAGGCAACTAATAGGAGAAAGAGTTTATTTGGGCTTAGGGTTCCAGAGGGATAAGGGTCCATTATGGTGGGGTGGCATGGCAGCAACCAATAGGCACGGGAAGCTGAGAGTTCACCTCTTCAAATGCAAATACAAGAGAGAGAGAGAGAGAGAGAGGGAGAACAGGATGTGGGGTGGAGCTATAAACGCTCAAAGCCCTGCCTCAAGTGACATACTTCCTCCACCTCCTAAAGGGTCTATAATATCCTCCCCCAAACAGCGCCACCTACAGGGAAACAAGTGTTCAACTGCCTGAGCCTGTGGGGGACATTCTCATTCAAACCACCACAAAATCAGCACAATAATGCAAAGTCGGGAGGTTTCAGACCTCTGAATCCTGAACCTGAACTTACAAAGAAAACTAGGCTCCAACTTCAACCTGGAATGCCTCTTCTTCAGACAACAAGAGGCAGATGAAGGCAGCAGCTTGAGCAGACACTGAAACACAGCATGAAGAAATAAGTAGTCCATGGAGCTGGCTTACCAGGTAAAAAGCACCTATGTGCAAGCATGAGAAACCTGAGTTCAAATCCTAAGCATCCATATAAAGATCCAGGCATGGTCACCTGTAACCCCAGAGCTGGGGAGAGGAGGTGGCGACAAGCTCAATGAATACCTGGGGTAAGGAGAGAGCTGAAAAGATGGCTCAGCAGTTAAGGGCACTGGCTGCTCTTTCTGAGGTCCTGAGTTCAATTCCCAGCAACCACATGGTGGTACACAACCATCTCTAGTGGGGTCTGATGCTCTCTTCTGGCATGCAGGCGTACATGCAAATAGAGCCCTCACATACATAAATAAACCTTAAAAAAGTACCCAGATGGGTTGTTATTTCACATTGTGTGTAAGCACTTGATTTACATAGACTTCATTTGATGTATAAGACTTTGTCTTACTAGGGTTCTCTTCCACCTGTCTAGCTCCGGCTTCAGTGAAAGACCCTGAACCCTCAGTGAAAGACAGCATGGAGAGTGACAGAGAAAGGTATGTAATGCTCTCCTCTGGTCTCCATGTGTGTGCACTGCCACACACACCTACATACACCTTCCCATATATACACCACCACCACCACCACCACCACCACCACCACTCCATACACACAAGAGATAAGCACTTTGGTCCTGATGCTTAGACAAACAGGTTGATAAAATAGTAGACTCACCAAATTAATGAAAGATTAATTAAGATAAAGAGACACTTGTAGCAGGAGAGATGGGCTGGGGTGGTGCTCAGGGGTACAGCATTTGCCTAACATGCATGAGATCCTGGGCTCCATCTCAGTACTGCAAAACAAAGATGGTTAACTCAACAAATGTTCAGGAAACTGGATAATTAAGAAACACAACCTAGCCAGGCCGTGGTGGCGCATGCCTTTAATCCCAGCACAGGAGGCAGAGGCAGGCAGATCTCTGTGAGTTCGAGGCCAGCCTGGTCTACAGAGTGAGTTTCAGGACAGCCAAGTCTACACAGAGAAACCCTGTCTAGGAAAAAAGGAAGGAAGGAAGGAAGGAAGGAAGAAAGGAAACAAAACTTTGCTGGGCATGCTGGTACGTATGTTTAATCCTAGCACTGGGGAGGCAGAGATGGGTGGATCTCTGTGAGATCAAACCCTACATAGCAAGCTCCAGGGAAACATAGAGAGAACTTGTCTCAAAAGAGTGGGAGGAAGGCCGGGCGGTGGTGGCGCACGCCTTTAATCCCAGCACTCGGGAGGCAGAGCCAGGCGGATCTCTGTGAGTTCGAGGCCAGCCTGGTCTCCAAAGCGAGTTCCAGGAAAGGCGCAAAGCTACACAGAGAAACCCTGTCTCGAAAAACCAAAAAAAAAAAAAAAAAAAAAAGAGTGGGAGGAAGACAAAATCTTACACATAAAATCTGGTCCAGGTAAATCAAGAGCTCACACAAAAAGTGAAATAACAACCCAACTGGGTATTTATTGAACTATATCATTATTTTATTATATTTATTTTCAGCCTGTTTGTATCTAGAAAAATCTACCAGTGGGTTTTGGGAAAAGGTTCAATGCTTATTGAATTTCCGAGATTGCTCAAAATTAATCCTAACTAGAGAGCCCATAGGCATCTTGATTTAGATGCTGGAGATGGAAAATTCACAAAAATCATGAGCCCCAGGGGCTGAAGAGATGGCTCAGCATTTAAGAGCACTTGCTGCTCTTGCAGAGAACCTAGGTTCGATTCCTAGCAGACACATGGCAGCTCACAACCATCTGTAACCCCAGCTCCAGGGGATCTGATGCCCTATTCTGACCTCCAAGAGCACCAGGCATGCATATGGTACACAGATATACATGCAGGCAAAACTCTTATACAAACAAAATAAATAAATAAACCTTTATATACATATGTATGTATGTATATGTGTGTGTGTGTGCTCATTTTGAAGAAATTTGTGCCACTGAGCTTTCTGTCATTAAAATACCAAGGGCTTGGTGGAAATCAATGGCAGAATCCAGTGTTTTAGTGTAATATCATCAGATGTTTGAGGTCCTTGGACTTTTATCAGGTCTTGACTTTCTAAAAAGACATCAGAAGTGCGGGACTACAGTAGTGACTCAGTGGTTAAGAGTGTGTATTGTTTTTGCAGAAGACCCAAGTTCAGATCCCAGCATCCACAAGGGGTGGCTCACAACTGCCTCTAACTCCAACTCTAGAGAATCCAATGCCCTCTTCTGGCATCTTCAGGCACTACATTCACATGCGCAACCTGCCCCCCATACATACATACACACACACACACACACACACACACACACATTTAAAAACAGTTGAGAGCTAGAGAGATGGCTCAGTAGTGAAGAGTACTTGCTGCTCTTCCAAACGTCCCAAGTTCAGTTCCCAGCACCTATGTCTGATGGCTCCCACTGCCTGTAACTCCAGCTCCAAGATATCCAACACCCTCACACATACACACACACACACACACACACACACACACTTCCCCTTTCCACCTAATTATACTGGGACAAAACTGAAACTAAGATGTAAACCATCTACAGCCCTCGGGAACTGGATGCACTCAGAACATGGTCTGTGTGTCAGCTCCACACAGAAAAAAAAGTCACAGCATGTGTGGTTTTAAGCACGGAAATGTGATGATTCCATGGCCATGGCAGGTGTCACCTAGCTGATGGTAACCTGGGTGCCCTTACCCACGAGCGTGTGTCCTAATCACGGCCTGCAACAAAGATATAGTCACACTGTGGGGAATCTGTTTTCACATAAGCCTTTCTTTGAAGACCCAGCAGCCACATGCCCTTGGCATTCTCCGGCACTATCAACTCGAGCTTCCGTTTGCAGATTTGAAGGACACACCTCAGCCCATACTGTGAGGCATTCCCACAGGTGGCCATGTTAGGAAGTCACTGTCACACCTGAGATCCAGAGGAAAGCAGGTGCTGCAGGGCAAGAAGGTGGAGGATGAGCTGGGAGCTGCCCATGGGTGATGGACCACTGTAGGTGGGTCCCAGTGTACTTCTGTGGGTTAAAGAGATAAAGGTGTAGCTCTCACCTGCAAGTTTAGCTTGAATTAAGGGATTTGGGGGGACCATTTAACTTAATTACTGCTAGTTTTGGAGTGTCTTTGTAAGAGTAGGGGTTGCAACAGATGCAGAACGGAAGGCTAGGAGATGGTTCACACTTACCTGTGCTCCTATGGGAACTTTGAATATTTGTTTTATATGGATTTTCATTCACTTTTCTCAGACATGATACTAACATGTGCCCCTCAGCTGCTGAGCAAGCATTTGTAGCTTGTACATTTGGCAGAATGGGCCAAAAGCTGATGCTGTGACCCATTTTGAAAATAAACGATCTTGAAATAATTGGGCATCAGGGAATGTTTGCAAGTGTCCCTTAAAGAAGGGACACACTTCCTGCACAAGCTGCTGTAGTCACAGCAGAGAAGGACAAGGTGGATGGGACGAGACCACACCCTCTACACAGCATCAGTCTGCTTAGTCAGTCCTGCGTGTGTGTGCTTGGCTGTGAAGTTGGTGTCCAGAGCCTGTGGGTGAGGAACGTCATCTGCCTAGAGACCTGATGTCCTGGCCACATCCCAGGGAGGGCATCAGAGGCTCTTTGAACCTTGCCTGCAGAAACCCTGAATGTTCCCCAACCCTTGACTTTGCCTGCATCACCACCTAGTAACGAGTTGAAAGTATCATACAGCGCTTGGCAATCAACTTCCTGTAATAAATTCAACAGCAGAGAGAGAGAGAGAGAGAGAGAGAGAGAGAGAGAGAGAGAGAGAGAGAGAGAGAGAGAGGTGACCAACAGGAGTTAGTCAGGCTGAGTATGCAGAACCTCATCTGCATAAACCAGTGGTTCTCAACCAGTGGGTCACATATCAAATATCCTGCATATCAGATATTTACATTGTGATTCATAACAGTAGCAAAAATACAGTTAGGAAGTAGCAACAAAATAATTTCATGGTTGGGGGTCATCACAACATGAAGAACTATATTAAAGGGTCGCAGCATTAGGGAGGTTGAAAAGCGCTGGCATAAACCCTATGGATACCAGATGAAGCAGAAACAGAAGGCATCATTGGAGAAAGCGGGTGTCCGAACTGTCCCCACAAGGGCCGTGACCGGTGTGGATCCTAACTGCTTCTGGCCGAATCATTGGAGAAGGTGACAAAAACTCATATCTCACACGGGTACCTCTGAGTGGGCACTGTGGCGTGTGCAGGCAGCAGAATGTGAGTGATATTAGATGAAGACAGTCTGGGCTGAAAGGAGGGCTGGTGTCCAGCCAGGGGTCCCACAGGCCAGTCCCTTGAAAGGAGCAATGCTAAGAACCTCCATTTGCAGATGGCCTTTTTTTTTTTTTGTCATGGGATCCTGTGTGCCTTGTGTGAGGTGTGGGGTGGGAGCTCTGGGAGGATTCTTCACCTGGAGTCTCGAAACATTATGCATGAGGTCCTGAGCCTGACCTGGCATGGGCAAAGCCTAGTATCACACTATTTAAAAAGTAATTAAGCCGGGCGATGGTAGCACATGCCTTTGATCCCAGCACTCAGGAGGCAGAGGCAGGCAGAGCTCTGTGAGTTCGAGGCCAGCCTGGTCTACAGAGTGAGATCCGGGACAGGTACCAAAACTATACAGAGAAACCCTGTCTCGAAAAACCAAAAAAAAAAAAAAAAAAGTAATTAAATAGCTGGGGGCAGGAGCTCACGGCTACAATCCCAGCACTCAGGAGGTTAAAGCAAAAGGATTCTCATTAGCTCAAGTCCAGCCTCGTCTAAAGACAAACAGCAAGTTTCAAAAAACCAAAGGGAACCAAGACAAAGAAAGATAACCGCTTCAACTCTTCCGTTTTTGTTCTCTTATTTTATGTGTATAGTGTTTGCTTACATGTGTATAGGTTTCAACCTTCCCTGGAAAGGAAGAAAGGTCATGCATGGGGAGTCATCTGGAGGTTGATCTCTGCCCACCCAAGCTGTCCCTTCCCATTCCCAGGTTCCCTACCATCTTCCAAGAGCGGCGCCCGACCACCACATGTGGAAGTCAGGACCATTCTTTTTTTAAAAGATTTGTTTATTTATTTATTATACATACAGTTTTCTGCCTGCATGTATGCCTGCAGGCCAGAAGAGGGCACCAGATCTCATTACAGATAGTTGTGGGCCACCATGTGGTTGCTGGGAATTGAACTCAGGACCTCTGGAAGAGCAGCCAGCGCCCTTAACCACTGAGCCATCTCTCCAGCCATGGGCCACTCTTGACCGACACCACCTGATGTTGTCCCCATGACTAACACTGTCTCTCTGAGCCAATAAAACAATAGATTGTCCCAGCCAACGCTGTGCCCACCTTTCCAGAGGGAGCCAGCATGTACTCCCCTACTCTGTTGACTGTCAGGGGTTTATCCTCAGAAGCATGGGACTAGACACCTGGGACCTTGTGCTATCCAAGGATGGGCTCCCCATGCCATGCCTGCTCCAGATTGGCCCTGAGACCCAAGTCATAGTGCCTGTTCTGCAGATCCACAGAGCTAAGGAGCTGAGTTGTAACCATGGCCTCCACAAGCTGTGGTCCCACAGCCACAGAGGGGCTTGGTTTGGGAGTGGGCTAATCTGAGCACTAAGTGTAAAGTCCTGGGGTTTCCTCCCTCCACAGCTCTGCCACCTCCCTTTCTCTCTGTGGACAGACAGATGTAATAGGACAGTTAAGAGACAGCTGGACAGGTAACAGATTCATTGAGACAGAGACACAGAGAGCTAGATGACAGATATTTTGATGATAGATGATAAACTCATGCATAGATAATGAGAAATGACTGATAGAAACAGATGATAAATGATTGATAGATCATTAGATAGATAATATACAGTTGGTGGGTGATAGAGGAAGATGATAGATCAAAGATACATAAGCAATAGATGATAGATGGGTAGATGATAAATGATAGATAGGTACATAGATGGTATATAGATACATAGACGATGAATAGATTGATGATTGATGGATCTGGGGGAGCTGGAGAGATGGCTCAGTGTTAAGAGCACAGGCTGCTCTTGCAGAGAACCAGGCTTGGTTCCCAGCACCCACGTGATGACTTACAAACACCTATAACTCCAGTTCCAGATCTGACGCCCTCTTCTGGCCTCCTCAGCCACTGCACAGAGGGCGCATACATACACTTGGGCACACATACATACATATAAAATAAAATAAATAAAGATTAAAGATTAACATATGGGCTAGAAGATGGCTTGACAGTTAGGAACACTTGTTGCTCTTGCAGAAGACCTGGTTCAATTCCCAACACCACATGTTGGTTCACAGCCATCCATAACTCCAGGTCTAGAAGATCCGACACCCTCTCTGGCCTCCTCAAGCATGAGACATGTACCTGGTGTAGACCATATGTGTAAGGAAAACACTCTTACACATAAAATGAAATAATCTAGCAGGCCGTGGTGGTACACACCTTTAATCCCAGCACTCAGGAGGCAGAGGCAGGTAAATCTCTGAGTTCAAGGCCAGCCTGGTCTACAGGGTAGGTTCCAGGACAGCCAGGGCTACACAGACAAGCCCTGTTTAAAAAATACAAAATAAATAAATCTAAAAATATTTTTTAGAGACTAACAAATAAGCCAGTTGGCAGAGAAATGGTGGGAACCCTTCTCTACTTCCGCTT
This sequence comes from Peromyscus californicus insignis, assembly GCF_007827085.1. Taxonomy (NCBI): domain Eukaryota; kingdom Metazoa; phylum Chordata; class Mammalia; order Rodentia; family Cricetidae; genus Peromyscus; species Peromyscus californicus. The sequence goes on from NW_026294540.1 coordinate 19,263,726, forward strand.
AATCTAAGCAGAAACAAAAGAAAACTGAACCTTGAGACACAAATACAGGAGGAGCAGTACTACATAAATGTCTTACATAGCATTACAGGACCTGAGGCCTGGCACTTTGGAGTCTTTTCTCTCCATCACTAGCCCATACTATTCTCCAGAATGTTTCCTCTTTGTTAATAAAGTATCTGTAGTAATTTGAATGTATTTGGCCACCACAATGTCATAGAGAGTGGCACCATTAAGTGTGGCTTTGTTGGAGTAGGTGTGGCCTTATTAGAGGAAGTTTGTCACCGTGGGGCTGCTCAGAATACCACCTAGTCTATCATTTGACTTCCTGTTGCCTGCAAGATATAGGACTCTCAGCTGCTCCAGCACCACGTCTGCCTGTACACCGCCACCCTCCCCATCATGATGATAATGGACTGAATGAACTTCTGAAAGTGAAAGTAAGCCACCCCAATTAAATGTTGTCTTTATAAGAGTTACCATGGTCGTGATGTCTCTTCACAGTAATAAAAACCCTAACTAAGACAGTGTCTTCATTTTTGTTTCTAAGCCTGAGTCCCTGGTTCAATTCTTTACTTTGGGACACACAAACCTGGAATCTCCAACAGATATCCCAGGACCAAGTTTGTCTTGTTTGGGCTGCCAGGGCACAGGCTCCAGCCCTAATGGCTCTAATAACAAAACAGATTGAACCGAAACTCTGATCCAAGCAGAACTGGGGCGTGCTCTCCGCTGCGCACAAGACCGTGTATTCCTTCCCCAATTACTGATATGCTGCCGATATACAGAGTGTTCCCACCACGTTAGTTAGAGAAGACTGACTGCACCCACTGCCTGTTCCTGGTGTGCTCAACAGCTCACACCAGCTCACTTGCTGGTGGCTCTTCCCATCCTGTCATCTGTATTGTCGGCCTGGAGGAACACAACAAGGAACACACTCAGAGAGTCACAAAGGCAGGGGGCTCTTGGGAGCTGAAAACATTGATGTGGACCAAGAAACCTTGCCTGGGGGTCCTTTGTCCACACAGACCCCCAAAGGAAAGCCAGATCCAAAACCGGTTTTCTCCAGTCCCAGATAGAGGGAGGGAAGTCTCAAAGCCTGCCTCCTGAGGCTTAGCATGGAACCCAGAGCAGGACCAGCCATGTGTGGCCTGATAATGACTCTTTAGGAAGTCGTCTTGGCTCTGGTTGCTCTTTCAGGCTCAAGGTGCACCTACAACCCTGAGCAGTGATTTGTCAGTATCTCACATGGCACGTCCCTTGTTCCACAGTGCCCCCAGCCATCAACTGTGAGTAGTCCAGGAACTGGCCTTGGGCCAGGCTGGCTCACCTAGAAAGATCCATTGCTCTCTGGTGCCACCTAGAGGTGCCTTCTCTGAACCCAAAATAAGACAAAAAGTGGAGACTGGACTGGATGATGTCTTTTCTTTAAATCCCAGCACTAGGGAAGCAGAGAGAAGAGGCAGGGGGATCTCTCTGAGTTCAAGACCCGAGGCCAGCCTGGTCTACATTGTATGTTCCAGGTCAGCTGGGGCTACATAGTGAGAACTTGTCTTTAAAAAAAGGGGGGGGGGGGTTGGGGGATTTAGCTCAGTGGTAGAGCGCTTGCCTAGCAAGCCGTCTGCCCAATGAGCCGTCTCCTCTGCCCAATGAGCCGTCTCCCCTGCCCTGGGCGATCTCTTCTACATTCACTGCGGCCATGGAGAGAGGCCACTCCATCTCCTGAGGCCCGAAGAATGCCTCATCATTGCACCCACTTCCTGAGTGACTACGGCTGGGTTTTCGGCCCGTTTATTATGCAGTGTGTATAAAATCACATTCATTGTCTGTTTTCCGCACCCAGGGGAAAACAGACATGTTATTTTTATCTTGTTTTCTTAAACTCTATCTCGCAACTGATTTGTTCTGCTGAATAAACACTCTCCTGTCGTATCAATTGTTCTTGTAAGCAGTGACATTTGAACACTCGGAACATTCGAGAGCCTGTGTGACTTTCACCTTCTGCTGCATGGCACCTTCCACGGTTACATCTTCCCTCTTCTGTGTGATCCCTGGATCTGGCTTGTACCCGGGGGCAGAGGGCTAGAGCCGGCAACCCTCCTTGCAAACTGCCTTCCAGGTGTGTCTGTCCAGCCATGAGGAGCGGCTGCCCCTCCCCCTACCCCCGACGCCAGCTCCAGATGTGTGGGAAACACTGCTTGCTTGGCATGTTAGAAATGGCATCTCTGGGGGCTGGGCTGGGTTTAATCCCTTAGCACTGAAAAAACCAGGTATGATACTGCTCACCTGTCATCCCAGCACTGGGGAGGTTGAGGGAGGAGGATCCGAAGTTCAAGGTCGTCCTTGGCTACATAGGAAGTTGGAGGCCACCCTGGACTACATGAGACCGTGAATCAGAAACAAACTATTAGAGAGAAGAGATGGTGCTTCTGTTGGGGGCCCAAATGGTAGGACCTGCCTCTGCACACACCCTTACTTGGCCACACCCTTACTTGGCCACATGCTAGAACATCCCGGGATGAGTGAGGGCTAGGTAAAGCAGACATCAACACTGAATGCAGGAGCCTAGAGTTCACATTCACTGTGCAACTCTTGCTTCTTTTCGGTTGAAATTGCCATGAAAATCACCAGCAGGGTCATGGCTGTGGGATGTTATGTTATGTGACATCAGCTCTATACAGAAAGACAAGTGTCACAGATTTGCATATAGGAGGTAAAATACGTCGACTGCACAGAGAAAAAGTACAAGAGGGTCACTGTGGTAGGGAGACGCTGGGGAGAGATAGTGGACACGGTGTCCCACATGATCAGCAAGGTGACCAAGCACAGAGGACACCTCCTGGCAGCTAGCTAGCTATTCAGGAAGGATCTAGAAGAGAGAGACTTAGAGTTCCCAACACAAAGCCGTGACAGATGTTTAAGGAGGGGGACATGTTCATTACCTTGGTGTGACCATTTCATACCATCAACATGCTAGACCCCAAAATGCAATTATGGTGAGTCAATTTAAAAGGTTATAAATACATAATTTTTAATAAAAAAAAATGTCGTTGGTCAGCTGTGGTGGCCGAGGCAGGAGGATAGCTGAGAATGCAAAGCCAGCCTGGGCTATGTGTGTAGCAAGATCTTTTCTCAAAACAAAAACAAAATCATTGTTGAGTGGGCTGCTTTCAGTCACAGTTTCATTTCCCACATAGCCACATCCTCCCCTTGAGATCTGCCACCTTTGACAGACTTTCAATTGTCACAGCATGGTGACCCTTTACAGCTTGGCATCTTCCAGAGGACCAGAGCTGCTCTGGGGGCCTCCTCCCAGTTCTGTCCTGGCCAGGTGACACCAGGCATACGTGGAGCAGAACATGCCCCCACAGCCTGTCAGTACCTAAGGGTTAGCAGCTCCAAAGCCAATGGCATCACTCACCTCATCAAACACAAGTCCTAGGGCTGGAGAGATGGTTCAGTGGTTAAGAGCGTTTCATAGGATCAGAGTTTGATTTCCAGCACCCATGTCGGGTGACTCACAACCACCTGTCACTCCAGCTCCAGGGGATCTGATGCCCTCTTTAAAACCTAAGTCCTCCTAAGCCACCCAAGGCTAGCATCACCCAGCTCTCTGCACACAGAACTAACATCACAGCCTTCTGGTTCACCTTCCCTGCATGACAGAAGGCGAAATGGCTCCCCTTGTCTCTAGTCATACCAACACGACTCAGCCTGAATCCACCTCCAGAAGCCCACAGCCTGTCTGGATCTCATCAGTGAAGTACTGATCCTGCCGATCCTGTGCTTCAAGCACCCGCCGTCTGGGTGGTTTGCACCAATTCACTCTTAGGAATCCAAATGTCTCAGAGAGCCGGGGCTGGTGGCTCAGATTCCCAGCACTGAGGAATGCTGAGGCTAGAGGATTGCAAACTGGTGGCCAGCCTAGGCTACACTGCAAGACACAGCCCCAAAATGCAAAACAGAATAAAAAAAGCGTTGAAGTTAAAAACCATTCCAGCCTCGGGCTGGTGAGATGGTTCAGCAGGTAAAGGTGCTTGCTGCTAAGCCTCATGACCTGGGTGGAAGGAGAAAACTGATTCCTGCAAGCTGTCCTCGGACCTCTACACCTTTGGAATGGCATGCATATATGTGTATGTGCAGCACACAATAATTAAAGCCTCTTTTTAAAAAAAAAACAAAACAAAACAAAAAACAGGGGTTGGGGATTTAGCTCAGTGGTAGAGCGCTTGCCTAGCAAGCACAAGGCCCTGGGTTCGATCCTCAGCTCCAAAAAGGAAAACAACAACAACAACAACCACCACCACCAGAACTCTCCAAAACGAAACTCTCCAACCAGAGCCAAAGTGACTCAGAGCTCACAGCACTGTTGTGCCAGCTCCTTGAGGTCACCAATATATTCACTCCTCGGGCTCACTCGGAGTTGCTAAGCATTGTGGGAGACTCCCCTGCTCTATTATTAAAGTTCAGGACATTGCTCCATTCCAACTATTGATCAGACAGAACCCCTTCCTCCCAGAGGTCCCTTGTGTGTTCCCACAGTCTGACCCTGCCACCCTGAGGTCCCTCACAGGCGCCCGTAGTGTCTGCTGGACAAAAGCATTCAGAGCAGGGGGTCTTGAGGGAGCCATGTCCCCCAGGAGGTCATTGTTCGTGGGTCATTCATGTTCTGCTGGCTCTGAGGCCTCCAGTTGGAAGGGGTCCCACCTTCAGAAGCAACAATAAACGGCTCTTAACGGGTCGTACAGGTCAGGGGGAAAACGGGATTTGATTGACACAGATTCTATTGCCCAAGGGTAAAAGAAACCACATTCCACAGCTGGGCCAGGGTTTGGACTGGAGCGCTGTGAGCGGGCGCCCTCTGCTGCCCGCGGGACGCCCTGCAGGCTGTGAGGGCAAATGATGGGAAACGGGGACCCCACACAGAAGCAAGGTGCAGAAGGCCTCCGGAGCCAGCCACTATCCGGGAGACCACACACTCCCACCTCTTGCACTGAGAAAGACAAAGGCGATGCTGGAAACATCTTCAGTGGCTCACTGTGATTGGTTAGTCCTGGTTTTGTCAACGACACACCTTGGAGGAGGAGACCTCAATTGAGGAATTGCTCCCATCAGACTGGCTTGTGGTCCTGTCTATGGGACATTTTCTTGATTACTAATTGATGTGGGAGGGCCCCGTCCACCGTGGGCGGTATCCTCCCTAGGCAGGTGAAGTGTAGATCATATAAGAAAGGGAGCTGACAGCCTTCGAGCAAGGCAGGGACACGCTGTGGTTTCCGCTTCAGGCTCCTGCCTTGAGCGCCTGCCTTGGCTTGCCTAGACGATGGACCGTAAACTGAAAGGTGACATAAACCCTTTCTTCCCCCGAGCTGCTTTTGGTCAGTGTTTGAACACGGCAACAGAAAGCAAACAAGGATGTTTACCATCCATTATATATTTTTATACGTAATGAGGAGGAGCTCAAAAGCCCCCAACACCAAGAGAAGATGAAAACTGAAAATAGACCTACTGTGTGTCCCAGGCACACCACTCCCAGACATTTTCCCAAAGGACTCTAAGTCAGTATATCACAGAGACACCTGCATGTCCCTTTCACTGCAGCGCTGTTCACAGTGGCTGAGCTAGGGTGGCTGTCAACAGAGGGCTGGGTGAGGAAAATGTGAGATGGATCTCAGGGTCAGACAGTGGAAACAGACCTCAAGGGGGAAAGGGCTCTGTCTTATCAATAGCAGGAATGAAGCACTGGCCTTGGCCTTAATAACAGAGCAGGGGAGTCTCCCACAATGCTTAGTAGCTCTGAGTGAGCCTGAGGAGGAACAAATATATATACACATGTGTACATATATATGTATATAGGTGTATATATGTATATATATAGAGAGAATGGAATTGTTTTCAGCCATAAAGTCTAGTTGTGTCATTTGTAAAAAAAAAAAAAAAATGGATGCAACTGATGATAACTGTATTAAGTAAAAACTGAGTCAGACTCAGAAAGACAAATACTGGAACTGGGGAGGTGGCTCAGTGGTTAAGAGCACTGGATATTTCTGCAGAGGACCCAAGTTTGACTCCCAGCACCCACATGTGGTTCACCACTATCTGTAACTCCAGGCCCAGGGGATCCAACACCCTCTTCTGGTCTGTGGACACTGTATACATGTAGTGCACAAACATGCACATAAAATATTTTTAAAGAAATGCAAATATCATATATTCTCTCTCATTGATGGGTTCTTGGTTTTATACAAATACATGAAATCTTGTTATGTACAGATGATGTGAGAGTCAAAGTGAAAATGTCAGGAACAAAGGGGTTCATGGGAGGGGAGAGGGAGGGGGACGGTGGAGTTGTGGCAAGAAGGATATACTCAAGTATACTTGCCTAAAAATGGTCGTGCAAGCAAGTATAAATAAATGCTAAACATGAGAAACTAAAAATATGGCTCAGTGGTTGAGAGCAAGTACTGTTCTTGCAGAAGACCCAAGTTTAGTTCCCAATACAACCTCCTATAACTCCACCTCCAGATCAGACGCCCTCTTCTGGCCTCTGTGGGCACTGCACACACACCTCTCTCTCTCTCTCTCTCTCTCTCTCTCTCTCTCTCTCTCTCTCTCTCTCTCTCTCTCTGTCTTCGTCTCTCTCCATCTCTCTCCGTCTCTCTCTGTCTTTCTCTCTGTCTCTCTCTGTCTCTCTCACTCACACACACACACACACACACACACACACACACACACACACACACACACAGACTAGGGAGCGGGGGAGATACATCAAACAAAAATAAAACAAAATTTTTTTTTGTTTGTTTGTTTGTTTGGTTGGTTGGTTTTGGTTTTTTGAGTCAGGGTTTCTCCATGTAGCTTTGGTGCCTGTCCTGGATCTCACTCTGTGGACCAGGCTGGCCTGGAACTCACAGAGATCCACCTGGCTCTGCCTCCCAAATGCTGGGATTAAAGGTGTGCACCACCACCGCCCAGCAAAACAAGTTATTTTTAAAAGATACAAGTGTCAAACACCCTGATCCAATAATTGTTTGCTGTATTGCATGTAGCAAAATATCTCAAGGTACGCCGGGTGGTGGTGGCGCACGCCTTTAATCCCAGCACTCGGGAGGCAGAGCCAGGCGGATCTCTGTGAGTTCGAGGCCAGCCTGGTCTCCAAAGCGAGTTCCAGGAAAGGCGCAAAGCTACACAGAGAAACCCTGTCTCGAAAAACCAAAAAAAAAAAAAAAAAAAAAACCAAAAAAAAAAAAATATCTCAAGGTACCCCATAAACATACACAGTTAATACACATTGACCAAACACTTTGAAATGTTTAACAGAAGATGTTAATGACCATGATTTGATCATGTCTCACTGTATACATAAATTATGATCATTTGGAATCTCTTAGTATGTATAGGAAGGGGCTGGAGAGATGGCTCAGTGGTTAAGAGTGCTGGCTACTCTTCCAGAGGACCCGGCTTTGATTCCCAGCACCCACATGGTGCTCACAATCTCCTGTAACTCCAGTCCCAGAGGACCTGATACCCTCTTTTGGTTTCCATGGGTACCAGGCACACACCATGCACAAACACACATGTAGACAAAACACTCGTACACATAAACATGAACTAAAAGTATGTTCAGCAAACATCATAATTTCAAAATTTTAAGTGCAACCGTGAAGTTGAGGCAAGGCTGCAACTTTTTATGTCCCCTGTCAGGGCAGTCGATGGTTTAACGCAAGTTACCACTCAGCCATCTCCAGAACCCAGATCACTTCCTGCCCTCCAGAGAGCGGCTTTGCAGTCAGGCCCTGGCCCAGCCTCAAGCAAGCTTCCTGCCTCACCTGTCAGGGTTTCCAGAGAGACGGCATCAGGCTGTCGTTTGTGTCTGGCTTCTGTCACTGGTTGGAGGTCCACTGTGAGGTGGAGCGAGCCAGTGGTCTGCTGCTTCATACTGCTGGGAGGCTCCTCACTATGGGGCTAATCATATCTTCTGTCACCAGCGATAGCTGTTGGAGTTGCTTTCAATTATTTGAGGGATACTACTGGAGTCATCGTATAAATGAATGTTTCTATTCTCTTGGGCAAACACTCAAGTATAAAATTTCTGGGTTAGAAGACAGCGTGACTTCTTTTTTAAAAGATTTTATTGTGGGGCCGTGGTGGCGCACGCCTTTAATCCCAGTACTTAGGAAGCAGAAGCAGGCAGATCTCAGTGAGCTAGAGGCTAACCTGGCCTACAAATTAAGTTCCAGGACAGCCAGGAAACTACACAGAGAAACCCTGTCTTGAAAGAAAAATATATTTTTATTTAACGTGTATGAGTTTACCTGCACATATGTGGGTATGCCACATGTATGCCTGATGCCCATGAAGGCCAAAAGAATTGGATCCCCTTGGACTGGAGGTACAGATGGCTATGAACTGCTGTGTAGATGCTGGGAACTGAACCCAGGTCCCTGGAAGAGCAGCCAGTGTTCTTAACCATTGAGCCATCTCTCCCCAACGCTTCTCAAGAAATCCCCAAGCTCCTGCCTTACAAAACGTCCCACCGTTAGAGCACAGGCCTCCTGTGCCTTTCCCACTTACCTGCACGGGCAGGGAATTTTTGTCGTCTGCCTTGCTGTGGCTCGGATATGAAGCATGCCCCGAAAGGCTCCTGTGTGGGAGGCTTGGTCTCAACCGAGAGGTGATCGATTACAAGAGTGCTAGCTTTATCAGTGGGCAATTGGGAGGAAGCAGGGCCTCTCTCGGTTACTTTTCTGTTGATGGGGGAAACACCAAGACCACAAGCAATGGGGGGTGGGGTGGGGGGTTTATTCCAGCTTACAGCTCACAGTCCATCACTGAGTGAAGCCGGGGTACGAACTCAGGGAAGCCACCTGGAGGCACGAACGGAAGCAGAGGGGTGTGGCTTACTCACCCTGCTTTCTTAAGCACCCAGGACCACCTGCCCAGGGGTGGCCCCACCCACAGTGAACTGGACCCCTCCCACTTCAATCACCAATCAAGAAAATGCCCCACAGGCTTACACGCAGGTTAATCTCATGGAGGCATTTTCTCAACCAAGGTTCTTTCCTCTCTGATGATTCTAGCTTATGTCAAGTTGACATAAACCAAACAAACAAACAACATTAGCCAGCACTATGTCCCAGGGGGCATGTCTCTGGGGGGTATACTTTGTCCCTGGCCCCTTTCTGTGTCTCTCTGCTTCCTGACTGTCATAAGGTAAACAGTCTCTGCCATATTCTCTGTCCCTACCTCTGTGCCAAAGCAATGGAGCCCGGCCACCATGGCCAAAACCTCAGAAACTGGAAGCCAAAACAGGCCCTTCCTGAGCTGGCCCCCCCCCCCCCCCATGTATTTTATCATTGTGAGGGGAGAAAAATTATTTTAGTACACACCTCTTCTAGACAGAACTCATGTCACTGGCCTTTCCCCATTCTGGATGCTAAAGTCCTGATTAAAGGGTGCCGCCATACTTGCCCACACTCAAACAAAGGAGTCAGTGTTTTAAATCAGCTGACTGTAGCATTTAAATGGAAGGACATGCACCGGCACTGGAGATGGTAACTCCTATTCTGAACTTTATTTTTGTATGTATGTATTACTTTACATGGACACACATATATCTATATTTTTATATGTATGTTATGTATCAGACAACTGTGCCATAGAGCACAGTGAACAATGCTGCCACCTGCTGGTCATATCAGACAGTACATGCATGAGTTAGAGATGAAGAGCTGAGACAGTCCTGTAAAGAAATGGAGATTGGGGGTCTTTGAGGGGACAGGCCATGACGGGCCTCCCTGAGCAGGTGGCCTTAAAGCCAAAGCCCCAGCACAGTGGGGGAGTGGGTCATATGGGCATCTTCGGGAGAATGTCTTTTCAGAGTTTAAATCTGCTAAAAGACATCCAAAGCAAACCATTCCACCAGCACAGATCACAGCCTCCAGAAAACCAGGGTGTGACAGCTACTAAGCCCATAGATGTGACTGAGGCTTCACCCATGTCACATACAGTATTCAAAAACAGGCCAGGCAGTGGTGGTGCACACCTTTAGTGCCAGCACTCGGGAGGCAGAGGCAGGTGGATCTCGATGAGTTTGAGGCCACTCTGGTCTACAGGGTGAGTTCCAGGACAGGCTTCAAAGCTACACAGAGAAACCCTGTCTCGAAGAAAAAAAATTAAAAATAAAGTATGGCTGGGCATGGTGGTGCATGCCTTTAATCCCAGCACACGGAAAGCAGAGGCAGATAGGTCTCTGTGAGTTCAAGACCAGCCTAGTCTACAAAGCAAGCTGCAGGCTATTACGTAGAGAAACCTTGTCTCAAAAATCAAAAAATTGGTAACTCCAGTTCCACTGGATATGACGCTCTTCTGACCTCTTCAAGCACTGTATGCATGTGGGGCACAGTCATACATGTGGATAAACGCTTATACGTACAAAATAAAGTAACAAAACACCACCACCACCTCCTTTTTTAAGTGTGTCCTAGAAGATACCCAACAGAGCCCAATCTGGGGCCCAAGCGACTTTCCAGTGGAAAAGGATGGCATCACTGATGAAGGTGGCCTGGGCGGGACCAGGAGACCCGATCTCATGACAGGAGGAGCCTGTCTGGCTTTGCATCTGTCCTTCATCTTGACCTCTAGTGGCAACCTTGACCTCTGCTTTTTTTTTTAAATTTATCATTTTATGTGCATTGGTGTTTTGTCTGTGTGAGGGTGTCAGATCTTGGAGTTACAGTTGTTAGCTGCCATGTGGGTGCTGGGAATTGAACCCGGGTACTCTGGTAGAGCAGTTGGTGCTCTTAACCACTGAGCCATCACTCCAGCCCCGAACTTTTTTTTTTTTTTTTTTTTTTTTGGTGTTTTCGAGACAAGGTTTCTCTGTGTAGCTTCCCGCCTTTCCTGGAACTCACTCTAGATCAGGCTGACCTTGAACTCACAGAGATCCACCTGCCTCTGCCTCCCAAGTGCGGGGATTAAAGGCGTGTGCCACCACCACGTGGCTCTGCTTTTGTTTTCCGAGACAGGGTTTCTCTGTGTAGTCCTGGCTGTCCTCGAACTCGCTCTGTAGACCAGGCTGGCCAAGAACTCAGAGATCTGCCTGCCTCTGCCTCTGGAGTGCTGGGATTAAAGGCCACCAGTCCCTGGCAGTCTCTGCTTTTATGTGATTTTAGTTGTAGGGTTATAGTCCGTTCTCGGGACAGAAACGTGTTGCTTGAACAGAGAAGTCAATGCAACCAGCTGTGAGCAGTGACTGGGGAACTGCATTTCAGGGCACAGCAGGCACATCTGGGTGGGAGGTCCCCAGCACTGGGCCTCAGCCTCAGTGGCGGCTCCACCAGTGTATCCTGTGAAGGGGCCCCAAAATAGCTTGACCACACAGCAGCCATGACAGGCTTAGGGGCCTAGACACAGCTTCTGTGACAGGCTTACTGGCAGGCAACACCCAGATCCAGGAAAAGCCTTAAGCTGATACCACCCAGGGATCCACCCAGGGGTGAGGAAGTACCTGACACCCCAAACATTACAACCATTAGATAAGGTGGCCAGATGTCCTTGAGTCTAGCACACACCTATTTTTGTTTTACAGATACCCCTAGACAAATGTCAGCCAATCAGGGTCCTGGACCCTGGAAATCCCCTCACCCCAACCTCTGCTATGATAAAAACTCTGCCCCATCTGAGCTCAGGGCTCTCTGCTCTCACCACAGTGTTGGACAGAGGGACCAAGCTCTGGAGCTTGAAATAAAGGCTCTTTGCTTTTCCATGTTGGGATTCATCTCCGTGGTTGTCTTTTTGGGGGTCCCCGCGATCTGGGCATAACATACCCACAGGCCGCAAGGCTGGTGGCCGGGAAGGTGTCGGGCCTGTAGGATTCTAAAGCCAGCATCGCTGGCGTCCAGTGCACTAGGGAAGGAAGAGAAGTGAGGACCAAGGCTGAGGGAGGGAGGAGAGTGGGAAGTGGAAGTGGAAGTTAGGACAACAGGAAGTGGTGCGGGACGGAAAGTAAGCAGGGCAGGAAGTACAGGGAGATGGGAAGTGCAGAAGCAACAGGAAGCAAAGGAGGAAGGGAAGTGGGACAGGACACAAGGCAGGAGGGAAAGAAGGAACAGGAAGTGAGGCACGAACAGGAAGGCAGGCAGGCCAGGAAGTGAGGCAAGATCGGGTACCCCTCTGAGATGTGTGGCTTCCTGCCCTGTCCCTCTGGATTACAGACCCCATGGGCCCAGACCTTACTTGGGTACTTTTCTGCTGCTCCCAGGCAGGGTGGGCTTGCCAGGCTCGCAGATGGTATATACAGGCATGTATGGACGGGCATGTATGGAGCAACAGCTGCTATTTCATGGAAAGAAGGGAGATGCTTCCTTCTTTGTAGAAGGGCGATTTGTGGGTGTGGATGTGTCTGTCTGTCTGTCTGTCTGTCTGTCTTAAGCTGCAGATTGAAGCCAGGGAAGCCTTGTTGAGGAGGCCAAGTCTGCCATGGAGTGATGAGCCAGGGTGCTCCCTTCTTTCTACACCTGGACCAAGAAAGGCCATGCCCCTGCAGAGGACCTCTATGGAGCTATGGAGCTATGGAGCTGAAGGTTGAACAGTAAGTCCTGTGGGACTGTTTTTATAAACATTAAAGACAAGGTAGGGTAAGGTTACTGTAGTCGAACTAAACTCCAGCTGCTGGTACCGCACAGGCCCCCAGCACACATAGGGACCTATGCTTTACTGTTTCCGTATCTGGGCCCTAGTCCCATGTGGGTCTTCTCCAGGGACTGGACTGAGGGTGAGACTCCACAGGATCAGGATACCAGGTTCCTGGCCCCTCTTCCATGTTCTCACATTCCCTCCAGTCAGGGTGAATCCTGGGAAGACATAAAGAATGCCCACTGAGGGCTGGAGAGATGGCTCAGAGGTTAAGAGCACTGATTGCTCTTCCAGAGGTCCCGAGTTCAATTCCCAGCAACCACATGGTGGCTCACAACCATCTGTAATGAGACCTGGCGCCCTCTTCTGGCCTGCAGGCATACATGCAGACAGAACACTGTATACATAATAAATAAATCTTAAAAAAAAAAAAAAAAAAAAAACTCAACCACTGTAAAGGGGCATCTAAGCCAGGAGGTGGTGACGCATGCCTTTAATCCCAGCACTCAGGAGGCAGAGCCAGGTGGATCTCTGAGTTCGAGGCCAGCCTGGTCTATTAGAGAGAGCTCCAGGCACCAAAACTACACAGAGAAACCCTGTCTCGTAAAACCCAAAAAAAAAAAAAGAAATGTCCACTGAACTTAGCTAGAGAGACCCAAGAGAAATTCCATTCGAGTCCTGCCTGGTGAGCCAGTGAATTTACTGTGGTCACTAAGAGCAGCCTGCTGCATTAAGATTTGGGAAAAGCTGTACCACGGGCAGTCCATGGACAGCTTACGGGCAGTTACACTACCACCGAACCCCAAGCCCCGGTCAGCCTGTGCCCAGCCCTCCAGGGTGACAGGCCTGACCAGCAGAGGTCTCCTATGGTCATCTCAACTGCTCTGTTCTAGGTGATGATGGCCATGTCCTGCCTGGAAGACACAGCTACACGGAAGGTGTGTTTAGACTTACTGTGGCCTGTGGTTGGTTCATCTGGAGTGAGTAGACATCTGTTCATGTCTCCTCAGAAAGTATCACACAACAGGGCCTTATGGAATGCAGATCTCCCCAAAAGTTCTTCTATAATGATGAGGCAGACAATATTTCTCGTTTGCTTCTCTGAGAACTTTTTAATGTAAACACAAAATTTTTGAAGAAATCGTTGGAAAAAGTAACAAGACAATCTGTAAATGTATTTTTAAACAGGCTATGAAGTCAGCATAGAAATATATCCTGAGGGCTGACTCACTCACCCACACACCCCTGCCTCACTAGAAAGCCAGATTCAGGCACCTGCTTGGTCAAGAGGCCACCTGAGCACATTGCGGGCCAAGGACTCAGGCTGGACTTGAAGGAGCCCTGGCCACGCGTGGTGGGAACCTCGGTGGCATGCAGGTCCTCTGCAGCTAAATCCGATGGCACTGGAGCAGAGAGGGTGGGAGCTCCACAAACACAGCTCCATCCTCAGAGCGCTCCGCTGCAGACTAGCTCTGGACCAGGACACGTAGCCCAGCCTTCTGCAGTCGCTCTCGGCACGTGGGGCGTGAGGCTGGGAGGTGTGAGGAGGCGAGCGAGTGACTCACCGCTGTAAAGGGTGTGCTTTCTAAACAGTTCGGTATCTCTCACGATTGGTGTTCCGAATCAGCGTGGCTCCACCAGATCCAACCAAGTGAGGCTGGGACAGAGTGGGCATCCACACACGCGGTCAGCAGTCGGCGCAGTTCACTAGGCTTTGGTGTCCTTCGCATATTCAGTCAGCGCATCAGCATACAGATACGCGGTCACTGGGCCACATGGCCCACATCTTCATACCATCCATCAGTTTCTTAGGAACTCTGGGCATTGGTGGGGGTTCAGCCGAGCATCTGGTCCTTCGGATGCTGCCCAAGAATGGCTTTGCAGCCGGGACTAGTCCCTTGAGATTAGTGAGCACCAAGTCTTGGTTCCGTCATCAACTTGCCTTGAAACTCCGCCAGCACCAGTGAGCCGGGAGGAGGGCCACGTGAGTGCAGCGCATCGCATGAAGTCGGTAGAAATGAGCTAACGACAATCAAGACTTCTCCGACCCTTACACTTCCTAGGTCACGGTCACCAGAAAGCCCCGACGAAAGGCCCGAGGGCCGCGAGACCATGTTCTCAGTGACAACAGCAACCTGTACATGGCCGCCTGGGGCCTGCCTGCCCATTGTCCTTCTCAAGGCAGTGTCTAGCTTAGAAAAGGGGGTTTGGAGGTTAATATATTAAGGAATTTAATTTATAGATATTTAAAATTACAGATACCTTACAAAACAGTTCTGTGATGATTCTGCAAGCAAGGCATGAACAGAAATCAGGCCCGGTGCGAAGGCTCCTCATTATCACTGTCAGTGAGAGCACAGAGCACACCCTAATTAAACTGCACACAAATCTGTAACACTGACATCTTTTTTTAGGATTTTTCAATCATTCCTATTTCAGTATTTCCAGGCTACTGAGACAAGGCCACCATTGTGAAATCTCTGCGGTGTCCTTCAGAGACCAAGGCTATCTGGGCTGGCATGCTGCGTCCACTCGGCTCATGGTGTTTGCATGGTATGAAAACCTCTGTGGTGCTTTATTCTTCGTCACTGATAAAAACCTCAGCACTCGGCCCAGGCCTGGGGTCTGAGAGTCGCATGTGAAAGGACAGGACAGGACTCTGCTGCAGGTGTGGCCGGAGTCTCTGAGGACAAAGAGCTCTTGGGGTGCTGCGGTTGCTATGACAATGCTGTTGCTAGGATAATTCCAAGGATCACAAGCAAAGTGACTACACAAATGAGGACGAACATCACCTTCTGCAAGAAAAGAGACAGGAATCTACAATGCAGAGAGAAAGAAGCACCATCCCCAGGATGCCCTGCTCTAACTCGGTAATCAAAACAACTGTCCGTCATTAGGACACACGCTCCAGGGGAGAAAGGAGGGAACAGGAAACCACCTTTCTAGACAGGGCCTGGCTGACTGGTCTAGTTTTATGAATGAGTGAATGAGTGTGCATGTATGCATGTGTGCATGTGTGTGTTTTAACTGCAGGCACTATGGCAAATGTCCAGCTGGCCCAGGCAGAGGATCACTCCTGATTTCCGGGTCCTAGCAAGAAGAGCCCATGGGCACCCATAGAAAGCAAGCCCTTTCCTGACCATGCTGAGAGCCACCATCGGACCTTTGTGACCATATTCAGCTGACCTCATTGTGCTACAGAGAAAAAAAAGTGCATGGTTGTACAAAGACTTATGAAAATATTGACAAATACTATTTTTTTAGCAGAGGAAATCCAATGTCATCTTTTTCAGTAGACTAAGAGCATGGCATCAGGAAGGACGTATAAACCTCCTTTCCAACAGACATGGGGCTGCAGGTCCTTTTCATCCCAGGACGGATGCTCTCTGTGCAATTTCAAGGCCCGTCCGCACTGACCCCAAGAGCACACTGCTCCTGCCCATGGCAGCCATGCCCGACAGCTGCTCAAATCATGAGAAGCCTCATGGGTGGAAAGGCCATGAGGAACTGCAGCTTGGGAGAGCCTTTCCGCCACAGTGGAAAAAAAGTGTCAAGCACCACCACCGAGTGCCCAGTGTTCACAATGATGCAGTGTGTGTGTGTGGGGGGGGGGGGGGGGGGGGGATGATCAACAAAACAAGACTTTCCACACAGATAGTGCGACACTCATGATCTTGCCAGAATTAGCAGGCAGGTGATCAAGTATCACGGTTTTCATTTTAGTAGGGGTTTGCTGCCAAGGAGGGACCTGAGAAGACTTTGGTCTGCTGCTGCTGCCCACAGCTCAAGCTCCATGCTCTCAGTTCTGTGGTGAACTGAGCAGTGAAGAGTATTTCAGTCAGTCTCAGCTGTGCCCATTATTCTCAAAGCTACAATATAAGAACCAACCAGCAGCGCTGCATTAGTGTCCACTGGGGACAGGCTCTGTGGGCCAGTGGCCACCCTGAGCAGAGTTGAGTGGCCTCCCAGCCTGTGTCACCTCAGTAAACGGAAGCCACTAAGACCTCCACCGAGCACTCAGCGGACAGGCCCCTGTGACTTTTAAGTGTATTAACACTGGGCAAACCCACTACTGGCTGATTGAAAAGGTTAATAAGTAAATTAGTTGATTAGTCACTTACTGCCACCCTGAGGGAGAGGCAAGCACCCAGCGCCAGCTACGCAATCATTTGCCAACCGATAAGCCAATGATTAGAGCCAGGACAGCGATGACAGCCACCACCACAGCAGCAATTATCCACTTTTTCTGTCAAAGAAAAGCAGGCTGATTACACCACTCTGATTGCACACTGCCACGGTCGAGGGCATCCTTCACTGGGAGTGGAGTGAGTGCCAGAACTCATTTTCAACTCTAATTTACAGGCCCTCTCCTGACGCCTGGAGCAGTCTTTACTTCCCAGAGTGGCTTGATCAATAAGATCAGGCCTCTGAGAGTCAGTCTGCTCTGTAACCCGGGAACACTAGCTTTCTCCGGGGCACACAACAGGCTCATACCGGTTTCCACTGGACTGAAACATGCAACATTTTCCCAGGAGCCCCAAAAAGTCAGAGCTCTGACAAAGGAACCAGCCCGCTTCTGCCTCCCTCCCACCGGGGGCAGGCAGTGATGCCCTCTGCAGGCCCTCAGCTGTCCTGGAAGAGCTTGCACATCCCTGTGGTGCTCGATAGAGGCAGACAGAGGTGTTACAACTTGTGGCCAAGCAGACATCATCCTCAGCACCTCTGCGGGCAGCAACGTGGAACCCAACCCCCCTCCAGCTTCAGAGATGTTATGGGAGACACCCAAGCTAGCAGAGTACGTCCAGAATCCTGCACCAGTAACATCCACTGCTCCAAAATTCCGTGGGACAGTCTGGGTGCAAGACAGAAGCCTAAGCAAAGGGATGTCTGCCTTTGAGACTGCCTCCCAAGGCTCCTACACAAGACACCAGACCTACCCACGGCCTCAGATGGCCACTTACCTAACAGAGCAAACAGCTCTCACATACAATGTGCCATCAATGATTTTTAGCTGAAACCCAAATCCCATCACCTTGTCCCTCCCTCCAGATGGTCAAAGGGAACAGAGCTCAGAAGAGGCAGGCTCATCCTGACTTGAGGTTCTTAAGGATTTTAATTACTTACAGCACTAAATGGCTAATATACAAATAAGCCAATCAACTTAGGAAATTTTAGTGAAAAGAATTATTTTGGTTTTAAAATAAAATACATATTTAAGGCACTTCCACAACTAGAGACCAAGAGAACAGAGATCACCCCAGGGCTCAGTCCCCAGTTAGCACACGCAACTCACCCGCCTGGCTTTACTCTGATATTTGATGGCTTTCTTGGTTTCTTCCTTGGCGTGTTCGACGTAGTCTACAGCATTCATCACGTTTCTCTCGATGTTGTTGACCATTTCACCCTGAAAACAAGTGTCAAACTCAGCAAACGTCAAATCCCTCTGCCATGTCTCCTGAGACGGCTCTCACGGAGGCCCAGCATGACAGGGATGGAGACAGGATGGCTCACTGTTACAAAGGAGGGCAAGGCTGGTGCGCACGTGCCAGCAAACGCAATCCGATTCCATTCATGTTTCAGAAGCAGCTGAACGGGGTGGGCAGGGACGGCGACAGGTGAGGACTATCTACGGATGAGTGATGACCTGACGTATCTTCACAGATACACAGCGAAGGGAGGCCGCAAGCTCGGGTTCGTCTCATGTTTTACTGCTGTGTAAAACATTCCACACACAAAGGAGGATGTCTTTCTAACAGGCAGAAAGTCACCACTGTTTATCTTTACAATATCAGCGAACTAAGGACAGCCTCCGGGTGACAATGAACTGATGACCAGACATGAAAATGGAAGAGACTCCACAGCATGTTGGGGGGATGGGGTGCATTACCTGGGTCCTGTCCAGGAGGAGAGAGAGCCTGCAGCAGCCAATAGCAAAGCATTGGAGAAGGATGGACAGGTAACTATCATTCACAAACAAATGCACTACAAAGTCCTGACTCTGTGTTTCTGGATTATCAACATAACACAATGTCAGACTTCTAAAAGGTAACAGGGAAGTGAGGCCACCAATGGTGGCTGGTCCTAATGATGCTTCATACCACACACTAGCTACGGAGGATCATATCTAAAGCCTGAGCCGTTCTAAAGCTTTGTGATTTCAAGATCTATCTACCATTCTTATCACACAACTACTTCCCTCTGAACCTGGAAAGTCAACAGATACCCCACTCCCCAGTTCTTAGACCAAGTGGCAACTGGTCCACCCCAGGTCAAAAAGAAACACAACGTGTCTATCTCTGCCCGTCAATGCCCATCCCTAACCACACATACCAATTCCAACCCACCAGTGCCTATCCTTGCTTCTACATAACTGTTAGCATCCTCCACAGGTGTATGGTACTTGAGATTTTTCACACGTTTTTATGATAAGGTTTATAAAAAAAAAAAAAAAAAACACCATTCAGGGCATGTGGGGATGGTTATCCTAAATCCTGTACATATCCAGGCAATCACAGAACATCACTAGCTATCAGCCAAGACACCTGACAGCTGCCTCAGAAAGAGGAGAGGAACAAAAGCTTGTCTCCTGCCTGCTCCAGACTCCTGAGGGATCCGGGAACCCTGGAAGACTAGTTCAGTCTCTGCAGGTTCCTACTGCAACTGAGTCAGTATGGACACATGACACATGCACACACAACTCGATGTTGTTACACTTGCAGGCACTCTGTGGTCCTCCCTGCCTGAGCTGCAGAGCAGGCAAGAACACCACAGTCAGTCTCACGGATTTTCCCTTGAGGTTAATCTGGAGGCACTGGCCTGACCCTTGCTCAGCCATTCTTGTGGGCAAGAGCCCCAAGAGAGGAAGACCAACGCCCCCCACAGTCCTGCCATTTTCAGGGTGCTTGGCTTGGCCACCTCCATCCTCTGGGAGCACTGTTGTATGTATCTGAGGTCACATGACGTGTGTTCACCTATATTTACACTTACACATGTCCATGGCTATAGTAAGGTTTCTGTATATCCTTTAATTTTAACCTAAAACCCACCACAGACACTTGAAGACTTCGTTATTCTCCATGAACAAGCACCTGGTGTTGCCTGTGGCTCTCTATCTAAGTCACTGGCCTATGAGCATGCCATAGCTCCTGGAACTAACCAGTATCCTACTGAGGAAGTGTACACTTGGGTTTCAGTTCAGCATTAACACCACGAATAACTCCTGAATTTTGAGCCTGGATACCTAGCCATGGCTTTTTTGGCCAGAGCAGGCTGACTCTCCACAACCGGTGGAAGGTCCCTCATTACCTGGGTCTCCACGAACATGGCCATATCCATGAACATCTCGTGCAGCTCTCGGATGCTGGTCTCCAGCTTCATGATGTCTTTGTGACGTGACTCGATCTCGTTGAGAGCTTGCCTAGTGATTTGTGAATCTGATATAATCTTCGGAAGGTAAAAGGAAAAGCATTACTAACTCCAGACTGGCTGGAAAGTTAAAGGCAAAAACTGCCCGTCTAGGCTAAGTGTGTGCATTCAGAGCTGTGGCACTCACATCCGAGATGAAGATGGACGGCTTCCCGCTCTCCAGCATCTCCTCCAGCTCATCGTCAGTGGTGGTCCTCCCAGCTGAGGGACAACGGAAGTGCACTGAGGATGCAGCCGTGGCTCAACAGCCAGGGCTGGCCAACTAAGGGGGCCCCTAAGATCTAACTTGTCCACTGACATCGCCAACAGGGTTTCCTCGCCCTTCCTAAGAGCCCTTCCTGGGCAGTTAATGTGGCAGAAATGTGACTGAGATGCGTCACAAACCCACCCTGGTGTTACACAGGAGCAGCTGTGCTCTCCCCTACAGGTTCACCACAGGCTTCTGGCCAGAGAGCTCAGCTGAAGGTGGCCTCTGACAACTGGATGACATGGGAGGTCATCTCCCAGCCAGGCTGGAGGGGTGGCAGGACACAGAGAGGCCTGAAGAAATCAGGACCTCAAGCTTTCCAAATGTGACTGACGTAAAAGCAACAGCAGTTCCGAGCGACTCAGCATTGGCCCCTCACTCCAAACTTTGAACACATCTGGCTGACTCTAGGCCCAAAGCCCAGGCATTAGAAAAGGGATTTCGGGTTTGTGGTGCAGTTAAGAGGTGTGAAGGATCCGTGAAGAGTATCTCCCACACTCTCCCCACTCACTGATCTCTAGCTGGCGCTGGATTCGGCCTTTGCTTCGCTCCCGAAACAGGATCTGTGCTTCATTGTACTCTGTCATGACCTCCACAAACTTCCGGGACAGCACCGAGTGCTACAAGGTGGAGAACACGGCGTTACTGTCTGAGAGTCATTCCTTCCCCAGGAGTGGGAAGCTCGGACTGTCACTCCCTGCCAGTAGAAAATAGAGCAAATGCAGCAAGGGAGGCTGCATGACCTGGGCTCACCGGGCCGTGATGGGCACGCCTTTAATCCCAGCACTCAGGAGGCAGAGAAAGGTGGATCTCTGTGAGTTCGAGGTCAGCTTGGTCTTTGAGACTCTGTCTCAAAAAACAAAACAAAACAAAACACCACCACCATAACAACAAATAAGCTGAGGCCTACAGCTGTCAGCTGACCTCTGGAGGTGGGTATTAGGGGAGGCTGAATCCAGCTGCGAGGCTTGGTCACACAGAGTTGAACTTCCGAGGTTTCAACCATAAACCCCAAACAGTTAAGACCAAACCACTAACATCCAGATGATTCAGCTGGTCCCCTGCTCTGTGGCACAGACCATGTGGGTTTCTGGGGCATCTCTTCACAGTGAAGAGATGCAGCCCACAGGCGGGCAGCCGGTGACCAGAAAGATGAAAGAACTGGGCTCGGATGTGGCTCAGTGACAGAGCTCTTGCTGAGCACATGCAGGGCACCAGCTCCAATTCCCAGCACAATAAAAAAAAGGGAAATTGCTTTGAGTTTGGACAACGTGAAATGCCGTTCTTCTGTATCACTTCAGTCTAACTGAGGCTGGAAGGCTGACCTGGGTCCGTCGTATCCGCAGGTCCACAGAAGTTCGGTTCCCACTCTCGTCTTGATCACAACTCTGCTCAATAGCTAGAAGGAAGCAGGGCAGTCACTCAGATATGACAGCAGTCTCAGGATGGCCTCAATTTTCCCCGTAAAACTAAACAACAGGTGACCTCTTAAAATAATCCTCTAGGGCTGGAGAGACGGCTCAGAGGTTAAGAGCACTGACTGCTCTTCCAGAGGTCCTGAGTTCAATTCCCAGCAATCACATGGTGGCTCACAACCATCTGTAATAAGATCTGGTACCCTCTTCTGTATACAAAATAAATAAATAAATCTAAAAAAAAAATAATAATCCTCTAAAGCAGTGGTTCTCAACCTTCCTAACGCTGTGACCCTTTAATACAGTTCCTCATGTTGTGGTGACCCCCAACCATAAAACTAATTTTGTTGCTACTTCATAACTGTAATTTTGCTGCTGTTATGAATTACAATGTAAATATCTAATGTGCAGGATATTTGATATTGATCCCCCAAAGGGGTCAAGACTCACAGGTTGAGAACCACTATACTAAAGACTAGCCACCAGAAGAAATGCTTATAACACTGCACACACACGTATTCAATGACAGACATGTAAATAGACATGTGCAAACACCTGTGTCTACACACATTAACACACATGTAAACACAAATACCAACAAATAAGCATGCATACAGTTGCATACATAAATGTATGCATACACACCAAAACCATAAACACATGCATACAGAAAAACACACAAAAAGCAAAAACATGCACAAATATGTACACAGGTATATGACTGTGCATGGGCCTTGTATGTTAGTATTTATGCATTTGTATGCTTGTATTTGTGTGTATGCATTTGTGTAGCCACACGTGTGTCTCTGTGTTGCTCTGGTTCTGTCTGCACGTGTGTGCATTTGTTTTAAGTATTTGGTGTGTATATTTGGGCTGTGTCGGGTGTCTTTAAACATCCAGTCACTGTGATGAGTCTGAATTAGATATAAAGTGGTTGTACTCTTGGGAACAACATTGTTTTTAAGGTGCACACTCTCAGGGTCCGCCTGGAGACCAGTAGGGAGTGCATTAGGACCTGGGCAGCATGTCTGCCTCCGGAGCTGCTGCCCGAGAAGAGGGTGTGACACGCAGAGATGAGATTTGTTCCCTTTGATGTGTCTCTGTGAGTTAAACACGTCTTCCTCACAGATCAAGGAAGGCAACTTGTATTTAAGCACTGTGCGGAAAGCCACAACCCTCACCCAGGCCAGGTGTCACGCTCAACACAGAGCACCATGACTTCAGCTGGGCTCCTGGCGGCTGGAAAGCACGTTCTAGCTAAGAGACCCACCTGAGAGCTTTGTGACTCACTATAAAGGCTATTCCCCTTCTCAATGCCACCAACAGGGCCACAGTGAGATGTAGCATGGGAACCAGCGGCCCAGACACACACAGCCAACCTACTTAGAAGTAGTCTCAATTTTCATTTTGGGAAATGTGAGAGTAACAAAAGTCCAAGGAAAAGGTACCAATGTCCACACCGCACCAGCACCCTAGAAGGCAGACTTACCCTTCAGCTTGCCTCGGATCCGGTTAGCAGTTTTCTTGATCTCTTTGTTCAGGTCTTCCAGCTCTTCTTTTATTTCTTTAAAAGGTTCAAATAAAGCATTTGAGCTGGAACACTCGACCCCTACACATCCACGCATGTGGGCCAAGCACAGAAGCATCGGGCCTTCTCTCCCCAGTGCCTTCCCAAGCATGCTCGCCCCAGCCCCCACTGCCATGCCCAGACCAGCTCCTGGTACACCCTGAACTGTGCCATCAGATGCAGCTGGTAGGGGGACCAGAACTGCAGGCTCACTCCTGCTAACCTTCACCAGGACAGGAAGTACACACAACCACACCCTGGAAGAGGCCTGCCCTGGCACCAGAGGTCCCTCCTGCTGCGGGCATCCTCCCAGTCCTCCTTGCTCCATGGG
Source organism: Peromyscus californicus insignis (assembly GCF_007827085.1). Taxonomy (NCBI): domain Eukaryota; kingdom Metazoa; phylum Chordata; class Mammalia; order Rodentia; family Cricetidae; genus Peromyscus; species Peromyscus californicus. The sequence goes on from NW_026294540.1 coordinate 19,287,347, forward strand.
ACACACCATGCATGCCACTCTCCAGGAGACCTGGCTCTAGACCTTCAGAACCAACTCTGGTGCCCTAGCTATTCTCGGGGTGAAAGGTCACCTGCTGCGGCTAACTGACAATGGTAGTCCCTCAGCAATGTCTGAACCCTTACAGCATCTAAGGAGGCTCTGGGGGACCCCACCCAGAGTTTTTCTTGCAATCTGAGGTGAGGTCAGAAAAACACCCATGGAGCTGAAGCATACCAGGGCCTGGCAGATGCCAGGGAGGCCCTACAAATCCCTAGTGTGACCAGAAAATCAGAGAGACTCTGAGGCTCCCCAGGAGGAAGCAGAATATGCAGTCTGAAAACAGGCAGACTGGCTCCTTGGGGCAGCGGAGTAGCCAACGGTCAGTGAGCTGGCCTAAAGTTACAGTGTGTAGGAGCAACCAGACACTGGGGGAGACTCCACAGGCCACGCCTCATTTTCTGGCTTTTTCTGTAAGTGGTAGCCAACACTGAAAGTTTCGAAACAAAGGCATTCGATGTTTCTAAGCAGAGCTGAGATTTAGAAAGATTATTCAGATATCCTAAGGCACGGGGAAATGGAAATGCCCGCTGAGCCCAGTTCCACCTGCTCTGTGAGCACACGGCACACAGCTGACCTCCAGATTCAGAATCCCCTCTCAGTCTTGATCACTAACCCAGCTTCGGCAAGCAACCACTGCTTTCCAAATTAGCCTATTGTTAATATCTGCAAACACCAGGTCCACCATCCCTCAATGGTGTGCAGAATGCAGACCACTGTCATGCCTGGAGTCCCACCGGGCACACTCACATATCCTTTGGATCCTGCCTAGCAGTGGTCCTCACCCAGCTGGACTCTGACACCCTGGAATGCCAAGGGGGCCTGGGCCTGCTCATATACATGCACATAGGGCTCCATCTAAAGTGAAGCTGGAGGACAGACAGACAGGCGACAGACTTACTTCCTTCTGGGTTTGGAGCAGAAAGGATGATGCTGTGGTTCTTCTTCACATCTTCCACGTACTGAGCAATCCTGGCTATGCTGCCTCGAATCTCCTCCACCTAGGAGAGACACTGGTAAGATCAAAGCTGCCACTACTGTCCATCTCCCAAAGAGGGAGGCTGGATTACTGGATTATCACTTAAAAAAACAAAAACCAAAGGGCTCAGTGGGTGAAGGTGCTTGTCACCAAACCTGACAATCTGAGTTTGATCCCTGAGACCCACAGTGGAAGGAGAGAGCCAGCTCCCAAAAGTTACCCTGACTTCCACTTGCCTGTTGTAACATGCACATGAGCGTGTACACACATACATACATACATACATACACACACACACACACACACACACACACACACACACACACACACACCCATATTACTACTATTAGGATTAAAGCAGCCAAGCGGTGGTGGTGGTGCACACCTTTAATCCCAGCACTCCGGGAGGCAGAGCCAGGAGGAGCTCTGTGAGTTCGAGGCCAGCCTGTGCTAGAGTGAGTTCTAGGAAAGGCGCAAAGCTACACAGAGAAACCCTGTCTCGAAAAACCAAAAAAAAAAAAAAAAAAAAAAAAAGACCTATGGCCTAGTTGGAGGAAATGTGTCACTAGGGGTGGGCTTTGAGTTTTCCGAGGCTCAAGCTAGGCCTGGTAGTTCACTCTCTCTTCCTGTTGCCTGTGGATCCAGATGTAGAACTCTCAGCTACCTCTCCAGCACCATGATGCCTGCGTGCCGCCATGCTTCCCACAATGATGACAATGGACTAAACCTCTGAACTGTAAGCCAGCCTCAATTAAATGTTTTCCTTCATAAGAGCTGCCGTGGTCATGGTGTCTCTTCACAGCAGTGAAATCCTAACCAAGACCCTGGGTGATCTAGCTGGTCCCTTCACAACAGAGACTAAAGAACTCATGTCAGGAAGGAAGGTGTGATGTGAGAGAGGAGCACTGTGCTGTCAGGAGGGAGGGGCTGCAAACCAGGAAAGTAGTCTCCAGACCCAAGTGTGGTCCCTCCTTCCTCTGCAGCAGTTCAATCTTAGCTTGACCTGAGTCTGTAACGCGCCCTGAAGACAGACAGCTCGAGAGCTAGGAGACAGGATGTGCTGCTTACAGCCCCCAGTCTTCTGGTCACTTGTCACAGCAAAACAGGAAACACACATTTGCACGTTTTTATGAAAAAAGTACTTTCCTTCTTGTGGTGGTTTGGATGGGAATGTCCTCCACAGGGTCCATATTTGAATACTTGGTACCCAGCTGGCGGCATGTTTGGGTCGGTTTCAGAGGTGTGGCCTTCAGGGAGGAAGTACGTCACTGGGGCAGGCCTTCAGGTTTCCCAATCTCACACTATCCCCGACAGCCAGCTCTCTCTGTTTTGTGCAGTTTAAGATGTGAGCTCTCAGCCTGCTGCTCCAGCTGCCATGCCTGCAACTTACTACCACCCCTCCCTGCCATAATGGACTCTTATCCCTCTCTCCTCTGTAAGTTACCTTGGTCATGGTGATTTATCACGGCAACAGAAAAGTAATTAACATACCTCCAGCAAGGCACATTATGTATAGATAGATTGGGCTTTCTATGGAGGCAGCCTGGTCTTGTGTCCCAAGTTACTGCTGAACAACTCTGTCCCTGCACCTTCCTGGGGTGCAGGAGTGAAGAGGCACACACCTCAGTGTCACAGTGACCCTTCTGAAGGGCGGTAGGGGGGCCCAGGAAACCATGGCCCAAGGCCCAGAGACATTCTGAAAACCGAGGTATTAAAGAAAAATCCCACATGTAACTCCACTGTTGCAGGGCAGAGCAGTGGCTCCACAAGGCTGGGGTGGCGTAGGCCATCTCACTCACCACTGCTACTACAGCAGCACAGACAGCGCATCCTAGGGAGTGCAGTTACAGTAACCATGGAAACATCACAATTAAAGCTAGTTGGGGGTGGGGGGCTGGAGAGATGGCTGGGCAGTTAGAGCACTGACTGCTGTTCCAGAGGACCTGGGTTCAATTCCCAGCACCCACATGGCAGCTCACAACCATTTGCAGCTATAATTGTAGGGGACCAAACACCTTCTCCTGGCCTCTGTGGGTACTGCATGCATGTGATGTACAGACATATATGCAGGCAAACCACCCATAAACATCAGTTAATTGAATGAAAATGGATTCTTTTAACATCTTGGCTGTGTAGATGTGGAGGCTGAAATCAAGGGAGAGTACTGGCTCCAGTGCAGCGATGACATTTCAATTTGCATTAGAAAGTACCACTTTCACAGAGTCTCTTCCATCCATTGTAACTATCTTCTCAGAAGTTCCCCACTCGGGGCCTTGCTTTATTAGTCTTTAACCAAACCCTCCCTAGTCAGGAGCAAATTCTGTCGTCTGCATCATTCTGCATGATGTGTACAGTCTAAAGGCCCTTCTACCGGAGACCTGTTAACAAGTCCTGAGTGTTTCTCTGTCGAAGGTGTCACTTCACAGGAGCAACTACGAAATAAGGCAGTCTGCAACAAATAAATGCTGCTTGTGCTTCTGGGAGAATCAGATAAATACATTCACAGTCAAAGGTCTCGGAGCACAAGTACCCTGCTTCCCACGTGGCCAACACCCACAGCAAATGTGGCCCCAGACACTGAGCTAGAAGTCAGGATTCCTGCTTCCGAGGGACCAAAGAGCCACTCCAGAGGTGTGGCTGGCTTCCCAAGGGAGGACGTACTGCTTGGGACACTGCAGCTCCAAGTCACAGAAAGAGCAGCAAATACACAGCCCTGGCCCACCCACCCAGGTACACTGGTCCTACGTCCCACAGTGCCTCCACCCCTTGTGTATATACAGCCCTCCCTCCCAGGCTGTCCGAACGAATAGTCACTTGAATCTGTGTCAATATTAAATGTAACTGTGATGCTGCTGAAAGTCCCAAAGAACTTAGATATTTCAAACAACTTTAGAAACAGCCACGTTCGGGAGGCTGCAGCAGTGGGATGGCAGGGTCAACGGTAACCTGAGCCACACATGGAGACATTATCTCAAAACGCCAAAACCAGAAAACAAGCAAAAATACAGTCACATGTCAGTCATGATGGGGACACACTGAGGACCATATGGCTGGGTGACTTGCCCATGGGAGTGACATGGAGTACAGATGGCTTTGATGGTACCAGTGGCACAACCTCATGGTACAACAGTCAGCTAAGACGCAGTTCCAGGGTGCACGTGTGTGCTGTTTCACAGGTGACTACAAACACTACTACAATAAGGTAATCAAGGCCAAAGGTAAAGTCTGAGGCTGCACTTCAATAAGAACTTACCTGATGGAAGAAATCATCCATGAAATGGTCCTTCTCAGCAATGACGACAGTACTGTCTCCATCGTCGCTTTTCCTACACTACAATGGAAAACATTTTCAGAGTGTCGCCCAGGCTTCACAGAACCTCAGCCCACTGAACACTAAGTGCAGCAGAACAGCCACACTTCACAGCCTGCAGCCACCTAATTCTGCAGCTTCTTCATGGTGACAGGTAACACCAAAGGGGGGCAGAGCCCAGGAAGAAAACAAAGGCCAGATAACTATGCAGGTGAGTACATCTTCAGTGTGGGCCACTTAAAACAGTTTTGTCTCATTATAGATGGTTGTGAGCCACCATGTGGTTGCTGGGAACTGAGGTGGCTCACAACCATCTGTAATGAGATCTGGTGCCCTCTTCTGGCAGGTAGGCATGCATACAGGCAGAACTCTGTATACATTAATTAAAAAACAAAAACAGGTGTCTCCAAGAACTGAAGTACTGTACACACACACACACACAGAGTCATCCCAGGGATTGACTCTGGGCTCTGAGCATGCTAAGCAAGTACTCTTAACGCTGGGCTACATCATTATCCCTGTAATAGTTGTATTTTCTGTAAAGATTAAAAATGCGGCCGGGCGGTGGTGGCGCACGCCTTTAATCCTAGCACTCGGGAGGCAGAGCCAGGTGGATCTCTGTGAGTTCGAGGCCAGCCTGGACTACCAAGTGAGTTCCAGGAAAGGCGCAAAGCTACACAGAGAAACCCTGTCTCAAAAAACGCTACTGGGGGTGGGAGCTGGAGAGATGGCTCAGTAGTTAAGAGAACTGGTTGCTCTTCCAGAGATCCTAACTTCAATTCCCAGCAACCACATGGAGGCTCACAACTGTCTATAACTGTAGTCCCATGGGATCTGTGCAGATGAACATGAAGGCAAAACACCATATACATAAAATATATAAACAAATAAATCTTTTTCGTTTTTAAGCTGGGTGGTGGTGGCACACGCCTTTAATCCCAGCACTCGGGAGGCAGAGTCAGGAGGATCTCTGTGAGTTCGAGGCCAGCCTGGGCTACCAAGTGAGTTCCAGGAAAGGTGCAAAGCTACACAGAGAAACCCTGTCTCGAAAAACCAAAAAAAAAAAAAAAAAAAGGCCGGGTGTGGTGGCGCACGCCTTTAATGCCAGCACTCGGGAGGCAGAGGCAGATGAATCTCTGAGTTCGAGACCAGCCTGGTCTACAAAGCGAATTCCAAGACAGCCAGGGCTGTTACATAGAGAAACCCTATCTTGAAAAACAAAAAGTAAAATAAATAAAATAAAATGCTACTGGGTTTGGTGGTGTACACCTATGATCCTAGCACTTGGGAGGTGGAGGCAGAAAGACCAGAGTTCCAGGTCAACCTCCACTACATAGTGAGTTCAAGGCCGGCCTGGGAAACAGGAGACCTTATCTAAAAACAAACAAAACTCCTGACAGCACCAGCTAACTTTTGCAGAGTGCACAGTAACTTCCGAGGTATGTCAGCTGGCATCCTTTCTTTCTAAGAGGGGAACGATCACCACACTGTGTTAATAATAAGAAACATTAGGACAAGGAAGGAGGAGTTGGGGAAGCCAGAATGAAGTAACTGGAGAAGAAGACAGTAACATCACAGATACAGCTAGAACCGAGCTACTTTTTGGCAACGGCCTAAAACAGGACCAAACATACACAGAGCCAGGCACTTCCTTAAGCCTGATGCATGGCCTTGGATCCTGAGAGCGCTGGATGACATACTAGCCCAGCTGTTGCTGCCCTTGGGGCCTGGGGCCTTGTGTCTGCACAGGATGCTAGAGGAATGCCAGCATTGCCTGTGCAGGAACCCACCTGGAAGCCTCCCTTCCTCGCCATCAAAGTCTCTAGCAGCGCAGATAACTCTAAATTAGCCAGAATTGGCTTTTGTCACAGCTCTAAGCCCCCTCAGAAGTTGGCCTCTAAATCCCACTGCTGAGCCCAGCCTGCCAGGAGGCACAGGGGAGGGACTTGCTGAGCTCTCTCCCCTAGGGCAGCCCCATGAGTCAGCAAGATCCCAGCCTCCCAGCCTCCTGTCCAGCAGCCAAGCCCCGCAAGGCATCTTAGGAACCGACCTCCTCGGCTTGAGGAACGGAGCCTTCACCCTGCAGGTCTGACACACAGCAGTACTCCTTTACCACCCATGAAAACTTGCAAACAAAATTCTACTACAATTCTCAGCTGAAATAAAAATCTGCAAATTTTAAGACATGTTAAAGCTGGGCCGTGTGGCGCTGGCCATAACCCCAGCACTCGGGAGGCAGAGGCAGCGATCTCTGAGTTCCAGGCCAGTCAGGGTTACAGAGAGAGACCCTGCTCCCTACCCCCTACCCCCCAAAAAAGAAAAGAAAGGAAGAAAGAGAAATATGTTATAAAAGCACAACAAATTCTGCCTCTCTCGGTACCACCCAGGACCCTCACTAAGGCACGCTCAGGTCTTCCCACATCCTATACACCCTCTAGTGCTGTTTGCGTGGATAAGATGGCTGGTGAGTTAAGGCTGGGAGTGTGGCTCTAAGATAGAGACAGGAGTATGAGAGGAACCACTGTCACTAGGGGAGATGAGTGTGAAGGAGCCCCAAAATAGCTTGACCACACAGCAGCCATGACAGGCTTCTGTGACAGGCTTACTGGCAGGCAACACCCAGATCCAGGAAAAGCCTTAAGCTGATACCACCCAGGGATCCACCCAGGGATGAGGAAGTACCTGACACCCCAAACATTACAACCATTAGATAAGGTGGCAGATGTCCTTGAGTCTAGCACACACCTATTTTTGTTTTACAGATACCCCTAGACAATTGTCAGCCAATCAGGGTCCTGGACCCTAGAAATCCCCTCACCCCAACCTCTGCTATGATAAAAACTCTGCCCCACCTGAGCTCAGGGCTCTCTGCTCTCACCGCTGTGTGAGACAGACAGAGGGACCAAGCTCTGGAACTTGAAATAAAGGCTCTTTGCTTTTCCATGCGGGATTCATCTCCGTGGTGGTCCTTTGGGGATCCCTGCGATCTGGGTATAACAATGAGACCTTATAGCCAGGACCAGCTTAATAAAAAAGGGACATCACCTAAGAGTGCCTTATATATCCACAAAGCCTAGCACAGCCCCCTCTGGCTTCTCAGGGCCACACACCTACATCCTGTCTTCCTAGCCCATGGACACCCCTTCTGTGTGACTTTCCCCTGAGCCCAAGTCATACTGTCAGTCAATTGCTCGCCCAGATGTCCGGAATGAAGGACAGTACTGAAATATGTATGACAGGCTGTCCCAACAGCCCTAAGCAAGGGAACCACAGTTGGGCCAGGGGCCCTGCCATGCCCCTGTAGTTAGGATGGCTACTCCAGAGGAGGGTGGATCATTAATTAAGCCGAGACAGTCACAGAGCAAGGAGACAACGGTGAGACCAGAGCACAGGGGATCTGCATGCTTGGGAATAGAGTGTCGAGGTCCAGTGTCTCGGAATCTACAAGATGCTAAGAGAAATTTTAGCCATGGCTTTTAGGGGCGCTGACACCCTCATTTCACACCTGAAGCCTCAAATACCTCTGGAAACTGGGGCAGGAGGATCTCAAATTTGAAGCCAGAAAGCCTGGCAATAATGCCATACACCTTTAATGCCAGTACTTGGGAGGCAGAGGAAGGTGGATGTCTATGAGTTCAAGGCCAGCCTAGTCTACATAGCAAGTTCTAAGACAACCAGGACTACACAGAGGTCCTGTCTCAAATAAAAAAAAAAACTTGAAGCCACCCTGTATAACCCAGTGAGATCCTCTTGGAAAAAAAGAAAAAACAAAAAACTGGTGCTGGTGGGACATGCCTATAATTCCAGCACCTGGGAAGCAGAGATAGGAGGATCCTGAGTTTGGGGCCAGACTGGACTACACAGAAATGGGGTACGAGTACCCCATTTCTGGCAATCCTCTCTGAGAATGAGCCATGGCCTGAAAGAAAATGTGCCCAGAGTCTCAGAGACACAAGGCAGTGGCAAGTTCAAGAAAGGGTGGTTAGGGAATCAGGGGCACATGGAGAGAAACCGTTCTGCACCTCTGGGCAGGCCGCTGGGACAAAAGGTGACCATTGCTATGGACACTGAGAAAAGCCAGACAGGGACTTCCTGGTGGTGAAGGTGGGAGCGAGGCTGAGAGGGAGGCATGCAGGGCCACAGAGGCTCGGAAAGCTGTCGGGAAGTAGGCTGGCTCATCCTGCAGCTAAGAGGCCAAGAGGAAGTCTGGCCATGGCAGATGCTCTTAGGCCAGAGAGTTTTCATACATCTTGAGCAAAAACAGGAAACAATTGGTCTACGGGAAAACCCAGAATCTCCTCTACATGACCCGATCCGTTCTGATTTACTAACATCCTAAAATGCAGCTCACTGTGCCGCCTTCTCTTGCTCCCTCAACCACGGGAATCCACGGCATACAGCCACTTCCAGTCTGTCTCTAGGGCCTCATCTAGCTCAGACCTGGCATTCTCTCTGTGCTTGTATGTCGTTAGTCGGAGACAGATTCACCCTGGACGCAGAGGTTAATCGACCTCAGGCAACTTGCTCTAGGTTTTGTGTTAAATGGGCAGTGGAGCCAAGCAAGAAGCTTCTCTCGGCCCATACAAAATCTGTGAATGCAAACCGCTTTCCACAACTAATCCTCTTTGCAATAAGATCTTACTACATCACCTAAGCGAACTTGGAACTCAGGACCCTCCTGCCTCAACCTCCCAAGCACTGGAATCATGGCCATTCAAAGGAGATCATTTTTAAGTCCTTCACAGATGATCACCATGAGTACCTTTTCCTCAGGTGGATGCATATACAGCTAATGAGGAGCTTTTCTGCAAAACCCAAATTCTGGGTCACTATGACCATTGCAGTTCAGCCATTTTAACCACAAAATTAAACACTACAACTTATCTACAAAAAAGCAGCATTTGGATATACCGTGTGAAGAGGCAGGCAACCCATCCCAAACTACTTGAAAAAAGAACATGTTTCATTAAACCAAAATTAAATGTATCTGGAAAGTAGCCCTTTGTGCTCTTTTGAAACAGGGTCTCATGTGGCCCAGGCCAGAAGCTATAAACTCAGGATGCTTTACATTTCTGACTCTTCTACATCCCCCTCCCAAATGCTGCAATTACAGCCATGGGCCACCACGCCCCTTTCCTGTTCAGGCTTGTAATCCTAGCAAGGGGAGGCTGAGGCAGGAGGCTTGCTAGGAGGTCAAGGTCGGCCTAGGCTACATAGTTCCACGCTGGCCTGGGCTGTAGTGTAAGACCATCTCCCAAACTTCCCCAACCAAAAAGAAAAACAAGTTACTTTAAACATGCCAAATTCAATTCAGATAATTTTAGACTAGGGATATTACAGAGAAAGTGGCTTTTTCTAGCTTCCTGAAAACAGAAAACCTAGTAGGTATCAACAGCCTAAGCCCAGGGCACTTGCCTCTTGTCCCAGAGGTTCCTGGGTTAGATACATATCTCTCTCTGAGAGGCAGAGAGACAACTATCATATAAGAAAATTCAAGTATTCAGAGTTTCGTATACCAATGACTTGGGCAGAGGATGGGGCTCAGTGGGAGAGCACTTGGCACACTTCCACAAGCCCTGAGTTCTATCCACAACGCTGGAGAAAACAACTGAGGGTCACAATTCATTTGCCTGAGCTCCGTGGTGGAAGCTTCCACTACGCTAACTGCCCAGTCCTTGCTTGGAACGGCAGTGATATGGTCACTTCCAGGTCCGAAATCCTACAAGAGAACCACGTCACTGTTCGCTGTGTGTAACACGTGCAGGCAATGAGTAGGGAGAGGCACACACCCTAGTGTGTGTGTACATGAAAGCCAGGTGACAACCTCAGCTGTCATCCCTCAGGCACTGTCCTTGATTTTTGAGACGAGTTTCTCACCGGCCCGAACTCCAGGGAAATCTGCCTATTTCCACCTCCTCAGAGTTGGAATTACAGTATGTACCGCGATGCCTTTTAAAATGTGGGTTCTGAGGCCTGCCCCCATTGTCCTCAAGCTCGCAAGGCAAGCACTTTACCAACTAAGCCATCTCCCCAGCCCACCGGTTCACATGCCCGCCCTATTTCTGGACATCCTGGGATAGAGAATGACTTACCGGGCCAATGAGATGGCTCAGTGGGTCAGTGTGCCTGCCATCCAGCCTGATCACCTCAGTGTGACCGAAGACTCAAATGGTGGAGACAAAAACAACTCCAGCCGGGCGGTGGTGGCGCACGCCTTTAATCCCAGCACTCGGGAGACAGAGGCAGGCGGATCTTTGTGAGTTCGAAGCCAGCCTGGTCTCCAAAGCGAGTTCCAGGAAAGGCGCAAAGCTACACAGAGAAACCCTGTCTCGGGGGAAAAAAACAAAAAAAAAAAAACACAAAAACTCCAAGTTGTCTTCTGACTTCCACATGCGCACTGTGGTGCATGCACTCAAATAAACACATCAAGATTATGTATTTGTTTTAAAATTGCTGTTTGAGTTTCTGACTTGAGTTTCAGTTAGAAAAAAAAAAAAATCAACAGATTAGGTTTGGGATCAGGACAGAATTCCCAACAACTTCTGAGATGGCCCTCAGCATACTTCTGCCACTTTGTACTACTCATCTATTCATACGGAGGAGCTTTGGGACACTGACTATTATAAAATCCAAAAAGCAACGCTGTGCTCTGAATCCCATAGTATCAAATATTCAGCCAAGATTTAATTCTTTATGTAAAAACAAACACGTATATTTCATTTGCTGTCATCCTAGATAAATGATAAGTGTATGGATACCAAGAAATTGTTTAAACATCATCTCTCCATGATTTATCATCATCAGTTAATGATCCATTTGTATAACTGTATTACAGACTTACACATGCAGGAGCATGTAAAAATTTCTCAAGTGAAAAGGGGTCACTAGTGAAAACATTTAAGAAACCAGGTCTTAGGGCGGTGGGCCTCGGACCCTGCTCCAAGGCTGCAACCATTCAGAGTGGAGGCTGGGTTTCCACTGCAAACGCAAACCCAGCCACAACCAGCAGCAATCACTCTGGTGTTTTCAAGAGGGAAGAAAACCAACTGATGATGGTGACCTTGACAGTCTCGACTCCTGCCCATTCTATCATCACAAACTCCAATTTCCTTTTTTTTTTTTTGGTTTTTTCGAGACAGGGTTTCTCTGTGTAGCTTTGCGCCTTTCCTGGAACTCGCTTTGGAGACCAGGCTGGCCTCGAACTCACAGAGATCCGCCTGGCTCTACCTCCCGAGTGCTGGGATTAAAGGCGTGCGCCACCACCGCCCGGCTACAAACTCCAATTTCACAGTGACCGCTTCGTTCACAGTGGTGGCATCTTTACACAAATGGAATGCATGAAGTCAAGTCACTTCTAATACAATTAGTCACTGACACTTTATGTGCAGCAGTACAGATGGAACTAGAAACTGGTTACAGTGGATGATGTTGAGACAACCAAGGGGGAACCCGGGGAAATGATACACACAGCTAAAGCACTGTTAGGCTAGCATTAGAGACAATGACAGGCACTTAAGGCTTTTATCATAAACGGTCTTTCCAATGTTCATCTTTCTGTCAACATGCAAAGACACTGGTGGATGAGGCAGCTGACTCTCTCGCCACTCCAGCTGCCTTAAGCAAAAGGACTGTCGGTCAAACAGCTATCTGGACTCCCCCTAGGCCAGCACCAGCCATGTTGAACATTACATGCTTTGAGAAACCCACACAATGCCTGGAGCTGACGGCCCCAGCTCCAAAAGGCACAGCCTCTGCCAGGGTTTTCAGTCTGCACGCTTGCTATCACAAGCCTCTGTGAACTCTAGGGGACCCAGGAACCATTTTCCCCTAAATCAGCAGGATGGATGCTAAAGAGGCAAACTGGGGATTTGCTGGGATTGGTGCAAACCCAAACCTTCATTTGCAAAGGAGGTCTGGGATTGGTACGCACTTCCCCCCCCCCCCCCCCCCCATCTAGACAGCCAGGCTGTCCAGCTCCTTCAGTGCTCATCTGGAGAGTGGGCTGTGCTGGTCCTGCCTCATGCAAGCAAGCTTCTTTGGAGTGGTCCTGCCTCCCCCCCCACACTTCCAGTGGCGCAGGAGGGGACTGGTGGCGTGGAGAGAGGCAGATGCAGCAGCTCTGCCTGACAGTGGAGGGGACAGGACAGCCTGACAGCACACTGAGTCACAGCCGCTACAAGGGAGGAAGGGCAAGGCCAGGGTCAACAGGGACAGAGAAGCAGAAGCAGCCAAAGCGGCAGTAGCTGCATGGTGGGAAGCGGCTCAGCAGCTCTAGGGTGTGACAGGAAGGAGCAGATGAGCAGCAGAGCGGAGGCCGGAGGCGCACAGAAGCTTTTAAGGGCCAGAGAAGAGTTCCAAAGGGCTGTCAGGTCTTCAGGGCCAAGACCTCAGCTGAGACCGTCCTAGCAGCTGTTAAGGTCCCACTGCCCAAGCACACTTGCTAGGGGTTCCACTCCTAGTGCCTAGAGCTGTGACACTGGAGGGCACTGCCGCCTGCTGCTGCTGCTGCTGCTCCTCAGGGCTGTCAACAAAACCTGCCAAGAGGCCAGCCCTGGAAGCAATTTCTCTCCCTTCCCAGGTTTCTACCTGGATCCAGCAAAAGACCCCCCAGGTGGGTGGGGTCCCCAAGCAGATCAGCACAGAAACACGAATGCCGTGTGTGTAGACGTTAAGACGCTGCTCTCCAGGGGGTAGAAAACAGAATGGTTACAGGGCCTGGGAAGGGTACAAGGGAACAGTGTAGACAGGTGGCTCTGGGGTCCAGCTGGAGAGGAAAAATGCCTTCCAATGCTCAGCATCACAGTGGGGCAACTATGGTCAATGACTCCAAGTAGCTACTGAGGAGGGTCTTGAGGTGCTCACCCCAAAGAAATGATAAGCATCCGGGAGGGTACGGTCAATCACCCTGACTGGGCCTGAACCGCTTACATGTCTTGAATGTCACATCATACCCTAAAAGTGGGTACAATGACTGTGTCCACTGCAAATGTAGATATACATTGTAAGCCCTCTTCCCCTCTAAAGAGCTCAGCCTTTCTCTTGCTACAATGCTCACGAGTGACTAAAGCCCTGTGTTAAAGTGTAAACACATTTCTGGTCCCCAGTGCACTGGGAAAATACCCCAGACAGCTGTGGGTGGTGCTGACCGCACCAGGCATCTAGCCCCTGAGCGCCAAGTTCGTGTGGAGTGTCTGTGAGGGACCCTTGGTACAGCATTCTGTAACAGGCATGAAACACAGGAGTGGGAAAAGGGACCCTACAGGGTGGAGCAGGCAGTTGGAGAGGTTGTGATAAGAGCCTTGCAAATGAGACCAAGCAGGCAGTGCCATGGTGAGTCCCAAGCAGGCATCAAACATCAGCCCAGGCCTGGAGGTCTAAGCCCAGCCCTTGATCCTTGCCTAAAACCCTGAACCACCTCTCACTCATTGAAATTAGACCTGTTAGGGGTCAAAAAGATCCTGACCCAAACATCAGTCCACAGCAGCCAGGGGTATAGTGCCAAGGCAGGCAGAGAACCCATCTCCAGACACCTACCGGAACCTGTGCCCAGAAGTGCTCTCCCCAGACTAAGATACAGCCAGGACAGGCTCTGGACCTCTCCTATTGCCCACCCCTGGAGTCCCAACAACCTGAGTTCCTTGGAACCCAAGGAATCCCAGGAGTCCTGTCCCAGGAACCCACTTGCAGCCATGCCCAGGGACCCACGGAGATCTCGCCCCCCAGGAGCCCCACCCTAACAACCCATGAAGACCCCAGGAACCCTAGAGCCCTTCCCCTGAGACTCTGCTCAGAAATACTGCTCGGGTCCCTTCTGTGCATCCTGTGACGCTAGAAAACCCTGGAGCCCACTCCCTGGGACCCTGCTCGGAAGCCGCTTGGGTCCTTCCTCAAGACTACTCCCTGCCACCCCTGGAGACCCCGGTGCCTCCGGAGGCCCCAGGACACCCAGAACTCTCTTATTTGATCCCTCCTAGAGGGACTGCCCAGGTCCCTCCCGGGGTGTTCTTCCTCAGAGCTCTCTTCCCTGGTCTCCCTCTCCAGGCCCACCTCTTGGGGTCCTCTCCCGGGCCCCCTACTCAAGTTCCTCCTAGGATCTTGCTCCTGGACTCCCCTTCCTGAGTCCCTCCCCCATCATCCCTCTCTCCGGGTCCCTCCTGGAGTCTTTGCCCCGGACCCTCAGCAGCCCGCCCGCCCGCCCGCCGGCCCGGACCGCTATCCGGCGCACCGCTCACCGCCGTGAGGTCGGGCAGCCGGTCCCGCATCCCCACCGGCCAGCAGGGCGGGGCGCCCTCCTCTCAGCTTGCCCGGCCGCACACTCTCGAGTGGCCGCGTCGCCGCCTCTGCCCGCCGGGGTCCTGGCCCCGCGCCGCCGCCCTCCCTCGGGCAGGCGCTACCACGGCAACCGCGCCCGCGCTCTCTGCGCTTGCGCCTGCCCCACCCCCTCCCGCGGGACCCCGGGCGCCGGGGCGGGTCGTCGCGAGGGGTGGGGAAGTGGGCGTGGTTCCATCTGGGGGCGGCGCCTGGCCTAAGTCCTCGGCCCGCGTGGTTAGACTGTTTAACACGCCGTCCGCCCATGCTGATCCGCTGCACTTTCGCTCGTTTTGTGTACGCAAACAATTCAAGAGCGGGGGATATAGATCAGTGGCTAGTCCTTGCCTGCCGTGCCCTCGATGTATGCCCAACCGCGAAAGAACAAAATTCTAAATTCACCATTGCAGCACACACGGACAGCAAGGCAATCAGAATAAGGTAGGCACACCTCTCACCCATCCTGACCCTGAGAGCGCCACACCTGGGTCCTCAGACAAAGAACACCTGCAGGCTCCACCCTTGATGCAGTTCTGGTGGGAGACTCCAGCAGCGCAGCTACTCTTCCGGTCACTGACAGTGTACCCATCAAATGCCGAGTAAGGGAGGAAGAATTTATTTTGGCTCATGATTTGAGGGGCTAAAGTCCATCGTGTTAGGAAAGGCATGGCCGCAGACGGCCCATGTTGGTGGGGACATCAACCAACTATAGCCCCCAAGGCTGAGTGAGTCACCAGCCACTCACTTTCTCCAGCCAGGCCACACCTCCTAAAAGTTCCACAACCTCCCCAAAGAGTGCCAACCGCCTGCCTGAGAGCATTCAAACAAGTATTCAAACGCACTAGCCTGTGGAAGACATTTCACATTCAAACAACCACACAGGGGAAGGGGGCAGATTATCAGCAGCAAAGAGGTGTGCATAGGGTGGAATGTCAGGAAGACCACAGAACGAGCTTCTTCCAACCTTCCTGGGTCCCTTCTGTGGAGCCAACCTCCCTGTGATGGTAGGGTATTGAATGTCAACCTAACAGGATATATAGGCTCACCGAGGAGACAAGTCTCTGGGCTCCTTTATGAGGGATTATCTACATTAGGTTAATTGACAAGAAAAGACCCTTCGTAACTGTTTGCAGAGCCTTCCCATGTCCTGGGGTCCTGAACCCAACAAATAGGAGAAAGGGAGCTGAGTGAGCACCAGCGTTCATCTCTTTCTGCTTCCTGACTGTGGATGCCATGGGACCAGCTGCCTCAGCCTGCTGACATGAAGTCCCCAACCTTGAACTGTGAGCCAAAGTGAACCCTATCTTTCTATGTGAGCCTCATAATGGCTGTGCACAGTAGCTTTCTTTTTTTTTTTTTTTTTTGTTTTTTGTTTTGTTTTTTCGAGACAGGGTTTCTCTGTGTAGCTTTGGAGCCTATTCTGGAACTCACTCTGTAGCCCAGGCTGGCCTCGAACTCACAGAGATCCACCTGCCTCTGCCTCCCAGTGCTGGGATTAAAGGTGTGCGCCACCACCAGCTTTCCGAGACGGCCTAGCTTTCATTCTTAAGTATGCTGGCATGTGAGCTAGGGCTCTGCAGGAAGGAGTGCACTTACCAGTGATCAGCCACAAATTTGTGGGAGCCTATCCTTAAGTGAATAGCATTATGCTGGGCGGTGGTGGTGCACGCCTTTAATCCCACCACTCCAGGCAGAGGCAGGTTGATTTCGATGAGTTCCAGGCCAGCCTGATCAACAGAGTGAGGTCCAGGACAGCCAGGGCTACACACAGAAATCCTGTCTGGAAAACTAAACAACAACAACAAAAGTGTGTAGTATTAGTTTGTGCTCCCCAAATATAAACCCAGCTGGACACCCTCTGGATAGGTCTAATGCTTCAGGCAGCAAGACAGATTTGAGAAGCAAAAGGAAGGAAGGAGGGAGGGATGGAAAGGAAAAGATGAGGAACATGTTTTTTATTTATAAAAACATTTAAACTCTAAAGATAGAAGCAATTGAGTTGTAGGGCAGTCTTGTTTTGCTTTGTTTCTTTTGAGATCGAGTCTCCTGGAACCCAGGCTGGCCTCAAACTCCCTGTATGCATGAATTTTTTTTTCCTCTGAGAAATTTTTATTCCTCTCTGTGCAATATTCTTGATTGTCCTAGAACTCACTTTGTGGACCAGGCTGGCCTTGAAGTCACACAGATCTGCCTGCCTCTTGGGTCCTGAGCTCTAGGATTAAAGGCGTGGGCCACCACTTCTGGCTTGGACCACGAACTTCTGATCCTCCTGTCTTGGCCTCCTAAATGCTGGGATCACAGGTGTATGACACTATACCAAGGAAGAAAAACATGTTTAAGGACACAGTTCTATTCTGAGTGGTGGCTCATACTTGTACTCACAGGATCCAGCGGCTGAAGCAGAAGGACTAATACAAATTTGAGCCAGCATGGGCTACATGTGAGATTTCAACAACAAAAATCCATTTCTTCATCGTTTCAGTGGGAAATATACTAAAAGTATCCAGGTAGCATGGAGACACTGGGACACCAAGAGAATGAAATAACTGCTAAGTGACCTTAAAGTTGCTAGATTCAGCCGGGCAGTGTTGGTTCACGCCTTTAATCCCAGCATTCAGGAGGCAGAGGGCAGGCAGATCTCTGTGAGTTCGAGGCCAGCCTGGACAGCCATAGCCTTACACAGAGAAACCCTGTCTCAGAAAAAAAACAAAAAGCCAAAAACCAAGAACCAAACAAACAAACAAAATAGATGTTAGATTCTAATCCCCTCTCCCTATGAATAAGACCTTTACAATATGGATGGGACCTTAGAAGAAAGGGCCTTTTACAATTCAGCTTACCATAAACTGAAGTCATGACTCAGAGCTCTACCTCAGAGACAGACATGCAGAGGGATGTCACAACTAGGAGATGGCTAAGTCACTGCAACCACATTTCTACAAAACAAGGGGTGGCCATGAATGCCAGCCACTCAAAAGCTCAGGGGGCAGCAGGGCACAGACTCCCAAGGAGCCTTCAGAAACAGCATGGCCTGCCCACTTCTGGGTTTCAGACTTCCAGAAACATCTCTGGCAGGGCTTGGTGGGGTAGATGTGTCACCCCAGGTTCTCAGGAGGACAAGGCAGTAGGACCCCGAGTTCAAATCCAACCTGGACTGCAAAGTGGATTCAAGGATGGTCTGGGCAGTTTAGTGAGACGTTCTTCTCCAAGTCAAAAGTGAAAAGAGAGCTGAAGGGTTGTAGCTCAGTAGTGGTGTTTGCCTGGCAACCTTGAGGCCTGGGTTTAATACCAGGGCCAGGTCGGGGATCCATTTTTGTCCTATTAAGGGATTCAGTTTGTGATAGTTTGTTAAGCCAATGACACCTTGTAATTATCTTATAAATAGGACAGTTATGCTACACACATTGGCTGTTGACACCGCTTATAAGGGGCCACTTTTAAAACCAAGCATTTAAAATGTGCGTACATCTTGAAACTAAAAAAGCCAATGTTTGAGATAAATACACAGTTGAGCATATGCTAGAAAGTCATATAATGGAATGCTATCTATTCACACACACACATCCCACATCCTTATATCTCTATCCATAGGCATCTCAGGCCTGTTTCAACCTGTGAGAAGTCCTAAAACAGTTTTAGGTTTTCTTCTGGTATTTTCTCTCCTTTCTGAAGACTAGATTCTTCTAAAGTGACATGGGACAACAGGGTCAAACTATCATAGAAACTGGATTGTGGGTGACCAGCACACTGCTCTTAAAACTCCCTTTAGCAGCCGGGCAGAGGTGGTGCAGGCCTTTAATCCCAGCACTCAGGAGGCAAAGGCCAGCCTGGGCTACAGAGTGAGTTCCAGGACAGGCTCCAGAGCTACACAGAGAAACCCTGTCTCAAAAAAACAAAAAACAAAAACAAAAACAAAAACACACACACAAAAAAAACTCCCTTTAGCTAGGGAATCATTCCTAACCTGGGAAGCCCACTTGGTCTGACAGACACCCCTCACATGCCACAGGCAGCAAGTCTGAGATCAAGGGCCTCCAGAGCTGGGGTCTGGGAAAGCTTCTTCCCTCTCCTGGGTCCTGGGATGGGAGAGGAACAAAAGCGCTCCCTGGGAACTCTTGTGTTGTTGAGACACTCTGAGAAAGGCCAGGGACTCACTATGTAGCTGAGGCTGGCCTTGATCCTCCTGCTTCTGCCCTGAAAATGCTGGGATTATACCACTCTACCAGGTTTCTTTCATTTTTTTTTTTTTTATTTTGAGACAGGGTTTCTCTATGTAACAGTCCTGGCTGTCCTGGAACTCACTTTGTGGACCAGGCTGGCCTCGAACTCACAGAGATTCACCTGCCTCTACCTCCCAAGTGCTGGGATTAAAGGCATGCACCGCCATTGCCCAACTTCTACCAGGTTTCTTTTACCACACTTTTGTCTTTTTTCAATACAGTCTCTGACCCAGGCTGACCTCAAACTCTCTGTGTAGCCAAAGATGACTTTGAGCTTCTGATCCAGTGCTAGGAATCGAACCCAGGGCCTCCTGCATGCTACACAAGCACTCTACCAACTGACCTGTATCCACAACCACAGGGAACACTTTGATAAGGACACCGGTCCCATTTCTCCATTTGTGAGGTTCTACATGGTACCTCATCACTTCCCAAAGGCCCTACATCTTTTTTTTTGTTTTGTTTTGGTTTTTTTTTGTTTTTTGAAACAGTTTCTCTGTAGCTTTGGAGCCTGTCCTGGACTAGCTCTGTAGGCCAGGGTGGCCTCGAACTCACAGAGATCGGCCTGTCTCTGCCTCCAGAGTGCTGGGATTACAGGCGTGCACCACCCCGCCCAGCCCTACATCTTAATATAGTCACTTTGGGGGAAGGGGTGTTAAAATGGGAATGGGATGGGCAGTAAACAATACATACTACAAGTATCTATAGACAGGGAAAGCCAAAACATGAGTCAACTTGGCTTGCTTGAGGTCCTGAGTTTAATCCCCCATCATAATCACCAAAAACAAACAAAGAGCTTGTGTCCATCAGCCTCTCTGGTCCACCTCTTCTTCCCCCTAGCTCCTCAGCTCAGCTGCACAATGGTCTTCTTCTTAATCTTCTTCTTCTTCTTCTTCTTCTTCTTCTTCTTCTTCTTCTTCTTCTTCTTTTAGTAATTATAAATGCTCGGCCAATAGCTTAGACTTGTTTTTAACTAGCTCTTATAACTTAAATTAACCCATTTCTATTCATCTGTGCTCTGCCTTGATGCTTGTTTGACTCACACAGCGGTCTTCATATGCTGCTCTCTCTCCCTGGAATCTTTTCCTTCACAGGTCTCCTTAGCACCCTCCCTTACCTTCTGAGGTCCTGTTCCTCCCTTGCTATCTCAGGGATAGTTTGGGGTCATCCCCCTGCCCAGCCACCTCCTTCCTCCTTTCCAATTTAGCAGCCATCAATCCTTTGGACAGCTATCATTCTGTATCCATGGGGATTGGGTCCTGGAACCACCTGCAACCCTGCTGGTACCCAGACCAGCAGAGGGTCAGGTCTCTTATATAAAAACAAAGTCACATTTGCATATAACCTACTAATATCCTTTAGACCCTTAGGTAACCTCACACAATGTACACAGTATGTAAGTAGTTGTATAGTAACTGTATTGTTTAGGAAGTAGGAACAAGAGATGCCCCACACACATTCAGTAAGGATACAGTGTCCCCTTATACTTTCAACATGCAGTTGGCAGAACCCACATGAGCAACACCGTCTTGTACAAAGACAGTCACCTGTGTTTACTCCCTTATCCAGTTCATTTCTAGTCTGGTTTTTGCTGGCTTGCTTTGAGACAGCCATCCCTGGAGCTCCCTGCACAATCTGCGGACCGCTCCACTAAAGAGTATCCTCTCTGTCGGCAAGTGTTTGGTGTTCGTACGACCTCAGAGAGGGCCAGTGTGGAGTTTTCACTCGACAAAGATTATCAGAGAATTCTCGAAGACAACGCCAGGAGCTAGCTCAGGTCTGAGGTGTGCTGGGATTCCCGTGCAGGTGAAGCCATGAAGCACACAGGTCGGATACAGTTCAGAGCACAGTGCACCCTCTGCACAATCCTACATTACAGAAGAGAGATGAAGCCAGGACGCCTAGATGCATGGGTATCTGGCATATCTCTTTATTTTGCTTTTTGGGGAAAGAAGTTCTGTGTCAAGGCCAAGCAGTCACCTGTGTGAGCCACACTCTCCACTTTAGCATCTGAGAAGTTGCTTGATGTCCATCCCCAGGCTGGGAAATGAAATGGAAAAATGTCCGAGAGTTTCTTACTCCTTTGCAAAGAAAAGGAACCTGATGGAGATCGCACGAACAGCAAATACTAGTCCTGCATTCGGTACATTTTATCTGCTTAATGATTCCTTCAACATTTGGCACATTTTATCTGCTTAATGACTCCTTCTATGAGCTATTAAACTTCTAATAGTGTGTGCACTTCGATCTCCATCATCTTTTTTTTATTTTGATTTCCATAGTGCCAAGCAAGTGCTCTATCATTGAACCACCCTCCAGGCCTTGAATCACCAGGATTCCTACTAGATAGAACACAGCTCTGCTATTTCTGATTGTGCACTGCATGCTCAGAAGGGAGCTGAAGGTCCAGCTCAAAGCCCAATGACTACTTAGGGAGCGTGCTTTATGTTCAGGGCTCTGTGCTCCATGCTGAATAGGACAGACAGGTGACTTCACTTATTCTAGTAAGGAGACAGATAAATAACAAACCTGTGAGTCATTATGCACGATATTTCCAGTTAAGTGCTTTGGGGAAGATGAGTCGGTGCTTTGATGGGGCAAGCCTGGCTGGGTGTGAGGCAGTAGCTGGACAGGGTATTCAGGCTGGGCCCTTCAAGGAGCTTCAGCCTGAGGGGGAAGAGGAGCCTGTTAGGCAAAAGTGTAAGGGAAAAAAAAAACCCTTTAGACAGAGAGACCAGTAAGTACAAAGGCCCTGGAACAGGAGCGAATTTGGCTGAAATAAGATTCAGAAAGGGCTGGGCGATGGTGGCGCACGCCTTTAATCCTAGCACTCGGGAGGCAGAGGCAGGTGGATCTCTGTGCATTCGAGGCCAGCCTGGGCTACAGAGCTAGTTCCAGGACAGGCTCCAAAGCTACACAGCGAAACCCTGTCTTGAAAAACAAAAACAAAAACAAAAAACAAAACACACACACACACACACACACACACACACACACACACACACACACACACACAGTCGGAGTTGGGGATTTAGCTCAGGGGTAGAGTGCTTGCCTAGCAATCGAAGGCACTAGGTTTGGTCCTCAGCTCTGGAAAAAAAAAAAAAAAAAACAAAACAGAAAGGTTGTGAAGGCTCCAAAGAGTTAGAAGGAAAGAGGAACAGGGCTGGAGAGGGAGCCAAAGCTAGGCCACCTTGGAGTGAGAGAGAATCAAATGACTGCAGGGCTGGAGAAGGGTGGAGGGGGGTTTAAGATTGTCTATGCCCTCAAAGTTTGGAGGAAGGTCACACCATCCCTCTTGTGGTATAGCTATCCAAGCTGCATACCCAGAAGTTAATTACAAGGAAGTATTGGACACCATGCGAATGGGACTCTGTCTGCTTTCTGCTGCTATCCAGCATATGCCTGGGATATCACCCTGTGGTGAGAAAGCTTGGTCACTCACAGTGTTAAAGGATTCAGCCTGTGGCTGGTTGGCGGGTCCATTGCTTTGGTCTATGGGTGGGCAGCAAATCATGGCAGGAATGTGAGATGGTCAGATTAGCTCATGGCCCAAAAGAGACTAGGGTCCCATAAAGAGTATGGTGAGAACACCCTAAAGCCCCCATCTAGGCCACGGCTCAGTATCGCCAGGCCGGGATGAGGCCTTTCACACATGGCCTTTGGGGGACCCTCCAGATTCAAGCAACAGCAGGGATGCCCTGCAAAATGCCTGGTTCAATGAACACTCTGCAAAAGTGTCAAGGGACTGTCGAGACTCTAGATTTAAAGACTCAAGGGGACCTGACAACCGGAGCAACAGGTAACTCTGGGATGGGCCCCAGATTAGACACCTGTTAGCGTCATAAATGGGATTAAGTTCTGCAGATTAGGTAACATGGTGTTGGTCAGTATACAGAAGTTGTGTGGCCAAATGTCTGTAACTAAGAAATACATGAGGAGCATTGTGTACTATACATTCTCAAACATTTCAGAGGAGATATCATGCATAAGCACAGGTCTTGTTTTTGTTTTGTTTTGTTTCCGAGACACGGTTTCTCTATGTAGCTTTGAAGCCTGTCTTGAAACTCGATCTGTAGACCAGGTTGGCCTCGAACTCACAGAGATCCACCTGTCTCTGCCTCCCTAGTGCTGGGATTAAAGGCTTGAGTCACCACCGCCCGGCCATAAATGAAATTCTTTTTTTTTTTTTTTTTTTTTTTTTTTTTTTTTGGTTTTTCGAGACAGGGTTTCTCTGTGTAGCTTTGCGCCTCTCCTGGAACTCACTCTGTAGACCAGGCTGGCCTCGAACTCACAGAGATTCGCCTGGCTCTGCCTCCCGAGTGCTGGGATTAAAGGCGTGCGCCACCACCGCCCGGCTCATAAATGAAATTCTTAAGAATCAAGACCTGGCTGGGCGACGGTGGTAGCACATGCCTTTAATCCCAGCACTAGGGAGGCAGAGGCAGGTGGATCTCTGTGAGTTCGAGGCCAGCCTGGTCTGTAGAGCGAGATCCAGGACAGGCACCAAAACTACACAGAGCAACCCTGTCTCGAAAAAACCAAATTAAAAAAAAAAGAATTTCATTTATGTATGTATTTGTATTTATTCATGTGTATGCATAGCATTGTATTAGGGGCCTTTAAGATGGCTTAGTGGGGGCAAAACTGCCATACCTGACTCCCTGAGTTCAATCTTCAGGCCCCACATGAGGGAAGAAGAGAACCAATTCCAACATATTGTCGTCCTCTGAACTACACATAGCTGCCAACAAACAGATGCTTAAACAACGTATTAGACAGGGTTCTCTAGGGGAACAGAACCAATAGAATGTGTGTGTATGTTTTCAAATGGTTTCCACGACATGTGCTGGGCAGTTCAACAATGGCCACCTACATGCTGGAGAGCCTGAAAAACCAGGAGTTGCTCAGTCCATGAAGCCAAATGCCTTAAGAATCCCAATGTTCCAGGCTGGAAGCTGAAGAAGCTGGGTTGGATGTCAGTTGAGTATAACAGCAGCAGCAAAAATGATAGAAACACACTCAACATCCAGAGGAAGGGGGAGGCAGTGGTGCTTATTCCGAGGACCTCTATTATCTGGGACACTTAGGGAAGATGCTACCTCTCCTGGGGGAGTGTTTTCCCACCTCAGTTAATGCTTCCCGCAAATGCCCTGAGGACCCATGAGAGGTGTGTCTCTCTTAGTTAATTCCAGATTCTATCACGTTGACCACAGACACTGACCATCCCCAATATACATGTACACCTTGTGAGGAAGGAAGTGGAGGACAGACATGAAGGAGCAAGCATGCTAGTAACTTCTATGTCACTATGACCAAAAATACTGGAAAGAATCACCTGTGGAAGAAGGACGTCCCTTGGTTCGTAGGAATACAGCCCATCATGGCAGGATGGCATGGCATTGGGTCTCACCCTATGGTAGTGGGAGCTTGAAGCTTCACACTGTAGCTGACCAAATACTACAGGACATAATCTTTTTTTTTTTTTTTGTTGTTGTTGTTGTTGTTGTTTTTGAGACATGGTTTCTCTGTGCAACAGTCTTGACTGTCCTGGAACTCGCTCTGTAGACCAGGCTGGCCTTGAACTCACAGAGACCCACCTGCCTCTGTCTCCCAGTGCTGGGATTAAAGGCGTGCGCCACCACCGCCAGGCTTAGGATAGAATCTTTAGGGCCGGGCGGTGGTGGCGCACGCCTTTAATCCCAGCACTCGGGAGACAGAGCCAGGCGGATCTCTGTGAGTTCGAGGCCAGCCTGGGCTACCAAGTGAGTTCCAGGAAAGGCGCAACACTACACAGAGAAACCCTGTCTCGAAAAACCAAAAAAAAAAAAAAAAAAAAAAAGAATCTTTAAGGGTGACACCGCCACCCCCACCCCCCACCATTCACTAGGTCACAAGTCTAAAACAGTACCATTGGTGGAGGAATGAGGTGTTCAACATACAGAGCCTACAGGGAAGATCTCAAATTCAAACTATAACATAACATTTGGGGAGTCAGAAGAAAATACAATTAGCTAGTTTTCTCATTGCTATGGCAAAAATACTTGACAAAAAGCAGCTTTAGGGAAAGAAGAATTTATTTTGGCTCACAGTTCCACGGGATAATCTATTCTGTCTGGGGAAGGTAGACGGTATGATGGCAAGGAGGTGGGGCAGCTGGTCACTGTATCCACAGCAAGGAAGCAGAGAGGGATGGACGCTGGTGCTCAGCTCACTCTCTCCTTTTTGTTCGGTCCAGTGTACTGTCCATATTCAGTAAAACCTCTCTGTACAAGAGACACACTCAGAGGTTTGTCCAGTAGGCAACCCTAAATCCTGCAGACAGTCTAACCATCATATTCTACAATCCCTTGTACAACCGCTCAACTTTTCCCCAGGGCTGTACCCACCCCACCCCCCAGTTCTCACACTTGTTAAACAGTTGCCAGGTTTTAAAGTGCAGCCTAAGTCTGGGTTTGCAGTTCACGCTGGATGGCAGAGACAAGTGTCTCTGTAAACTAGGGCGCAGAGAGCAGCCGAGCAGCCGCGAGTCTGGACGGTGCTGGCAGAGAAAGCATCGCCTGAGTTCACTCAGGTGTATTTTCTTGTTTTCCTGTGTCCGAGGAGGAGGAGGAGGAGGCTCTTTAAATTCTAAGCTTGGGCCAGTTGGTAACACAACCCAGCCCACTTAATGATGACATTCAGGAGGCTGGATGCTAGGACAGGAAACTTCCTGGTGAGCTCTCCAGGGGAGAGAGAGGGTCCCTGGGGACCTTACTACCCAGCAGGCACTGCTGCTTTTATCAACAACCTAAAGCAAGAACTGGAATCAGGCAATGTAGCCAATTTAAGATTCACGTACCCAAGAATATAGTAATTTTGTATTTATATAAATATGTAACTGACAGCCCATTACATACACACTATTACGTAGTTGTTGTTGTTTTTTTTTTGTACCACACACAACCACTTTCCCTTCTTCCATTCAGTGTTTTACCCAATATTATCCTTCCGGGATCTACCTATAATAAAATGGGTAACATCTATTTTCTTATTGGTACTGCGAATTCAAAGTCTTGCATATGGCAGGCAAGCGGTCTGCTAATCGAGCTCCCTAAGTTGCCTAGGCTAGCCCTGCACCTGCAAGCCTAAGCAAAGGCCTGTGCTGGCTCCTTTTAAACTGCATAGTACAAAATAACAGCAGGGCCACAAGCTGGGGTCATCAGAGATGTATTTTCCATTTTCCCAGCAGCACCTGTATTTGCTGGTGCTTTGGGGAGTGGAACTTGGCTCCCAGCAGGCCCAATCTAACTGTTGTTTTCCCAGGCCTGGGAGGATCCCGTCCCTGGTCACTTCGTGCTCAGGAGGGAACCCGGGTGGATGATCTTCTGAGTCACGAATAATCCACCTCGGCCACGCAACAGAGGAGGGGTCCCGGGGTGCAGAACGCATGGACGCCCCCCAACTGCATCCCGCCCGATCCTCAGAGTCTGAGCCCCTGCTAGGGCCTGCAGGACCCCAAGCGTGTAAAGGCAGGCCGCGTCCATCCCTCGCACGCGTAGCCGCCTGAGCAAACTGACGCAAGCCGGGTCGCGGGCACGCGCGCCCTCATTCATTCACTCCTTCATTCATTCTGCGGGCGCCGGCCACGAGACCTCAGCGATCCTCCGCCCGCGAGGTCCAGCGCGTTTGTGGAGACAGGACGCAGTGGGGGGGGGGGGGGGGACGAAGGTCGGGCGGTGCCCGCTGGCAGGGGGGCCGCACCCGCCTTTCCCGCCCACGAGGCCCGGGCTACGCCGCCGCCCACGTGACGTGGGGGGGGGGGTTGCCGCCCGCAGTGAGCGCATGCGCGCGGGAGCCCGCGCTCGGCGCCGGCTCACGAAGACCTCCAGCTCTGCGTGCGTGCGCGTTCCCGCTCGCCCGCACCACGTGACCCGACGCCTCCCTCCCCCCCCCCCACCACCCCCCGCCTTCCGCGCTCAGACAGACCAGCAGAGTCGGGAGGGCTTCCCCCCCCCCCGGTGAGGACGTGCGCGTGCGCGTGAGCCCGCGTGGTTGGGCGCGGCGCCGTTGCTCCGCCCCCTCCAGGCCCCGCCCCCTCCGCGCGCCGGCGTCCGCTGCGTCTCCGGCATTTGAATCGCGCTTCCGCCATCTTTCCAGCTTCAGTCGGACAGGCGCGGAGGCTCTGCTGGAAGGTAGCGGCGGGGCCCGGAGGATCGGGGCGGGCGCGGGCGGCGGCGGGGGACGGGGGTTCCCTTCGGGTGGGCGCGGGGGCGGCGGCGGTGAGGAGGGCGAGCGGGCAGCGCCCCTGGGCTTCTCAGCCAGCTTCCCTTCCCAACCCTTCTCCCCCCCCCCCCACCGTCTCACGCCGCGTCCCCGCCTTCCCGCGCGCTCTTCCCGGCCGCGGCCTTTGTGGGGCGCACGTGCCGCAGCCGCTCTCTCTCTCTCCCGCAGGATCGCCGCGATGGCCGCCCAGGGAGAGCCGCAGGTCCAGTTCAAGGTGCGTGTGCGGACGGCCCGGACGGCCCAGCGGGCGGGCGGGCGGACGGGCGGGCGAGCCAGAGGGGAGGTCGGGAGGAGGACAGACAGCATGGCGGGAGGGAAACCGGGCCGCTCACGCCGCTGCCTTCCCTCTTGTAGCTCGTCCTGGTGGGCGACGGCGGCACCGGGAAGACGACGTTCGTGAAGCGCCACTTGACGGGCGAGTTCGAGAAGAAGTATGTCGGTAGGTGCGGCGGGGCTGCGCGGCTGCTGCGGGTGGAGACGGGGGTGGGGAGGTGGGGGGGAAGTCGCCGGTCGGGTATGGCTGACCCCGCCGCCCCGTCCCCGCAGCCACCCTGGGCGTGGAGGTGCACCCGCTCGTCTTCCATACCAACAGAGGGCCCATCAAGTTCAACGTGTGGGACACAGCCGGCCAGGAGAAGTTCGGAGGCCTGCGCGATGGCTACTACATCCAAGGTGAGGTCCTGCGGAAGTGGGCCCGGCCTTGGGAACATGTGCCTGGGGGGGGGGGGGGGAAGCCCGAGATCCGGCCGTTGCCTGGTGACTTAAGACGGGAGAAAGATGCGAGACGCCGTCCCTTCCCAGGGAGGCGACCTCGTTTGTCAGTGGATAGGAGATGATTTTTTTATTCGAGTCGTCCGTTGGTGTCATTCGATCGCATGCTGTGTCATGCTAGGCATGGTTTAGGGTAGACTGTGCGTGTGTCTTTACAGCTCAACAGGAGGCAGGGAAGCTGTAGGGTCGCTTTTTGGTTTTCAAAACTTACATCCAGATATACGGGCAGTGGTTATCCGTGAATATTCCCATCACTTAAAAAAAAAAAAAAAAAAAGATGGGCCTGAGGCCAGTTACTAAAACCCAACTTCAGCCCCAGGGGCCAGGCCCTCTCTCACATGTGAGGGACATGCTATGCCGTGTCAATTGTTCTAACTTTTACTCTTCTCCTTGAAAGTAATACAGAAATTTTAAGGGAAAGGGCCTGTTGGGTGGTTAAAGACAAATGAATGAAAAAAAATATTGTGTGATTTTACTAGCCTGAAAAATCATTGGAAGTTCTTTGATTTCTTGGTGTCTTTTAGCATGGAAAGACACGAAGGTGTTGATCCCTGAATTGAAACTTTTTTTTCCCTTTTTCGGTTTTTTGGTTTTTGTTTTTGTTTTTTTTTTTTTTTCCAGACAGGGTTTCTCTGTGTAGTTTTGGTGCCTGTTCTGGATCTCACTCTGTAGACCAGACTGACCTCGAACTCACAGAGATCTGCCTTGCTCTGCTTCCCGAGTGCTGGGATTAAAGGTGTGCGCCACCACCGCCCAGCAAAACTTTTTTTTTTTTTTCAATTGAAACTTTTTAAACCAGAAAATTGGACTGTACTTTTCCTGCCTCTTTAACTGTATTTTGCTGTCCCTGTAGGTCAGGCATAGTTCTCATTAGCCATTTAAAGACTATATCTCTTGGTTGCAGAGTTTTTATGCATAGGTCCTCCTCACTGTAAAGGAGGTCCTCTAGAATGCTGATATATTATTTTACCTTTGACAAACTTGGGGTGATTAGGTGTCCAGAAGGAGAGTGGGGAGAAGGCAGTTGATGGAGTAAATAGGTCTTGACATTTGAGCTTTCATGTGAAGAGGAATTGGAATTAGTGCCTTGGAATTGGAATTAGTGCCTTGGATTATAGTCTGGTTTTTTTAGTATTGGGATAGAGTGGGTGGATCGTAAGAGGCAGGCCTAAGATGATAATGCTGCAGTAGACTAAGACATCTCAATGCCTTGAATGTTTTCAGCCCAGTGTGCCATTATAATGTTTGATGTAACATCAAGAGTCACTTACAAGAATGTACCTAACTGGCATAGAGATCTGGTGCGTGTGTGTGAAAACATCCCCATTGTATTGTGTGGCAATAAAGTGGATATTAAGGACAGAAAAGTGAAGGCAAAATCTATTGTCTTCCACCGAAAGAAGAACCTTCAGGTATGTTCATAATTTTATTGAATCATTATTAGAAAATATTGTGTGTAAGGCACACATGTCACGTGGGACCAATGTGTTTTGTGTGGATTACAAAATGTCTTTTGTTTAAAGTGTCTTGGAATGGTGTTTACTAACAGGACTTTTTAAACATTAATTTCTTTTTGTTTTAAACAGTACTATGATATTTCTGCCAAAAGTAACTACAACTTTGAAAAGCCTTTCCTCTGGCTTGCCAGAAAGCTCATTGGCGACCCTAATTTGGAGTTCGTTGCCATGCCTGCTCTTGCCCCTCCTGAGGTGGTCATGGACCCAGCTTTGGCAGCACAGTATGAGCATGATTTAGAGGTATTTGTCCTTTTCAGTTTTTCTTACAAGTATGGATGTCTTGCCTTCATGTGTGTCTGCCTGGTGCCTGCAGAGGTCAGGAGCTGCTGGCATTGGATCCTCCCAGCCATGTAGATGCTTGGAGTGAAACCCTGGTCGAGAGCTAGCAGTGCTCTCAACTGATGAGCCATCTTCCAGCCCCATTAGAGTTAGCACTTATGTTTGACTTGGTCATGGCGGTTTTGATCTTTAGTGTTTCTTTTCTGTTTCTTGCTCCAGGTTGCTCAAACGACTGCCCTCCCGGACGAGGATGATGACCTGTGAGAACGTGAAGCTGGAGCCCTGAGTCAGAAGTCTAGTTTTATAGGCAACTGTCCTGTGACGTCAGCGGTGCAGCGTGTGTGCCACCTTATTTAGCTAAGCAGATCGTGTACTTCATTGGGATGCTGAAGGAGATGAATGGGCTTCGAGTGAATGTGGCAGTTAAAACATACCTTCATTTTTTTTGGACTTGCATATTTAGCTGTTTGGAACACAGTTGTTTCCTTCCTGAATTTCAAAAATAAGACTGCTACAGTCACATCACACTGTTCAGTTAGTGGTGAAATCTCGTTTGTTACTGTCATTCCCATTCTTTTTGTTTAGAATCAGAATAAAGTTGTATTTCAAATAATCTAAACAAGTGAAGCATCCCTTGTCTGTAAGCATTTTAAAACCAACATAAGGAAGCTTGTTACAAATGCCTTTGCTTATTACCTGAGGTCCATTCAGCTATGTCCTTGTGCCTACCTTCTCAACCATTTGGATCCGGTCATGACCTAACTCCTGTTACAGGTGTAAATACTGTGACTCAGCCAGGATATCTATCTGCCCTGCCTGCAGTTTGATAGGTAGTTTGACCTAAGAGAAGAGCTTGTTTGAAGATGTTGAGTATGTTTAGTCTATGGACTGTAGTTGACAGTGTCTGTAACCTAGACCTTCAGAAGGTAGAACTGCATTTGATGGAGGCTTGAGGGGTTTCTGAGATGTCTCATGTTGGTTCTCTAAGATGTTATCTGCTTTCAAGTGGTGGTCTCAGCACTCATGAGCTAGGGGCAGGAGGATCTCAGTTCAAGGCCAACCTAGTCTACGTAGCGAGTTTCAGAACTTTACATAGAGAGCCCAGTCTTAAGTGTTAATGGTAGGTAGGCTGTGGCATAGCATCTGATGGTTTTTCCAGACATTGTTTATAGACAGGAAAGGAAATGCTGGAATAAATAGGAGTACCACTGTAGAGCAGGGTGGGTGTCTGGCGTGAAACTGTAGGTTGAGCCTTTTTCTTAGGTGTGTGTGATCCCTGCAGAACTATGTTGTGGTAAGATGTATTTAAAATAAGCCATTCTGTGGGCCCTGCTAGTCCAGTCTACAAAGTTCTTAAAGGGTAGAATACCCTTAGATGGTTACTTTGTTTCTCTCCAAAGAAGGCTGAGTCACTTAATGTGGGGAGGGTGAAGAGAAGGTGTACTGTGTACCAGCTTTTACTGATTTCAAGATGGAATGTGATGTATATGCTGTGCTACAGTCAGGTGAAGACCCTCCCCCAACTGGGATTAGATCTCTTGAATTAATACAATGTGAAACCTGATGTAGAATGCAAATACCCAAGACTGATTATTGTAACAGTTAAATGTAGGAGCTACTCTTAACGTGTTTAACCAGAGTATAGAGGATTTATGTTATTTATTGGAAGAACTGTTGAAAATATATATTGCTTCTGCTTTGCCTAAGTTTTCTGAGTCATCTCTAGTATTTGCTGTAGGAGTAGTGAATGGCTTTTTTCTTTTCTTTGTTATTTTTTTTAAGGATTTGAGGTTTGATCTGCCAAATAGCAGAGATCACATTATTTTAGGGGTGTGATTTTATCCAGTTGTTTTTTGTTTTGTTTTTGGCTTTTCCAGACAGAGTTTCTGTGTAGCCCTGTCTGTTCTGGAACTTTATAGACCAGGCTGGCCTCAATTCAAAAGGTCTGCCTGCCTCTACCTTCTGAGGGCTGGCTTTAAAGGCATGTGGCACCACTGTCTGGCCTCTATTTGGTTTTTACATGTGGGGAAAATTTTCCCCCATTTTAAAAGCATCCCTGAATAGATGGCTTCGTACTAAACAGTTACTGTACAGCAGATAGAACTGGTTGAAGCAAGGTCACTGAGGAGAAGCTGGAAAGTCAGCTGTTGAAGAAATAGTCTATTCTGGGGGCTTTGGGAGGTTTTCCTAAGTCAACATGGAGCATGGAGAAGAGCTTCGCCCTCTACCTGAAGTAGCCCAGAACTGCTTGCATTGGTTCTGGTAGATGCAGCCAGGGACACACGAAGGTAAGAACTGGGTAGAAGCCTGCTTTGGGCTTGTTGGTATGAAGCGGAATAATAACAGAGCAGTTGCTCTCCCCAGCTAAAGCTGCACCATGTCAAACCCGTGCTGGAAGCAATACTGTCAGTCTTGAAGTCTTGAATTGTCTCGGTACCTTTTACTCTTGAAGCTTGAGGTGGAGCTGGGTGATGAAAGGCACCTAGCCATCTAGCTCCCATTCACAGCTAGTAGGACCACATAGGAGCTCAGGCTTCCTGAGGTTCCTGTAGCCACTATGTACCCTCCCTTCTAAGGCCTCCAACCTGTTGAGCATCTCACACATCCCTGATGTAGACATCGCTGGATCCTCCCCTCAGCCCTAGCCTACATGGTGGTAAATTTACAGTGAGTCCAGTGTGCTGTGAGGGCAAAGGTCTTGGATCACTGGCATCCCATGGTTTATTAGTGTTCTTTGGGGAACCAGAGACAGACTAGAGAGCAGAATTTTTGTTTGAGACAGGGTTTCTCTGTAACAGCCCTGGCTATCCTGGAATTTGCTTTGTAGACTAGGCTGGCCTTGAACTCAGATCTGCCTGCCTCTGCCTCCCAAGTGCTGGGATTAAATGCATGTACCAGTACCTTGAGAACAGAATTTTATGAGTTGGGGATTTAGCTCAGTGGTAGAGTGCTTGCCTAGCAAGCACAAGGCTCTGGATTCGGTCCTCAGCTCTGGGGGGGGGAGGGAGGGAGGAATTTTATCACACCATTGG
Source organism: Peromyscus californicus insignis (assembly GCF_007827085.1). Lineage (NCBI taxonomy): Eukaryota > Metazoa > Chordata > Mammalia > Rodentia > Cricetidae > Peromyscus > Peromyscus californicus. The sequence continues at coordinate 19,320,085 of NW_026294540.1, forward strand.
TATGCTACAGGTGCATGATCCACTCTGGTTCATTTGACCCAGCTTTAGGCAGCAGGGAGATGAGTGGACAGTCAGGGTACTGGCCATAAACAAGTGAGATTGGTGCTGTCTAGGTGGGTAGGGACCTCACACTTTAGGAACTGGGCCAGGCACGGATAGTTTGTTCTCAGTGCCAAGCAGTGCTCGGTGACCTGAGGAGCAGTGGCTTTGTTCCAGCAGCCTGAGAGTCACTTGGGGTGTGTTTGGGTTAGAAGGCAGGGTCCTCTGAAGATGTCCCTGGAATCTAGTCCCCTGCAAAGTGCCATTGGTCTGGGAAGAGGCTTGGAGCGGGAGTCCTGGGGCAGATAGACCCGACTGCTGCCTTAAAGGGATGTTCATATGTGGCACCTAGAAGCCACTGGAGACTAAAATGGCTGGCTACAGGTTATGACAGCCAGGAAGGCTGGCTGGGGCCTGTGAATCAGCCTGTTTTATGGAGTCCATTGGTGGTGGTATTGGATAAGCCATGACTGGAAACTGACCTCTTGGGGAGACATAAGGACTCCATTGTATGCTGTGCTGTCTCAAACCAGGAGTTTGTTTCTAACAGGTAGGTAATACAGGCAGGGTTTGCCCTAGGGGTGGAGCTAGAATCCATATGCAGACTGTGTTGTGTAACAGTGTCGTCCAACATTAAACATTTCATCTTGCAGGAAGCTCCTTAAGCAGGAAAGTGAGCAACTCAAAACAGCTTTAGGAAGTCCCTGAAACGAATCAGATTCACTAGCCCCCCCCCCCCCCCCCCCCCCCCCCCCCCCCCCCCCCCAGTAAGCAATAAAAGCTGAGTACCCCTCAGAGGGAAGAAAGTTTAGCTGCAAAGACTCAGACCTCACTAGCTGCCTGGAAGAAGCTTCCTGGGAGAGGTTTAGACCACCTGAGGCACCTGGAAAGGACACTCCCCAAACCTGTTCATTCTGCCTGCAGGCCATGCAGTGTGCTCCAGGTTCCCAGCTTTGTGAGCTGTCACCCACATGGGGAGTGGGCTTTGAGGCAGCAGCTGTGTGAGCCATTTCCGCTCTTCTAAGTAACCCCTCACCCGTATTCCTGTAAGTAACCCCAATAAAACTCATTAGTTCACTAATCTGGACTTTGGTAGTATCGGTAAAATTTGGTCTGTTGTGGGTTCTGTATCTGGAGTGAGTAGATGTGTGTGTTATGTCTCCCCAGGAAAAGTTTTGTCACATAACAGGCTGCACCCGGTAAGGGGGTCATGTGGAGATGACCAGGCCCTGCTGTCGATCCTCTAAGGCATAGAAAACGGCCTCCAGGCTTCTAGGGAAGGGTGCTTGCAAGCTGACTCAAGCCTGGACCAGTAAGCCAGTAGCTGCTTTGTAGGTAGCATTGGCTTTTTTCTTTCCCTGACATGTCTAAGGCCCTCCCCCATGCTTTCTGACCAGTGAAGAATAGCTTGCTCTATTGGGGTTGGGGAGTTAGCTCAGTGGTAGAGCACTTAGGCAAACGCAAGGTCCTGGGTTCGGTCCTCAGTTCAAAAATAAATAAATAAATAAATAAATAAATAAATAAATAAATAAATAAATAAAATGAAAGAATAGCTTGCTGATATTTTGCTGTTATCTTTCAAATGTTTTCTCTAAAGACAAAGGACCAGCAAGAGGCTCGGCAGGTAGAGATGTTTGCCACCAAGCCTGAGGACCTGAGTTCAAGCCTCAGAACCCGTAAGTGGAAAGAGAACCAATTCCTGAAAGCTGCCCTCAGACCTTTGCAAGCATGCTATTATATGTGTGCCCAAACACACACAGGCGTTTGAATAAATGTGATAATAAAACTGCTTTCGGGCTGGAGAGATGGCTCAGTGGTTAAGAGCACCGGCTGTTCTTCCAGAGGTCCTGAGTTCAATTCCCAGCAACCACATGGTGGCTCACAACCATCTGTAATGAGATCTGGTGCCCTCTCCTGGCATGCAGGCAGAACACTATATATCTAATAAATAAATAAACAAACAAATAAATCTTTAAAAAAAAAAAAACTGCTTTCAAAAGAGTTGAAATTAGCCAGGTGGTGGTGGTGCACCCCTATAATCCCAGCACTCGGGAGGCAGAGGCAGGTGGATCTCTCTGAGTTCAAGGCCAGCCTGGGCTACAGAGTGAGTTCCAGGACAGCCAAGGCTACACAGAGAAACCTTTGTCTCAAATACAAAACAAAACAAAACAAAACACACACACACACACACACACACACACACAGAGAGAGAGAGAGAGAGAGAGAGAGAGAGAGAGAGAGAGAGAGAGGTGAAATTGTGCTATAATTCTGCTTCATTCACTTTTCCTTTTACGTAGCTATTAACTAGTCATCCACATCCACAGCATGGATGGACCATAGATCAGTTTGACCAGTTCTGTAGATCTGGCCAAGGTGCGCCCATGCTTGTGCTCTGCTTTGTCATGGGCAACTTTCACCTCTTCTGTTGAACCTAGGACCTTGGTTGGGCTAGGCCAGTGTTTCTCAACCTATGGGTCCCTGACTCCTTTGGGGGATGAATGACCCTTCCAAGGGGTTGGCTAGGACCATCAGAAAACAGATATTTACATTATGATTCGTAACAATAGCAAAATTACACTTATGAAGTAGCAATGAAAATAATTTTGTCCTTGGGGGTCAACACAACATGAGGAACTGTATTAAAAGGTGGCAGCATTAGGAAGGTTGAGAACCACTGAGCTAGGCTAATGCTCTACCACAGGACATCAGTCCTGACTGGACTGGCTGTGGTCTCTAAGTGTTTTACAGTTTCTGTGTTCTACTTCTGTGGGACACTCAAACTGTCGATGGTCTTACTTTCTAAAAGTACACATTGCTTAATGAAAGAGAAACGTTACAGTTACTATTTTGAGGCAAGATTTCACATAGCCCACTCTGACCTCAAACTTGCTGTATAGTCAAGGATTACCTTGAACAGCCTCTACCTCCCAAGTACTGGGATTACAGATGTGCACCACTACATCCAGCAAACTTAAAAAAAAAAAATCCAGTAGTGGGGATTAAGGGCATGTGAGGCAAGTGTCCCACCCACCACTGAGCTATATTCCCAGTTGCAATATTTTTTAATTGCCCTTTAGTTTGTTTAAATTTTGGTTGTTGCTGGGTGGTGGTGGCGCATGCCTTTAATTCCAGCACTCGGGAGTCAGAGCCAGGCGGATCTCTGTGAGTTTGAGGCCAGCCTGGTCTACAGAGCGAGATCCAGGAAAGGCACAAAGCTACACAGAGAAACCCTGTCTCGAAAAACAAACAAACAAAAGATAAATTTTGGTTGTTAATGTGTGTGGGTCCAAATATCATAGTGCATGTGTAGAGGTCAGAGGAAGCCTTGGAAGAATAGGCTCTCTCCTTCCACCCTGTGTGTTCCAGGGATCAAACTCAGGTTGTGACTTGCGTGCCATGTGCCTTTCACAGATGAGTCATCTTGAGGGCTCATCTCACCACCACCACCCCTGCTTCAAGACAGTCTCCCTGTATATCCCAAGCTGGCCTCGAACTTATAATCCTCCTGAATTCTGACTGCTGTAATTACAGATGTGCACCACCATGCCCAACTAAAATTCTATGTGTGTGATGTAACTGTGCCACTACCAGCTTTCTGTGGTTGTTTGTTTTTTCTATTTTGGCTCTTTAGGGGGCCCATCACCCAGCTCCCAATTAAATCACACAGAGGCTTATTCTTACTTATAAATTCCCGGCCTTAGCTTGGCTTGTTGCTAGCCAGCTTTTCTTTTTTTTTTTTTTTGGTTTTTCGAGACAGGGTTTCTCTGTGTAGCTTTGCGCCTTTCCTGGAACTCGCTTTGGAGACCAGGCTGGCCTCGAACTCACAGAGATCCGCCTGGCTCTGCCTCCCGAGTGCTGGGATTAAAGGCGTGCGCCACCACCGCCCGGCGCTAGCCAGCTTTTCTTAACTTTAAATTATCCAGTCTATCTTTGGCCTTGGGGCTTTTATCTTTCTCTCTCTTGTATTCTCTCTCTTGAATGCTTCTTTTTTCCTTCTTTCCGTGTCTGGCTGTGTAGCTGAGTGGCTGGCCCCTGAAGTCCTTCTCTCTTTTCCTGTCTCATTCCTTCTTCCTCTATTAATTCTTTCTGTCTGCCAGGTCTGCCTAGTTCTCTCTCCTGCCTCGCTATTGGTCGTTCGGCTCTTTATTAGACCATCAGGTGTTTTAGACAGGCACAGTAGCACAGCTTCACAGAGTCAAACCAATGCAACATAAACAAAAGTAACACACCTTAAAATAATATTCCCCGACAGCTTTCAGTGTCCAGCTCTGGGCAGGCTGTGTCAAAACTCATAGAATCCTACTCTCCCTTGGTCATGTTATAATTCCTGCTTATAGTCTCAGACTTGTATAAGGCAAGGTGCGTGCTCTTAGTCCCTACTGTTACATACTCATTTGGAGCTTGGAAAACAGTGGCTGGTGATATTGGCAGTGGATCGTAGTCACGAATTTGTTTGTTTGCTTTTTGAGACAGGGTTTTTCTGTGTAGTCCTGAAACTGGATTTGTAAACCAGGATGGCCTTCAACTCACAGAGATCCACCTGCATGGATTCTAAGGGAAAAGATAAGGTGGCTCTAGCCAGGTGTGGTGGCTCATGCCTTTAACCTCAGCATTCAGGAGGCAGAGACGGGGATCTCTGATTTTAAGGCCAGCCTGGTCTACAAAGCTAGTTCTGGACATCCAAGGAATACACAGAGAAACTCTGTCTTGAAAAAACAAAAAAGGAAAAAGAAAATATAAGGTTTGCTGTGGAACTTTTCTACACTATGAATATGTGTTACTTTCATGGGTTAATAAAAAGCTGACAGGTCAGTAGCTGGGCAGGAAGTAGGCAGGAGAGCCAAAATGAGAATGATGGGAAGAAGGAGGACAGAGTCAGGAGAGATGCCAGCCAGCCTTGCAAGAAGCAAAATATGCTAGAGGACAGGTAAAGCCACAAGCCATGTGGCAATACATAGATTAATAGAAATGGGTTAATTTAAGTTGTGAGAGCTAGTTAATAGCAAGCCTGAGCTATTGACCAAGCATTTATAATTCATATAAGCCTCTGTATGTTTATTTGGGACTGGGCAGTTGGGACAGGAAATGTTGGTTTACAAAATATGAGCAGGAAAGCAAGAAATTAATTGAATGCTTAATTGCAAAGAAAGCACATAGTAGGGCAGACCTTGGGAGCTCCCAATGCAGAGGGGCTCACACAAGGAGCTGTATGGCTGCTTCAGTTGGCTGTTTTACTATTTAGGCCATGTGCTTTGCCTTTTATTCTGGCAGTAGCTGGCAGCCATTTGGTAATGGGCTGAGATTACCAGGCTATCCTAAAATGACTTGACCATTTCTACAAACAGCCTTAGTGCCAAATCATCATAATTTTGATTCTCTATAGTTACAGAACTGGGTCAACTTGGCCAGAACATAGAATTGTTAATAAATTGGTCCCTTAATAATGTAGTCTCCTTCCTCCACGCACATGGGACAGCTAGCCCCTCTGTCACTGGTGTCCCTACTTCCCCCACTGGAAGCTCCAATATCACCCCTTAATGACTGAAGAGATCAGAGCCCTCACCCAGGAGGGAGTGATGTGACCTTATGCATGAGCACACCACTGCCCTGCACACTGTTGGGGAGCTGATGGTGTATGGAGGCAGGGAATAGCTGTGAGGTGGTCATTTGCTGTCATATATTGTGTAAGAAGAACCATGGATTTTTCAAACAGTTATAATTGATATTTTTATATAATTTCAGTGAGCATTTTTGTATATACAGTTTGAATGTTTTCTCCTCTTTGGTAGAGATGGCATCTGGAATCTCTTGTACACTGAACACGTGCTCTGCCTTCAGCTGCACCCAGGCCTGTTTGGTCTACTTTACCAGTAGCAGTGAGACTGGTTGGCCAGAACTTGGGAAAATCACTGTGTCTTAAAAGACATTGTTGCAGGGTGGTGGTGGAGCACTCCTTTCATCCCAGCACTTGGGAGGCAGAGGCAGGTGGATCTCTGAGTTTGAGGCCAGCCTGGTCTACAGAGTGGGAGTTCCAGGACAGCCAGGGCTATACAGAGAAATCATGTCTCAAAAAGCCAATAAATAATGTAAGGGGCTGGAGAGATGGCTTGGAGGTTAAGAGCACTGGCTGCTCTTCCAGAGGTCCTGAGTTCAATTCCCAGCAACCACATGGTGGCTCACAACCACCTATTATAATATCTGGTGCCCTCTTCTGGCTTGCAGGCAAACAAGCAGGCAGGACACTGTATAAACAATCAATAAATTTATAAAAAATAAAATAAAAGACATTGTCACATGGTCCTTTTGGAACCTGGACTGGTTTCAAAAGAATGACCCAGTTATAATACACTAATGTTTAATAAGGTGACTGGTACCTGGAAACCAGCACTCTGAAGGAAAGCCAGGACTTCCTTGGTGACAGTGCCCAGGCTATTGGTAGATGTGTGTACTGCTGGGAGTCATCCATCTTGTCTGTCTCCCTGGTACATCATTACACAAGTGCGCCAGCATTCCCTCTGTGTTGGTTTCCTGCAGTTTGCCATTGTGACAGGTTCCTGCAGAACCGGTCATCCCAAAACATCACACAGATAGGCTCTCCATTCTAGAGGCCTGACCGTTGAGATCCAAGGAAAAACAGGGCCAGGTAAGGAGGAGGTCCCTCTCAGTCTTTGGGGAGGCTCTGTCCCATGCTCATCTTGAGTTCCTGGGGGTTCTTCACAATCTTTGGTGACTGTCTTAGTTACTGTTCTATTGCTGTGAAGAGATACCATGACCAAGGCAACTCTAAAACACACACACACACACACACACACACACACACACACACACACACACATTAAATTAGGGGCTTGCTTGCAGTTTCAGAGGGTTAGTCTGTTATCATCATGGTGGGAAGCAGACAGGCATGGCACTGGAGCAGTAGCTAAGAGCTTTACATCCTGATCCAAGGCAGCAGGCAAAGAGACACTGGACCTGGCACAGGCTTTTAAAATCTCAAACCCCACTGGGCATTGGTAGCACATGCATTTAATCCCAGCACTCAGGAGGCAGAGGCAGGCATATCTCTGAGTTTGAGGCCAGCCTGGTATACCAAGTGAGGTCGAGGTAGCAGCCAGTGCTACCCAGAGAAACCCTGTCTCCAAAAAACCAAAACTAAAACCAAACTTCAAAGCCCACCCCTGTTGACACACCTCCAACAAGACCACACCTACTCCAACAAGGCCCTACTTTCTATTTCTTACAAATAGTTCATTAACTGAGGACTAAGCATACAAATATACGAACCATTTTCATTCAAACCACTACAATGGGCCGGGCAGTGGTGGTGCATGCCTTTCTTTAATCCCAGCACTCGGGAGGCAGAGCCAGGTGGATCTCTGTGAGTTCGAGGCCAGCCTGGTCTATGGAGTGAGATCCAGAACAGCACCAAAGCTACCCAGAGAAATCCTGTCTTGAAAACAACAACAACAAAAACCAAACCACCACAATGGCCCCAGACTTGGAGGTGCCTCTCCTACTTATCTCCCACCTCCTAAGGTCCCCTCCCTCTGTGCGTGTCTGTCTCTACCTCTGCTGTTCCAATAAGGACAGATGTCACACCAGCTGCCTCAATGTGACTTCAACAAATGCACCTGCACGAACCCCATTCCTAAATAAGTCATACATTCCGAGATTAAATGGGCTATTACCAAGCATGTCTTGTGGGGATATGGATCGGCTTACAGCAATCTCCTGCCAGTAACTAAAAGGTCTACACAAGTGTCTCACTATCGACGTTGTCCTTCATGCCTTGTGCCTGAGCCTAGGGTCCCTTTTGGATCGAAACACCCCTCCCCCCATAGAAGTGAATGGCTAGATAAAGGACACTTGATGAATTTCATGAGATGGTGACAGAGTCTCCCCAAAGACATAGACTGTGTCCCCCAACCCTGGGTTGTATCTGGTTTCTGTTGATTCGTTTGTTTTTAAGATTTATTTATTTATTTATTTGGTTTTTTCGAGACAGGGTTTCTCTATGTAGCTTTGCGCCTGTCCTGGATCTCCCTGGCTGGCCTCCAACTCACAAAGATCCCCCTGGCTCTGCCACCCGAGTGCTGAGATTAAAGGTGTGCACCACCACTGCCCGGCTTAAGATTTATTTTACTTGTGTTTGCATAGACGCATGTGGGTGCAATGTCCACAGAAGCCCGGAGAGGGTATTGCATCTCCTGGAGCTGGAGTCCCATGTGCTTGTGAGCCACCATATGGGTACTGGGAACCCAACCCAGGTCCTCTGCAAGGGCAGCAAGTACTAGTAAGTGCTGAGCCATCTTTCCAGCCCCTGTCTAAATTGAGGAAAAAAAATGAATCAGGTAATTAAACTTTTGGAAATATTCTTCAGGGGTCACTTGCTAACTTGGAGCAGGTTTGAGACAGGAGGTAATTTCAAGTCTAGACATCTTTGCCCTTTGCCCATGTTTAGGCCAGAGGATGTTAACTCCTGTTAACACTCTTCGTCTGAGACTATTAGGTGGCTGGGGAAATGATTCAGTGGTTGGAGCACCTGCTGCTCTTGTAGAACACCTGGGTTTGGTTCACAGCACTCTTATGATGACTCACAATCATCTTTAATTCCGGTTCCAAAGGATCCCACGCCCCCTTCTGGCCTCTATAGGCGCTGCACTCATGTGGCATACACATATAGTCACACATACACATATGTCAAGTACAAATTAAAATGAGACCCCTCTACATGCTTACTGGAGTGGTGTGAGCCCAGAACCTTGACAACATCTAATGTTAAAGAGGATGCAGGTAATGGGAACTCTCGTTCACTACTTGGAGAATTGAGTGGTTTCTCATAAAACTAGGCATAGTCTTACTGTATGATTTAGTGGTCATGTTCCTTTGTAGTTACCCCTAGTGGGCTGAACTTACTTCTACAAAAACCTTCCATGTGGATATTTATAGATATTTATAGAAACTTTTTCATAATTGTCCCGCAGCAGCATCCATGGTACATTTAGAATATAATTAAGCAAAGAAAAGAGCCAAGCAACTGGGCGGGGGAGATGGCTCAGGGGTAAGAGCGTTTGCTATGCAAGCACATGGGTTCGAATCCCCGGCAACTGCAGAAAAAGGGGACATGGGTGAACACACTTGTAAACTCAATGCTGGCAGCAGTGGAGCAGAGATAAGATTGCCAGGGCTCACAGGTCTCCAGTGGAAAAAAACGATGAACTCCAAGTTCAGTGAGCCTGTCTCTAGAACAAGGCAGAGAGTGATAGAGAAGGACACTGGATGTTCTCTTCTGACCTCAGGGAGTTCTCATGAGCATGTGCACACTATACACTACACACACACACACACACACACACACACACACACACACACACACACACACACACACACCACAAAACAAAAACCACTCAACAATCAAGCCATGAAAACCAGGAAGGGACCTTGGGTGGACATCACTGCTCTTGGGACCCTTTTCTCTTACTGGGTTGCCTTGTTCAGCCTTGATATGAAGGTTTATGCCTAGTCTTATTGCGTCTTGTTACGCTGCGTTAGGTTGACATCCCTGGGAGGCCTGTTCTTTTCTGAAGGGAAACAGAGGAGCAGTGGATCTGGGGGGAGGGAAAGTGGAGGAGGGATGGGAGGAGTAGAAGGAGGGGAGGCTGTGGTCTGGGTGTATTGTGTGAGAGAAGAAATAAAAACATTAAGAACAAACAACAAGCTGGGCAGTGGTGGCGCACACCTTTAATCCCTGAACTCAGAAGGCAAAGGCAGGTGGATCTCTGTGAGTTCGAGGCCAGCCAGGTCTACAGAGGTAGTTCCAGGACAGGCTCCAAAGCTATAGAGAAACCCTGTCTAAAAAAAAAAGGAAAAAAGGAGAAGGAGGAGGAGGAGGAGGAGGAGGAGGAGGAGGAGGAGGAGGAGGGAGGAGGAGGAGAAGGAGGAGAAGGAGAAGGAGGAGGAGGAGGAGGAGGAGGAGGAGAAGAAGAAGAAGAAGAAGAAGAAGAAGAAGAAGAAGAAGAAGAAGAAGAAGAAGAAGAAGCTGCCAATGTAAAGTAGTTGTGATTCCAATTCTGCCACATTCCACCCACAACAAGGAAAAGGCAGGCCTGTTGAGACATCATTAATATGAACAGCTGCCAGGGAGGTCAGAAATGAGCAGGTGGAGCACAGAGGACCCCAGGAGCAGGGGAACCCACTCTGCATGAAGCCGAAATGATGGACAATATCCCTTCACACCACAGAACACACAGGGCCAGGATGAACCCTGATGTCCCTCATGGATGCCCAGGAGGATAATGTTCATGGAGGTTCATTCAACGTAACAAATGTGCCTGTGAGAAAGAGTGCTGATGGATGTACACACAGTAGGGGGAGTCCAGGGCATCCAGGAGTACTGTATTCTGTACACAATTTTTCCATGATCCCAAGACTGCTCTAAAAATAAAGTCTATTTCAGATAATAAGTTTTAGGTATATCTAAACCTGTACAGAGACAGCTGTCAGTGGGAAAAAGTTGAGCATCTTTTGCTGGACAATTTGTTAGTAAAACTGACTTGCACAATTTGTCCTTTGAAGCTTTTTCAGGTCATCTGAGAAGCAAGTACCTGAGCTGCTAACATGGGCAGTTAAGCCATCTGAGTCCAGGTGAAGGAGCCAGAAGCCTCAACATTTCTGCCCAGAGCTAAGAGTATGAGAGACTTTTGGAAACAGGGTCTCACTATGCAGTCCTGGTTAGCACTAGACTCAAGATCCTCCTGCCTCAGCCTCCCCAGTGTTGGGATTATCACACTGAGTGGGGGTTTCCTGTTCTGACTGCTTGGTCTCAAATAACCGACTCAGAGGCTGAATATGAATTATAAATGCTCAGCTGACAGCTCAGGCTTGTTACTAGCTAACTCATACTTTTTTTTTTTTTTTTTGGTTTTTCGAGACAGGGTTTCTCTGTGTAGCTTTGCGCCTTTCCTGGAACTCACTCTGTAGACCAGGCTGGCCTCGAACTCACAGAGATCCGCCTGGCTCTGCCTCCCGAGTGCTGGGATTAAAGGCGTGCGCCACCACCACCTGGCCTAACTCTTATACTTAAATTAGCGCATATTTTTATCTATGCTTTGCCACGTGGCTCATGTCTTGTTACCTCATTTTTACACATTCTGCTTGTTAGGTGGCTGGCTGGTGTCTCCTGACTCTGCCCTTCTCCTTCCCATAATCCTTAATTTGGTCACCTTGCCTACATACACTTCTTGCCTAGCTACTGGCCAGTCATCTTCTTTTCTTTTTCTTTCTTTCTTTTTTTTTTTTTTTTTTTTTTTGAGACAGGGTTTCTCTGTGTAGCTTTGGAGCCTGTCCTGGAACTCACTCTGTAGCCCAGGCTGGCCTCACCAATCATTTTATTAAACAAATTTGAGTGACAAATCTTTACAGTGTACAAGAGGATTATTCCACAGTAGGGAAATTCACCATTTTAAACACTTGAGAGTCTTAGACTGTCTGCCACTAATTTGGGCACTTTGAAATGCTGCTGGGTGGTGCTGGAGCAATGACTCAGTGCTTAAGAGCACTGGTCGCTCTTCCAGAGGACCTGGGTCCAATTCCCAGCACCCGTATGGCAGTTCACCACTGTGTGTTACTCCAGGGGATCTGACACCCTCATATAGGCATAAGTAAAAATAAATAAATCATTTAAAAAAAAAAGAGAGCATTTCTAATGTAAGGTAGCACTTTAATCCCAGCATTTGGGAGACAGAGAGAGACAGCTCTCTGAGTTTTAGGCCAGCCTGGCCTACAGAGTAAGTTCCAGGACAGCCAGAGAGCTACACAGAGAAACCCTGTCACCCCCCCCCCCCCCAAAAAAAAAAAGAAAAAGAAAAAAAATATAGAAAATACTGCTCTGAGCTATTCATGGTATAAGTCTATTTACAGCAGACGGCAGAAGACTGACAGGAAGATGTGCCTGGCAAATGAGTTGACAGGAGAGGATGTATCTGAGCCATTAAAAGAGAGCTGAGCTGTTAGTTTGCTCACGTGGAAGAAAAGAAACCTGGCTGGGGAGATGGTCCAGTTGGCAAAGTGTTGCCACACAAGCATGAGGTCCTGAGTTTGACCCCCAGCACACACATAAAACAGCTAAGTGCAGTGTACATTGTAATCCTGGTTCTGGGAAGGTGGATACAAGAGGATCTCTGAGGCTCACTGGCCAACCAGATTAAAGACTACTTGGTAGGCTCCTGGCCAATTAGAGACCTTGTCTCAAAAAAAAACAAAGTATGTTATGTGTGTGTGTGGCGGGGGATGGGGGGTTGGGGGGTGGAGGGTGGGGGGGCTGGGGATCTAGATCAGTCAGTAAGAGTGCTTGTTAGCATGCATAGGGTCCTGGGTTTGATCCCTAGTGCTGCATAAATGAGGTGTACAGGTGCAAATCTGCAATCCCAGTATTTAGGGCATAGGCAAGGAGATCAGAAGTTCAAAAGCAGCCTGGACTACATGAGATGCAATAATAATAATAATAACAACAATGATAATAATAGTAACAATAAATACAATTAATAATAATAATAATAATAATAATAATAATAATAATAATAATAATAATGGGGCTGGAAAGATGTCTCTGCATCTAAGAACACTTCCTGTCCTTCAAGAGGACTGGATCTCTCAACACAGCACCCACATTAGAGTCTCACAACTGCCTGTAACTCCAACTCCGGGGACTCAGACTCCCTCTTCTGGCCTCCACAGGGACTGCACTCATGTGGCATGCACTCCCATAGACACATACACGTAAACAAAAATAAAAATGAATCTTTTGTTTGTTTGTTTTGTTTTTTTGAGATAGGGTTTCTTTGTGGAACAGCTCTGGCTGTCCTGGAACTTGATTTGTAGACCAGGTTGACCTTGAACTCACAGAGATCCACCTGCCTCCTGGGTGCTGGGATTAAAGGCATGTGCCACAATCACTTGGCCTAAAAATAATTTTTTTTTTTTCCGAGGCAGGGTTTCTCTGTGTAGCTTTGGAGCCACCACCTCCTGGCTTCCCCCAGCTTCTTATCTCTTCTCTGGGACCTTCTGGTTCTAGAGATTTTGTTACCAGAGAATACCCCAGTGGATGTCCTTGATCTGCTACTTTCCCTCAGTCACACTTCCAAGGCTTGTGTTATTTTTTTTTTCCTTTCTTTTTATGGCGGAATACTATTCTGTTGTGTGGATAGACCATACCACCTTGTCCACTCATCACCTGGTGGACGTTTTCAATCTGCAAACATTCACAGGAGCTTTGTTTTTCCTTTTAACCTGTTTTAAATTCTTTAAGATATTTGGATAGGGATAAGATGGTTGGTTCTTACGGGAATTCCATACCTAACTTATATATCTTATTTCATCAAAATTATATTTATGTATTTAATGTGTGTGTGTTTGTGTGTGTGTGTATGTGTGTGTGTGTGTGTGTGTGTGTGTGTGTGTGTGTGTGTGTGTATGTGAATGCATGTGGAGGTCAGAGGACAAGTTGCAGGAGTCAGTTCGTTCCTTCCACCACATGAGTTGAACTTGCTGAGCCGTCTTGCTGGCCCTTTCCTTTTTCTCATTTATTATTATTAAAGGTTCATTTTTTATTCTATGTATATGAATGTTTTATCTTCACGTAGGTCTGTGCACCATGGGTGTGCCTGGTGTCAGAGGAGAGCAGAAGAGGGTGTAAGGATTTCTGAGAGCCAGAGTTACAAATAGTTGCTGGGAATCGAACCTGGGTACTCTGGAAGAGCAACAGGTGCTCTGAACTGCTCAGCCATTTCTACAGCCCCGTGAAGAAGAGGTTCATTTTGCCTCATGCTTTGAGGGTGCAGCCCGTCATGGCGGGGAAGGCACAGCAGCAGGAGCCTTAGGCGGCTGGTCACTTGGCATCCGCAGTCAGGAAGCAGAGAGAGATGAACGCTGGTGCTCAGCTCACTTTCTCCTTTTCATTCAGTCGGAGATGCCAGGACCTGGGATGGACGGTGCTGCCCACATTCGTGGTGGGTTTTCCTTCCTCTGTGAAACCTTTTTGCCACCCTTGCGGACAGGCTCAGAGATGTATCTTCTAGGTGGTTCCAAATCCCATCAAGGGCACAGGGAAGGCGAACCCTCACAGTGAGTTATTTGAAGTAGAAGCTGCTCAGTTGGAGCCTCCGGCTCACCCCTGCATTATCAGGAAGCCCCATTCCTGTCTCTCTCTCTCTCTCCAAACTCCACCCACTCAGCGAGCCTCTGAACAAAGGAAAGGCGCCAGAAAGCCCAGTTCTATATTTTTGGTGGCTTTTGCAGCTTCCTCCCCTGAAGTTACCAGGCCCCAAGTCCCCACGTAAGTGCTCAGCTTTTGACCATACTTCAGGACAAACCCAGTTTGGGGCAGACACATCATCACCCCTCACCTACAGTCTATAAAACTTTCCCGCCCTGGCTCGGTGCAAGACTTCTCTGGCCTCGATCTCTAGGACCAGAGAACCTGCCTTACACTTTTCCAATTTGGTTTGATCTGGCTTACTGCGTCGGGGGAGAGACCTATTGGGGGGAGAAGGAAACCTATTAGAAGCTGTTTTCATTTAAAGTCCAGCTAATTTTTTGTCTTTTAGGGCTCAAGCCTTCCAGTCGTTTGTTTTTTGTCTTGTTGTTGTTGTTCTAGAGGATTTTGGACTTTATACAGCCCCTCCATGATAAATTTTGTATTAAACTTACACAGGGTCAAGTGCAAGAGTCCTTTTTTCGTGTAGACAGCCCGTCGATCGATTTGTTGAAAATAAGCTCTTTTGCACATTGTATTACCTTGACATCTTGCCAAAAATCCACTGACAAAACATGTGCAGCTCACTGTCGGACTCATCAATTCTGTGTTGATGCTCTGACACCGTCACCCCCGGTGTCTCTGATTTACGTGGCTTATTCCTTGGTGTTTGAGAAGCGAAATGTTCCAGTTTCTCTTTTGTGAATCTGCCGATTCAAGTCCTGTCCTTGTGGCCACCTTTATTTAACTTTAGTGACCCCCGTGCTGCAAACACAGCCTCACAATGTGGAACCTGGTGGATACTTTGGCATGCGGGGGTGTGGGGCAGAGACATTCAGTCTTCCACAGCTTGCTGGTTCCAGCACCCCTGCTTCTTTCCAGCCTCCTCGACCTCCCCCGACAACACTCTTCTAGGCAACACCTGATCTTATTCAGCAGCTCTTCTGATGTGGGCCAGAAAGTGGTATCGAATTCTAGGCAATCCCCACATTTAACTCCCACTTCAAAGGCAGTGTGGGGGGGTCAGAGGACTCCGCTGAATTGCATCAGCCAAGCCCAGAATTCAGGAAGCACAAGAGAACAGCCCGGGGCAAAACAAGGAAGGACGAGGGGACTTTAGAGCTCACACACTTGAAAGCTGTGCAGAGCATCCTGGTCTTAACAAACTAAGGGACATATTTGCCACATAGTTTTAGAAAAATGGGCATTTGACTAATGGTTCTCAGGATTTACACTCTTCTGTGCGATAGATTTTTGAAGTCTACTTTTCTTAAGTATGAACAGTCAAGTAAGAAATGTGTTTATTCCCTCATCCATCTTTCCTGACAGCTTCCATGGTCATAGATGATTGATAGATCTGGTACTTCAATCCCGACGGCACGGTGGTAATTTCTTGACTCTACGGTTCTTGAGCTTGTTAACTGTGACTCTTCTGAAGAGTAGGTTCCTTCATTAACCACTTGATAACCCTGACACAAACCCATATGGGACAGGCATAGTTAATACCCGTACTTTCTTACCAATAATGATGGATAATCTTCACTGTCAGCTTGACCAGATTTAGAGTCACCTTGACCAGATTTGGAGTCACCTAGGAGACACACCTCTGTGTGTGCCTGTGAGGGTGTCTCTAGAGAGGTTTAACTGAGGAGGTACAGTCACCTGGGATGTAGTTGGCATCATCCCACAGATTGGACTGAATAAAAAGGAGAAAGTGAGCTGAGCACCAGCATCATCTCTCTCTGCTTCCTGTACCCTGTGAATACAATGCAGTCAGGTGCCTCTTGTTTCTACCAACATGCCTTCGCCACCATGACGGACTATATACTCGACCATGACTAAAACCCCTATTTTCCTTAAGTTGCCTTTGTTAGTATTTTGTTACCACAATGAGAAGCCACTAATATATCAACTTTGAGAAGAATGACTTGGTACTCAGTTTCCAGGATGACCAGTGAGTGTTTTCCATGGTGGCATCATTAGAGGCGTAGAGATTCTTATATCTTGGTTGTGTTTCAATATAGTGAAGTCATTATTTTCTTCTTCCATGGCTGAAGGCTCTCTCTTGGGCCGTTGGGGACCCATCAAATTGGTTTCTGTGTCATTTTGCTCTGGCCTTTTCCCCCTTTAATATATTTCTTGCTTCCAGGCATGACAGACCATCATCTCCGTCTCTGGCTCCAGATCTCGTTAGAGACTTCTGCAGTTGGTGTCGGTTTAGATGGAGGAGGAAGCCTGTGGGGCTAGGGGTGTTTGTTCCTGGTCTGCCATTGCCACCAGCCTGCTTGAGTGACAGATAGAAGAAGCAGATATTGTTTTCTGAAAGGGAACATTAATCCTCAATTTCCAACTGAAAATTAAGAATGCACAGGTTTTACCTAATGTTTCTGAGGCTATATTGACGTCTTTGCTTTTTTTTTTTTAACATGTGTTTGTTACTTTGTGTGTCTATGATGTGTGTACATGTGTGGGGGTGCACATGTGAAGGGGACAACTGTGAGAGTCAGTTCTTTCCTTCCACCAATCGGAGGAAAAAGAGAAATGTAAACACACACATTTGTGCCTATGTGTGTGTTTATATATGCATATCACATATCTGCCCTTCTTCCCTTCTTTCCTTTCCTTTTCTTTTTTCTTTCTTTTTTTTTTTTTTTCCGAGATAGGGTTTCTCTGTGTAGCTTTGCACCTTTCCTGGAACTCACTCTGTAGCCCAGGCTGGCCTCGAACTCACAGAGATCCTCCTGGCTCTGCCTCTCGAGTGCTGGGATTAAAGGCTTGCGCCACCACTGCTCGGCTCCCTTCTTCCTTCCTTCCGTCCTTCCTTCCTTCCTTTCTTTCTTTCTCTTTTGTTTGTTTTTTTTTTTAAAGATTTATTTATTTATTATGTATACAATGTTCTGTTTGCATGTATTTCCGCAGGCCAGAAGAGGGCACCAGATCTCATTACAGAGGGTTGTGAGCCACCATGTGGGTGCTGGGAATTGAACTCAGGACCTCTGGAAGAGCAGTCAGTGCTCTTAACCTCTGAGCCATCTCTCCAGCCTGCTCTTTTGGTTTTTTGAGACAGGGTTCCTCTGTGTAGCCCTGACTGTCCTGGATCTCACGCTGTAGACCAGGCTGGCCTGGAACTCACAGAGATCCACCTGCCTCTGACTCCTGAGTGCTGGGATTAAAGGCGAGTGCCATCACTACCTGGCTATATCTCCTGTTTCTTATAAGGTAGGCATCACTCTATACATTTCTTGAGACAGTCCATCTTTGACACACCACGGCCATCTGAGAACCTTTGAACTAATTTGCGTAGCCTCCTAGGGGAACATTTTATATGTAACACTGCAGGACTCTACATGAATGGGGGCTATTTCCAGGATTCGGTGGTAAGGGTCTAGTGGGTATGTAGCATTTCTACCTGTTGATCTAATTTCTCTTGGATTAAAAACTCCAAGTGTATGAGTGTATGCTGAGGGCAAGAATTTAAAGGGCTGAGGCCTGTCTGTAGCCATATTACCCTGAATCTCATCAAAGGCTAAGGCCTACTTAGTTTTGGTAATTACTTCCCGATTCCTCCATTTAGGGTCCTGTCAACTTTCATTTCCATCAGCAATGCATTCCATTTGGGTTACAACACGTTTAAAAACTGCACATACAATTCTAGCCAGTCCTGATGGCTCATGGCTTTAATCTCAGTGGTTGAGAAGCCGAGGCAGGAGGACCGCTGTGAGTTTGAGGTAGGCATGAGCTAAAGGGCAAGTTCCAGGTCAGCCCAGGCTACAGAATGAGAGCTGGCTCAACAAAACACAACACACACACACACACACACACACACACACACACACACACACACACACACACACTTTAAACATTTCCGGTACGTATGCTTTCTTGAAGAATGGGATGAGAAGCTATGACATTATCCCTCCTACCCACTGTGATTGTAACAGTTCTCTGGGCTGCTGTACTCCTGTCTCTAGGACATAGTGGCTGCTGCTCATGCGCACTAGGCAGGGCCAGGCCGTGACTCCTCACAGGCACTGGAATCTAGAATCTGCCTGAAGGCGTACACTGTGCTTTCAGACATGCGCGGTTAGTGAATGAGACAGAACAGGCCTCAGCTCCGAGTGTGCTTGTGTTTGGCAGAGGGTGAGTGTGAGTTTGACTATGAGTGTGAATCCCTCTGAGTGTCAACCTGTGTGTAAATGTGCATGTGTGTATATGCCAAGGGCTCAGCATGGCTTACAAAGTCCTTCTGTAATCTAGAAACCAATCTCCTGTTTCATGTGTAATTCTTCAGGACTTTTATATTTATTACTGTTTTCAAAATATTTATTTATTTTATATGCGTGTATATGCATCTGAGTGTTTGTATGTCCATTATGTGCACACAGTACCCACGAATCCAGAAAGGGGTGTCAGCACTTTTTTTTTTTTGAGACAAGGTCATACTATGTAACCCTGGCTGGCCTGGAGTTTGCTGTGTAGGCCAGGCTGGCCTGCCTCCTCATTGCCACCATTCCAGGCTAGCTAGTATTCTCAAGCACTGGGCTCTTGCTGTGGATGGTCTGTATGTCAAATGTGTTGCTGATTGGTCAATAAATAAGTCACTAATTGGCCCGTGGTCAGGCAGGAAGTATAGGCGGGACAAGGAGGAGAATAGAGCTGGGAAGTGGAAGGCTGAGTCAGAGAGACACTGCCAGCCGCCATGATGACAAGCCGCATGTGAAGATGCCGGTAAGCCACGAGCCATGTGGCAAGGTATAGATTAATGGAAATGGATTAATTTAAGCTGTAAGAACAGTTAGCAAGAAGCCTACCACGGCCATACAGTTTGTAACCAATATAAGTCTCTGTGTTTACTTGATCGGGTTTGAGCGGCTTGGGACTGGTGGGTAAGAGAGATTTGTCCTGACTGTGGGCCAGGCAGGAAAACTCAAGCTACAGGCTCTCTCTCTTTTCTTTCATTTATTTCAGCAGTGAGGTGATGGGAGAGCTCTGCCTCAGGAGGGCCTTAATCTTAACCTGTTCAGGGGCTGCTAGGGAGGGATTTTCTCAGGGTGTGTGTTTTCATTTTCCTGTGCACACCGAATCTCCGCCTGATAAAGGTAGACTTCGTGGAAGGTTGCAGCGGCCACCCCAGCCCTACTGTGTGGTGAGAGATACAGATTTTTCTGCTCATCATCCTTTTAACAGGAAATCAGTCAATATTTGGTAATAATCAAGGCTAACAAAATCCCAGTGTGAGGAGCTCGTCAGCGTGTCACAGGAGTGCCTCGTTAAGTGAGGATAATTGGGATTAGGCGTAGTCACTTGAGTGTGCTTAAACAAGGACGGGCATCTCAGAGTGGAGATGTGACAAGTTTTGTATCGAATGCCATCGAGCTACTAGCTGAAATGATGTGCAGATTCCTGGAACCAACCCAAAGCGGACTGTGTGAATCTGGGAGGCTCGTCTCTCGTTCGGAAGAGCTACAGCTTCTTCTTCAACACACACTTGATTTTCACAGCACCATCATCAGAAGAGATTCGAGTAGAAATATTTGCAAGCCTCATCAGTCTCCCGGAGGGCCTTCCAGTGTCTGAAGTGCTTGAATTAGTCTCCGTTCACCGATTAGGAGCGATGCTTTCTATCTCCAGTTGCTGCTGGTCTCGTTCCGTGGACCTCGGCTTCTTGATGGCTCTAAGATGGGTCTGGGATAGCTCTCTGGCATGGCTTTCCACCCCAGTTATCAAACATTGCTGCTTTTCTGGGCTTTGCAATGTCTCTGCTCTTTACAGTTCGGTCAAGAGGAGTAAGCTCTGAAATGCCTAACTATGGCTTGGGTGGGACAGGTATAAGGAGCAGGGGGGACTTGGAGGGATGTTACCAGTCCTCTTATTGACTCTTATTGGTGATTTTTGCCTCCTGTTGTAGCCCCAGTAGGAAATATTCACTGCCCCTTGCCCTGCCCATTTGCTGCTGGGGATTAAACCTGGGGCCTTGTGTGTGCTAGGTAATAAGCACATTACCACTGTGGTCCACATCCAGCCCTTTGCTCTTGCTTTTGGTTCTTGGTCTGGGGATGTAGGTCACTCCTAGGGCACATGGCTAGCCTGTGAGATCTTAGGTTTGTATCCTCAGAACCACAGGGGTGGGGAAGGGGAAAGAAAGAAAAGAAAAAGGAAGAAGAAGGAGAAGCTGGTGGTGGTGGCGCATGCCTTTAATGCCAGTACTCAGGAGGCAGAGGCAGGTGGATCTCTGTGAGTTCAAGTTTAAGGCCAGCCTGGTCTACCTAGCAAGTTCCAGGACAGCTAGAGCTACATAGTGAGATCCCGTCTTAAAAAAAAAGAAAAAGAAAAGAGGATTAGAGCATACTAATCACGTGAGTCGGCCATAGCCTCTCAGCCAGGACACTCTGGGCCATCATCCATCTGTCCCCTTGAGTCTCTCTTGCACTGAGATCCAGTACCGTGCTATGAAAGATGGGCCAGTAATGCTAACAGACACACACACTAAAAGAGTCTCCAATGTGGGGCTGGTGCTATGGCACACTGGGTAAAAGCACTTGCTGTATGGCATTAGGACTCAAGTTCGAATCCCTGGAACCCACACCAAGAGTATGGCCTGGGTCTGTGACCTCAGTATTTTTCAGAGCAGAGACACGGAATAGTTGGGATTACTGGCTGACAGCCTAGCTCCAGGGTCATTGAGAGATCCTGTTGCAAGGGAATAAGGTGGACAGTGATAGAACAAGACACTCAGGGTCCTCTGGCACACGGGCATGTACACACACACACACACACACACACACACACACACACACACGTACCTACAGATACATACATCCAAGTGTATATAACACACATAAACACATACATGCATGTATAACACATATGTGCATGTAACATGCACACATATACAATACACACATGCATATTTAACATACGTGTGGGTATGACACGTATGTGCATATAGCATATGCACTCATACACACACATATAGTCTCCAGTGTGTAGTCTATTTCAAAGGGTTCTCATGCTTTCTTCCTTGTTTTTATTAGCATATTTAATTTAATTTTTTTCTTTGTTTTTCAGAGACAGGGTTTCTCTGGGTAGCCCTGGCTGTCCTGGAACTCACTCTGTAGCCCAGGCTGGCCTCGAACTCACAGAGATCCACCTGCCTCTGCTTCCCAAATGCTGGGCTTAAAGGCCTGCCCCACCACCGCCCAGCAGCATATTTAATTTAATTGCATAAAATGATAGGTTTCATGCCGTTCTCACAGGGAGACATAGTATGTGTTGAACACACTCAAACCCCCTGACCTGACTGTCGACTCTCTTTGCTTCATAGAATGAAAATATCTGATATGGACTGTTAAGGGTTTTCCTCCATTTTACCACCCCCACCCCCCACCCCCTACCCCCGCCCCCAGCCCTTCCCCTCTCTGCTTCCCCTTCCCCTTCGCAGTTCTGGCGACTGAACCAAAGGCTTCATGCATGCTAGGCAAGCATTCCACCACTGACTCACCCCCCCCCCCCCCCCCCCCCCCCCCCCCCCCCCCCCCCCCCCCCCCCCCCCCCCCCCGCAAGTTCTGATTAGAGTTTTTATTTTGTTTTCTGCCATAAAATTCAAGCAGACAGCACAACAACAGTGGGTTGGACCAGGATGTGAGGTGCACCGTAGATATAAAACACTGGTCATTGTACAGTGAGGCGGGGCCTGGGGAGATGACTCAGCGGGTAAAGCACTTGCCTCACAACCAGGAGGGCCTGAGTTCGATACCGGGAACCCACGTAAGAAGCCAGACAGGATAGGTTGGTCTGGTCTGGAATTCCCCTCTTATGGTAAGAAGGGAGGTGGAGACATGCGTGCGTGGATCAGCTCGCCTACTGTGCTGGGTGGAAAACAGCAAAGGGACTCTCTCTTTATTTATTTATTTATTTATTAGACAGGGTTTCTCTTTGTAGCTTTGGTGCCTGTCCTGGATCTTGATCTGTAGACCAGGCTGGCCTGGAACTCACAGAGATCCGCCTGGCTCTGCCTCCCGAGTGCTGGGATTAAAGGTGTGCGCCACCACCGCCTAGCGGGACCCTCTTTTTAACAAGGTAGAATTTGAGGACTGGCACCCAAGGCTGTCTTCTGACCTCCACACTCACAGCTCCACTCTCGTGTAAGAACAAACGCACACATCGCACATGCATACGCGTCTCTCACACAGACAAGCACACACACAAGATTAGAAGAGGAAGAAGGAAAATGAGTCGGACCCCTACAATGCTTTAAGATTCTAACAGTGGCTAACCCCAGTTCTTCATGGAAAGCATGCATTACTGATATGTATTGGTGGGTGTGCTGGTTTGAAAGAAAAGGCCCCCCCAAAAGGAATGGCATTATTAGGAGGTGTGGTCTTGTTGGAGGAAGTGTGTCACTGTGGAGGCAGGCTTTGAGAGCTCATATATGCTCAAGCCATGCCCAGTGAGTCAGACCACTTCCTGTTGCCTGTGAGTCAAGATGTAGAACTCTCAGCACGTGTTGATAATGAACTAGACCTCTGAAAATATAAGCCACCCCAGTCCAATGTTTTTCATTTATAAGAGTTGCTGTGGTTGTGGTGTCTCTTCACAGCAATAAAAACCCTAACTAAGACCAAGCTAGTAAAAGACAATATATGTGATTAAAAACAACTTGTTTCAGCTGGGCTTGGTGGTGTGTGTGTCTGTAGTCCAGGCATTTGGGAGGTAGAAACAGGAAGATAAAGACTTCAAGCCCAGCAGCTGTCATATATTGGGTCCGAGACAGTGCCTGAACTTTGCAAGACCCTGTCTCAAAAACCCCAAAACCAGCCGGGCGGTGGTGGCGCATGCCTTTAATCCCAGCACTCGGGAGGCAGAGCCAGGCGGATCTCTGTGAGTTCAAGGCCAGCCTGGGCTACCAAGTGAGTCCCAGGAAAGGCGCAAAGCTACACGGAGAAACCCTGTCTCGAAAAACCAAAAAAAAAAAAAAAAAAAAAAAAAAAACCCAAAACTGACTAACTAACCATATTTGTTTTTATGGCCTATGTACCGGCCACAATGTCAAATGCTTTATCATTATCTCATTTAACCCCAGATAAAACTAATATGTATATTAACATGTACATATTATCGTTTTCTCAATTATAGAGTTTTAGCCGGTAGATTCTGAGCTCTTTGCCCAGTGTCTACACAGCATAGTCAGTGCCAGGGCAGTAAATATTAACTGAGGTGTCTGCTGGCTTTTACACCACAATCATCATCTTGACTTCCCCAGGATCTCTGCCCAGTTCACACTAAATGATTTTGGACAAAGGTGATTTGAGGACTCAGCATCAAGACGGCATTTTACATACAGCCAGGCAGATTGAAAACCAAGTGAAATTCCTCAGCCCGAATCCTTCCATCTGTGAGCATCGATCTGTTGAGTCGCCCAGCATCCTGTTGCTACGGTTACCTTAAGGCAGCCATCAGGATAGGAAAAAAAAGAATGCTGTAACTCATCACCCCCTCCTGTTGGAATGTGGAGCCCTGGGCACAGTGACACCAATTCTTTAGATTTCTCGAAAAAAAATATCAGAACACATATTAAAAAAAAGAAAAGGGCTGTGGTACTCAAAAATGTTGAACAGTGTTCCCGATTCCCAGATCAAACAGAAAAAAGCTTCTCTCCTGGGTCATTTTGTTGACTAATGCTATTTTCATTTTTTTTTAAAGGAGTAGTCTAACTATGTGGCCCTGACTGGCCTGGAACTTGCTGTGCAGACCAAATTAACCTCAAACTCACAGACATTCACCTGCTTCTGCCTTCTGGGTGCTGGGACTAAAAGCCTGTGCCACTGCAGTGCCTAGTTAACCCTGGT
Source organism: Peromyscus californicus insignis (assembly GCF_007827085.1). NCBI lineage: Eukaryota > Metazoa > Chordata > Mammalia > Rodentia > Cricetidae > Peromyscus > Peromyscus californicus. Next base: position 19,344,223 of record NW_026294540.1, read on the forward strand.
TTATAGGATACAATTTTAATGACTTTTTTAAAAAGATTTATTTATTTATTTAACGTATGAGTGCTCTATCTGCATGTACAACTTTATGCCAGAAGAGGGCCTCAGATCCCCATTACAGATGGTTGTGAGCCACCAGGTGGGTGCTGGGAATTGAACTCAGGACCTCTGGAAGAGCAGTCAGTACTCTTAACCGCTGAGCCATCTCTCCAGCCCCGCCCCCCATAATAGCTTTCATTATGCTATTTTAAACACAGAAAAGTAAGAGATAGCACCCTCTCCATCAGAATCATTTTGTGCTGACCATGGTGGATGTGTCGATAAAGCTCTCATTTTTACTGAGGATTGTCTATTAGGACTGTAGTCATCTAAGAACAGTGCCTAAACCTTGAAACTATACCCCAGAAATAAAGACTATATATATATATTTTTCTTCTCTGGAGAGTTAGGAAGTCTGGGGGGTTGGGTTTTTTTGTTTATTTGTTTTCAAATTTTTATTTTTTATTTTTCAAGACAGGGTTTTTCATTGTAACCCTGGCTGTCCTGGAACTCACTCTGTAGACCAGGCTGGCCTCGAACTCAGAGATCCACTTGCCTCTGCCTCCCAAGTGGTAGGATTAAAGGCGTACGCCACCACTGCCTAGATAGAATGTTCTTTTTTTTTTTTTTTTGTCTTTTGGTTTTTCGAGACAGGTTTTCTCTGTGTAGCTTTGTGTCTCTCCTGAAACTCACTTGGTAGCCCAGGCTGGCCTTGAACTCATAGAGATCCACCTGGCTCTGTCCCCTGAGTGTTGGGATTAAAGGCGTGAGCCACCACCGACCAGCTAGAATGTTCTTAAGAAAGCAAAATAAATAAATAAATGAAAATACAGGCTAAGATAAAAATGCGGTTGAATTCCTGAATCCCATGCTCCTACTATAACTAAAACATTAAGATGTTTTCAGTAAGGAAAAAAAAAATCTCTTTCTTACAGACGATAACCACTCTTCTCTGGTTTTTGTTTTCCTTCTGCTGAAAGAGGGCTAAATGTTTTCCTTCTACAACATAAAAATCTGTTCATTTTTTTTTTAAATGACACTTTTATTGATTGGGATTTTTATTGTGCTTATTTGTTTACGTATTGTTGGCTCTCTCTCTCTCTCCACCATGTTGATCCCAGGGACGGAAGACAAATCGTCAGGCTTGGCGGTGAGTCCCACCACGCTGTCTCACTGGCCCTTTATTGGAACAATTAAAAAAAAAAAAGTGACTGGTTTTAGTTAGACAAGTGTAGATGGCAATAATAAAAACCATAGATGCGGCGCGCAAATGTGCCTTGGGCCGGGAGCCTCACAATTCATAGGGGTTGCTCATCATAGGGAATGTAATTCTCAAGCACTTTTTGAAAGTACACTCCCCCATCCCAATCCTCTGCCCATCTATGTAACCATTGGCAACAGCCTTGCAGGGTTTTCCTTCCGTAGTGTGGTCCTGTGTCCTGCCGTGCGCCGCCTGAATGTAGTGAGGTTTTAACACTTTGAATTATTTGAACAAGGGATGCTTAGACACTCAAATGGCCCCAAGCAGGAGTGCTGGAGGCACCTGGCTGGGCAACATCTCTCTCACCACCACAGCTCCGGGTCTGCTTTTATTTCTCCTGTGTCCTGCCATGATTTGAATATGCAGAAACCAATGATTAGGATATAGGTCCTTACATTCTCTCTACTCAAAGACACTATTGGTGTCTGGCTTTTTTTTTTTTCCCACGCAGCACAGAGTCTCTGGGAGAATGCTCCACATTATGTATATTGAGCCGGCTCTCTCCCTGGGTTGTCGATAATGTTTGGTTATTAAGAACACAGCTGCAGACATAACCCGGGCGTGCATGCTTGTCATTCGCCACGTGTGTGCAGACTTCTCATCAGCACGGTAGTTCCCAGGAGGAGCATCGCTGGGTCCCTGCTTGCTGCTCTGCTCTGTTAGCTGTTTGTTACCTAATCGCCTTTCCAAGCCCTGGACCTTCCCCCGAAAGTCCTGGAAGAGCTGAGGTTTCCGAATCTTGTCGTTCTGACCCGGTGTCTTGGTAACTCAGCATGGTTTGAATTTTCGCATCTTCCTGTGATGTGAGTGGATGCCTCTTCATCCACGCTGGGTGCTGGACCTTTCTTTGTGGCTTCCTTCATCTGTCCCCAACTACTTTCCCTGAAAGCTCCATTTCATTTTTCATTAATTTTTACTAGCCCTTTATTGTGGAAAATACAGTTGATAGAGCGTTGGTGGTATTTTCTTCCCATTCTCACTATGTAGCCAAATTTATCGATTTTTTTTTTACTTTTTTTGTTTGGTTTTTCGAGACAGGGTTTCTCTGTGTAGCTTTGCGCCTTTCCTGGAACTCGCTTTGGAGACCAGGCTGGCTTCGAACTCACAGAGATCCTCCTGCCTCTGCCTCCCAAGTGCTGGGATTAAAGGCATGCGCCACCACCGCCCGGCTTTTTTTACTTTTTTAACAAATTAAAATATGATTTATTTATTTTTATGTGTATGAGTATTGTCATGCATGTATGGGTACCACATTAGCACAGTACCCTCGGAGGCCAGAACAGGGAACTGGTTTCCTTGGAACTGGGTTAATAGGTGGTTGTAAGCAGCCACATGTGTGCTGGAAACTGAATTCAGGTCCTCTACAAGAGCAGTGGTGCTTTTAACCACTGAGCCATCTCTTTAGCCTCCAAATTTATCAATTTGAAAAAAAAATGGTTTCTGGATTTTGAGCCATAAGTAGTAAGATGATTTTCTCTTTCACAGTGATAACATTTATCTACTGACTTGGCATTTGCAGGTTTTGGTACTTATGTTTTTTGTCATTGAGCCTGATTCCCATGCATGTGTCGGAGGCATTGTTCTGTGTGATTTTATGGCCCTTGTAATATGCATAAATCACAGTCACTGAAGATGCTCCAAATTCTGAGATGCCCCCTTGCCTCTCGTCTTAATTATTGTTTGTGTTGTTGTGGTAAACGCCCTGACAAAAACAACCTCCGAGTTTATTCTGGCTCACGGTTTGAGGGTGCACAGTCTGTCATAGCAGAAGACATGGCAGCGGAACGTGAGGCGGCTGGTCACAGTGGCATCCACAGTCAGGAAGCAGAGAGAGATGGATGCTGGTGCTCAGCTCACTTTCTCCTCTGTACTCAGTCTGGGGACCCCAGCCCCATGGGATGGTGCTGCCCACTTACAGGGAGTGTCTCCCCACTTCAATGAACCTAATCAAGATAATCCCTCATAGCGGCTCCTGGAAGCCTGTCTCCTAGGGGACTCTGTTTTCAATCAATGTTAGCCATCACCGCTCTGTAATAGCCAGATGTCTGGACTCATTCTGTACTTATTTTGTAGTCACAGTGGCTACTTATGTACCAGTGCCACAGGGTTTTAATGGCTGTGGCTTTAGGACTCCTCTCTCTGACTGTCTATATTTGCCCATCTCTGTAGATCTTCTTTTATGGCCCCCAATAAGATACCATTAAACTCCGTTGTATACTTTTATTTAAATACCATTTGGCTCCCATCACTTTTGACAAATGGGATATTTTCTTCCCTTTATATTAGCTCTTTAGGGCCTAATACACAGAAAATAACTTAGAAGATTTATCATCAATCTGTCTGCCTTAAAACACTGCTTTATTTACTTGTTCCATTAATTTATTTTACTAGTTTTTTTTTTTATTTTTGGAGGGTATGCAGCTATATTCAGAAAAAAGAAACTTTACTATCCCATCCCAGATGTTTATAGTGAGGCTTTTATTTATAAATCTACAGAGACTCCTAGTCCACATGGAGCAATAATGCTACTTGTGGATGCCAATGTCTCTTCCCGGCTTTTAATGGAAAAAGCAATGGTGTTTGTTGCCCTGAGGATCTCTGTGCGTGCTTTCTGTTGAATGGTTTTTAACCCACTCCATTTATTTAGAGAGATAGGATTAGAATGGTCACCAAATTTTTTCTTTTAGCTGATTGACACACACACACCTACAGATATGTCATATCTGTATACACACACATACACACACACACACACACACACATAAAATAAAAAAGAAATCTTAAGAAAAAGGAGAGGGCTTTCTTTTCTTCTTTCTCTTTTATCCTCTTCTTGCCTTCCCACTTCCTGGGATCATCGAACCCCAGGTCTCATATATGCTATGCACATACTCTACCCCCCAGCCCCACTCTATATTTTATGTCTGAAGCTATTAACAAATTTATGTCCTGACTTCAATCTGGACCCAAAGGACTTGCTCTGAGTGGTCTTGAAATACTGGGGACACCCCAGTGGGAAGCAAAGATCTGAATGGAAAGTATTTTTAGAGAAGGAAATTGGCTGGCTGCCCTCGTGACCTTTTCAAACCGACGCGGAAATCCCCCTGCCTCTGAAGTTCAGATGCCGCACTCAGGCTTTGGCTTCCAGAGAGCGACGACAGAGAAAGAGCATGCGGCTCACCGTGCTCCTCAGTGCTGCTTCCCTTTCTCCTCTGAAGGAGCTCTGAGTCTTGAAATACACTGAATGCACTCTGGGCTTCTCAGTGTTTGAAACCCCCATGTTGGACCTTTCTTCAGCAGGCCTTTAAGTGACAATAGACGCCAGACAGACAAGTGCCGTTCTCCTTTTTCAAACCCTGAGGGCTCTCCAAGGCAGGAGTCGACTCGTGCGTCTGTGGTGAAGTCTCATAGGGCGACAGCCTCGACAGAAAGGTCGTGTGTAAGTAGGGGACCGCAAGCTGAGAGGGAAGTTCCTGTGTGACTGTGACTATCTGGCCAAGCAGGTGACAGCATTAGACTTTACAGCAGGCCAAGCCACCTGACCGATCACTCCCTGTGGCAGCCGATGGCTTCTGGGACCCAGTGTAAATATCTTGCCACCACATTTCCATTCTTCTTACTCTGCATGACTCTGAATTGCTCCAGCCTTGCCGTTCTGCTTAGTGCTTGGACATACCACACTCGCAGCTTTCATGGGAGGACAGGCTGCCATCTCCTCCGGGTTTTCAAGCCATTCCTCCTCCTTACCATCCAGATCTCTTCCCAACACCTCCTCTTCAGCCTTGAAACCACCTCCCCCAAGGGTTCCTCTGCCTGGCAACGGCTTTTCCCTAATGGGAAGGTGGTGGTGGAGCACATATATAATTCACAGGATATTCACTGGCATGTATCACCCCCATAGGTGGGGGACCTCTGGGATAGGGCAGCCAGCTCATTGTAAAAACACCAAGAACAGGGGCTGAAGACATGGCTCAGTAGTTAAGCTGCGTATTGCTTATTACACACCGCTCTTACAGTGGACTGGTTCCCAGCACTCACACTGGACAACTCATAACTGCCTGAAACTACAGCTCCAAGGAATCCAAGCCCCTCTTCCGGGCTCTGCTGGCATCTGCATTCATGTGCATGAACACAGACACATGCACACAATCAAAAATAATTTTAGAAATGCCTGGAACAGCACCTCATCAAGCCATCTGTAATTTCCAGTGTCGTGACGTGCCGCCCCGTAAAGTGGCGTTTCTTAGTCCTTTTGGGCTTGCCAAACAAATTTCTATGACCTGGGCAGTGGATTAACGGGAAAGACGTATTTTCCATGGCTCTCAAGGATGAAAAGTCCAAGATCAAGGACCCAATTGAGCTGATGTCTGGTGAGGGCCCCTTTCAGGTTCTCCAATGACAGGATGAGGTAAGGGAGCACTCCAAAGCCTTTGTCAGAAGGCATAGTACCAACCACTGGGATGCCATCACATGACTAGTGTCCTCCCAAAGACCTCTCACTTCCTGATCCCATCCCACTAGGGATCTATTTCAATATGAGTGGGGATGGACACAGCTCTTTTGACCACAGCATGGAGGTTTCCTATGGGTTGATGAATGCTCATGGCTTATTGGTTTTGGTATTAACCATGATGTCAATTCTCTTCAAACTGATCTACAAATGCAATGAATCCAGAAAAAAAAAATCACAGCAGATTGTGAAAAAAACAAACAAGGTATTGTAAAAACAACAACAAACAAAAAAATTAATCTGGAAGCACAAAAGACCTATAAGAGATGAGAGAATTTTGAGGAAGATCACCAGAGCCCAAGGAAGGCCATGAGGAAGATGACTACAGATTTATACCCTGGGGATCCAGCCCGGACCAGCATAAGCCTGTCCTGTAACATTTGTGGAAGGGTCCCCGTGGTGTCTCTCTGCCTTGACTGTCCTGGTATCATTTACACAGCAGTCTCTGGGGGTTGGGAGAGGCTGGTGTCAGATAGGCAAGATCATGGCCATGGGGATGACTGGAGGGTTTGGAGCATCTCAAACGTTTTCCACACGGGCCCAGAAACTGCAGAAGAGTCAGCAGGTTTCCTACAGGCCCGCCCCCTTACTCCCCAGCTCAGACACTGTCTTCCCTTTAATGGTAAAGGACAGTAACATAAAATTCCCATCCTAACCACTTACGACATGAAATTCGGTGGGATTAGAACATTCAGGATGTAGGGTAGCCATCAACATCTACTTCTTCAGCCTCATCACCTCGTGTTGGCTGTTCGTTACTGTAACAAACTCCCAAGAGAAACAGCTTAAAAAGAGGAAATGTGGAGCTGGGTGGTGGTGCGCACGCCTGTAATCCCAGCACTTGGGAGGCAGAACCAGGTGGATCTCTGTGAGTTCGAGGCCAGCCTGGTCTACAGAGCGAGCTCCAGGACAGGCACCAAAACTACACAGAGAAACCCTGTCTTAAAAACAACAACAACAACAAAACAAAAACAAAAACAAACAAACAAAACAAAACACACACACACACACAAACCAAACCAAACCAAACCAAAAAACCCAAAAGGAAATGTTTGCTTCAGCTTATGGGTTCAGCTCACAGTTGCTTGGCTCTCATTGTTTAGGCCCATGGCCAGCAGAGTATGTTAGAGGGAGCAGGTGGTAGAGGTAGTGTCTGTGCCCCTGAGAGCAGATGCCAGCAGAGGCCAGAAGAGGGCGCTGTATTCCCTGGAACTGGAGTTACAGGCAGTTGTGAGTCACCTCATGGCATCTGGGAAGCAGAGAGACAGGAAGCAGCAGTATCTCCTTAAAGGGCATGCTTCCGATGGCCTAACTTCTTCCTACCACACTCCAAAGTTTCCACTATCCCCTAATGGCACCACAGGTGCCGCCAAGCTTTTAACCCGTGCAACGCTAAGCAGAGGCCCTGTCCACCAGTTAGCAACTGCTCCCACTCTGTCTTCCCAGCTGTGTCAACTTGAAACAAACCTAGTCCCCTGGGAAGAAGAAACCTCAGCTGAAGAATTACCTTCAGCAGATTAACGTGTGGGCATGTCTACGGGGCATTTTCTTGATATGCCCAGCCCACTGTGGGCGGCACCATCCCTAGTCCAAGGTGATTCTGAGTTGTTTAAGAAAGCCTGCCGAATAAGCCAGAGAGAACCAGCCAGCAGTTTCTGCCTTGGCTCCTGCTTGAGTTCCTGCCCTGACTTCCCTCCATGATGGAGTGTGACCTGGGAGCATAAGCCAAATAAGCCCCTTCCCCATTCCCCATGTTGTTTTTTTGAGCATGCTGTTTATCCCAGAAATTGAAAAGCAAACCAGAACACCACGAATCTGTTTTTTTTATCTGCATGGATTCTCCTCTTCTGGACAGCTCATTTAAATGTGGCCTTCTGCCTAGCTTCTCACTCGGATCATGTTTGAAGACAGACCCACGTTGTAGCATGTGGCAGAACCTCATCTCCGGAGCTCTCTCTGGAGGTGAGCGCATGGAGCACATTTGCATGCCCACTTATCGCTGATGAGCATTCGGTGTCTTGCTCGTCGTTGGTTATTATTGTCAGCAGCCTTTGTGTGTGCCGTATTCCGAACACCTGTTTTTCCTACCTTTCTATGCATAGCCAGGAGAGGGTTTACAGGTCAAGTGGTGGCTCCGGATCGGCATGGTCCCCACAGCAGCTGTGCCATTCATGGTCAGCTACAGTCCCTATTTCCTTCACACGCTTGTTTTCTTCTGAAGAGTTGCTGTTGTTGAGTCTTGGGCTCTCTTCTTAGGCTTTCTAACCAGGGAAGCGCTGGATACCTGGGGCAGTTGTCTGATCTTAATCACCAGAGCGTGGAGACTCACAGGCCCCGCCTAAAGGGTCTCTCTCTAAGGGGTTCCTCAGGGACCTGTCAGGACACCTGTTCTGTACAGTCACAGGACAGCCTTACCATGAATGCATATGTGAAACCCACATATATATCTTTGCTCTCTAAATGTGACAATATGGTGGCAGGCAACATCTCCAGAGGACTCACCACTGGTGCCATGTGGAGTGTGGCTCCCTGTCTTTTATCATCCCCAATATTGCCTAGGCATAGAAAATATGGCTTGGCAGAGGCTCATTTAAGAGCCTTAACTATTCATCAAAGGACACTACTTGCCGGGCGGTGGTGGCGCACGCCTTTAATCCCAGCACTCGGGAGGCAGAGCCAGGCGGATCTCTGTGAGTTCGAGGCCAGCCTGGACTACCAAGTGAGTTCCAGGAAAGGCGCAAAGCTACACAGAGAAACCCTGTTTGGAAAAACAAAAAAAAAAAAAACAAAAAACAAAAAACAAAAAAAAAAAAAAAAGGACACTACTTAAAGCCCTCTGGGGATGATACCCACTGCCCATAGCCAAAGCAGCCGGACATCCCCAGGGGTCTCCCCTGCCCTGCCCTGCTCTGGGAGGTGCCAGCCTCCTGCCATTTACATGCTTCTTCCCCTTATCTCATCCCTTCCTCCCCAATCACTTTTTGTCTATTTTCTCTGACTTAGATTTCTTCACTTATGGTTCTAGAAGCCAGAATGGAAAAGCTAGAAGTCAGGGTGCTTCCAGGGCTACCTTCCAGTGGCTTCTGGGAGAATTCTTCTTGTCTTTTTCAACCGTGGGAGGCACCACGATCCTGCCTAAGGTGAGGCTCTCCTGAATCAGTTTGTCCCCCTCCTCTCCTCTTTCATCCTCCTCACCCCCCTCTTCCCTCAAACCTCAGATGCTCTGTCATACATCTGATAATTGCAATGCCTCCCTGATCATCAGGAGGACCCCCCCATTTCAGGCTCCTTAACCATGCCATCTGCAGAGTCCCTCATACCCTGTGCAGCGACTTACTGGACTGTTTCTCAACGGTCATGGCCTGGCATTCCACAGACTTGCTTTGTGTGGCCGGTGCTGATGATGGAGCACCTCTGTCTGGTGAGAGCCCCCACCTCCATCTTTGGGCTTGGCTTTTGTTCGACATTGCTTGATTCAGGCATCGTCTGAAAGATATAGAGACAGACAGAGTGATAGAGGCGTAGAGATGGAAAGAGAAAAGGAGACAGATGTGGACGGAGGAGGGGACAGACTGATGCTCTGCACGCTCTCAGAAATCTTTCAGAAGGTTCCAAGTCCTCATCATCAGTTTGTTACTGTTCATCTATCCGCTTGACCCATAGCTTAGGCGCCTGCCAGGCCCTTCCTTCCCAGATGCTTAGGGCTGACTGGCTAACAGACAGAGATCTGGTCCCGAACTGCATGAGTGAGCTGTGCCATCTGCTAACTGCAGACATACCCCATCCTGCTAGCATGCATGCTCCCCAGTGACAGGGCCCATTTGTCATTTCCATCTCACCTGGAAGTCCCTAGTCTTCTGGACTGCTGCTGGATTCAGCATGCCAACACCCCTGATCATTTCCCCTATTAGCCACTTGGGGGCGCCCATGCTCCATACTGTGGCCACAAGCCTACAAGAGGATTTATTCAAAAGGTCCACATGTTGCCAACATTCATTTATATATATCATACATTTATATATTTTATAAATAATACAAATATATATGTCTAAAGATTTGTTGACCCCTGCACCCCAAGGCTGGGAGGGTCACAGACAGCTGTAAAGACAGTCTTTTGCAATACAGGTTTGCAAGCGGTCACGAAGGAAAGCCACCCTACAGGTCTTGGCTTGGACAGGACTGCATGCGTGGCTGGAGACACGTTCCTTCCATTCCACATCTTGCAGAGTTACTGCCCTTGAGACTGTCACATTCTGTGGAGCATTTTTACTTTGGGAGAAAGGGTCTGACGTGTGTCTCGAAGCCAACGAGAGGAGGGGGAACCTGGGGACACAATTGCCATGTGACTTCAGGGATTTCTACCCAAAAGATAGGAGGTATCCAAAGCCCCAGATATGTAGTTACAAACCACTGATGAAGAAGACATTATGGGGGCTGGGCAGGGGTGGGCCACATGTCCCACTTAGAGTAGATCAAGGCACCCACTCACCACACTGTTAGGAATGACAGTATGTCTGTTGAAAGCTACGTCCTGAAATGATATTCTAAGCTTCGGTGAACGGATTCTACAGAGACTCCACTAGGAAAAGTGCAAAATGATGCTCAGACGAAAGAGGGAGGCCTTGCGGTGGTACCCGCGTCCCGCATCCACTTCAGCAGCTCCGTTGATGCCAAGCAGCAGACACGTCAGGGAAGGCTGGGACAACGTCTTAGGGACAAAGATGACTTCTGAACATCAGAGCCTGGCTAAATGAGGCTGCTGTGGGGGTTCTAAGGTCTTAGGGATGCTTATCAGGTCTTTGGTGGTGGCGGGCGGGGTGGTGGTGGTGGGGAGGCAAGATGGTGGCACAGAACCAAGGCACAGCTGTGGATGCTGCTTTCTTGGTTTATGCAGGGTATTCACACGTGAGCTGCAGCCGCCTCCAAATGCTGGTGCACGTGCCTTCGAGTCCCCAAGATCTCGTCACAGAGCAGTTAAGATGTGACTTGGTGGATCTGGGTGAGCCTGCATGTATTGCCAGCACACAGCTGGTACTGGTGCTGCAGTTCCTTGGGTCACATGTCTGTGCAAAGACTCAGTGCAAGATGTGTCCCAAACGGAGGCCTCCGAGGGGGCAGTAAGCCCTGTTCTCTCCCCTTGGGTTTTTCCTCTCCATCTCTGGTCCAGGAAACCAAGTGCCCACAGCATGGTAGCCTGCATAGTCCTCTAAGTCATGAGCTAAGTCACCCACTAAGTGACCTCTGCTGCTGGCTGAGGGTGAGTGATGAAGAAAAATCGCATGGCCCCATGTTGTCACAGTCTGTCACTGTAGTTTGGGAGATAATCACACAGCCTGCCAGTCTGATGCTGAATGCTGTGTGGACATGAAGCACAGGGCACAGGGCTGGGTGCCTGCCAGCTCTGGAAGTTAGGATCGCAAATGAGCACGGAGGAGGCTTGCAGAAGGTATGGCGTCAATTGGCGGCGGGGAGGGAACTTCGAAGAGGGGGGATCTTTGGCAAAGAAGAGCTGAGGGGCTGGGTCACTAAGGAGGACGAAAAATAAGGAGCTTAGTCTAGGGGAGGGGTGAGAGGAGGGTGGTGGTCACCGCTAACGGGATGCCCCTCCCCGCCATCGGGCTGTTAAAGAGTGGAGCTAAGGCTCTTTATCTACCGGAAACAGCTTATATCTGGGGAGCCAGGCAACGCGTGCGAAGCTACGGAGAACGTCCACCAGGGGGCAGCAGAGCAGAGGGATCAGAGGTTCATCTAGAATTCTAGAACTGGCCGGGGCGGCGGTGGTGGTGCACGCCTTTAATCCCAGCATTTGGGAGGCGGAGGCAGGTGGAGCTCTGTGAGTTCGAGGCCAGCTCGCTCTACAGCGCGAGTTCCAGGGCAGGCTCCAAAGCTACACGGAGATACCCTGTCTCGAAAACAAACAAACAAAAAAAAGAATTCTAGAACTGAGGGAGCCTGCGGACTTTATTCTAGATACCAGGACAGAGACCAGAGACCTAGCAGGCAGCCCACAACAGCCTGCTTATCTGTTTATCTTAACTGTCCTCTGATACCCACTTTGGGATTTGGCAAGTTCCCAGGACACCATGGTCCAAAGAGAGATGCTCACTTCTCCCCATCCCCGGGACTTCTGCATAGCGGCTCCACGTAGCCACGCCCCTCGCGCACTATTGAAGGGCCCCCGGCAGATGCACGGGAGGTTTTCCAGATGGCAGAAGCAATTAAACCTTGAAGTAGCTGTGAGGAGGGTTGGTGGAGTGGTCTGGAGGACAGGTGGACAAGTTTATTCAGTGTGCTAGGGTGGGTCCTACCTCCTGGGCATTATCAGCATGCAGGCTCTGTGGATCTGCCACCCTCTTGGCATTCAGAGAAGAAAGCTCATGGCAGAGCGGGCAGGAGGCAGGCCATCCTCAGGTGTGGGAAGACTACGCTGGCAAGTTGCATTTGCAATCCTTAAGTGTGAATTAGAATACAGCAACAGCTCTTTCCTTCGCTCATCCCCTCACCACCCCCGCCCCCACCATGTGTTTAGATGGAAAGATGGTGGGAAGAAGGAGCTGAGATGCCAGCAACCTGTAAATGCACCGAGATTCTGCCCACGTCCGCAGAAGTCCCGTGACTCGGTATGCACACTGAGGTCCCTGCTCCGTAGGATCTTGGCACCTGAAAACAAATCTGTGCCGCGCCTGCGGTGACCAAGGGAGGTCACGCTTCCCTCTCCTGTCATGGACTTTAGCTCCCAGGAGCAGCCCAGGAACCGCCAGAAATGCCAACCTATCAGGTTGCTGAGCCCTTTCAACAGGCGCATGACTGATGTTCTTCTTGGAGAGGCTGGTGGTGGGTGTCTGTGCGCTCCCAGCCCTGTGGCCTATGTGTGAGGCTCTCTGTGGCTGACAGACAGCAGTTTCGGTTCTGACTTTTTTTCTTTCTTTCTTCTTTTTCATTTTGAGCATAGGTATAATCCTGCGGCCCGTGATCTAGTGTCCCAGTAGAGTGATATAGTGAATGGGAGGTAACGAGTCAGGACCTGTAAATAATTCCCTCATATGACTGGTTACCCACTCTTGCCTTGCCTTGTGTGTGTGTGTGTGTGTGTGTGTGTGTGTGTGTGTGTGTGTAGGCCAGAGGTCAACATTGGGTATCTTTATTGATCTCCACATTATTATTATTATTATTATTATTATTAGTAGTAGTAGTAGTAGTATTGTTTTTCAAGTCAGGGTTTCTCTGTGTAACTTTGGAGCCTGTTCTGGATCTTGCTCTGTAGACCAGACTGGCTTCGAACTCACAGAGTTCTGCCTGCCTCTGCCTCCCGAGTGCTGGGATTAAAGGTGTGTGCCACCACGGCCAGGCTATTATTATTATATTTATTATTAATACGATGACTTTTTGAGGAGTCTAACCTTTTATTTTTATTATTATTATTATTATTATTATTATTATTATTTTTTTTTTTGGTTTTTCGAGACAGGGTTTCTCTGTGTAGCTTTGCGCCTTTCCTGGAACTCACTTGGTAGTCCAGGCTGGCCTCGAACTCACAGAGATCCGCCTGGCTCTGCCTCCCGAGTGCTGGGATTAAAGGCGTGCGCCACCACCGCCCGGCCTATTTTTATTATTTTTAATTATGGGTATGTATGCGGGTCTGTGTACTTACATGGGTGCAGGTGCCTGCCGAGGCCAGAGGTATAGACTCCCCTTGTATCTGGAGTTAGAGGCAGTCGTGTGCCTCCCAACATGGGTGTGGGAACTCAAACCCAGGTCCTCTGGAAGAGCAGTATGTACTCTCAACCCCTGAGCCACCTCTGCTGCCTGCCCACTTTCCTTTTTGAGACAGGTTCTCTTGCTGAAGATCCTGGAGCTTGCTGGTTGGTTGGACCTGCTGATCAGGAAGCTCCAGGGATTTTTCCCTGCCTCTACCTCCCCAGTGCTGGAGTGACAGGTGTGTGTTGCCGTGCTCAAGCCTTGCACGTGGATGTTGGGGATCCAAACTCAGGTCCTCATGCTCGCACAGCAAGCGCTTTACCAATGGAATCATCTTAGCCACGCTTTCTCCTTTCCTCTGGCTTGGTGCAGGGTGTCAAGGCTACATGACAAGACATAGTGGGAGGAACTTGTTCTGAGCCACACATGAGGAGTGCTGTGGCCACTTGGGGACCCTTGGATCCCTGCATATAATAGATAGCATTGCTTTCTCATCACGCGTTATGATTCACAGCAGGTGGCCCTGACCCGCCCCCCCCCCCCACTTCAAGGAGCTAGGTTCCCTGTGACCCATCGACATAGCAGCCTAAGGACGGAAAGTATCCAAAACGCTGTGTATTTGGGTGTTGGTGGCCATCACATTAGAGCCACGTCCCTTTAGCCTTTGCGGAAAGTCACCCACCCAGATTCTGGGAAGAGTCAGCTTGGGGGACCTGAGACACTTCTTGGAGTTTGGCTCAGCCCTCAGGATCTAGAAGATGGACAGAGACTGGTCGGTTTTAGCATTGTAAGTTCCTGAGACGTGTCCACGGAGCTGGAGCCAAGGGTGTGGCTGCCTGGCCGTTGCATCAGATCTGGCTGGGGAGGTGGGGGTGGCCGGCTTGGCTGAGAACACCCAAGCATGTGTAAACATTTTTTTGCCCTGATATCAGCGGTATTACTCAGGATTCTAGGCTGCCAGTGCAAGACACAGCCTGGCTCGCTCAGGCCGAAAGGGAGTCTCCGGAAGGATTGTTGGGGTCTGTGGAATCGGGAGGGCTAGAGGGTCAGGCTTGGGTAACAGAGCCAGCGGAGGAGCAGGGACAGGCTAGACCATGGAGGTCCTGCTCTGACTCTGTGCGAAGACAGACTGTCTGGTGCTCACTCGGGACTCAGTCTCAGGGAAAAGGGCAGAAGCTGGTGGGGCTGTGTCAGGGTTCATCCTTGACATTCCGGGTGGGAAGCGAGGCTCTGCCTCATTTGACTCAGAACGATCTATTGTTTCTCACTGTGCCTGACACAATGACAAAGCCTTAAGAAAGCCAGGGATGATGGGGGAACTATGCCCACTGTACACTTTTAGGCCCTTTAAACTAAGGTGATCCCACAGAGTGGATAATCTGTGTGTGGTCATTTTGGGACTCAGGACGGCTTAACCATTGAATCTGTGTCCTCTGCCTTCAGGCAGGAGAGAAGGAACAAACTGACCTCAAGGGCTGTAAAATCCCTGGCCCCAACTACGTCGGGTGGGTGGGGTGGGTGATGTACATCACGTTTACTCACATTCCCAGAAACACCGTGTCAACATGAGGGATGCTGGGAGGTGTGAGACAGGGGAGGAACTGGTGAGTGCCCAGTGCTTTTGCTATAGGAGACTCATGGGGAGGGAGGGAGGGAGAAAGGGAGAGAGGGAGGGAGTGAGGGAGGAAGAGAGAATAGATGATGATGATGATGATGATGATGATGATGATGATGATGGTATGGTGAGAATGGCCTGTCACAGGGCAGGTCAAAATTCTGAGGGCTGACATGGAGGGGTGGGACCTGGAAGCATGGTCCTCTCCTAAGTGTGGAGGAAAGGAGGGCAAGCAGCTGTCCCATGTCAGACCCTTTAGGAAAGCGTCTCATGGAATCGCAACAACGCCCTGATGAGCAAGTGTGCTCTTTCCATTTCAGTTAACAGGCTTCCAAAGGCTGCTTGTCTTCCACTTCTCTTCCCCCTCACCTTCCTTTCTTTACCTTTCCCCCCTCCCCTTTCTCTCCTTACAGGGTCAGGTCGGAGCATGAGCCTCCTCACACACCCTAGAAAAGCTTTCCTACTGAGCTGTGCCCCAGCCCATCAGTCTTGTCTGTCCCAAAGCACTTGTGCACGTTCCACGTTCCGTTTATCACCCAGGATAAGGACCACTGCGTTCTGGCCTGGGACGGAAACAGACTGATGATGTGCGTGGGCAAGGGCTGGGTGGAGGGAAAGCTATACCATTTGGTGGAGGTGACCCACGAGCGGTAGGAGTGAGCTACGTCTCTTCTGTGGAGAATGGATTTGGGGGAGAAAAATAAAAAGCAGGCTGAGTGGGAGGAGCCGGGAGGGAGGAAGGAGGGAAGGGAATTTATCTGACTCAAGTGAGAGATGTTATTATCATCAAATATTTTCTCTAATTGCAAAAAAATTAAGGGGCTGAGGGATGCCAAGAAAATAAAGTACATATGCACTAGGCGTTGGCTTTTTTGGCAAAGGAAATTTGTCTGTAATCACTTTTACAGAGATATAAAAGGAATTGCCTCCCCAAATGTGATCACTTCAGCCTGGCTTTTATCTGTTTCTTCAGAAACATCACATTTTGAAGGGAGTCGTATTAGTTGAAGATGGTGAGTTTGTCTGGTAATTGCTTCCTATTATAATTCTGAGCAACATTTAACACCACCCAAGAATGCAAAATTATCAGGAACGCTAAACAGAGAAAGGTTCTTTTGCTAAGTTTTGTTTTCCTTGTTGAAAACAAGTGTTTGGGGGGTTTATAGAACACCATTTTGTATCACTTAGCGAGACTGTGGGATGTGGATGACACAGTCCCCAGATCCCTATGGGTTGGGTGGTGGGTCTTGTGTTAGCCAGCAGGGATGTCCAACCATATTCACTGTAGACAAGAATTACCTACCAAGGGGAAGAAGGGGTGAGGCTGCCGTGTGGCTAGCTCTTTGCTGTATGTATTTAAATATCAGTGGGGATCTTTGCTACAGCCTGAAAGTCCTTCCCCTTCATTTGTGTTGAAATCCTTGCTCCTGGGACAGTGGTATCAGGAGGTGATTAGGTCATGAGGGTGGAACTCTTGTGACTGGGATTACATCCCTACAGGATGACCCATCGAGAGCTCAGCATCCATGAACTGGGGTGTTAGTGACTTCCCTCAGTGCCATGGCCTAATATCCGTCAGAAGCAACTCCAGAGAGGTACTGCTCACGTCAGCTCAGTTTTCTGGGTTCTGTCCATTATGGTGGAGAAAGTATGGCGGCTGGAGCTTGTGGCCACGCTTGTTCAGATCTTGGTGGATTGGCAAGCAGGGCTGCCTTCTAACCCTCCAGGGCACCTAGTCGTCCATATCTGCCAAGTAGGCCCCAAGTTCCAAAGTTTCCACAGTCTTCTAAAGCAATGCCTTCATCGGGGGGAAAAGAAGTATGCAAACCCATGAGGCCTTGAGGGGCAGTTCTCAAGCAAATGTTAACAGTTGGGAAGCGAATGCCAGGTTTGTCAGAGCTTTACTCTTGAACTTCCAGCCCTAGGACTGTGAGCCATGACTCTCTGCAGGTCATAAGCTAGGCAGGCCGTGGTATTTTGTGATCACAGCCCACACGGGCTAAGGCAATTCTTAACCAAACCCACTTGTTATTGTGTTCTCAAATCCTTTGGTACCAGCATATTTACGGGAATTAAAAACTAGACCCTGGGGCCTTATTTTATTTTTTTATTTTTCTGCTTACATATTTTCTGCAGTTTGAATTTGCAATGTTGTAAAAACCAAACCTTTTACACAAGATTAGAATCTCACAGCATCTCCACAAAACTCAGAAACCTTGTGAAAGAGTCCCTAGTCCTCCTGGGCAGAGGCTGGAGGAGAGAGATAGGAAGTAAGAAAAAAGGGAAGGGAAGGAAGGCCAGAGACAGAGAGAGGTAAGGAAGGACAGACACAGACAGATGGAGGGACAGAGACGGAGAGAGAGAGGGAGAGAAAGTGGGAGAGAGGGAGGGAGAAAGGGAAGAGAAGGGAGGCAGGCAAGGAGGGGAAGGAGAGAGAGGAACAGAGTATACATGTAGAGTCCCCACAGGAATGCTCCGTGTCCCCACACAAGAGTCCAGTGTCCCCTCTGCTGTTGTTCAGTTCTTCCCCCCATAGCTGACTGACTTGCAGAGCTGGGCTGAGCACGGGTCCCTCTGGGGTCCTAGGCTGTGGCTCACACGTCCTCTTTGTGTCTTTCCCTCACCTTCTGTCCATCATTTCATGTTTCTTGAAAGGCTGTGAAGTCTCTGGGCATGAGATCATCACACTTATCCATGTCCCTTGGTACCACACAGAACCTCCACCATCTGATGCTCCTCACTGACTCGTGGTCGATTCTTACTAGGGACAGCTGTGCAGTGCAAAATGCATGGCATGTGGGCTACTGGGCTTACTTCTTTCCTTTTAAGTCATCTATTTATTTATTTTTATGTGCATGATGACTTTGCTTGCATGTATGTTTGTACATGCACGCAGTGCCCATGGAAGCCAGAAGAGGATATTTGACCCTCTGGAACTGGAGCCGTAGATGGTTGTGAATCACCATGTGGGCGCTGAGAATCAAACCCAGGTCCTCTGGAATAGCAGTCTGTATTCTTAACCACCGAGCCATCTCTCCAGCCCCACTAATTTCTTCTTCAATGGGGTGGTAGATGCTTCTGGAGGGCAGCTTTCCTCCCAGACAAGAGATAGTCACAGAAGCCAGAGACCTCATATCAAACACATGAGAGAAGAGCTCATTACAGATGGTTGTGAGCCACTGTGTAGTCGCTGGGAACTGAACTCAGGACCTCTGGAAGAACAGCCAGTGCTCCTAAGCTCTGAGCCATCTCTCCAGCGCTGAGAGAAAAACTCAACTGGGAAAGCTCAGGGCTCCTTAGCTGTTGTCTTCCCATCTGTAAGCTGGTCAGGAAGAACCTTATTTTCTGTTCTGTCGAGATCGAGGAGATGTTGACACAGAATAGGCAACCCCCCCACCCCCCGATACACACACATAGCTGTTGCTCAAATTCTGACGTACTAGGTTTGAAAGCCAAATGATGGGTAGAGATCATATAGTAAAAACAAACAAACAAACAAACAAAAAAGCATCCTGGAAGCTGCCAGTGTTCATGTGTCCTCAGAGCTGTGCAAACGTGACATTTGAGCCGGGCGGTGGTGGCGCACGCCTTTAATCCCAGCACTCGGGAGGCAGAGCCAGGCGGATCTCTGTGAGTTCGAGACCAGCCTGGGCTACCAAGTGAGTTCCAGGAAAGAGGCAAAGCTACACGGAGAAACCCTGTCTCGAAAAACCAAAAAAAAAAAAAAAAAAAAAAAGTGACCTTTGCAACTCAAGTCTTGTGGACACCTGTAGGTCATAAGTACACATGGGGCTGGAGGTCACGGGTATCATCACTCTCTCAGCTCTCTAGAGTAATGGTTGTTTTTAGTATTCACCTGATTGGAATCTTCTCTGCACCCTCCACATAGGTAAAATACACACAGAGAATAGAGTGTGTGCGCTTTGCCCTAAACAGTACTCTACCGTGGTAGTGGCTCTGTTTTCCCGGTCTCACGCCTACAAGAGCTTTCCATTAGTACCGACAGTACCTTGAGTTTCTTTAGACCCCTAAACTCCCCAGGGTCCTGAAACCTGCTTTCTGCCTCTCTGTAGCAAGCCAAGGCTCCCTTCCGGGGAAAATGATGGCCTTTGCCCTGCATGGCTGGCTCTCCTGCGTATTCATTTGCCTGGATTCATCGATCGCTATTCTCTATCCCATTTCTTGATAAGGGAAGTGAAAATGATCTCAGTTTCTCTGGAGTGTTATCAGAAGACTGTCTTAATAACATCCTTGTAGGCAGTCAGAGAAGAGGGCGGGACCTGGGGCTTCAGGCACCTTTTTCCTCAGCAAGGCTGAGCTGAGCAACAGGAGAGCAGCGGAGTCCCTGGATCCAGTCAGACCTACAGTGGGTTATGAATGGTCTTTTCTCCCAGGGACCTGTCTATCTCCCTTTCCCCCTTCATTACAGGTTCTCCACCTAACGCTGCGACCCTTTAATACAGTTCCTCATGTTGTGATGACTGACCCCCAACCATAAAATTATTTCCATTGGTACTTTATAACTATAATTGAGCTACAGTTATACATTGCAATGTAAATATCTGATCCGTAGATGGCCTTAGGCGATACCTGTGAAAGGGTCGTTCAACTCTCCAAGAGATCACGACTGACCCACAGGTTGAGAGCCGCTGTCCTACAGGGTCACAGCCACAGGGTCTCGGTGTCAGCCGCTGCCACCTCTCTTTCCTGCTTCGGCATTTTCTCTTCTCCCTCGTCACCCCATTCTGCTTCTTGTCGCTATTTATTCCGGCCCCGCAAAACACCCACACCAGTCACACTCCACCCGTGGTTTACACCGTTAGGTGATGGCGCCAGGCTCACTTACCTGCACACGTGCATTGGTCCACGTCTGGCTTTGGTCACATGCAAGAAAACAATCTCCCTCTTCCCCGTGCAGCCCTAGCATAATCTACTTGGCCACATACTCCACAGCCATTTTAACTCAAATGTACTGGAAAAGTGACATATGGAGATGTTTGGCTGCCTCCTCGATGCATCTATGTTTCCTTGTCTGCGTTCATCGCCCTTGAATTCCTGCCAGGAGCTTGCAGCTAGCTGCCCTACCTCATCGCATCCTCCCCTCAGAGAGAGAAGAGGCCCCCCCAAAATCCTGCAAACCCCTCACACGCCCACTGTTCATTGATTCTGTTTCTTCACTCCATCCAGGTTGGCGTTTTGAAAGTCTTTGTAAAGCACCTCAGAATTTTATCGGGGAAGCAAATGGGAGCCACACTCTTTCTCGATTAATGAGCATACCGCTGGGTGTATCAGTCACAGATTTTCATGCTTTGTGATCGTGGCCGGGGAGCGGGGATATTATAGAGGGGCCCCAGGCAGGGTGGAATATGAGGGTTTCTTTCGTGGGGTTAAATAACCAATCATTCTCTTGAGAGGAGGATGCTATGAGCCTGGGAAGGTTTCCAATGTCTTTGAATCGTGGCACATGAAAAAACACTTCGCAAAAACTTAAAAAAAATAGTAATTCACAAGAATGCAGCCAGAGCGTGTCTCTTTGAGATACGTCTGTGGGAACAGGGTGGAAGGGGAGCCCAGGCTGCGTGTGGCTTTGTGTGTTTGGCATGCTAGGCTCCAATATCAGGGTAACAGAAAACTTTGCAAATGCACATTTCTTTTTGCAATTGTAATTTTTTTTTTCTGGAATGTTTGGATATGTGGAGTGTTGGGTATTGTGGTTAAGAACTTGACTTGGAGGGTGGGCCTGGAGACACTGACCTGTAATCCCAGCTATGTGGGGGTGGTGGCTGAGGCAGGAAGATTGTAAATTCAAGGCCCGTCTAGGCCACTTAGTGAGACCCTATACCATAAGAATTCCTTCCTGGGGTGGGATCGGGAGAGGGGCAGGCAGAAACAATGTCTGCTTCTTCCTCAAAAGGTCCCAATAACAAATCAAAGTGTGATTCCACCAAAGTTCACCCTAGGGACCAATGGCCTTCCTGGACTTACTCACAGAGCAGGAGTAAGTGGTTACTAGTGAGATCATGGGTGACCCCAAAGAGCCACACTGGAGAATCTTCATCCAGCATAGAAAATGGCTTCCGGACAACTTCGGAGACAGAGGCCCCATCTATTGCCCTTTTCGGCCTATGTACACCCCTCCTGAGACCCCGAGGCCACATGCAATTAGGGAATTAGAATTACATGCAAAGGCTGGGAGAAGCAGTGGCTTCACTGGGAGGTCCAGTGACCCTCAGACCTTCTCCTCTAAGGTAACAATAGCAGTCAACAAGACCCATCATGATGGTGGTCCCTTGCAAGCTGGCACGGCTGATCTGATGAAGGTGTGGGGTGTTTCGATAGGACAATAGTGTTCTACAACACTCTGTCTCAAAATAAAAAGTTAAAAGGCCACACCCCAACCAAAGCCAACCTACTGTTGGAATTCCTGTGTGGCTTCTCTTCCCACTTAATGAATAACACAACGCCACCGCATTAAAACCAACACCTACCAAAGCCCCGAAAAACGAACAAACAAACAAACCCTTAAGACCGAGCTGGCATGTTGCGCTTGTCCTCACTAGCTGCCCTTATTCCCTTCCTGTCTGGACTCAGTCTCCCTTCTCGTAAGGGTGTTGCAGCGGTAAGGGTGTTGCAGCGGTACACTCCCTACCACGTGATCTTTGGCAATAAAGATGGAGGTGACACCAGGCGGTGGTGGCACACGCCTTTAATCCCAGCACTCGGGAGGCAGAGCCAGGCGGATCTCTGTGAGTTCGAGGCCAGCCTGGTCTACAGAGTGAGATCAGGACAGCCACCAAAACTACGCAGAGAAACCCTGTCTCGAAAAAACAAAAACAAAACAAAAAGATGAAGGTGACAGATAGGACGGCAGTGAGAATAAAGAGGAGGACGCTGTGTCTGAGATGGCTGCATGGGAGGGCTACCAGTCTCTTCCTCCTGGTTGAGATTCCACTCGGCTGTGATTGACCATCTACTCATGACTCCACCGACGAAACATCCCAGAGCCACCCGAAAGCAGGCTTGCCATTCAGACTTTCAAAAGGGTCACGGTTTTGGGTCTACTGCCTTATTTTCCAGAATGAGCTAGAACTTCATCGCTCCCGTGCCTCCTGCTGGCGCTCAGCTTGGCAGTCACGTGACTTCAAGGCTATTTTCCCCGATGCAGGGAAAACAAGATTGGGTATGGGCACAGTAATAATTTTGGAGTAAGGGCCACAAGCAAAGCAATTTCTCCCATTTATTCATTGGCTGTTTCTGTGGGTCTAAATGAGATGTGTGTCCCTCAGTACAGTACCTGCCAATTTAGTTTGCTGGCTTGTAATCAATAGTTCATTTCTCAATCTCTCTCTCTCTCCTGCTCTCTTTCCTGCTCTCTCTTCCCTCTTCTACACACACACACACACACACACACACACACACACACACACACACACACCACATCCTACATACAAACAGGCACATCCCACAGGCACAGACAACATGCACACATGTACTTAGACACAGGTACTCCCTCCGCACACCACAGACACACCCTCTCACATGCACACACGCATACACCACACACATGTACATAGACACACCTTTCTGTGCACAATCACACACACACATCTACACTACATGCACACAGACACCCCCCATAAACAGACAGACACCCACAGACACAGATACACACACACACCATACACACAGACACACACACACACACCATCCATCTCAATGCTATCTGCTCTTCTGCATCATTGTTATTCTGTTCTTACAAATAATTTAGAAAGATCTGGAATTGTCGGAACATAGATTGGGATCCCATATCCTTCGGCTGGTCTCCCCCACTCCATATATAAGACACAATTTAGAGCAGAAACCAAATGCCCTCTGAAGGCCATGCTGTTCCACAGTTTAATACACAAACTGAGATAGATTATAGACTTCTGTTTTCTTCATTGATAATTTTCACTCGGCACTCTTCCTTGTCCAGTAGTAATCTCTGAGCATGTGTACAAGAAAAATAAAGCATCGTTGCTACACCGTGGGACTAATCCAGCAAAGGGGTGCCCAGGTGCCGCCTGTTAACATGATTGACGGCAATTAACTAGCTTGCTCTGGGATCCAGGCTCAGGAGGTATAGACCTCGGTCACTGCATAAGTAGTATATTTTTCTTGGGTGACGTGGAGCCCTCTGGGATTGCTGTGCAGGCCAGAGGATGAGTTCATGGCACAGCAGTGTAAGTGCTTCCAGTGAAGTGTGGCTCAAAGTTATCCAAGGGTCAGGGTCAGAGCAACAACAGCATGGACCACCCAGGTGTCTGGTTAGACTGGATCTTATTCTGAGGAGACACTGAAAACCCTATCCTCATTGTCCCTCAGCTCCTCATGTCCCCTGTTCCTATACTTCTTTCCAGACTCCGTGCTGGCTTTCCAAAGCAGCGATGAGCATGGCTCCTGAGGGCATTTCCTCCTCCCCCAAATCTATAGGTACTCGATGCTGATCCTCAAACCACACCCTGAGACAAACCCTGACAGGAGGTTTCTTAAGTGAGCTCCAGACCCATTAAGTGGGCGGGGTCTCTGCCACTTTATCCCAGAACAGCCTGGTGTGAGGTGCCTGGCTCCCCGGGGGGTTTTAGTGAGATGTCAGGCTTTACAAGGAGAGGAACCACCTGGGAAAGATGCTTGGAGACTGGGAGGTGTGTAATACTCTCTTCCCAGGTGCTTAGGACACACGGCAGGGATCGCTTGGCAGCATTATTAGTCAAGCTTTCAGGAAAACCATCTCTTTTCCCTTTTGCAAAGGACGCCACGGGTGATCATCTCTGGAACAGTCGAAGAGCATAGTCTGATGAAGTGCTCGTCTCCAGGATGGAAGGGCTTCTGGGATTTCAGTTTCTTCCTCCCTTGTCTTTTCCACTAGCCGTATAGCACCCCATTGGTTGGTGGCAGGTGACCTTGCTAAGGACTGGGAGGTTAACAGTGGGTTGGAGGATTCAAAGGTAGGAAGGTGCCTTTTATCTGGACATACTACTGAGCAGTGACCACTGAGAAAGGAGGGACACTGGGAAGCGCTCTCTCTCTCTCTCTCTCTCTTTTTTTTTAAGTGTGTGTGTGTGTGTGTGTGTGTGTGTGTGTGTGTGTGTGTGTGTGTGTGTGTGTGTGTTTAAACAAGGTCTTCCTAGTTAGCCCAGGCTGGCCTTGAATTTGCCATTTCCTCCTTCAGCCTCCTGAGTTCTGGGATTGTAGTAATGTACCACCACACCCTTCATGTTTTCTATTTTTTATTTTTTATTTTTTATTTATTTTTTTTTTGGTTTTTCGAGACAGGGTTTCTCTGTGTAGCTTTGCGCCTTTCCTGGAACTCACTTGGTAGTCCAGGCTGGCCTCGAACTCACAGAGATCCGCCTGCCTCTGCCTCCCGAGTGCTGGGATTAAAGGCGTGCGCCACCACCGCCCGGCTTCATGTTTTCTAAAAGTAACTTTTCAGAGACTGACCCCACCATGAACCACCTCCAGCCCTCCTCCTGTCCAGCTCCGTTGACCAAAGGGACACCTTCCGGGGACACTTAGGATATACCACATCTGAAAACAAATAGAGAGCTTCCAAGTGACAGATGCTCAGGGGAGCAGTCTGGAGAGTGCAAGTTCTAGGGTTCACACTGGCAATATGTGCTGTGGGCCCGGGAAGGCTGGCACACCCTTCAGACAGCCGCTGTGGCAGGCAGGCATCACACACCCTCTGTGTTAAAAACTTCAGGAAGGAGTCATTCTCATGCTGTAGAGGTTTCTGAAGTGGCTTTTCTAAGCCATCTATGTATTTTCAGGAGCCAAGGGGGATAGACAGGGAGGCATGAAATGGGGTGGACTATGAGAGACCTCAGTGCCTGCCTCAGAGTCGTCAGAGGAAAGCCATGCCGGGGAGACCCAGGAAACAGTGTGTTAGCATTAGCTATCAGTTTATAGTTAGAAAGGAGGCATTCTAGCCAAAGTTTGGTTAAAGGCTGACTTTAACAGGAAGCTGAGCCAGGCGTGGTGGCACCTGCCGGTTGCCGGAGCACTTGGGTGGGAGGCAGAAGCAGGAAGATCAGCTGTCCAAGGCCCAACCCCCACCCTCGCTCCAAAAGAGGAAGCTGATTAGGAAACCCCCAACTACAGCCTCGTGAACACGGTGTGCTCACGTGTGAGGGGCAGGTGTGTGTGTGGTGGGTGGTGTCTGGGGTAACTCCCATTTGGTTGGAAAATATGAAGATGGTGATATTTGGGAGTGATGGGGCCTATAACAGGAAATGTCAATAACCATCTTATCAGTGAGTAATTATCTGTCCCTGGAGATCTCTGAGCAGGAAAGCTGTAGCGAGGCACTAATTTATGCAGCACTTCTGACCTGAAATATAGCTATTTAATAAGCATATTTCTTCTTTTTTTCCCCCCTAGTTTGTCATAGAAGTCTAGGTGGCTGATTTAGGAGGTTTCTCCTTTTCTAACAAAAGCATTCAATGCTATATATTTTCCTCGGATCACAGCTTTGGCTACTCCCCACACAGACTGATGCAATAGATTTCCATTTTTACTCAGTTCAAAATATTTTCTGGCTGGGTGGTGGTGGTGGTGATGGTGGTGGTGGTGGTGGTGGTGCACACCTTTAATCTCAGCACTTGGGAGGCAGAGGCAGGTGGCTCTTTGTGGGTTTAAGGCTAGCCTGGGCTACAGAGTGAGTTCCAGGACAGTCAAGGTTCCACAGAGAAACTTTGTCCCCCCCCAAACAAAACAAAACAAAACAAAAATTCTGATTTCTCTCCAGCGTTACTTCTGAGCTCATGGGCCATGTAAGAGCATATGTGTTTTAATTGCCCAGAGAGTGGGGATTTACCTATTATTTTCCCTGCTTTGATTTATGGCTCAAGTTCAGTGTCCAGAGGGCATATCTGATATGGTTTCACTTCTTTAATATGGATTAGATTTTATTTTATGGTGCGAGATAACGTTCTGTCTTGGTGGCTGTTTCCTACGCATTTGAGAAGAACACGGATCATGATGTTGTTGGGTGGGGCGCTCCGCAAATGTCAATTAGATCCAGATGGCTGCTTGCGCTGGTGCGTTCTGCTAAGCCCCTGGTTCATTTTCTGCCTCCTGCTTCTCTCTGAGGCTGTATTAGTCAGCGTTCTGCAGAGAAACAGAGCTTGTAGACCATCCACCTCCTATTGATTCGTCATCTGTTGTCTCCCTCCCTTCAGAGAATGACATGGGAACAGGCTCCTCAGTCACCAAGCATGAGTTGTCGTCCACTGTGCTGTCCTCGATCCCCACCAGCTGGGGACCTGGGACTGAAGGTGAAGGTCAACCCCAGTCTGGAGGCCAAGTGCCAGCAGCTCTGATGTACAAGAGCAGGGGAAGATGGAGAAATCTCAGCTGAGGGCAAGGGACAGGAGACAGGGGTTGGGGGGAAGGGAAGGGGAAGGAGAGAGAGGGATGTCGGGGGGGGGGGAAGGTAGGAAGGAAGGGGAAGGGAAGGTGGCAGGAGGGATGCGGGAGAGAGGGGGATGAGGAAGAGTGGGAGGCAGGTTGGGAGGGAAGGAAGAAGGAGTACGTAGAAGAGGGGATGGAAGTTGAGGGAGGGGGACAGGAGGAGAGGGAAGGGAGAGAATAAAGAGAGAAACTAGAGATAAAGACAGAAATTGACGAACATGGTGGCACTCGCCTTTAGTCCCAGCACTTGGGAGGCAGAGGCAGGCAGATCTCTGTGGGTTCAAGGCCAGCCTGGGCTACAGTGTGAGTTCCAGGACAGCCAGGGCTACACAGAGAAACCCTTGTCTCACAGAACAAAAACAGCAACAAAACAAAACAAAGCACCAAAGACAGAAGAAATAAAGCCCCTCCCTGCCTTCCTGGACTTTCTGGGCTGATGGGCTTGCCCAGCAGGACAGATCTTCTTGGCTGGGTCCACAGATTCAAATACTGATCACCTCTCACACGCGTACACGAGACAGCCATCATTTCTTCAAGGAGGCCATTTTGTGCACCACTTTTCCGCTGTTCACGGACAGTGAGGATGTCGACCTTACCCTCTCGTCCCGCGGGGCTGAGAAACTTTTCCCCTGTTCCGATTAGTTCTCTCTGCTGTCCAGATTGCTTCACCCCCTGTCCGCATATCCTCAACCCCCACAGACGTTCTTCACAGTTTCCCTCACAGCCCTTTTCAGTTCAGACTTTTCCTTTCGGCTCCCGGCTCTTTACCTCGTCACCTTTCCAAGCAGAGAGTGAGAAATGTTGTTTGTACAGTTTCTGGGGAGTATGCTGTGGAAACATAGGGGACCAGGCAGCCTGGACCCCGATCCAAGAGGCCTTTGCTTTTTTTCCTGTGCTCTCAGAGATCCTTCTGGGTCCTCCACGTTTGTCCTCAGCCCTCTGGGAGGCTCACACTGTTCACCTGAGCAGCCTCATTGTGGCTTCTCTGAGGGCAGCCAGTTCATCAGTGCCGTCTTCGGCTCTTAATGAGTATTCTTAGCCGGGAACTGTTCCCTCTGAGGAAGTCACAGTGGGACCAGAGCCCAGAGTCTTTCAGGTGGGAACTAGGGGTTGGGGGGGAACAGTGGGACAGAGCATAAGGTCTTTGGAGCCAGGCAAGTGGCTCTGTGACCTAGAGGCCCAGGCAGTGGACATGTGTTTCTCACGGTTCTAGAGGCCAGGAGCCTGAGGTTGCGGTACTGATAGCTGGTGCCAGGGGTGGGGGGATCACTTGCCCTGGTGGACAGATGATAGTTGCCATGTCCCAGAGCTTTTCACCACGAGAGAGGAATCATCTCCCCGCTGCCTCTTCTCAAGAGGACACGCATGCCCTTTACAAGGGTTTCATCCTCAAGACAACCCTGTCCACCAAGGTCATCACACCAAGGACTAGGACTTTCACCTAGGAATCAGCAAGGTGGGCCACACTCATGTTCAGTCCTTAGCCGTGAGTTAGAGGTAGTTAAGATGGGGACTGCTTGGGTCCTAGGAAGGGGCCAGACAGCTCTGAAGACTTGATGTAAACCACGGTGTCAAGAGAAAAGTGATGAGACATGACTTAAATTCTGCCAGCCCCTCAGGCTGGTGTCTGGAGCGGGGGCAGGGGGTGGGGCAAGAGAGAGGGCACGGGGAGGGGGGGGGGGCGGGCGCTGTCCAGTGGAAGTGCAGATCAGTTTGCTCATGGGTGCTGGCATGTAGATGTTGGTGGGGATGGAAACAGGCAATTATTAATGTGAAAGGTCTAATTTGTAGTTATATTTATACATGCTGCCCGGAGCACCTCTATATAAGGCAAGCTTTGGTGGATGGTGCTTTTCTACACAGAGGGGAGCAGGCTGAACCATCAGAGGTAGAGTGTTGGAAGCTACTCTGTCTAGGGTAGACGCCTATCCTTAAAAATCTCAGCACAGAGGATGACATAGAGCCCAGGTTTGGAAGGGTGAGTGCTGTTTGGGGGAGAGAATGTGAATGGTGTACGGAGGGCAGCTGGGTAGTTATGTGTTTGGAGGATGGACAGAAGGCAAAAGCATGGCGATATAGGACCTGCTAGTATGGGTTCATTCAAAGCGTCTTCCTTGAAGGTTGCAACAACTAATTTCAAAACCATTCATTTTGAGTGGACTTGGACAGAAAAAGAAACCTATTGACTGGTGTAGACATAGTGGGCTTTAGGGTGACTGGGCCCAGGGATGCGAGCAGGGTCATCAGGAGTCACCCTGCTCTCTCAATGATGCTTTCCTCAGGCTTGGTTTGGAATCAAGTCCTTCTCATTAGGGACTCGGGAAACCACAACTATGTGCGCATTACAGCCTTCCAGGACAAGAGACGCTCCCCTCTTAACGCCCGGTGTCTGAGGAAGATGCCAGCACTCCCCCTGGGTCCTCATGCACCCAGTGACTTGAACAGACTCGGAGGCATTGTGACATGCTTTGCGAGTGCCAGCTCTCTCCTCTTCTTACAGTGCATGCAACTTTTTCTTTCTTGCGCAGCCCTGCTTGCTTTCCATGGTCACAGCTGCGTTGCTTGTTGACTTGTCTAGTTTCCTTGTTGACTCTTAATAATTATGAACCCAAGCTCCTCAAGTCAGAAGTCTTTTCTTGCTAGAAACACGGACAGGTGGCACGGAGGTCACTGTCTGCTACATGGGAGGCATTCAATAAGTGTTTCCCGAGAAGCTAAGCATGAGAGAGGGGTAGGAATCCTTTAGAATAAGGTTCTATTTACAATAGGAAGGAAATCGAATGCTTAGCAGGTCATGGGTTCATTAGCATCCTGGACTCCATCATGACTATTATCACCATCATCATCACCGTAAACAGTATCACTATCGACATCACTACCATTATCATGACTATTATCCCCAGCAGTATCGTCACCACTACCACCATCACCATCATCATCACCGTCCTCATCACCACCATCATCACCATCATCATCACCATCATCATCACCATAATTAGTATTACTATCAACATCACTACCATCACCATGACAACCCCATCAGTGTCATCACCACTACCACCATCACATCATCATCACCACCACCATCATCACCATTAGTATCGGTAGCAGGAGCAACATTGTCATCTTCATCACCATCATCACTGTCATCATCATTGCCGCCATCATCACAACCATCATATCATCATCATCATCTTCCTCCCCATTATCATTGCCATCATTATTGCCATTGATCTCACCACTATCGTGATAATCACTACCATCATCATCATTAACTTTTTAAAAATTATTTTTACTTTATGTGTGTGAGTGTTTTACTTGCATGTTTACGTGCCATGTGAGTGCCTAGTGCCCAAGGAAGCCAGAAGAGGGCATTGGATCTCCTAGGACTGGAGTTATATATGGTTATTAGCCATCATAAGGGTGCTGAGAGTTGAATCTGGGTCCTCCGGAAAAGCACCCAGTGCTCTTAACCTCTGAGCCATCTCTCCAGTCCCCATTATCATCATCATCATCTTCTTCTTCTTCTTCTTCTTCTTCTTCTTCTTCTTCTTCTTCTTCTTCTTCTTCTTCTTCTTCTTCTTCTTCTTCTTCATTACCATTATCACTGCTATCATGATCATTATCACCATCGTTATCACAAACATCATCATCATGATCGATACTGAAATCATGGAGCACTGACTGTGTGCCAGGCTCTATTGGTATAGATTGACTTGACAGAGTAGTAACATTTATTTCAGCTGTATGATATAGGCACTGAGGCCTGGGGAGTTTAGCTCTTACCAAAGGCCTCAAGCAACTATAGATGTAGAGCAAGATCATAAGTCCTCTTTTTTTGTTCGTGGGATCAGCATGTCTTACACCGAAAGAAGCAGTAGCATTATGGTGCCTGTGCCATGGAGTATGTGAGTGGGAGGAAAGGGACGGGGAAGGATGAAAAAGGGCTTAGCCCTGATGGAGGTTCTCTGGAGGGGGGGTGGTCAGTCTGTATAAATGATAAATGAGTCCAATGTCTTGAGCCCAGGGGCCAGAAGAACAGAGGTATGGGCAGCTAAGCTGAGACATAGAGGCCAGCATCTCAGGTTTGTATCTCAGAGTGGAGCCTGACCGGTCCCTACATCCTGTGAATCCAGGCTTTGGCTTCTGTTCTAATTCACAAGCCAACCTACCAAGACAGCACAGCCCCTACTCTTAGTGGTTGTTACATGTCGTCTTTGGTTTGTTTCTCATTTCAAGCATCACTCAGTGTCCAGAGGAGTCCGGCTCCTTGCAGCTACTCTGATGAAGGTGTTGCCTTCTCAGGTCATACGGATGGAGGTGATGAAAATGAGGCTTTGTAACCTGAATCTTCAATATGTTCCTCTGTATGGAAAGTAACCACTCACTTTTCACTAGCCGAGCCAGGTTCTCCATGCTGTAAATTCCAGATGTGTGAGAAACAAGAATCTAACTCGAGCTGGGCGGTGGTGGCGCACGCCTTTAATCCCAGAACTTGGGAGGCAGAGGCAGGCGGATCTTTGTGAGTTCAAATGAACAAAATGACCCCACTCGGGGCTCAGTTAGTGGTATCGGGGATTTATTTTCTATCTCTCTCTTTTTCCACTTCCTTCCTGTTGGCTCCATTCTCTATTGAGCTAGCTGCCATACAGCGGCTGCAGAAGTGTCTTTCTATGCCCTTACAACAGCAGCAAGTGTCTTCTGCCTCTCACTGGGTTGTGTGTCCCTCTCTAACCAACCTCTGTGGTTGATGAACTAATTGATGCAAGCACCAAGTTGGACTCTGTATTCAAGGCCTGGGGCCTAGGCTAGAGCCGCAGGTAGACTTTAGGGGCTGAAAGAAGCTGTGGTCATCACTGGTGATACCCCAGTGTTTCTAGTTAGATTTTTTTTTTTTTTTTTTTTTTTGGTTTTTCGAGACAGGGTTTCTCTGTGTAGCTTTGCACCTTTCCTGGATCTTGCTCTGTAGACCAGGCTGACCTCGAACTCACAGAGATCCGCCTGCCTCTGCCTCTTGAGTGCTGGGATTAAGGGCGTGCGCCAGCCACCACCGCCTGGCTCTTTAAGTTTTTTTTAAAATTACATTTATTTATTATTTATTTATTTATTTAGTGTGTGTGTGTGTGTGTGTGTGTGTGTGTGTGTGTGTGTGTGTGTGTGTCTCATATGCCATGACACACATGTTAAAGTCAGAGGACAACTTGTGGGAATCACTTCTCCTCATCTACCATGTGCGTCTTAGGTATCAAATGTTGACCATCAAGCTTGGCAGCAGGCACCTTTAACCGCTGAGCCATCTCCCTGGCTCCTGGCTGTCAGTCTTAGAGGAGGAGGGGGTGGAAGAAAACTGTAAAAAGATTCTCTTGTTGTCACCGTTTTAAGTGATGACAGCTCATGCATCACGGAATCATGAGATTGATTTTCAAAGTTGATATCTTTCTTTGATTTCTGGCTGCAGGCTTCATGAGGTTCCGTGTAAGAGCTCATGCTGGTGTAAGCTCTCTGCTGAATAAACCCCCTGAGGTGCCATTCTGTCTTTGAAGGTTTGCACCTAGCCCGGCCCTGTCAGTCAGGGATGCCTCCAAGGTGCTAATTAATCATGACTCTCTGTACAGGCACTGTTTTCCAAAGGTGCAAGATAATTGATTATCATTCCCCTTACTCCAAATGCCACGGACGGACGGACGGGGCTCATGACTGATGTGTGACTGAGGTGCTGAGTCCTTACTACCGCAGGGTCCCATCTTTTAGCATCTTGAGTGTTTAGTTCTCAGTCACAAGTAGGTGAAAATGAAGATGGATCTACAGGGAGATGCCTCAGCTTGGTGTAAACCATGAGCTCCGAAGCCCAGTTTCTTTAGAGGGAGAAGCGGAGGAGATTAAGATGCATGATCCAGGAGAGGCTGGCTCAGACTGTCCTACTCCATTGGAGATGATTTCCAAACACGTCTGCTAGAACCATACTGAAGGCTTTGCTGCGTGGAGGGACAGGCAGACAGTCCGGCATCACCAAGCATCCACACTCCCTTCACCTTTGGCTGTGCCATTCTTAGCTTATGGGGTTTTTGTTTTACATAGGTTTATTTAGGAAAAATACAATTAAAAAAAATTACCCTTGCACTTGGGTAGTGGTACACACACCTGTCTGTGATCGCAGCCCTTTAGGAGGTGATACAGGAGAATTTTAAGTACTAACCTAGCCTGGGTTATATAATGAGTTTGAGGTCAACCTGGGCTCCGTGGTAAGACCCTGCTCCTCAATAAGACAAAATAAAAACAAAAGCAATAAATAAACAAACAAATAAATATCCTTCTACTCCAAAAAGCAGCTATGAGACTTTCCTATGGTGCCACCAACATAACAAGATACAAAATAGGCTCAACACTCCAAAAATAGTCCTAAATAGGGGCTGGAGAAATGGCTCAGTGGTTAAGATCACTGCTGCTCTTGCAGAGGACTGGGGTTCAATTCCCAGCACCCACATGGTAGTTTACAACCATCCCTAACTCCAGTTCCAGGAGATCTGATTCCCTCTTCTGATCTCCATGGGCACCAGACATGATACATATACACACATACAGGCAAAACACTCATACATATAAAATAAAATCAACAATTATATTTCTTTGGTTCTCTTATAAATGGTATTTTAGAAATGTTTGTATTTGGGGGCTAGCTCAGCTGGCAGAGCGCTTGCCTAGCAAAGGCAAGGCCCTGGGTTCCATCCTCAGCACCACAGAAACGGAGCATGGGGGCACACACCTGCCGACTCAGTGCTTAGGAGGTGGAGGCAGGAGAATCAAAAGTTCAAGGTCATCCTTGACTACCAGCTGGAGCTACATGAGACCTTGTCTCAATAAATAAATAAATTTTAATTTCTGATCCTGAATTTTGAGCATATCAAAACAGATTGGTTTTTGCCTCTTGACCTCATTCTTGTGACCTTGTGGAGCTCACCTGTCCATTCTACAGCTTATATGCTGTCATCATTGTGTGTTTATTGTTATAGTCCTGTGACCTTCATGCCTATCTATCTACCTATCTATTTATCTCTATTTACCTATCTGTCTGTCTCTATAGCTATCTATTATCTATCTATCTATCTATCTATCTATCTATCTATCTATCTATCTATCTATCTATCATGGGTCTGTAGTGTGTGTGTGTGTGTGCGTGTGTGTGTGTGTGTGTGTGTGTGTGTGTGTGTGTGTGTGTGTGTGTGTGTGTATGTGATCCCCTAGAGCTGTAGTTACAAGCAAATCTCCACACAGGTACTGGCTGATTTGGTGTGTCAACTTGACACAAGCTAGAGTCATCAGAGAGGAAGGAGCCTCAGTTGAGGAAATGCCTCCATGAGATCCAGCTGTAAGGCATTTTCTCAAGTAGTGACCAATGGGGGAGGGCCAAGCCCATGGTGGGTGGTGCCATCCCTGGACTGGTGGTCCCGGGTTCTACAAGAAAGCAGGCTGAACAAGCCAGGGGAAGCAAGCCAGTAAGCAGCACCCCTCTGTGGCCTCTGCATCAGCTCCTGCCTCTAGGATCCTGCCCTGTTTGAGTTCCTGTCCTGACTTCCTTTGATGTTGAACATCGGTGTGGAAGTGTAAGCTGAATAAACCCTTTCCTGCTCAACTTGCTTTTTGGTCATGGTGTTTCATTGCAGCCACAGAAACCCTAACTAGGACAATGTGCCTCCTGATGTGGATTCTGGCAACCAAACTCTGGTCCTCTACTGGTGCAGTACATGTTCTTTTGTTTTGTTTTGGTCTTCCTTCCTTCCTTCCTTCCTTCCTTCCTTCCTTCCTTCCTTCCTTCCTTCCTTCCTTCCTCTCTCTCTCTCTCTCTCTCTCTCTCTCTCTCTCCCTCCCTCCCTCCCACCCTCCCTCCCTCCCTCCCTTCTTTCCTTCCTTCCTTCCTTCCTTCCTTCCTTCCTTCCTTCCTTCCTTTCTTTCTTTCTTCTTCTTCTTTTTTTTTTTTGCTTTTCAAGACAGGGTTTCTCTGTGTACTTTTGGTGCCTGTCCTGGATCTTGCTCTGTAGACCAGGCTGGCCTTGAACTCACAGAGATCCACTTGGCTCTGCCTCCCAAGTGCTGGGATTAAAAGCGTGCACCACCATCACCTGACTTTGTTTTGGTTTTTCAAGTCAAGGTTTCTCTATGTAACCCTGAGTGTCTTGGAACGCGCTCTGTAGACCAGGCTGGCCTCAAACTTAGAGATCTACCTGCCTCTGTCTCCTAAGTGCTGGAATTAAAGGCGTATGCCGCCACCGCCACCCAGCAGCAGTAGGGTTTCTTAACCTCGGAGCTCTCTCTCCAGGGAAATCAGAACACACACGCACACACACACACACACACACACACACACACACACACACACACACTCACACACACACACACACACACCCCACTGCCTAGTTTCTTTGGTTTAGTGTTTGTGTGATATGTCGTTTCTCATCCTCTTCCTGTAACCTCACTCCACGTTTATACTTACACGTTTCTCACAGATGGTCGGCAGTCAGCTCTTCCATTCTTCCCCAGTCTGGGAATCTGTCTTTTATTCTCACTCCGGCTATGACTTGGATAAGAACCTGCCCTTTGCCAGTTATCTTCCATCCCATCTGTCCGTTGTTCTCCCCTCCCTCAGCCTTTTCTCCATCTGTTCTTGGATTCATTCAGAATTTGTGACGCTGTTACTGACTTATCTCTAACCGTATGTCCCTCCAGTGGCTGCCCTAAGATCTGTTGCGTGCTTCTCTCAGCAGTGGCCACCGAAGGCATCTCTTTAATTGCTCCCAGGTCACTTCCCAAAGACAGGACATAGAGATGAACCCCTCACCACTGTCCGTCCCTCACCCCCCCCACTGTCTGACATTAGACTGTGTTTCCTGGATCTTACTCCATGCACAGCAGCCCACAGCAATCCACCTCGACCCTCTCTCTTCTTTACCCAGTCAGTTTCTGTAACAGTCAAACACGGGCTGGACCCATAGCTCAGTTGATAGAGTGCTTGTCTAGAATGCACAGAGCCCTGAGTTCAATCCCCAGCAAGGAATAACCTGGGTGTGGTGGCACAGGCTTGTAATCCCAGCCCTCAGGAGGTGGCGGCAGGAGAAATTCAAGGTCATTCTTGGCTACATAGAGAGCGACCAGCTTGAGCTTCATGAGACTCTCTCTGAATAAAATCAATAGAAAATAACAACCAAAAAAATCCCACTTAAATGTAAAAAAAAAAATGGGGGGGGGGAGTTCTTTGCTACTTAACTGGAGTTTAAGCCATTTCCTTTCTCGGCATGGATGGAGTTTCCGTCGGGTATCCCGTGGTTCTGATAAAGAGAACAGGTTACATTTCTTCCTGTCCTGGCCTCCTGCTACTGAATTCTTTCCGTTCCTGTTTGAGGTGTTTATTTCTCTTTCCCCTTTATGGTGGCATAATTCACACACAATAAAACCCACCATTTTAAGGGGTAAAACCCGGTGCTCGCAGGCTAGCCACAGTATTAAGCCGTCATCGGCATCCTCCTCTGCCTTCAGAACAATTAATCATCCGAAGAAATCCGGTACGTGCCTCAGGTTCACTTTCTTCCCGGTCCCTGGCGCCTCCATTCCGAAAGGCAGTTCAGTCTTTTCCTTTTTGAAATATACATCTATTTCCCTTTCTGTTTCCTTTCCTTCTCTTTTTCTCTTCCTCCTCCTCCCCTTCCCCACCCCCCTTTTCATCTTTTCTTTTGGATCGGGGTAAGGACATGGGCTCTGCCATTGTGCTAAACTCTTAGCACTCGGTATTTAGTTATTCCCCTACATCATCCTTTAGCTGCTATAATTATAATTTTTGTTAATGTTTCTCTGAGTCTCTCTTCTGTATACTATGCGTACTTTTCTTCTTGCTGCCTGTTTGGTCTCTCTCTCTCTCTCTCTCTCTCTCTCTCTCTCTCTCTCTCTCTCTCTCTCTCTCTCTCTCCCCCATTTACCTTGTCGGCGTTTTCCCAGCCTGGCTGACTGTCTTTCATTTGCCTCCTTCATCCCCTCTCCCCTCCTGTCTCCCAGCTTCCTTTGGTCTCTTTTTTTCTCAGCTCTAGAATTCCAGTTCCACCCCCATTACAGGATTCGACTCGCGCTTCGGCTCTTTCATGCCGTTTTAAGAGGGGGCTCTTTCATTCGGTGCATCGGTTTGGTTGATTCTTAATGGACCTCCGTCAAGGTCGTGGCCCTCTCTTTGCCTGAGCGAAGTCTGCCGTGAGCTCTGCGTGTCATCCAGTTTGGGGGCCAGCACTCCACGGGGCTGTTGGCAGCACCTCCACGTCTGCAGAAGTCCTGCTAGGGGGCGAACATTGTCGGTGTTCAGCGAATCCGTTCCCATCACTCAAACATTTTCCATCTCTTGGTTTTGATTGTCTTGTTTCTTAACAGCTGGCTTTTTTTTTTTTTTTTATCTTTTCGTTTTTTTTTTTCTTGCCTTTGTGTGTGTCATAATATTAGAATGGGCAGCTTGGGAAGACGTTGGAGACTGATAAGCTATATTTGTGCCAGAGGTAGGCCAAGTTCCTGCTGAGCCATTAGAGTGTGCGCATGTGTGTCTGTGTGTGCCCAAGCACGCACTCTCGTGTGCATTAAGCCCATCTAGCCAAATGGGTATTGCCCTGAGTCTGGCTCCATTGCTCTGGAGACCCCTAACACTGAAGGCCCCACAATCCTCCTGCTCCATACTCCTCTGGCCTAGGGTAGGGCTGTCTGGTCCTTTAGCTCCTCACCATATCTCACTGCACTTCCAGGGTCCACATCTTCTTTGTACCATCACCCCCCTGAATTCTTCTTGCTCTAGCCCCCAAATACTGCCTCCCACGGGCCTGGTGGTGGGACGGTGTGAGCTCTGCCTCAGTGGCCCTGTGCCCCTGTGTCATTGGTGGGTTTTTTCACTACTCTGCCTACCTTCGGCAGAAAGAGAGCCCAAATATTCTGAGCCCCATTTCCTGCCATTCTTGGTCTCCTGCAAGGTGTCACCTGGTGTAGCCTGGCTGTCCAACTCCCAGGAAGGGAAGAACTTTGGTCCAAGGATGAAAGGTCTGGGCAGGGCTGGCAGCCCTTTTTAACAGTGATGCTGACTTTCCTGGGTGTGTGCTGTGGCATGTCCTGTCACCTACCCCCTGTCAGCCTTCCTTGTGGGCACCTGCTGGAGTCCTTGGAAAAGAGAGTGAAAGTGGGGGCAATCCGTGTTCCTTGTGAAACTCTTGGAGGTCTCTGCCGAGTTCTCTGTTCCTCCTGCACACAGCTATCTCTGAGGCAACTGCTCAAGTCCCATCTCTCCGGTGGTCTGACTGACTGTGGATGACAGGTTGGACATTTCCTCCCCTCCCCTCTCTAGCGGGTCAAGAAGAGTCAAGAATACTTTGGACGTGGACTGGGTTTCTCTTGCCAGCATCTTCATGGTTTCCTCCATCATCATCAGAACCAGCAGAACACTGTTCCTCATCCACTGCTCCCGGCTGCCACCTTCAAGCCAGGGAAAGAGCTTAAGAAGGCTCTAAAAGAGTAAAGAAGATGCATGCCTTTGGAGTCCTTTCCTTGGAGACTTCCATCCATGTCTTATTGTCCACAGGCCAGTGGCCATTCCTTCCTGGAAGGAGAGTGTATTAATCACTGCTGTGACAAAATACTTGACCCAGGGAACTTAAGCAATGAAGGGTCTGTTTTGATTCACAGCTCGAGGGAAGAGTCCATCATGGCGGTGAAGGCATGGGGTCAAGCTGTGATAGCAGGGACAGGAAGCAGCTGGCCACACTGTAACTGCAGTCAGGGGGCAGAAAGTATTAAAGGCTGGTGCTCAGCTGGCTTCTCCAGTCCAGAACCCCAGCCCATGGGATAGGGCTGCCCACATTCAGGGTGAGTCTTCACAGCTATCCCTCTCTCCCCCGTAGTCACACCCCAAAGTGTGTCTCCTAGGTGATCCCAAATCCATTCAAGTTGGACAATGAAGACTAATCATTGCAGGTAGTGACCTTTATTCTCTTCCGGGAAGTTGTTGGGGGTGAAACCAAGGGTCCTGTGCATTTAAGAGAAGCACTCTACAGGTGAGCTACACACACACCCCAGCCCTGGCAGCAGCTCTCTCTGTGTGTGTGTGTGTGCGCTTGCACAAGCATGCATGTGTAAGCACACAAGCATGCTTCAGATGCTGTTTCTCAGGAATGTATGTTTGTCCTGAGTTTAGTGTATTCCACAGGTTACTTTGTTCATTCATTTATTTGCTCTTATAGACTGTTCTTCCCTTTTTTAGCCATCAGGAGAAAGACTCCCCTAACTCCTCCACATCATTACCCTAACGACTTCACCCTTCAGTCCTTCCGGGTCTGCCTTTTCCTGTTCCTGCCTGCCTATGGCATGCGACCATTGTGTGGCAGAAGCCATTGTTCTGTCTGTCCATCTGCAGGGAGTGTGTGTGTGTGTGTGTGATCAAACACACAAGCTAGCTGCCTCACACAGCTGAGACAGTTGGTGGAAGGCACGTGACTGGGCACGGGTGGTGTGATTGAGAATACAGAACTCAGCAAAGAAACTTCTCTACTGAGTTCCTTGGCCATTCCAGACTGACCCCTGCAGGACCTCTGTCCTGCCCAGGCTGGCCCTTGTGTAATTCACTCATACCCTGTCACCAGCAAGCCCCCGCCTTCTTCAGCAACCTCATAAACATTTATTGAGTAGAGCCTCATCAAAGCTTAAGGCTCATTTTTTAAATATTTAATTAGCAGCCACTCAATAAAATCTGATGGATTTTTCCTGAACCACAACACTTCCCCACACATCCTTTAAGTTAAGTGGGCATGCATTCATTCAAAGGGTACTGTTTGAATATCGGGTGTCAGATATTCGGCCCTGTCTCAGAGTGAGCACGTGGCTCCGCCGCATGCCCGTTTCAGCCAGAAGAGTGGGGCAGTGACTGAAATGAATGTTGGAGATAAAAATGTATGTCAGGTGATGATTAATGTCCATGAAAGAAAAACAACGGGGAAGGGCTGGAAGCCACCTGTCGGGGTGACACTTGGGTGCCACCCACGGGAGTGATGGAATGAGGCTCACAAAAGGACCTGGTTATTGGACGGCAAGCCCACACGCCATTCCAGATCCATATCCAGAATTATGCTAAGTGAATAAAGCAAATCACAGACAAACACAGTGTGATTGCTTGTATGTGGAGTCTTAGGAAGTCAATTGCATAGGAACAACAGAGTGAGTGGAAGCCAGAAGCGGCAAGTCAGGGAAGGGACATGCTGGTCCCGGGTACATAGTCTCGGGAGGCTGGAGGAGGATGCTTTAGTTAGTTTTCTATGCACTGTACTCTGACCGTAGTAAATAACATGCTGGGTCAGCGAGATGGCTTACTGGGTCAGGGTGCTCTCCACCAAGCATGACAGCCCTCGGAGTGTCGTCTCTGGGTATCACATGGTAGAAGGAGAGAACAGACTCTGACAAGTTGCCCTCTGACCTCTGCGTCAGGCAAAACCCAGCTTTGAGAAAGCATGGAATGAAAGGGAGGTGTAGGGGAGTCTCTGCTCCAGCCTGTGTGGGTGCAGAAGTACAGTGACAGGTGAGCACCCTGTGGGCTGGGTCTTGGTACCTAGGCTCTGGCCCCTGGCAGACGGTCCTGTGAAAATGTGTTTTTCAACCAATTTTCACTATTGTCATTGAATCAGGTGTCTCTTTTTATCCAAGGACAAATTTATATTAAAAGATACTTCCTGGTTTTATTTTCCCCCTTTGGAAATAAAGGTCTGTACTCAGCAAGCTGTTTGAATTCTTAAGTTCAGATGGCGCTGAGGCTCCTCCCTCCGCTCTCCCTCTGGGGGAGGGGCTGAGAAAGCTATAAATTCCCGTTCTCCCTGACCGGCAGGCACCTAGGCACCAAGTGAGAGAGGTCATTATTACAAATAGCCTGGAGGTCAGAGTCCAGGTTTTCTGGCTCTGGGAGGAGGGCTATCCACAGAGCCATCTGGAGCCTTCCTTAGCGAGGTGACCAGATAGCAAGGGAGGTTGTCAGCGCTGGCAGGAATTACTGCAATCACCTTGCGTTGACGTCTCTTCTCCCTGCACCCCCCAGGGGCTGGAAGCCCTCTTTCGGCCCTCTTTAGGAAGCCTGCTGGACTCAGGACTCTAAATTCCCATGTAAAGTCAGGGCAACTGAGATGTTAGCGATAGCCAGCGTTTATTGGGTGCTATGCTCCACTTTATCGTAGTAATCGCGAACATTTATTGAGTGCTGTTACCTCTCTTCCAAGCCCCGTGTTAAGGGCCTTATATGTTAATCTCTGTCTCCTGGACACTCAGGGCTGCCTCCAGCCTGCAGAGGAGGAATTCAGGAGGGAGACAGCTCTGCCCGAGAGCACACAAGTGGAGGGAGCGGGGGTGAGGGAGCTGTGTGCCTTGTGGCCGTGCTACTGGACATACTCTGCAGGGGTGGTTATGGTGCGGGTGTGAGGGCAATGTATGTGTGTGTGTGTGTGTGTGTGTGTGTGTGTGTGTGTGTGTTTGTGTGTGCGTGTTTGCACATTTGGAGCAAGGTGGATCAAGTAGTCTTGGCCTCGACTAAACTGAGGCACAGCTAACAGAAATCGGACTCAGTTGGGTGCTGAGGTGTGCTGAGGTGGGATTGTATAATTAAAGGAAGGTGCCACACGTCAGCGGGTGTTCTTGAATTCTGCAAGGGTGGGTTGAAAGAAAGCATGGCCAGCTCTGGATGGGGCATGGGTAGGTAGATGCCTCCTTTCTTTCTTT
Organism: Peromyscus californicus insignis; assembly: GCF_007827085.1. Lineage (NCBI taxonomy): Eukaryota > Metazoa > Chordata > Mammalia > Rodentia > Cricetidae > Peromyscus > Peromyscus californicus. The sequence goes on from NW_026294540.1 coordinate 19,385,554, forward strand.
TCTTTCTTTCTTTCTTTTTTTTTTTTTTTTTAATTGTTTGGCCTAATGGCTCAGGCTTCTAGCTATCTAATTCTTACATCTTAAATTAACCCCTTTCTACAAATCTGTGCCACATGGCTCGTGGCTTACCAGTATCTTACATGTTGGTACTCATGGCGGCAGCTGGCAGCATCTCCTGACTCCGATGCCTCCTTTCTTTGTGTGCATAATCACTGTTTTCCCATGCTCGAGCAGACCCGGATCCTAGCGGAGTTCCCGGTTTAATCCACACGTGTGCTTACTAATACTGATAGAGATTTTGAGGGTGCCAATGGGAATGAGCCGACAATACATGCATATTCACAAGGCACTGAGGCACGCCCATCCCCAACTACGCTCGTGCTTATTAACATTGTTTCTTTTTTTAAAAAATAATTTTATTTTATTTTATGTGCACTGGTGTGAGGGTGTCAGGTCTCCTGGAACCGAGTTACAGACAGGTATGAGCTGCCATGTGGGTGCTGGGAATTGAACCTGGGTCTTCTGGAACAGTAGCCAGTGCTCTTAACCACTGAGCCATCTCTTCAGCCCTTAGCATTGTTTCTTAAGGGTTTATTATTTTTACTTACGTGTATGTGTGTGAGGATACATGAGTTTATGTGCATCATATGTGTCTAGGTGTCCGAGTAGGCCAGAAGAGGCTGTTGGATGAATAGGCTGGAGGAGGCTGTTGGATCTCCTGGAACTGGAGCTTCAGACAGTTGTGAGCTGCCTGATGTGAGCACTGGGTACTGGACTCAGGTCCTTTGCAATAGCAGTAAGTGCTTTTTAATTACTGAGACAACTCTCTGGCCCCATGTACTTATTAATGCTAATGAGACCTTGAGGGTGCTGCTGAGAATATGCCCTGATTATGTATACCCACACACCAATACATCCATACTCATCTACACTCTTACTCACACTCATATCCATCCATAGCCACACATACCTTGCATGCCTACATGGCCACACTCATACATGTCCACAGAATATACACACACCACATGCATATGTTCTCACATCCCACTCCCCCCACATCTATAGGATGTGGAGCACACACACACACACACACACACACACACACACACACACACACTTATGCACATCACAAGCATACAGTGACTAAGAAAGCACCGAGAAGAAGATATCTTAACATACGTAGACCCACACTCACCCACACTCCACACATACTCCTGACACCTGCATCTCCCTACGTTCACACCCTCACACTTGCTCACACCTACCTCCACACTGTCACACCCCTCCACTTTCATCCCACTCTTCATTCTTCACTTACACCTATTTTACTTCCCACACCCACCTACACTACCCCTCAGTATCCACATGCTTATACCCCCAATACTCTCACACATACACATATACTTACACACACACACCTACACACACTTTCTCATCCCAAATACACTCTCACTACTATGCTCACACCCATTCTCACCCTCACAACCTCTCCCACATTTACACACACACTCTCTCACACCCACCCCCATCACATTCTCACCCCTCACACATACACACACAGCCTGGGCTTGTCTGGCCACCTTTTGATGGGAAAGTCCTGGGAAGGACTCAGCAGTTCCTAACAGACTGGTGTTAGGACCCAGGAAAGGCCGGAGTGGGACGGATATAAATAGAGGCGAACAAAGTTTGAGGCCCGCTGACATCACTCTGGCTCTCCACCCAAAGCCACGGCCTGGACTCTGGGCCAACGAGGTGTGGCGGAGCTCAGCTGCAGAAGGAGGCAGCAGAGACATCCCTGAGCTCCAGGCTGAGCTGAGCTCTGAGCTCCGACTTGAGACGGGAGGCAAGTGCCTGCCAGTCCCAGGCCCAGGACACGGAGGACTCCTGAGCCTACAGGCACCCGGAGGAGGCCCTGGCCTGCCCAGCAGCAACAGCCAGGAGCTTGGGGAACTCTGGTGGAGCTAAGGAGGAGTGCTCACTCAATCCAGCGCTGCATCCAGCCTTCGGGTCCCAGAAGACTCCAGTTTGGAGAGGAGAATCGCCCCAACTGCTCTCAGGCCCTTACACGACACAAACTTTAGGGGACAGACTTGGTGGCCAGAAACCTGTGATGAAGATGTCCTTGTCCTCAGGAAGCTGGAGGTAGAGAGGCTCCCTGAAGACTGTGGGGGATCCCGCCGCCTGGTTCCCACCATGAGGGATCTGCCGGCACTGCCTTGCCGCTGGGTCTGGCTACTCTGGTCTTTCTACAGCTTCCAGGTAATGCCCCAGGCCACTAAAGGCAGCTGGGATAGATATGTCTGTGGAGGATATCCCCGTACTTACCCCGTGATCTTTCCTTGCAGGTGTGTGGCACCCAGCCCAGAGCCCAGGAACATCCAGGTAAGGTCCCTCCTTGCTCTGATGGCTGTATGCTTTTCTCCTTGCCTTTGGGGGTACACCAGAAACCACTTGTTTACCACCCCCCCTGCATTGGGATCCTTATCCCCAGAAAATACATTCTGTCCTTTGAGACAACAACCTTGGTGTGACCAATGTCTTCAAGCTGGTGATGAAGAAGCTGGCCCCTGTTCCAGCTGCCTCTTGCTCTAGGTCAGGTGCTGTCTTCTAATCAAGGAGACATGTCCTTCAAGAGCAGAATGTCTTTTGATTTTTGGACTACACACTTGTGCCTACTTAGGGTCACCACCATGGGAACTCTCCCTGGTGCCTCCAGCCTCATGGAACCGTGGGGCTGTCCTCCCAAGGGACCCGGGCACCACTGTGTAGCATCTTTCAATTGTTCTGTACATGCACAGCGGGGTGGGGGTGGGGTGGGGAGGTATCAGGACACTTGTCTCTGGCTGTTGTGACTCCCCTTTCAGATGCACAGGGTGACACTTGTTCAGAAGTCTGGATCACAGCCCTGTTACAGACGGGAGGGTTGCTCCATCTATAATGGGGATGAATAGGAAGGGACTTGCAGCCTGCCCGTGGCAGGTGCTCTGGGGCTAGGATTCTTGTTGAAGGTCAGAGGGGAATGTCTGACCCATTGCTGGGAAAGCTTGGTGGGTCAAGGCGAAGAAGTCAGTGACTCAGAGCTCAGAGAGACGAGGGTTCCCGGCAGAACCGACCCGCAGGACCAGTCTGCCTCCAAACAGGGGCCCTGCCCCACCAGGGCTGGCAAGCCAACATGGCAAGCACCGTGAAGGGCAGCAGACAGGATGTGGATCTGGAGAATATACCTGAAGTGGTGATAGGAAAGATCTCCTTCCCTGCTGAGACCGGGGGCTGCCTGCCTGTACCAATAGGCGTTATCAGTCAGTTGGACTTGGAACTGTGCGTATTGCTGGTCTGAGGGGAGAAAGCTTCAGGGGCCTTTTCCAGAATTTGACCTTTGACTGAGATTCCGCACGCATCCACACGTGTCCATACAGACCCGTACCTGTCCGCACACGCTCACACACGTCCACACGTGAGCAAGCATCCGGGACTCTGTAAACGTCAGTGGTGCCAGGAGACCTTGGTTCTGTGGAGACACCTCGCTCCTGACCTGATGTCGGGTGGAACGAAGCCTGTCCTGGTTGAGCACCCTCCGTAGAGGACCAGCAGCCATTCAGTTGTATCAGTCCGTGTGCATGCACCACAGATAACGAAGGTAGAGCCCCAGGGTGCCCGGAGACTAGGCCAGGGATCCTAGGTGCCTCTCGAAGTCCTCATCTAGCCCGAGAAGGCTTCCTTCTGGTCCTCATTCCCATCCCTAGTAGCTTAGTCCTCCCTCCTGCTTCCACCCAAAGGCTATCTTCCCCTTCTCCCCTCCCCTCCCCTCCCCTTCCTTCCTTCCTTCCTTCCTTCCTTCCTTCCTTCCTTCCTTCCTTCCACCCACTTCTGTCCTTCATTTCTCCCCCCCCACACTCTACTTCCTCCCGCTCCCAATTCATTTTTGTCTTTTCTTACATTTTGGACTTTGACTATTAAAAAAAAAAATAATACTCAGCCCTCTCTGCAAAGATCTCCTTGGATTTCTTCTCCTGCCGCCCAAGCCTAAGAAGCCCCGAGGGAGACTTTAGGAAAACCTGATCCCTGACAGACACCTCCACCCATGAGAGCCCCAGATGGGCACAGGGTTGACACACGAGCCAAGGGACTGTCCAGACACAGAGAGTGCCAAGGAAGGGAGTGGCCTTGGGATTGCCTAAAGTAGCTTAAGAAGGACGCAGAGCTGGAGCCCTCCTGTCCACACTCACCTGCATGGTGGCCAGTCAATGGCACGTCTGTAGCTGGAGTGGTTAGTTCAAGCTCACAGAGATGAGCTGACGCCATCTGGAGGGAGTTAGGGGAACTGATACCTAGGATCACATAGAAGTGATGGTGGTACAGGAAAGTCATGTTAAGATGTCATATTGCCTCATCTTGGCTCCAACCCTGTGCCTTCTGCACGAGGCAGGACTCAGAAAACAGTCACCAACCATCTTCCATGCCTTGTCTGTGTAAAGACAGGACTGTCATCCTGTAAACAGAGTCCCAGTTGAGGCCACCAGCCACCTGCATTTTCTGCTCCCTGTGTATAGGTGTCTACACTGGCCCAGGCCACCAGATAGCTTCTGGATTCCTGTATCTACCGTATGAGGTCAGACTTTTAGTTTTAGAAATCTCAAAAAAGGTATGAGGTCCTTTGGAGTGTCAACGCCTTCTGAGTATCCCTGTGACTGTGACCATGGGCTGTCATTGCAGCGGAATTATAATAGCTGTAGTGAGAGCCCATTTAACCCAGGTTCCCACTCAACAGGGAAGCCAGGAGTGGAAGGGGGAATCCAGACAGGGGACTGACCCCCACACTTACCCGAGACCCTCTCACACCCCAGGTCCTGATTCACAGCCCTTGGCTTCCCAGGACACGACCTAGGAAGCTCCGAGGTTGGTGGATCCAAACCCATAAATGGCATTCGCCAAGATTGCAGGCCACTTTGTAAAAGTTTATAAACATGCCCTTTTATAGTCGATGTTTGTAACGAAGGTCTGGAAACTTGAGAAAAATAGCAAGCTGGGTTGTTACCTAGTTTCCTTCCAGGCCACTGGGACTGCCGACCCCAGTCCAGCCCCAGGCTTCATGGCTCTGCTTGGCATGTAAAGCAGGCAATGACAAGTCATTATTTATGTAGTGGCTTCTGAAGGACTTCTGAAACCGCTGGGTCATAGCAGGAATGTCATTCTCCATCTTTGCTGGGCCAGTCAAAAAATGATATGTATTCACAATGGAATTTTTAAAAGAAAATTTTATGTGTAGGCATGTTTTGCCTACATGTATGTTTATGCACTGTATGTGTGCCTGATGTCTGTGGAAGTCGGAATGCGGCATCAGGTCCCCTGGGACTAGAGTTATGGATGGTTGTGAACTGACATGTGGGTGCCGGGAATTGAACCCATGTCCTTTGGCAAGAGCAGGCAATGCTTTAACCATTGAGCCATCTCTCCAGCCCCCATAATGAAATTTTAAAAAACACTGTTTATTCCATAACAAAAACATGGAAATAAAGCAAGTAGAGATTTTTCTAAGGGATGCTAGATTTATAAATATATTTTATGCATATAATTATATTCTGTGGTCATTCTATGTTTATGTTTAATTATATCCTGTCTAGTTGTTTTTATACTCTATCATTCATTCTACCTATATAGTTATGTTTTTAATTACTGACATTTAAAACGGGAGGCTGCAAATGCAGAAACCTGAATTTCACACACACACACACACACACACACACACACACACACACACACACACACACACGCGCGCGCATATACACAGAAGGGCTGTAATTGGATACAGTGAACACAGGACACAGAGGAGATGGGCCCCCCTCCCTCTACCACCTTCAAAGATCAAGCTGATGAGGTAGAGAAAAGACCATGACCAAAACATGGAGCCCCACCCTGAGAAAACAGAACACAACGTGTTGGAATTGGGAAACTTCATAAGGGGGAGCGGAGACCCAGCTGCTTCGAAGGAAGCAGCTATGAAAAGCATGGGAGACAGTGTTGCAGACCACAGAGACAGCCAGGAAATGAGCTTTGGATGTCCAAGGCCAGCTGCAGAGGCAGAGAGACCAACTTTTCTACCAGGGAGAGGCTTCCGTGGTGTCCTGGTAGCAGAGGCCAAAGGGAGCCAGGCTGGGAAGGGGAGAGATCAGAGACATGGAAGATTGGAGTGATGATGCTCATCTCCTCTCTCTCTCCCTCCCTTCCACCTCTCTCCTCAAAGCAAATTGATACTGCGTTGGTGGAACATTAGATACACGTGAAAAAGGAATTCTGAAGAACTGGCTTATAGTTATGTTGTAGACTAAAATCCTTTCTCCCTCTTCTTCCTTCTTTCTTCTCTCTCATCCCCTCCTTACGTTTCTCTTTCTTTGTCCTCTCTCCTCCTCCTTCCCCTTCCTCCTCTTTTCCTCTGCCTTCCCCAGGCCATTATTTTCAGCCCTTGAGGTCGTGTTCCCTCCTGAGACCTGCCTGCCATCCCTGTGGGAGTCTGAGGCAGCCATGTGGCTAACGGCAACAGGCTTGTCACCTTTATCTTTTTCCACAAAAGAATGAGGCTGTCTCACTCTTACGAAACTTAGAGGACCGTGGGTGATCCCGCTCTGTTGGGCGTTTAGGGAACCTGTGGGCTGAGTCTAAGCCCGTCTTATTAACACCACACGATTTTAATAAAAAAATAAAACTGGTGATATTACCATTGGGGGGAAATTTCAAAATCCAATGGAAAACATCTGCGTTTCTGACTTATCTTTCAAAAGTGGGACGCCTTGAGTCAGCACAATGGTAGACGCCTATCACGCCAGCGCTCAGAGGCAGAGGCAGGGTGATTGTGAGTTCATAGTCAGCCTGGTCCGCCAAGGGAGGAGGTCTTGCTGTAATAAAATGGAAATGAATTAGGGAGCTGATTGCTGGGAAGGAATAATTGTCTTTCTCTCAGCATCCCTTAGTTGCCTGTAGTTCTTTGTCTAGGGTTGGGGCGCCGTGAGATTTCCCCCTCCCATGTTGGCATGGCTATTGTGGACCCTGTTGGTCTTGTTTGTGCAGCCATATTGTTGAGGAATCATGGTGGAGGCTGCTCTGTCATTTCTAGGAGCTATAGTCCCACAGCAGATTTCCTGGTCCTCTGGCTCTTGGGAATTTCCCACCTTTCCCTTCTGAGATATTCCCTGAGCCTTACGTGCGGGAGTTGTATTGTAGATATATCACCTGGGACTGGGTTATTTGTAATGATCATTACAAATAAAAAATGGGAGACCTGATGATCCCAGGGGAACCTTCACACAGTGTGACACTGGTCTGGTCTAAGGTCAGACAGGCTGGCTGCCCTTGCCTGTCTGCACTCTCCTGCTCCAAGGCTGGCCACTGCTCGGTGTAGACTGATCTGGCCTCTGTCCTGGCTCGTGTGTCCAGCCATCTGGCTTGTTAACCACCTAGAATGTCATCCTCCTCCTCAGGGCTCACCTGACCCCACACTGCTTCCTCTCAGTCAGCCTTGTCCCCTGACTTCCCATGTGTAGACAGATTCATATTGTAGTCGGGGGACAATGGGAACCATGTGGGTGCTTTGTCCTGTCTCGGGGTTCATGCCAGCACTATGGTGACAACATGCTCAAACCTTTCATCCCGTCTCCACTACATGGGCTGGTTCTGGGGTGACTCCATACCTTCACTGGTCAGCCTTTCTGCCCAGAACTGGCTGTCGCCTTGTTCCCTAGAGATGGCAGGAGGGACACTGTCCACGTGGCTTAGTGGCAGAGGTGGATTCTGAAGACCCAACCGTTGCTCTTTGTGAAATAGATGTTCCTTCTGCTTCCGATATTTCTCCCACATGAATTGAATAACAAGCCCATGAGGGTTTTTTAAAAACGAATATCTTCCTTTTCTGGGGTTTAAAAAAAAAATTAGAAGTTGAAAATGAAGGCTTTGTATTTTTGCCTTTCTGAGTCCCGGCATCTCACAGCTGGAGACTGCCCAGAACTGCTTCCTGGCTGCATGTGGGAGTTAGGCCTTGATGAATTTCCTTAGGCCCCACTGGAGGACTTTTTCTGTTGTTGGCTTGCATTTGGGAGTTGTGTGGGAACACGGAAGGGCCAGGAGAAAACCGGGAAGGTTAGTATCTCCAATTCGACAGGATTCAGAATCATCTGGGAGGCAAAGCTCTGGGCATGCATATGGGGAATTCTCTAGATTAGGTTGATTGAGGTGGAAAAACTCACTATTGTCGTCTGATTGCCGTGGCTGTGATAAAACACTTTGACCAAAAGCAACGGTAAGGGGGAGGGAAGGGTTTATCTGGCTCACACTCCCAGGTCACAGTCTATCACTGAGGGAAGTCAGGGTAGGAACTCAAGCGGAAACCATGGAGGAGGACACTGGTTACCGGCTTGTTCTTTGACTCAAGCTCAGTTAGCTTTTTTTTTTTTTTCCTGGTTTTTCGAGACAGGGTTTCTCTGTGTAGCTTTGCGCCTTTCCTGGATCTCGCTCTGTAGACCAGGCTGGCCTCGAACTCGCAGAGATCCGCCTGGCTCTGCCTCCCGCGTGCTGGGATTAAAGGCGTGCGCCACCACCGCCCGGCTCAGTTAGCTTTCTTACACAGCCTAGTGAATGGTGCTGCCCACAGTGAGCTGGGCCCTCCCTTATCAATTAGTAATTAAGATAACCACCCCCAGGCACGCCCAATTTGATCTAGACAATTCATCCATTGAGGCTGTTCTCTCAGAGGACTCTAGGCTGTATCAAGTTGATAGAGCTAACGGGAACACTCCCTCTAAACACAGGCAGCACCATCCTGTGGATAAGGATGCTACACTTAGGACAAAGTGAGCTGGGCCCCAGCATCCATTTTTTTTTTTTTTCTTTCTGACTGTGGACAAAATGTGACGAGCTGCTCATTTTCTACCGTGATGAACTGCGGCCTCAAACTGGGAGCCTAAAGAAAACCTTCCTGGAGTTGCTTGTGGCAGGGCATTTTATCACAACAGGTGTAAAGTAATCAAGACACCAACTGGCAAATGGAGCCAGCAATCTGAACTTCAAGAGATGGGGTATTTGGTACCCATCAAGGTGACTACCTACCTGTCATCTAGGATTATGATGTTAATGCTGCCCCAAGATGATGCCCAAGGCCACTGTGATTTTGAAGGTGGGATTTAACAGTGTTTTGACAAGGAAGCTAGGTCAGAGGCTTGGAGAACAGGAGGTCTCAGTGTTGTGACTCTTTCTTCTCATTTTTTCTTTCTTCTTTTTTTCTTTTCTTTTCGTTTTTCTTTTTTTGGAGACAGGGTCTCTCTACATAGCCCTGGCTGTCCTGGAACTCACTCTGTAGACCAGGCTGGTCTCAAACTCACAGAGATCCACCTGCCTCTGCCTCCTGAGTGCTGGAATTGAAGGTTGTATGCCATAATGCCTGGCTATCTCACATTTATTTATTTATTTATTTATTTATTTATTTATTTATTGTTTTTTTAAGACAGGGTTTCTCTGTGTAGCCCTGACTGTCCTGGATCTCACTCTGTAGACCAGGCTGGCCTCGAACTCACTGAGATCCGCCTGCCTCTGCCTCTGGAGTGCTGAGATTAAAGGTGTGCGGCCCCCACCGCCTGGCTTATTTTAATTTTTTTTGAGACTGATTCTTACTCTGTAGACTAGACTGACCTGGAATTCACTATCCCCCTGCCTCACCTTCCTTAGTGCTGGGATTGAAGATCTGTACTACTATGCTTGGCTGAATTATTTTTTATTATTTATTATTTTTAATCAGTAGCTTTTCTTTTACATTTACCTATTTCTGTGTGTGTGTGTGTGTGTGTGTGTGTGTGTGTGTGTGTGTGTGTGTGTGTGTGTAGCATGCCACAGTGTGTATGTGGAGGTCAGAGGGCAACTTGAAGGAGTTGGTCCTCTCCTTCCACCCTGTGGATCTGGCAATTGAACTCAGGCTGGCAGACTTGGTGGCACACACTTACTGAGCCATCTCACTGACCCGCCTTATTTTGTATTGGTTCCTAAAAACACGGAACCTGCCATGTCCGTGGTACACCATGTCTTCTCTTGGTGTGGACACACACTGTGAGATCAGGGTAGACTTCCATCGCCACAGACGTTTATCATTCTTCATGGTAAAGATACCCAAACTTTCTTTCAGCTTTTTTCCTTTTTTTTTTTTTTTTTTTTTTTTTTGTCTTTCTGAGACAAGGTTTTGCTCTGTGGCCCAGGCTGGCCTCAAATCCCTGATCCTCCTGCCTCAGCTTCCTGGGAATTTAACTGACTCTCTCTGCTAGCTTTTGAGATTCGTGGGACATGGCTGCTCTCTGGAGTCAATCCCCTGTGAAGCAGAACAGCAGAGATTCCTACCCCTGTCTAGCTACAATGTGGTAAAAATTGTTGAGAGAGAGAGAGAGAGAGAGAGAGAGAGAGAGAGAGAGAGAGAGAGAGAGAGAGAGAGAGAATGTGTGTGTGGTGTGTGTGTGTGTGTGTGTGTGTGTGTGTGTGTGTGTGTGTGTGTGTGCTGGGCATGGAGCCTCAGGTTTTTCACATGCTAGACAAGCATTCTACCAGCAAGCTGTGGACCCAGCTCTTTTAAACACCACTCCATGTCAACCGATGCACGCCATTCTCCATCATCCCTTTGGCTGCTCACCAGCTCCCTTCACATACATACATGCTGATTATTTAGTCAGCTTTCCCCAGATGAGCATCCAGGCCGCTCTCTGGTGTTTGATCCTGTGGGAACATTCCACAACAAATACTTTTGTATACAGGTCTTTGATCATACGTTTTAGAGCCTCTGGAGTATAAATTCCTAGGAATAGAGTTACTTCACCAGAGAGAACGTGTCTTTAACCTCTGCAGAGACTTAGCCAAATTGTCTCTCTGGAAAGGCCAAACCGATGCTGACTCACTCTGAACCTCTGTCAGAACTGACCAGCTCCACACTTCTGGCCTCTCGGTGGCCATTCCAACCGGAGAAGTGTGTGGCTGACTGTCCTCTGTAGTCTTTACGATCCTGGGATGCACTGAGCAAAGTTGGGAGGGTGAGCTGTTTTAAAAATAGTTAAAAAAACAGTTTGCGTTTCTTTTTCCTTCAACTGTGTTACTGTGCCTAAGCTTTCTGTTGATTTCCTTCTCATTAATAGGTTTTCTCTCTTTCTCCTTCCTTCCTTCCTTCCTTCCTTCCTTCCTTCCTTCCTTTCTTCCTTTTTTCTTTCCTTCCCTCCCTCCTCCTCTCTTTCCTTCCTTTCTCTGCTGTCTGAGGATTGAACCCAGGTCCTCACACATATTACGTGAACACTCTACCACTAAACCATATTCCTGGCCCACAGGAATTTTAATAATACAGAAAGTAAATTGACTACCTCTTAAAAAGAAATCAACGTGTTTCTGCCATATACACTTTGAGAATGTAGTTTCCAAGTTTGATTCAGTTTATTTCCTATATAGGAATTTTCAAAATTGGCCAAATGTAAAACCTCCGAAAGCTTCTATTTATTTATGTATTTATTCGAATCAGGGTCTCATGCAGCTCAGATTGACCTAGAACTCACTATGTCATGGAGGCTGGCTTTGAACTTCTAGCCCTTCCACCTCCCAAGAGGGAGGGAAGGGTGTGTTGGAGTTGGGGTGATGGAGATGAGGGAGCGCTGGGTAGTTCATGGATGGCTACTTCAAAATGTTATAATTGAAGGGCAGAGAGAGTCCTCTAAACCCTAATTTCATGCAGCCACAAGGCACAGGTCACCGTACCTGGCTCACCTTTTTCTTTTTTAGATTGGATCTCACTATGTAGCTCAGGCTGGCCTCAAACACAGAGATCCCCTTGCCTCTGCCTCCCAAACTGAGATTAAAGCCACGTACCACCCCACCCCAGCCTCTAGCTCAGTTTTTACAGCACACTCACATTTTGATCCATCAGAAGTATTAATGAGTTAAGATCTTTTTTTTCCCCCAGATGCCTAACTGACTTCAGTGTCTGTGGTGAGTAGATCTTTGGTTTAAAATGCCACTTTTATCACAAGCCAACTGTCTCTATGTAGTAGAGGCACCCGTGGCCTCTCCTCCCACTGAACATCTGTCTACATGTGTGGTACACAACGTCCTCTCACTGCATCCTCCATGCTAGTCCCTAGCTCCCCTCAAGACCTCTGATGTCCTTATCACCTCTAGTACTCCCCCACCATGCCCTCTCCAGGTCCTCTTATTTATTTTTGGCTATAGCTATTTTTATTTATTTTTATGTTTTGGGGTGTGTGTGTGTGTGTGTGTGTGTGTGTGTGTGTGTGCGCGCGCGCGCATGCGCATGCACACGCGCACATGCATGTCTACAGGGTCTCAAAAATTCTCACTGAACCCGAACTCATGTTCTAGCTAATCTGGCTGGCCTGTGAGCTCCCAGGATCCCCGTGTCTCTGCCTCCCTGGCACTTATCACCCCACCTGGTTTCATGTGGGGTTGGGGGAATAGAACTCTGGTACTTGACGCCTGTGTGGCAATCAGTTTGTCAGCTGAGCCATCTTCCCAGCCCTCCAGCTGGACTTTCACTTCTCTTTACAAATAGGGGGAGGATGTGCGATCTTGCGGGTTACTGTTAAAGGACACAGGGGAGTGTTTGTCAGGGGCCTCTCTCATGCCCGGCATCTTCTCCCTGTGAAGTAATTTTAAACCTTGTTTTATTCTGTGGTCCAATTATATCAGACGTTGCCTCTAAAGCCACTCCAAGTAACAGCACAATAATGGGCATTTCTGCCTTTTCCCCACACTAACGGGCAGCTCCTAGCCCTGTACCGACATGCACGGGGCTTTTGTTTCCCTGAGTTAGGAGATGTCCCTCCCTATTTGTCCTGCTCAGTCCAATTAAGAAACTAGCCATTGATTTCCAATTTAAAGTGGTGGTTTCTGTTTAACCAGGAGCGTGTATTGAATTTTCTTAATACCTTTTCAGCCAGGTCCGTGGTCATCACGACAATCTCACTCTTTTTCAATCTTCGAGTGCTCGGGTCACAGCTCTTATCTCCAGTTCCTTCCTCCCTAATTGTGATGTAAACTTTTTGGTCCTTTCTCTGCAGGGTTTGCGGTCCTGGCTTCTGCTTCTCATTACTGGCCCTTGGAAAATGTGGATGGGATCCTTGAACTTCAGGACACAACTGGAGGTAGACAAGGGTGGTGAGCATGCCTGCAGTGTGGGGATAGCGCCTCCCAGGGGCTTAGGGAGGTGAGAATACCTGCAGTGTGGGGATAGCGCCTCCCAGGGGCTTAGGGAGGTGAGAATACCTGCAGTGTGGGGATAGCGCCTCCCAGGGGCTTAGGGAGATGAGAATGCTTGTAGTGTGGGGATAGCGCCTCCCAGGGGCTTAGGGAGATGAGAATGCTTGTAGTGTGGGGATAGCGCCTCCCAGGGGCTTAGGGAGGCGAGAATGCTTGCAGTGTGGGGATAGCGCCTCCCAGGGACTTAGGGAGGTGAGAATACCTGCAGTGTGGGGATAGCGCCTCCCAGGGGCTGGGGCATCTGGAGAGAGGGAAAGACTCTAGAGAGAGGGAAAGACTCTAGATGCCCCAGGACGCGTTGGAGCTGGAGCAACAGAGAAGAGCGATCGCTCTAGTTCACTGATGGTTACTGCAAAGTGTTTTATGAGAACATCTATCTATACATTGTTACGATAGAAGGGCAGGGTTTCCTAAACCTTCATCAGTGTACAACCTTCTGCTCTGGTGAGAGTCTGGGTAGATGTTTGCGGGTGGACAGAGCTGAGTTGCCACAACAAGCTGATATGTAGATTATGATGAACTGTGTCAGACTGTCCTGTCTTAAGGTCACTGTTTCCCGAAGCAAGGTGTCCCCTGTCTACCAAGCACTTAGCCAAACACCAGCCAACATCCCCTAAGATGTTCTTCCTGGTGTTAACTCCACAGGAGGTGTCAGGGGCTCTGTCTCACTGAACTCAGACCATAATATTGGAGAAACTCAGGACAGTTGTGAGCATGTCCATTCCAACAAGAACTCCTTTTTTCAAAAGTATTGATTCGGAGTTAATTTTGAAGGTCTTCCACTTTATTTTTATATGCTTGCTGCTCTTATGAACGTCAAATGCGGACACACACACACACACACACACACACACACACACACACACACACTCTTATGTCCTTGTTCTGTATATACACAAGTTCGAGTGCAATGTATTCAGAATACTGCTGGTGAACATGTTGCCCACCCTTGGAGTCTTCCTCTTTGATACGACTCAAGCACAGTGGGAAACTGTCGCAGAAGGTTCTAAAATGTCTCCCTAAAACTTTGGAATCCAGGAGCTTTAGGGAGTAAAGGCTCTTGCTGCCAAGCATCTCGACTTGAGTTCGATTCCCGGGATTTCCATGATAGAAGAAGTGAATCCAGAAGATTATCCTCTTACCTCAACTTATGCCTCATGGTATACACAAGCCCCATTCTCTAAAACAGAAAAAGAGTTGGCAATATGGTTTAGTAGATAAAGGCACTTGCTCTCAAGACTCACAATCTGAGTTCAGTCTCCAGGACCCACACGGTAGAACGGGGAAAATACATTCTCCTCAAGTTGTCCTCTGACCTGTGCACACATGCTGTGTCATGCAAGCATGTGTGTGTGTGTGTGTGTGTGTGTGTGGGTGGGTGGGTGGGTGCGCGCGCGCACGTGCATATACAACAGATACATGTGTATTTTAAAAACCAAAATAAAATAAATAATGTTTTTTAAAATTTAAAGTAAACTAAAACAAAAATCTTCCAAGTCTAGAAGCTCCAGCTAGTGGTGGGCGTGGCCTCCGTGAAGGGCTCAGCCTGACTATGCTGTATCCTCCATCCTTTGTGGGCTCTCCCATGTGGTAGGATGCTGGTGGCCCCTGCGGACTGTATGGCAGCCAAGAATTTTTTTCCACTCTGCTGTAGTAAGAAGGGCGACAGCACCCTGTGCTAGCTGGTGTGTTGGATCAGGGGAAAACAGACCATCGGCCTTCGTCATGATCTAAATTTCTTCTCTGGAAGTCTTTATTTTGAAACCCCTGAGAGGCGATCACCTGGATTAGTGGAAGAGCATTGTTCGGGACCCCAGAGCTCCCATCCTAGGCATTTTTACCCCGTCTCCCCAGCTTAGCTCACTGCTGCTGATTAAGTCAGTAGCCTCGGTGTTCCGAAGTCCCACAATCACCCAGACACACAGCAGGAACTCCTCAGTGCCGCCGTGCCTGTCCCCACACTGTGCAATGCGGTGCTGGCACTGTGGCTTCCTGTTGGAGCCTCCTCGGCCGTCTCTGCTGCGGAACAGGGGAACAGGCGTGTGTCATCACGAGAGCAGGTTCCCCAGGATGGAGAGACAAGCTGGGATCAACCAAGGCTGGGGATGGCGGGAACGGCTCTGGATGCTACCTCCTGGACGTGCAGCCCTTTGTCTGTGGCCGGACCCTCTGTTGTCTCGTCCGCGGCCATCTCACGCAGCTGTTTTTCCACAGTGTTTGTCTCTCATTGGTCCTTCACATCACACCCCTTCCCCCGTGTTGTTACCACTGCTTCACGAATGGCTGAGTTCAACTCTACATCTCTCAGCTACGCATCCGGGTGGGAGCGGGAGCCAGCAAATTGAGACCGTTATCTGCTCGATTGTGGCCAAGGCCAGCAGGGACCCAACTCAGGGGGCCATCGGCGGTGTTGGAGTCTGCTGAAGAAACCTGCGGGTGGGGGTGGAGGCGGACGTGGGGAGGAGGAGCCCTTCCCCTGTGTGCTGGGGTGAGAGATGTGCTGTTCCCATTTGTGTCTCACGTCACTCATGTGGTGTCTTCTCTTTTGTCGTCCCACCCAGCGTTGCGAACCCACAACCTCACTGTGCCTCCCTCCCACAATGCTACCTTTGTCTTTACCAATGACTCCGCTTACTCCAACTTCTCTGCGGCTGTAGGTGAGCACTGGCTGCTTGGTCCCGTCACGTTTGGAGCCCAGGGAAGTTAAGGACCGGTCTAATCTGGTTCTGTAGGACTCACTCGGCTGGTAAAAGAGTGGGTGCCCAGGTGCAAGTGATGGACGTCAAGAGAGAGAGCCAGGGTGTTGGGAAAAGCCACACAGGCTTCTGGCTTAGGAAGCCTCCCTGACAGGCATGTCTGGAAGGGGTGGAGGCTCTTCTACAACGCCAGACTCTTTTGAGTCAGTCATTTGATCTCAGAAACAAAAACAAGCAGGTCCCAGACCTTTCCGAAACACTGAAAATGGATTCCCCCTCCCCGTTTTTTAGAGACAAGGTATATGTAGCTCAGGCTGGCCTCAAATTCTCTGTGTAGCCAAGATTGAACTCCTGCTCCTCCTGCCTCCCGAGTGCTAGGATTCCAGCTGTACACCACCACCATGCTTGGAAGAAACTGGAGTTTTGAATACATTGTATTCTTTGTGGGGTGGGGCTGGGAGAGGCTAACCCTGCCCAGTTCACAGACACTGCAAGTTGATTTTAAAACTCAGGCCAAAAAAAAAAAAAAAATCTAGTCTCACAAACATCCCATCAGCATTTCTGCAGCTGCATTCTGCAAACTCTTTAGGAGCCATTTTAGAAGACACGCCCACTCAAGTAAGATGATTGCCAGTTAACCCAGAGCCTGTGATTCCCTTGAGCTCGGAGCTGAAGGGACAGCAGTGATGGGCATAGAAAGCCTGTTCAGATTGTGTACGCCTCTCTCTCTCTTAGCACATCATCCAACTTCTCTCTCCACTGTGGGCTGTTTAACATCTCTAAATGATTTTACTAAGCAAGCAGTCTGGTTCTTGGGCCTGAGCAGTCTGGCTCAGTTATCTGGTGGGTAGTTATCCATTCAGTGAAGTAAGATATAGCCCTCCCATGGCAACCAATGGATTAGTAGAACCAGAGGGTTTAAACACCGGAGCCCTTGCGTGGAGGTCCACGTGACAGGGAGTGTTGCACCCAGCCAGTTATACGTGTGAGCGGAGTGTCCAGATCTTGAATGCACACTTGGCCAGTAGCCAGAAGGACATACACTATCAACCTCCTTGTTCCTACACAGGTTGTGGCAGTCTCTGGGTAATGCTCATTCTGATGCATAGCGAGAGGCCATCACCAATCGTTTCTAGAGTCTACACTTATCTGTCTATAAAGCAACCACCTTGCTTCCGCCGTGGGACACACCAGCCAGGCACATGACAACACAAGATCGCAGAATGAGCTGTGGTGGAGACAGGGGTTTGTGGCTCTCCGAGATCGCTGTTGGCAGGCCCTTCAGGGACTTTTCCAAATGGGGCTGTGGTTCCTCCTGGGTCTAGACGTGGCTCTAAAGCTGAGGTTGCATACACAGAGAGGACCAGCATGCTTTAGTCAGTAGCCAGCAAGGCTGATCTGCAGCTGTGGCCTCACACTTAAATAATGAGAGTTCTCCATCCGGAAAGCTCAGCGTGAGGCAGAGTGGGAAGGACCCTCATAGCAGGGGTGTGAGTGGTGTTTAGGGTTCAACAGTTGACAAATACGTCAGTTACAATATTGTTGCATTAAAATATAGGTTATGCTGACCTGTCATTAATAGGAGGGTAATAATTTATTCCCTAACACTTAAACTTATGAATCATTCACACTCTCACTATCAATAATTAAGTACTAGTGGATGCGATTACTATCAGGGAATAATGTGTGACATTAGGCATGCATTATGAAGGAAGATAGCCCTGCGAACTCATTTGTAAGCTGCTTGTATAAGTCTGACATGTGTGTTTACTCTCCTGGCGGCAACTGGGTGACTGACATGTCCGTTTCCTTTCTTAGATATCATGGAAGGGAAGGTCAACAAAGGTATTTACCTCAAGGAGGAGAAGGGTGTGACATTCCTCTACTATGGCAGCTTCAAGTCATCCTGCATCAGCAACCCGGCCCAGTGTGGACCTGAGGGTGAGTTGGGGCTGAGATGTACGCTACCCTGCTAGTGGCACATGTGAACAGAGTGAGTACAGAGTGCGTATATGTGCATGGGCACGCGTGCGCGCGTGCATGTATGTGTGTGTGTGTGTGTGTGTGTGTGTGTGTGTGTCCTCAGTAAATGTACCCATGCTCCAGAGACGGTCACTGGGTGTCCTCTTCTATCACTCTGTGCCTCATTCCTCTGAGATGGAGTCTCTCATTGGCCCTGGAGCTGGGCTCTCAGCTCTAGCAATCTTCTTGAAATCCCCACCATAGCATTGGGGTTATAGGTGAAACTTACCATGCCTGGCTTCTTTTTTTTTTTTTTTTTTTTTTTTTTATGTGGGCTCTAGACATCTGACCTCAGGTCCTTATACTTACACAGTGAGCATCATTCCCTGCTTTATCATGTCCCCGTCCTAAGAGAACAGGATTCTTATCAACTGCAATGTGTGTGAAAAGTGTCAGATGCAAGTTGAGGAGAGGGAAGGGGGAAGAGGGAAAGGCTGCAGCCACCTGAATGCAGTCCCCTGTCCTGGAGACAGAAAGTCAGGACATGGCCCTACAGAGCCAGGAGATCAAAATATCGAACCTTGTAGAGGAACGGGGGACATCCCACTTTAAAACACAGCCGCTGAGATAGATGTCACTCGGGCTGGGATGGGGCCCGGCACTTGTGGGAAGGAAATTGATGGTGTGGCTCTCATGGCGTTATTTCTGGATCTGGGATGTTGATGACAGGTCAGGCCTGGCAGAGCAGGGTGTGCCTGTTAACCCTCAAACCGGGTTCACTTCTTATGTGTTCATTGAGGGTGGCTGGATGGTGGCTGGACCCGTTCCAGCCCGTGACCTGTGGCTGGAACTCATGACAGGTGTGTCAAAGAGAAGGCAGACCTCTCCTCTCTCCTTGGAGTCTGGACTGCATTCGAATCCTTTGGGGGACATCATCCTCTGCCCCCCAAGCCAGCTTCATGCCCTTTTCCTCTTCGTTTCCACAACCTATTCACCCAATTAGTGCTGTCTGCAAGGGCACGGGTGTGGGGCCATCCACCAGAGCATGGGCAACCTGCCAGCGGCCACAGCCCGGAAGAAAACTGACTCCTCCCCCAGTAGTCAGAGCGAGGAGTGGGACCTCACGAGCCCCTCCTCAGTTTGTGTTGGAATGCTGACTGACTTGACGTTGTATAAGTGACCACAGCCGCCATGAGCTTGTGAAGACAACGGCCGCGTCATGTCCAGAAGACAACATTTCCCAGCATTCCTCCCACTCTCCAGCTCTTACATCCTTCCTGTCTCCTCTTCTGGGATGGTCCCCATGTCCTAGAAGGGTTGATACAGATGTCCCGTTTAGAGATGAGCACTCAGTAGTCACGTAGTCACAGCACTTTGAACAGAAGAAGCTCCCCTGACCAAGGTGGACAGGAGCAACGATCCATGGGTGTAAAGAAAAATATTTGGAAGGCAGCTTGATCACGTGTCCATCTATCAAAGCAACAGTAGTAGGTTTCCCACCGAAGTCTATGACTTCCTCGACCACACGCTGTTGACCAAGTTTACAGTGCCAAGGCATGAATTCCTTCCTCGGTGTGGGCACCAGATCTGATTAGAAGCTGGTTGGTTACCTCCTACCTGTCATGCCGCTACTGTGCCAGTGAGTACATCTTACCTGGCAGACCAGTATTTTATCATGCAGGGTCTAGCAGTGAATAAGATCAATGATTACGTTTTGTTCCCAGTGGCCCGCATAACACCTTCCAGCACTGTGAAAGCTAGCCAGCAAAGACGTTTTCAGGTCAGTCCTAGCTGGATTTCTCTCCGTCCTGCAACCAAAGTACGTGGTGTCTTTAGCAATATGGGCCTTACCATCTAGTGATGGTAGGGAACCAAAAGCAATGGTAAGAGTCTAGGTTGCTTCAGGGGTCTCTGGGGCCACTCTGACCAATATATAACTTGTAGGGAAGGTGTCCATGTCTGGCACTGACATTTTCATTTAAGAATTCATATCTTGGGCCGGGCAGTGGTGGCGCACGCCTTTAATCCCAGCACTCAGGAGGCAGAGGCAAGTGGATCTCCATGAGTTCGAGGCCAGCCTGGTCTACAGAGCGAGTCCCAGGACAGGCTCCAAAGCTACAGAGAGAAACCCTGTCTTGAAAAACCAAATAAAAAAAAAGAAAGAAAGAAAGAAAAGAACTCATATTTTCTGAGAGCCTCATTGTTGACCTATGCAGGGCACTTTTGTTCAAATTCCTCTTTAAAATTATGTATTTTAAGTAGCTAACAAAGTAGTGACTTTCCACAAGTATTTTTTACATATCTTCAGTCTTGGTTAACTCACCCCCAATCTCATCCCCCTGCCCCCCTCCCCCGTTCCTGTTAACCCTTTAATTCCCAGCATCCCCCACCTCTGCTTTCACAGCCCATATGTTCAACTGTCCCCTCATACCTTCAGGCCTCTTCCCCTCCCCTTCCCATGGGTCCTCTCTGGCTCCTCTACAGACATTCAAAATTAAACACACAAATCTGGAAATTCAAAGCCAGGATCTGCATATGAGAAAGGATGTGAGGCATTATGTCTTTCTATACCGGGGTGACCTCACTTACTGTGATGTTTTCTGCTTCCACCCATTCTCATGCAAATTTCATGATTTCTTTTTTTTTTTAAACAGCTGAATGAAATTCAGTTGTGTAATAAAAGTACCGACCTTTGTATTATCCGCTCAGCCATTGATGGACATCTAGGATGGTTCCATTTTCTGGCTATTGTGTATAGACAAGCCATGTCTCTGTGGTAGGATGTGGAGTCCTGTGAGTATATACGCCCAGAGGTGGTATAACGAGGTCACAGGGTAGTCTTATTTTTAGCTTTATGAGAAACTGTGGAGCAATTTTCAGGTCAAAGTGTCAAAGTCTTGGTGTTTGTTAACCTGTAGCTGGTTCCCAGTTCAAACGGCCATCAAGACACACTAGGCTATTCTCTCTCTCTCTCTCTCTCCCTCTCCCTCTCTCTCTGTCTCTATCTCTTTCTGTCTCTCTCTGTCTCTGTCTCTGTCTCTCTGTCTCTCTCTGTCTCTCTCTCTCTCTCCATTTCCCTTTCTTTCAAGACAAGAATTGGAGGAACGCACCTCGCACATGGTTTTATGTTCTGGAGATCCAACTCGGCGCTTCATGCATGTGTTTGCTGGCCTTCATGCTAGGCCAGCATTCTACCAACGGAGACGCACATGCAACCCAGAGCATCAGCCTCAGGGAGCCGGCTGTCTGTGTTCCTTCAGTTTACGTCTCCTTCACTTCACAGGGTACCCATGCGGGAAGCCGAGAGTAGGAAGGGCCTCTCTGGGGATCTGGGGAGCTACCTGCAGACCTTGGGCTCTGCTCCACACTCCCTTTGCTTGGCATGTGCCTCTACGTTAGACCTTCTGTCCCCGTGTGGCAGCTCAAGCTGTGGTTATTCATGGTGGGATACTGTCACATCTCCTTCCTACTCTCTGGCACTGTGGGGGACTCTGTCTGGACCACCCCCTGGTTCTCTGAGGCCTTTACCATGTTCAGCACAAGGCAGCACTCATAGTGCGTTTACTGAGCAGGCGCAGCTGGTTTGGACGCCTCACTGATGCGTCTGTCTAACTCAGTACATCCCTGACAAGGGGCTGTGGAGAGATTAGGATTTACTGATCCTAACAAGAGCAAACCATGGAACCAATGTGCTGTGCTGGGCTTACTATTTTCCCCTTCAGACTTCCTTCTCTGGGTTGATGATCTGAGCGTTTGACAGGTGCTCCTGTGGGCACATTGTGAATCTTTCCAGACCGTGGAGACACAGACTGATATTTCAATGAAGGCTTTGGCAGACGGGAGTCATTACTTTGCAGGTTGACTGAGCTAAAACGAGCTGCTTCGCTGGCAGAGTTCACGACCCACTTTCTCCTTGTCCCGGTCCAGTACTACACTGAATTTTTAATTTTTATTCTTATTACCTAACACTCTATTGAATTTTTTATTTTTATTTCTCTTCCTGGGCAGAGGCACATTTGGCAGAGACAGCATCGTTTTGCGTTTTTCAGTTGAGTGAAAGGATTTTTTTTTTTTTAAAGCAGCAATGTTTTTTGGAGGGAGGTGGGGGTGGGGAGAAATGACTTCCAGGAGTCTTGCTGGAGATACATTTCACAACAAAATTTCCACAGTGTGCCTTGTTCATTTCCATATGAAACTGGCTGTTTCTGAGTGCGGCGAGGTGGGGCAGGGTGCCATCTGATCCTGATGGAGGAAGGATGGGAGAGAAAGATCTAAGTCTCCTCCTCCACAGCCAGAGTGGCCTGGACCTCGGCAGCATCCTCCAGCCTCTCACCGTCACCCTATCCTAGTGTTGGAGACCTTACAGGACCACTTTCCTGAGCAACCCAAGGATGCCTCTTAGACCTGGATTCTACCCAGAGCTCCCAGAGCCCCAGAGAGGTCTGGGACCTTCCTAGTATTTGGAAGTTCTTAAAAAAGCAACAAAGCATAGTTTTGAGCCAGGCATGGCGACACATACCTTTAATTCCAGCACTTGGGAGGCAGAGGCAGGTGGATCTCTGTGAATTTGAGTTCAATTTTGTCTACATGGTGAGTTCCAGGACAGCCAAGGCTACATTGTAGCCCAAAGCCTCTATCTATCTATCTATCTATCTATCTATCTATCTATCTATCTGTCTGTCTGTCTGTCTGTCTATCTATCTATTCTATCCATATATTCATATATCTATATCTATCTATCTATCTATCTATCTATCTATCTATCTATCTATCTATCTATTCCCATGGCCAGCAAACTAAGCAAGTGCTCTACCACTGATCTACATCTTCTGCTCTTCTTTTACTTTTTAAATTTTTTAAAAATTTTACGTGCTTTAGTGTTTTGCCATGGGTGTCAGAGTCCCCTGGAACTGGAGTTACAGACAGTTGTGAGCTGCCACGTGGGTGCTGGGAATTAAACTTGGGTCCTCTGGAAGAGCAGTCAGTGCTCTTAACCACTGAGTCATCTCTCCAGTCCCCCCTTTTTTTACTTTTTATTGGGAGACAGGGTCTCACTAAGTTGTCTAGCATTGTCTTGAACTCACTATGTAGGCCAGGCTAGCCTTGAGCTTATGACCCCCCTGCCTCAGCCTTCCAAGTAGCTGAGATACAGACCTGCACCACCATCTTTGACTGGCTTTTATTTATTTATTTTCCATTTTTTTCATGTGTATGTATGTATGGGTGTTTACATGTATGTGTGTGTGCAGGCATGTGGAGGTCCAAGGTTGGTGTCAGGAATCTCCTTTAATTGCTCTTCCCCACTTCATTTATTGAGAGGCAAGATCACTCAATCAAACCCAGAGCGCATGGATATGGTTTGTCTTGCTGGTCAGCTTGCTCTGGGGACTCTCTGTTTCAGTCTCCTGAGGCTAGAGTTACAGACAGGCTGCCATGGCCGTGCGTTTATGTGGCTTTATAG
The DNA here is from genome assembly GCF_007827085.1 of Peromyscus californicus insignis. NCBI lineage: Eukaryota > Metazoa > Chordata > Mammalia > Rodentia > Cricetidae > Peromyscus > Peromyscus californicus. Next base: position 19,408,948 of record NW_026294540.1, read on the forward strand.
AGATCCATATTCCAGAAGTCACAGTTGTCTGACAAATGCTTTCACCACTGAGCCATCTCCTGACTCTTGACTTTCATCTTGGATTCACACTGAGTGATAATGTGTTTTATGGGTACTGTATGTCACATCAACACCTATGTGCTTAAGACTAACCTGTGTAGAGCAATTCAAAATATGTCATCGCAAGCATTTTTCAGTCACTAATCATTTTTGGGGAGCATTCAAAAATCTTTAGATTCCTCTTGGGTAGAAAAAGAAACATAAGGGAGAAATTCCAAGCCAAGGATAGAAAACTTGTGCCACACCTCCCATGCTCGAGTGAGTCATATGGGGACTTTGAAACCAGAAGGCATGAGGCAGCAACACTGTCACGAGACCTTCAAAAGACTCTCACAGACCAACCCATAAGGCCTTGCAGCAAAGATGGCTGGCAAGAAGACACCAATGCATACGTCAGAGGCAGTGGTCTGGTAAACCTCTCTACATGACCTCAATTTGTTGATAACAGCTAAAGTGAATTTGGTGTCATTTATATTAATAAGGCTAGGGCAAATGTCCCCACTCCTCCTTGTACCCTGATCCATGGTGGCCTATTATGATCAGCCCTGTGGGGAGATCAGCTTGAGTCATGGACACTCCGTCACCTCCCTGGCCAGGTGGGAGGAGCCAGACAATCATTTTATGTCTATCTTTCACATAGAGTCCAGTCGGTGGCCAGCTTAACATACACGTGCACATACAAACACACACATATAGTGTACATGTCTGCTAAAGGAAGTGGGAACAGGTTACCAGAAGCAGGAAAGCTATAGTATAACCTCAGGGATGTCTATAACCCCTGGGGCCCTCCCACCAGGTCTGTGCTTGATGGACCTGAGTGAAGGTGGGCCCAGACCTGCCTGTGTGCATGCCAGACACTCTTGGCCATCCAGAGCCTGGCTGGTCAGCTATATTTTCTCTGCATCTGGGAGTGAAGGGATCACATCCCCTGTGATCTGACTCATTCATGATGATGTTTGTAGCAAAGACCACATAGTCCACGTGGGGTACCACCCTCATGCCAGCGTAGGAGGTGGGATCCACACTTATTAGGATAAACTCCTCTGACAAAAACAACATAGGGGAGAAAGTTGTTTTTCTTTTAGCTCAAAATTCCAGGTTATAATTTACCTCGGTAGGCCAGTCAAAGCAGAAGGAACTTATAAATCTGTTCCTCACATCACATCCGTGGTCAAGAGCAGAGAGAGAATGAATATATGCATGTGGTGTTCTCAGCTAGCTTTCTCTACTCTTATATGGTCCAGGACCCAAACCTAGGGAATGGTGTTGCCCACAGTGGGCTGGTTCTTCTCACACCAATTAAAGCAATCAAGACAATCCCTCACAGGCACACTCACAGATCAACCTGATCTAGATAACCCTCTACTGAGACTCTTTCCCCAGGCGGTTTTAGGTTGTGTCAAATGGATGATTAAAACTAGAGCTATCACACCTACACGTACTGGGCATTTGGAAAACACAGCAGCTGTTCTTATCTCTGCCTGCCTCACCTTCACCCACAGGCAGTCAGCCGCCAAGGCATTCTGAACCTTGAAAAACCAGCTTCCCTCTTCACAAGAACACCCCCTGGGGAACGTGCTCTGAAGCACATACAATTTGAGATATGTCAAAAAAAAATTAGCTTCAAGTTCTGTTTGGAATGTTCCTTCAAAACTTTGAAGCAAATCCTATGACTCAGAAACGGGTTTGTTTAGGATGTGACGCCCAGCAGACATAAAAAACGGCAGTGGAAAAGCGTATTTAGGGATGTGGGAGGACGTTCCGGAGGCAGTAAATCTTTTAAAAGATGTTGTGTGTAACCAGAATGAATGAAACAGGTTCTTTCCTTTGTAAAGTCATTGTCAGGATCTGGGTGAGTAGGTGGGGGTGGAGGCTGTGTCGAAGGGGTTCACATTTGCATGTTCAGAGTCAGCCAGGATGGGTCTGTACCCGACCTCCGTCAGTCACTAACCCGCCGACCTCAGTTTCCTCTTCTGAGCACTGGGAATGGGAGCAAGGCTTCTCACTATTTGAAAGGGGATGGTGGCTCAGGTCACACCCTGGGGAATGTACTTGACTTTAACCAGATATTGCTCTGGCATTTCATGCTCCTGCAGCACCGGCTGATGAACATGTGTTTCTCTCTGCAGGAGTGACATTTTCATTTTTCTGGAAGACTCAAGGGGAGCAGCCTCGACCAGCCCCCTTCGCTTATGGGGGACAGGTCATCTCTGACGGTTTCAAAGTCTGCTCTAGCGGTGGAAAGGGCTCCGTGGAGCTGTACACGCGGGATAATTCCATGACTTGGAAGGCCACCTTCAACCCTCCGGGTGAGTGTGGTACCAACTGGAGCCTCTGTGCCCCTCAGTGATGATGGGACACCAAAGGAGTCTTTGTGGCACAGGATTTCTTCTTGCCAGCAGCTTGGGAAGGTGTCAGAAGAACAAGAAGGGCACCTGTCACAAGATGACCTCATGCCAAGGTCAAAGCTCACTGTGTAATTGCTGTTACCCAGTGGCTGTGTGAGGCTGGCTTTCTGCATAATGGAGGTGGCTTTCTGCATAATGGAGGTGACATGGCAGGTGCCCGGTCATTAGCTGGGACCAAGTAGAAGCTGTGAGGAGAAGATGGACAGACCGTGGCTGAATCCCCCTGTCCCCACACCATTTGGAGAGGTGGCCTTGAAGCTACTCCCAGAAGCACAAACAGTTTTGGGGAAGACAGGCTGTCAATCAAGGAGCAGGCAGTCAGGCAGGAGGAGAGGTTGGGGTACCGTGTGGTCTCCATTAAGGATGTGCCTTTAGAACCAGTGGGAGGGGACCGGGGTACCATGGGCCTGAGTTTCAGAGTAGGCAGAGAAGTTCTAATGGTCTGTGGTATCAAGTTCATTAGTCGGGCTGGACGCTGAAACCAGGGTCACTGAGGATAGTCCAAGATACCAGAGGAGGAAGGTGACCAGGAGTTTCATGTAACATGCAGGGGGAACCTGGACAGAAACCAGCCAGGTCAGAGGTGGGGGAGGGGGTGCTCCATAGTAAGCCTCTAAAACAGCAGTTCTCAACCCTTTGGGGGTCGCATATCAGATATTTACATTACGATTCATAACAGTAGCAAAACGACAGTTACGAAATAGCAACGGACATGGTTGGGGGGGTCACCACAACGTGAGGAACTATATTAAAGGGTCGCAGCGTTAGGAAGGTTGAGAAGCACTGCCCTAGGAGCAAGCAATGTCTCCGAAGTAGTTCAGGGTCCGTTTCTGGCCCATTTGAAGGAGGCGCACGGCTTAACTGTTAAGCGCTGGGCCAGGTCCTGAATCTGCCTCGTAGCTTTATGGACCTGGTATCATAGTCCATCACTTGGTGCTTCAATTTCTTCATTTGTAACATTTGAAGAGTAGCAGTTATTATTTTTTTTTTCCCAGGAAGACAGACAGTTGATGGATCGGGGGAGCCTTGAACAATGGGCTGCAGAATCCTGGGAGACTTGGGTTTGCCCTCTGGGTGCTGGCCATGCTTAAGCTGAATTTGTAACTCCTTCTCTGTAAGGTGGGGGAAATGCAGCATCCAGGGAAGACACTGAATTTCTGGATGCTTTCCAAAGCCGGAAACATTTTTGCCTTCCTACTTCCCAAGGCTCCTTCTGAACCTCTGAGATGGCTCTCAGTGAGGACCGCTGGCGGTCAAGATTTCCTAGGTAACAGCTCATTCCCTATGGGCCTTGGGCCTGTGGCACAGAGTCAGGCATCTAGCAGGTTCTTTGAAACTGAACACGTGCTGTTTTCCCACCCAGGGATGCCGAGAGACTTGTAAACAACCCCCGGTCATCTGCTCCTCATTTATTCACTGGAGGACTTTGTTATTCTCACTTTCAAAGTCAAGTGCAATGATGCTTTGGCCCTGCTTAGGATCCGAGTGTTCCTCAGAGTGTCAAAATTACTAAAGTGTTACATAATCCCCAGCAGGAAGCCCTGACGTAATCACTGGCAGTCCACAGTGACTGGAGGGCAGGGGCACTGTGTGTCCTTTAGAGGGGCTCTCCTGTTCCTTCTTTGTCAACCCCAGGAGGATGTCTTATAGCAAGGCTCGCAGAACAGTCAAGACCCTTTGTGGGCTGGTCTTCCCATCGACAAGAGGAGGGACCAGGAGGCTTCCTAAGGGGGTTTCTGATGGAGCTCGGAGGCTGGCCATAGCCATCATGTCACCTCATTTTGGTTAATGCCATGTATGGTATGTTAGGACAGTCCCTTAGATGTTTTGGTGGCCCCTGCTCGGGTGACTGCTTAGTCATTCAGTGATGTTTTGAATGAGGCATGACCAGCAGTTCTGATTTCATGTCTGAATGGAGACCTTCGTCTTCCCTTGGAAACAAAAGAGAATGGAAACCCCGGCTCCATCTTTTAGTGGCAGGAGGAGGAAGGGGAGGAACCCTCCTAGGAGCCACCTTCCTATCCAGCCCAGTCAGCACAGAGGCCTGTCCTCAGTGAAACCAGGTTTCTCTTCTCCCTCTTCCTTGGCTCCGCAGCCCAGGTGCGTGAACACTAGTCTGGCGTGACCATACTACTGTTCTCAGCCTCCATTTTTTTTTTTTCACGGCATTTAAAACTCATAGCGAAATTGAGCACAAGGACCAAAGGGCTCCCAGGGGCTCCCTACTTCTGCACATGACCAGCTTCCCCCCCCAGAAGCACCCCCCCATCCCAGCACTGTGCTTCAGGGATGAGCTGCTTGAATGTGTGCCTATTTTTAGAGATGTCAGCGTCCATTCCTGGTGTCATACCCTCTGTATGTTGGGGAGGAGTCTGAGTTTTGACCTTTTACCTCTCTTTCAGTGGGGTATTTGCTTGCTTACCGTGAGTTTCAGAGTTCTTTGCATGTTTTGTGTGACAGTGTCCATTGCAGACATTTTCCTCGGCCTGTGACTGGCCTTTTCGTTCTTTCTATCAACAAGTTCTTTTACAGAGCAGAAGTTTTCAGTTTTAATGGAAACTAGCTTTTCGGGTTTTCTATCCTGGATCATGCTTTTGATGATAAAAAGCAGTATCAAAGGGCTGGAGAGTACTTGCTGCTCTTCCAGAGGACCTGGGTTCGATTTCTAGCACCCACATGGTAGCTCAAGACTGCCTCTAAGTCCAGTTCTAGGGACTTTGACACCCTCTCTGGCTTCCTGCTTTTTGTTTGTTTGTTTTTCGAGACAGGGTTTCTCGGTGTAGCTTTGCACCTTTCCTGGAACTCAATCTGTAGCCCGGGCTGGCCTTGAACTCACAGAGATCTACCTGGCTCTGCCTTCCCAGCCTCTCTGGCTTCCATGGGCACTGCATGTATGTGGTGCACAGACATACATGTAGACAAGGCACCTGTACTGGCTAGTTTCATGTCAACTTGACACAAGCTAAAGTAATCAGAGAGGAGGGGGCCTCAATGGAGAAAATGCCTCCATAAGATCTGGCTGTAAGCAAGCCTGGAGGATATTTTCTTAATTAGTGATTGATGTGGGAGGGCCCAGCCCATTATGCCATGCCTGGGCTGGTGGTCCTAGGTTCTACAAGAAAGCAAGCTGAGCAAGCCATGAGGAGCAAGCCAATAAGCAGCATCCTCCATGGCCTCTGTCTGCATCAACTCCTGCCTTCAGGTTCCTGCCTTATTGGAGTTCCTGCCTCGACTTCCTTTGATGAGGACCTGTGATGTGAAAGTGTAAGCCAATAAACCCTTTCCTCCCCAGGTTGCTTTGGTCATGGTGTTTCACCACAGCAACAGTAACCCTGACTAAAACAACACCCACATACGTAAAGTAAAACAAACATTTTTTTTTTTAAAGTCAGAATCAAGCCCAGGGTCATTCTAGAGTCCCCTTTTTATATTCTGGAAGCTGTGCAGATCTGGGTTTGGCGTTTCCATCCACCACCCGCTTTGAATTAGTTTGGGGGCATAGCGATGAGGTCCTTATTTATTCATTCATTGTTATTTTTGCATCCAGTTTCCCCAGCATCCTCCATTGCAGAGACTGTATTAGTTCCACTGTGGCTTTGTTTATTCCAATTTGGCTTTGTTCCTGTCAGGTATCATCAGATGGTGTCTGTATTGCTCTATATTTGGGCTGTCTGTTCTGTTCCTCTTGATCTGTTTGTCTCCCTAATACCACGTGGCTTCGCTTACTCACCCAAGCATGTGTGACCTCTGGGCACCATCAACCAACATTACTACCTGCAGAGTTCATGCTCCGGACTTGTGCTATTGAATTGCAAAAGGGACTCTTACAACGTTTTAAGTGTCTACAATTTTGCATGGCTCCACATTCATGGCTATTCTCAGCTGCAAGTGGCTGGATGCACCGCACAGGCCATGGCTGGGCGGGCCATTTTTAGTCTCAGAAGGAGGCCAAGTTAGCAGACGCTTCCCGTCAAACAGTGGAAGCTTTCCTTCAAAACTTAGCAAAGTCTTTAGTATCTGCAGTTTATAATAAATTTAGATGAGTAAAATAATTTCATTTAAAAAAAAAAAAGGAGGAGGCCATGTCGGTCCTCCAACTCTGTTTTTCTCCTTTTAATATGTGACTTTTCTTGGTATTTGTCTCTCTGTGTAGACTTTAGAGTCCAATGGTGGCTCCTCAAAAGACACCCTGCTGGGATTTGGGTTGGTATGAATTGCATTGTGTCTACTGAAGAACAGACTGGGATAGATACCTTAACAACACTGAGTTTTCCTGTCTATGAACATGGGCTGTCTCTCTAGACACTGCATTTTTTCCTCAGTTTTACAGTTTTCCTCAGTCATGTGTGTGTGTGTGTGTGTGTGTGTGTGTGTGTGTGCGCTCATGACTGTGTGGGTGTGTGTGCCTATACACACACGCCACGTGTTCATTACTATAAGGTTGGAAGACAGCCGACCTTTATCTCTTAGCTTTTCACCCACCCATCATGTGAACATCACATGGGCATTTCAGGCTTTGCTTTTATTCTTGATAACAAAGATAATTTTAGTCTGTTCTTCGTAACCCGGGTGCCTCTTTCCCTGCTGACTGTAATAGTGGGGACTGCTAGGAGCTGTGACAGAGGGTTGTCCTCATCTTGTTCCTGACCATGTTGAGATTTTCAACTAGGATTATGATCCCATTGGTTGGTGCTTGGATCTAGCCTTTGTTTATTTTTTATTTTTTATTTTTATTTTTGTTTTTTTGTTTGTTTATTTTTATTTATTTTTGGTTTTTTTGAGACAGAGTTTCTCAGTGTAACTTTGGAGACTTTCCTGGAACTCACTCTATAGCCCAGGCTAGTCTCGAACTCACAGAGATCCACCTGCCTCTGCCTCCCTAGTGCTGGGATTAAAGGCATGCACCACCACTGCCTGGGATTAAAGGCATGCACCACCACACCTTTTAAACAAGTCTTTTATTACCTTTGATTGCAGATGTTTAAATTTATGACTCTTGTATTAAAATAATAAAGGGTCTTCTCGAGTTGCTTTTGGAATTTGGGGGTGGGAGCAAAGGTCATGTGCTCCAAAGGACTAGGGGAGTCAGGTTATGTTATAACCCATAGTTGGATTCACTAAAGCCAAGGGTGACAGAGCATCCCATGAAAGAGGGATGTGGTTAGGAGCTTAGGAAGCTCATGTAGAACTTATTTGCTGGGCTCAGGATGCATCTTCGCTCTCTTCCAGGTCCTTACTGGACTCATGTTCTGTTCACGTGGAAATCCAAGGAGGGCCTAAAAGTCTACGTCAACGGGACTCTGAGCACCTCAGACCCGAGTGGGAAAGTGTCTCACACCTACGGGGAGCCTCATGTCAACCTGGTCATAGGGTCTGAGCAGGACCAGACCAAGCGTTATGAGAACGAAGCTTTTGATGAGTTCATCATCTGGGAACGCGCGCTGACCCCCGATGAGGTCAAGATGTACTTCACAGCTGCCGTTGGTCAGTGTGTGGGAAGGCTGTGGGTAGATCTGGGGTCCTCATCACCCTTCAGTCCTCAAGCTCATGTCAGGGCAGATTTGAGATGTATCTTAATGAACCTTCTAAGTATAGTCATGTTTCTGAACACCTGTTCCCCAAGATAAATGAGCCAACAGTTCACAGGAGACACGCTGAGATTAATATTCTCTGATCCTTGCAGGCTCCGTGGGGTATACACAGACTGATTACAGAGATTTTGATGGCAAATAGTCAGACCCTTGACAAATGCCTCCCATGTGCACAACCTCTCTGGGGCCCTCAGACCCCAGGGTACCTTCTTCTTGCTCGATTACAGGTGATTGCTCCAAGCAGGGGCCTGTAGACAGGTGGATATGGTTCAGTTCTTACTTTGCCATGGGACTTTTAAAAAGCTCTGATAAATTTCATGTGACATCTGTGCAACCATTTAAAGTGAGCAACTAAAAAAAATATAGGGCTGGAATGATAGCTCAGTAAGTAAAGCGCTTGCCTCTCAATCGTGAGGACCTGAGTTAAAGTCCTAGGACCCACATTTAAAAAAACAAAACAAAACAGGGCAAGCCTGGCAGTGGTGGCACACACCTTTAATCCCAGCACTCTCTGTGAGTTCGAGGCCAGCCTGGGCTACAGAGTGAGTTCCAGGAAAGGTGCAAAGCTACACACAGAGAAACCCTGTCCCGGGAAAACAAAACAAAATAACCCCCCCCAAAAAACAAAACAAAAACAAAAACAAAACCCCAAACCAGGGTGTGATGCTGTGTGCGTATAATCCCAGGACTGAGAAGGCAGAGGTAGGAGGATCTCTTGGACTCACTTTTCAGCCAGCCTAGCATCACAAGGCAGCCCCAGGTCCTAGTTTTTAAAAAAAGGTAGACAGATCCTCAGGAAAGACACTGAGGTCGACCTCTGCTTCCCCATGCACACACCAAAACAAAAAAGCAATGGCATTAAGAGAATCAGTTTGGTGGTATTTAGCAAGTTCACAGGGTGCAACCACAGCCTCTATATCATCTTCAAATATTTCACTGTCCTTAAGGGACATCCATGTCTATTAAGCCATCGCTGACTTCTGCAGCCACTGATCGATTTCTTTTTTTCTGAGGTTCACCTGTTCTAGAGAGTCCATCCAAACTCCATCCCTTACTGACTCATAGAGAGATGGCTTGTTGATGTCTGTTCTCCCGGCAAGGCTCCCAGACCCTGCTGCTCAAGTGGCGAGCAGCTCCCACGCAGAGGCAGAGAGGGTCAAGTCCAGATCTCAAGACCTCAGTGCACACATCTGTGAAATCTAGGCATATGTACCATCTGCCAGACGACCCCACATTAAGAATCACACAGGAATGAGACAGACCAAGGGTGCGGTGGAGTCTCACTTCTCATCTCAATCTAGCATGGCCACTCCTCTGGTATGCGCGGAAACCTCCATTTCCATTGCCTTGATCTCTTAGGGGCACACAAGTCAACAGGAGTTGACTCTAGTATGACATGAACACATGGCATGGCTGCCCTGTAACTTCTTGGCACCCAAGTGACGAATGTCACTCGATCTTGGAGAACAAAACGCTTTTGGGGTCCAGCTCTACATCACCAGCCACCTCACCCCACCCAGTCCCAAGGGGCCCATCACTCTCAAGCCAGCCAGGGGGGATGATGTCATTTCCTCAGGTCACCCAAAGCAACCTCGAGACATTTCCCAAAAACGAGGTCATGTATCAAGTTAAGTCTGCGTTCTCGTCAGGAAACAATAGAGTCAGAAGTAGTCGGTGAAGCGGAGGCAGAAAAACATCAAGCGGGGGGCTTCATCTTTGATCTTGGACGTCTCGTCATGGAGAATGGCTCATAATTAACCATGATCATCAGTAGAGAGAATAACCAGGCTCTTCACAGCAGAAATTCTGTCTCCTTCACCACTTTTGGGGTGGCATTTTAGCCTAGTGTATCAGTTTCTTTTAAGCTGTAACAAAACACCTGACAAAAACTACTTACTTAAGTCGGATTGATGGATCCTGGCTTATGATTTCATAGGGTCCGGCTGGTGGCCACTGGGCTCCATTTGAGTGGGACATCGTAGCAGAAGAGGACATCTAGTCATGTCACAGTGGGGCAGGAAGCAGAGAAAAAAACAACAGGAAGTGGGTAGGGATAAATACACCCTCAGGGACCTGTCCCTAGCGGCCCTCACTTCTCCAGCTAGGATCTGCCTCCCAGAGTGTCCAGAACCTTCCAAAAATAGTGCCACCAGCTGGTTACCAAATGTTCGAGTGTGGGAGACGCTTCTGATTCAAACCATAGCACCCAGTGATTAAGGATCCTGTGTCTTATCTATAATGAGTCTGGGTGAAACTGAAGCCTATTCCTCATTCTCTCTTTGTTTGAAATCCGTGAGACCTTGCATAAAATCATCCTTTTATGTGATGGCTTGCATGAACGGTGTTCAGAGGCAATTTACAATATAAATGGAAAAATAATTTCTGCTGGGAAAATCCATATAATCTACCTTTTAGGCTGATTTATGAGCCCTTTATCTTCCCAGCAACATCCATGCTCAAAACATTCCGCACCTCCGTAGGACACCTCAAGCTGGTAAAATCCGAATAAGGGCAGGCCTCCCTGGGGGATGACGAAGGATGATTTAGCCTCACGGAAGCATTGTTTTTTCTCTTTCAGGTAAACATGCTCTGATGTCTTCAACACCACCGGCGATGCCCACAGCGCACTCTGTGGTGAGCAGGGGCCTTTTCCCTTTGCCCCATGTGTGAGTCACATTTCGTAGCTGGGACAAAAGTATTTGAGAAGACAACACAAGGGAGAGAAAGGGTTTTCAGTCTGTGGTGTGCTTGGGTGCATTGCTGAGGGCCGGAGACAAGGCAGAAACATGGTAGAAAGCCAAGTGGGGGAAAGATGCTTCCTCTGTGCTCTCTAGCAACCAGGAAGCAAGGATGGGGGTGAAAGAGAGGTGAGGTAGGGGTAGGAAGAGAAGGACAGTCTGAGGATCATGCATCCTTCAGTGGCACATCCTTCTTTCTCCACCTGGACCCCACCCACCTCTACAGCCCATTCTACAACATATCCACTCATCCATGGGTTTCATCCATTGATGAAGTTAGCACCCTGCCACAACCCAATTGCATCTCAGTAGTGCCGCCCACTAGAGACCAAAGCTTTCACAGGGGAGTAGTTCACATTCAAACCATAACCCCACCCTCCTGGCGCTTGGGTTGGCTTGTGCTGTGTGCCAGCAAGGCCAGAGGCATGTCCCAGGGTGAAATAATAAAGGGAGGGAATCCAGTTTCAGGGTAACACTGGGTACCAGAGTGATGGGAAAAATGATCCCCTTGGTTCCTGTTCCTTGGAACGCTAGGAAGAAAGGAAATTGTGGGGAGCCAGTGACCCCTGAAATGGCTTCCTGGGCAGTGAGACCCATTTCTTCTCACCTTCCTTTGGTGACTCTTTTTCTGACATCGGAGGAATGGGTTGATTTATACAGAATTGTGGCTGCTTCAGGTTAGTTTTTGTGTCTAAAGAATGTCCCTTGCTCAGGAACTTTGACAGCAAATGCCCGGACTCTAGTCCACTTGGGTTCAGATCTTTGTTTACCGGTCATCAACTCTGCATGCCTCTCTCTTTCTCTCTGTGTATGCCCATATGGCCAATTTCATCTTTCGAGCAGTTCTTGTTTCATGAGGTGGCTGTGAGGATGGGATGCTGTCTCTATGCAGGCTCTTCCCAGAAGCATCCATGTGTGTGAGGGACCAGTCTTGGTACTGTCCTGGGATGGGACCAGAGCCAGAGGTCACCTTGAGCTTCTATAGAATGTCCTGGTTTTAGTTCCTAGCAGGAAGTCGTGTGGCCACTGTATTTCAGATGCCCACAGATGCCTACCACCCAATCATCACCAACCTGACAGAGGAGAGAAAATGCTTCCAGAGGCCTGGAACGGTGCTTAGATACCTTCAAAATGTGTCCCTCAGCTTGCCCAATAAATCCCTCTCAGAGGAAACTGCGCTGAACCTCACACAGGTAAGGCTCTGGTGCTTTTGGCTGGTGGGTTGGGGCTGACGCATGGCTGGGCCATAAATTAGAAAGTTAGAAAGATCTAGAGCCATGGCTGCTGACTAGATGGCTCAGCAGTTAAGAACAGTTGTGGCTCTTACAGAGGACTATAATTCAGTCCCCTAGCACCCATGCTGCATGGTTCACAGCCATCCATAATTCCAGATCCAGGGGATACAACACCCTTCTCTGGCTTCCAGGGGCACCTACACACATCTGGCTTACATTCACGAACACCACACGCACGTGCACACGCACCCACGTGCACACACAATGCTCTTGCACACGCATGTGCAAACAAACAAACAGCAAGATCAAGAGCCTTTGCCTAACAAAGTTTAGGCTTCTTCTAAACAGGCAGGTTGTTCTGGCCAGCTCTGTGATGCTCAGTGAAGCCTCCCTGAGCTGAGAATTGGATCTTCATTTCACTTCCCAGCATCTAGCTTTCCTGGTCCATCCACACACCTACCTAGCCTCCAGAGCTTGCAACTCATAGTGTCAAGTCTGATGTCTCCTCAGCAATAAAGCAGATGTGGGGGGATGTTAGCAGATGTAGTTAGAGGCCACAGGTCGCCATGTACAGTGTGCCTTCCTGAAGTCACCCAGAGCACTCCATGAGTATGGTGCTTAGGACATTAAAGTCGAGACGCTCCCTTTCTTCATTCCTCGTAACAGTTCCCAGGGAGAGGAAGGAGCTTGAGGTATCTCACAGCTGTATGGTTTTCTTGACCCAGGGTTATTTTCAGGTATGGAGAGAGAAGGGGTATTTGAGATAGGCCGTTCTTGAGAATACACCCCAAGGCGATGAGCAGGGAGTGTGGAGTCTGGCTGCTAGACCTGCCTTTGCCCTGCATGTTATTATAACTGTGTACTTCTTCTTAGGGTACAAATGTTGCTGGCTTCCTGGCTATTCTGACACATGGAGGCAATAGTTACTGTGACCATATCTCAGGGCACCAAATGGATCCCTGTGCACTTTAGTGTCTAGTTCTGAAGGCATACCCAGGGAAACATATCCAACCTGGGATATAGTGACCAGAGGCTCCCCAGAGTGGCTGGAGGTAGTCAGTAGCTTTCTTGATCAGGGCAGGAGAAGCAAGTTGGATGTCTGAGATTTCATCATCTCTCGGAACATGCAGGTTCTAGAATTCCACGTCACCCAGAACTACTACGGCTTTCAAGAGGTTGAGGGCTAAGACAGATTCAGGTTCTGTAAAGGATGGGCTTGGGGGTCTCGGTTCAGGTTCCAGCCTCTGGAGTGGAACAAGCTGGGGATGAGCCCAGCCCTGTCCTCTTGGAAGTTTGGCAGGCACATTGTCTAACCCTGCAAGGCCTCACTTTCCCTGGAGGTGTGGAGGAGTCGTGCTGCCCGGATACTTAACTGGTACCTGTATGGCAATAAGAAGGCTTCAGCCTAGAGCAGGTGTGGACCATGGTGTCTGAGTCCTTGGCATTGACAGTGGCTGGGTGGATCGGCTATGTGGCCCTCCTTTATGCGTCCTGACCACTGATCTGTTACTGTTGAGGTCATTGTGCTCTGAACTATAGTGTCCAATGGGCCCAGTTTCTATATCCATACAACTACTCCCAGCCCTTTGCCTTTGTGTCTGGATGTGCTGGGGATGGGAAGGGTGAGTGTCTCATTTTTGTAGGGCAGAAGCCTTCCCATGATGCCCTGGTATCAGGGGTGTTATGGAGAGCCTGCTCCAAGGCCACCTCCAGGGCAATGCAAGAAAATCCACGAAGGCGGCGAGGGCTAGACTTTTTGTTTTATCTGAGGGTAATTAGGAGTAAGTTTCTATCTATCTGACTGGTGTAAGAAAACACACATGCTTTCTGATGTTAACTCTCTCTTTTACTTCATCTTAAGAATGATCTCTGACTCTGTCTCCATACAGCTACATATCTCCACATTGCTACATTCTATACATACAGCTACATGTCTTTCTTTACATACATACGTCCATACATCTCTATACACAGTCACACCTGTTTCCCCATGTCTACACCTCTATCTTTTGCATATATTTCTCTTCTATATCTCTTTTCCATACAGCATCTTCCTTGCTTCCGCAGTTACAAATCTCCAGCCACAACTAAACATCTCATTTACAGAGCTTTCTCACCTTACAGAACTTTACACAGTTCCTAGGCACAGCTCTCCTACATAGCAGCAGCTCTTTCACATGGCGCTCTCTCTCTCTCTCTCTCTCTCTCTCTCTCTCTCTTTCTCATACACTACACAGCCATCTCTCTCCACACTGCCGCTGCTGCTCTCCCTCACAGCCAAACTCTGGACAACTATACGTTACATTTTCAGGGCCCTACCCATTCTCACAACACAAGATAAGTCACGCAGTTTCTCTTAGGCTAGTAATGTCACATTGACCCATTCACGGAGCTCTAAGTTGGTGAGGGGGTCTCAGACAGTAAACAATTGGCTGAACCTTAAGTGGTCAGGGTATGTGCAGAAAGGGAGCTGATGCAAGGATTATGTCTTGATGTAAACAGCCTGGCCTTGATTTAGCAATAAATAACACCTGGGAATTAGTCTTTGTGTACATTCTGTAGGGGCAGCTTAGCCTGTTTTGGACGAGTTCTAAGGTCTTTGCAAAATGTGTAAAAGGCTGTCTTTGAGACTGAGAGTATTGTTACTTTCCTGTGTCAGTAAAGAAGAATATTCTGGTAATATATCTATTCACCAGAATTATACAGCTTAAACAGACATCCACGACTGTGGTGGGGGGGGCTACCCACCACCCTCACATTTCCCCAGAGTACTCTTGAGTAGGAGAAGCAGGAAATATTAGAAGGATAGAGGGGAGAGAAAGAAATAGAAAATACAGGATAGCCTCAAGAGGGCCTGGATCCTAATCCATCCGGCCCCCGACTGTCTCTGCCCTAGGGTATATAAAGGAATGCGAAGGGGTGGAGCAAAAGACCACCCCCCAGCACAGCCAAGTGCAGACCATCTCAGACACCTGCACTCAGGCCCGGGGTCCAATCGTACTCTCGATGCGGACCTGCTGGGTAAAGCCATCAGGAAACCTGAAAATGGGCTCCCACACACAGCTGAATGTGTGCCCAGAGATGTAAAACACACTACCGAAGGGCTGTGGAAAGCATCCCACAGCTGTGCTTATAGGGAGGTATAATGGTGGCACATAAGAAAGTTACAGACAGAAAACAACGGTTTCCCACAGCCAGTGACCCCACGGCTTTGCCAGGGGGGGCTTCCCATCAGGGAGTCATACATCTGGTGGGTCGACTTGTCAAACACTAGTTGTCACCTACTGTATACTCCCACAGCCCTCAGCACCCTGGAAGTAGCCACCCCACCTTATTGATCGTAACTGGGCTTATTGACCGTAACTGGGCTTATTGACCTCACCTAGACCAATCACCAGCCCAGGGGAGCAGAATTGTCATGGCAGACCAGCCAGTCATGAAAAAGATCTTGGTTGGGCAAAATGGCCTGTGTGGCACACTTCCTGTTTCCATAGGAAGAGGGGCAGGATTGGGTGGAAAATCTCTAAATTTGGGCAATCTTATAGGTCAATGTTGCACGAATCCTAAATGATCTTATAGTAAAAACCCGGAGCCAGATATCGGGGTAAATGCTGAAAGATCAGAGAGACAAAGGAACAAGCCACAGTCACTTCTCACCTTGCCAACTCCATGAATCCTCTGACTGAATGCCTCTGAGTCCTCAGCCGAAAGGGGCTCCTGAGTTCCTGTCTCCTCACACCTTATATGCCTTTCTCTGCCCAGTCAATTCATTTCCTATCTCAACCTTCCTAGTGCTGGGATTAAAAGTGTATGCCACCACTGCCTGGCTCTGTTTCTCTCCTAGACTGAATCAATCTCATGTAGCTCAGTGTGGTCTTGAACTCACAGAGATCCAGATGGCTCTCTGCCTCTCAAGTGCTAGGATTAAAGGTGTGTGCCACCCCTGCCTGACCTCTCTATGTTTAACTCGGTGGCTGGCTCTGTCCTCTGATGTTTAGGCAAGTTTTATTTCTTAGATTATGCACAGGTCACCGATGGGAGATGGTATGTGATGCCCTGGAGCAGGGTTTGGCCTACAGTAAGTGCATCATCAGACCTCTCGTTTGTTCTTGTAACAGCTGGTCCGAGAGTCTGTCTATAGAGTATAGGAATCTTTCAAAAGTCTGTCTGCTTCCTCAGCCTCTCAGCACACTCTAGTTCCCACCTCATGATCCTTTATCGCCTGTTGGAATGTGAAGGCAGATGAGGGGCTGTGGCAGGCATGAACCATAGCTTCCTTGAGCCGTGCATGCTGAGAGGCACTGTGGTTGAGGGCCGCAGAAAGAGTAGCATGTATCTTTCAGGAAGGACATGGGGTTGAGTATGGAGGGACTTGGGTCAGGGGAGACACGTTGTTCTGCTAAACCCAGTGTGGAGCTACAATGACAGCTGGTGGGGGAGGAAGTGAGGTGGGGACACATGGCCAAGGTGTTTCCATGTTCTTCATAAGATGGCGTATTGGAACACAGACTTTAATGCAGGCCACATGGGAAACACTTCCTGAGCTTGGTGGCTTGGCTCTTTGCCTGTTACTTCCTCTTTGCCTCTCTGCTGAACCTCACAGAGTCAGAGATTGCAAACCCAGATGCCTTTGGGGGGTAGGAGGGAATCAATGATCAAAGTCAAGGATGTGATGGGCAGGACCACCGGACAGACAGCTGACCCGTAGAGAGCAACAGCCAGCTACTCGAAGCCTCCTGATTTCAACCTTCAGTCTCTTCTCTTCTGATTTGGCAAGGGGAAGCCCTAAGCCTTGAAAACACGGCTGGCATTTTAAAAGGAAATGTATACAGATCAAATGAAGACCACCTCAAGGCTGACTGAGCCCAGTGGTCATCAGTTTGAGGCTTTTCCATGGCCTGTGCTGACCCTGGTACCCTGGGGACAAATCATACAGAATGATGATGTCCACAACTTCTCAACTCCAATTGAACAGGAAACAAAATTTCTAGGAAGTCATTGTATAGCTTTCCATAGTGTCCTGGCTTTTGACCATCGGTGATGGCCTAGTACAGTGGCCAGAGGCCACTTCCTAGGCTGTACTGTCAGTTGGGTGTGCTTTTGAGTGCGAGGTCTATGGTTCATGTACAGCGACTAGTGACCCATGTACAGGATGCCCACTGGAGCCCCCTCAGCCTGAACAAAAGAAATGTAAAATATCTAACGGTTAGCAAAAATATGATGTGCATGTTGAAATGATACTTTTATGTGTTGAATTAAGTAAATAAAATATACTATTTAATTGATTTAGCTCCCCCTCATAGAAGCAACTGATTAGAAATAGAAAGCTGTGTGTGGTGGTACATACCTGTAATCCTAGTACATGGGAAACTGAGGCAGGATGACCTTGAGACTACATCATTTGATCCTATGCCTCCCCCTGCCCCGTCCCCCCCCCCAAAAAAAAGAGAAGAGAAAAAAATCCAAGTTAACTGATGTGGTTCACTCATTTCTGCTCTCAGAACTGTTTTCTATCCCTTAGGCCAAATGTAATCCATGCATAGCTTATTTCTGTAGTAAAATTTTAAGGACATATGGTCGCTCACTTCTGCAAAGTCTAGCTTGCTTCTGCACTCTGTGGCAGAGCTGAGGCTATAGCCTGACCACCTGAAGTCTCTACTTTGTGGCTTTTTAGAAAAATCATGGGGGCCTGTGGACATGGCTCAGTTGGAAGAGTGCTTACCCAACATGACCCCCAGTACAACACAAACCAAGTCTGGTGGTACACACCTGTAACCCCAGCATTTGGGAGGTAGAGGGAAGAGGATCAGAAGATCAAGGTCATCCTTGGCCTGGGTAGTTCTATGTATAGTGAGTTTGAGGCCAGCCTGGGCTATATGAGACCTTCTGGAAGAGGAGGAAGAAGAAGAGGAGGAGGAAAAGGTGGGGAGGAGGGGAGAAAGGAAGAGAAAAGGGGGAAGGAGGAGAGAGAAGAGGAGGGGGAGAAGGAGGGAAACGACTAAGGGATTAAAAAAATGTTTGCTGTTCCTCTGATCAAGGAGGGAAAACAGAAGCATTTTTACGGTCATTAGTTAAGCCCCCGCGCTTGAGAATACAAATCAACAGCTGTGGGATGGAGATGAATGGGACAAGAAAGCTTTGATGAGGCACCCTGCACATACTTAGCGTATGTGGTGAGGAGGGACAGGACTTCGTTGACCGGGAAGACGCCACATGGTTCTCAACCTGTGGGTCGCGACCCCCTCTGGCACGCCCCCCCCATCTCCAAAAATATTTATGTGATGACTCATAACAGTAGCAAAATGACAGTTATGAAGTAGCAACGAAAACAGTTTTATGGTTGGAGGTTGGTCGCCACAACGTGAGAACTGTATTACAGGGTCGCAGCATTCAGAAAGTTGAGAACCACTGGGCAGAGGAAATGGAGGTCAGTGAATTGGCCTCCAAGCTTGAGTCTGGTGTCTGTAGCCAGAGATGAAAGGGAAAGACTGAGACAGATGAGTAGGGAGGGGCAGGAGCTGGGGCAAGTACCACTGAAGCAACTACCCTGCTCAGCTTTCCTCCATGGTTACAGGGGATGCTGGCAGGCTAATGCCTTTTTTTTTTCAAAAGAAGCAGTTTCACTAATTCACTAATTCACTCATTCACTCATCCATCCATCCATCCATCTATCCATCCACTCATCCATCCATCCATCCCCACATCCATCCATCCATCTATCCATCCATCCATCCATCCATCCATCCATCCATCTATCCATCCACTCATCCATCCATTCATCCACTCATCTATCCATCCATCCATCCATCCCCACATCCATCCATCCACTCATCCATCCATCCACTCATTCCTTCATTCATCCGCTCATCCATTCATTCATTGATTGGACATGCTGGGGCCTACCACATGCACTGGACACTTGTGATATCCACATTCTGATCACTGACTTCACAAAGTTGTCACAAGAAACAAGCGAGGAGATAGCATCTGTAAGACATAGCCCGAGGCTGGGGAGAGGGCTCAGGGATTAAAGCATTTGACCCACAAGCCTGAAGATCTGAATTCAGGTCCCCAGAATCCACAGAATGCTGAGTGGACATGGCAACCTGCCATAATTCCAGTCTCAGAAGGCAGAGACAGGAGCTCCCCAGAGTAAGCTGGTTGGTGAGGTTTAGCCGTACTGGCCAGCTCTGGGGTGAGTTGAGAGAGCCTGTCTCAATGAATAAGGTGGACGAGTCATTGAAGACACTCCCTGACACCAGCCTTGGGCTTCACATGCACACACATGCACTCCCAGGTGCATCAGCACAAAAGTGTGCCCACGCACATGTAAACATACACAGATGTCCACACACCTTTATTATTTATTATAAACTACTATGGTCTGCCTGTGTGCTAAACCAATTATCGGCTGAGGAGAAGTGGGAGGAGACTGATGGACTCAGATGTGAGGCTCAAGGATCTATGCTAAGCAGTGTTGTTCTGTTTATCTTTAGACCTTCTTAAGAACTGTGGGCGATGTACTTCTGCTGCCCAGTTGGACCCACGTATCAGAGGTAAGAGGAAGGATGCTCTGACCTTCAGCGTGTGTGTGTACTGGGTTATGACTGTCTTCCTGCAGTGGCATCCCAGGGTCTTTCCTGGTCCTGATGTCTGAGATGCTGAAGTTCATTACCCTTGGGCATGAAATATACCCAGGGTACTGTGTCTTCTGGTCTGCTGGGGACCCTGGTATCCCCAGTCCCGTGCCACCATCTCTGGTTTTGGGAAAGGGACCAGCTCTTCCAGAAGGCTGACCTTTGCTTGTCATTTCGCACAATGCATTTTTTTCCCCTTTAGTCTGCATTCTTGAATAGTCATAAGAGCCATATTTGGCATTTTAAGATCAGCGGATTGAGTGAGATGGGAAGCGCAAAAGTGTGCTTCATGATTAAAGTGAGAAAATGAAAGGCTTTTGTCCCTTTGCACTCAAAATTCAGGAAGCAGAACAGAGTGCCTTTCTTTGATTCCAAACCACCCTATTGATATTACTTCTTTAAAACATGAGAACAGTCGATGAATAGTTGTGGCAACGGCCAATGATAAAAATACCTAAGATAAGAATCACCCAGGGCCTTCAGGCAGAGCGTGACGGTGAGCAACCTCATCTGACCCCACAGTCTGGTCCAGAGCCCACTCATGCACATTCGCTCTACAGACATCTGACGGGACCTGCTTTTCCTTAATTCTACCAAGAATGTTTGCCAAGGTGGGCTTGGGGAGCTGGCTCACAAGCATTCACACTGGAGTTCAGATCCCAAGCACCCACACAAATGCTGGGTGGGCTTGGCAGGCTCCCTTTAATTCCAACCTGGGAAGTCAGAGACAGGTGATCCCCAGAGCAAGATGGCTAGCCATATAGGTGAGCCCTAGGTTTGGTTGAGAGACCCCGCCTCAGTGAGTGAGGGGGAAGGGTGATTGAGACTGGTGCTCAACATGAACCTCAGGCCCCACATGCACACATGCACATGTGGGCATAGAGACCCACTCACATGCATACCACAAACACACACAAAATGGGGAAAGTGGGGAGAAAGACCATTTGCCAAGGTACTCTGAACACCGTGTTAGTCAGGTCAGTATAGGCCATGCTATAGTAACAAGAGACCCCACCTCACAGTGACTTGGTATAGTGGGCATTCACCTCTCAAATATTCAGAGTCCGTGTTGGGACTCAGGAACTCAGCTCTGCCCAGCTTCTGTGCCACACATGGCTTCCAGGAGTTCAATGAGAGGGACAATGAAGGCCTCCCAGGTGCCCAGGAGGGCCCTGATCATACGAACATGCTGAAGTGCTCACTCTCCTGGATCCTCCTCATTTCAATCATTCAGAGATTTTTGCAAGGTTGAGAGGCAGAGGCGACAGCCAAGTCTCACCGTATCAATAAGACCGCATGAGGGTCTGTGCGTGCCATGAGCCGTTTCTCGAACGGCTTCACGTGAGATGAGATTGCATAACCTTGGCAAATGGGAAGGGAGTCAAGAACATAAGAGTGGGAGGTCCTGAGTTCAATTCCCAGCAACCACATGGTGACTCTCAACCATCTGTAATGAGATCTGGTGCCCTCTTCTGGCCTGCAGGCGTACATGCAGGCAGAACACTGTATACATAATAAAATAAATCTTTAAAAAAAAAAAAAGAAAAAGAAACACAGTCTTTTTCAAGAAGCGTAGACTTCCAGGGATAGGTTTCTAAGGGACTTTGTGTACAAGCTGCAGTCTGAACCATGGGAGAAGAGCCAGTGAGGACAGCCAGAAGAGGGACAGCAGCCAGTGGAGGCCTCGGATTGACAGATTTTTCTTCATTGATTTAAATGAACTTTCTTTGAATGTAAAACATGCAAATCTGTGGCAAAATATGAATAATTACGAAACAATCCAGGCTTAGGCAAGCTTATGAGCGTTGAAGAGCAGGGCACGCATGAATCGCTGCTCCCCCCCAGAACCATGTGCCAAAGACACAGACGTTCTGATTGGAATCAGACCACGGGCTTAAGAGACAATGTCTAAAATTGGCCTGTGTATCTGGTTCCGCCTCAGTAAGTCCTGCTGGAGTGTTTGTGAGAGGGTGTCGGGAGCTCAACAGCACAGATGCTGTCTAAGAAAGGATGGGAGGGGATGGGTGAGGTAGGGGGAGCAGAGCCGGGCAGAGTGGGGTAGGGGGCGGAGACAACTGTTCTTCTTTGCCATGGTGTCTGAGGTCCAAGACAGTCAGGCCAAGGTGGACATGGACCCTGACATGGACACTGGTCCCAAATTGGCAGCAGAGGTCTGTGCAACTAGAAGGAACCCGTCTTCCTGTAGATAGAATCCAGTGGTGTCCTTTCTGCCTTAAAGATGCAGAGTAGGTGAGGAGGGCCATTGCATGGGGAGCCAAGGAGGCCAGATGGAATTTGGGGACTGGTACCTCCAAAGAGGCTGCTGCTTCATTGCGAGGGGAAAAGAATTGTTGGTGTCCTCATGCCTCAGGGGACTCAGGGCCATTAGCTGTAAGACAGAGACATGGGCAGACCTGAGACTTGCCCAGGTTCTTGGGGAGTTCATAGCAGAGCTACAAACAGGTGTCTGAGCCCTTTGGCCACTCAGGAACTAATGCTATGACGTTGGGTTAGCTTTGACTTGTGTCCATGCTCCGTGAACTCATCAGGTGCATGATCACCGCCCAGGCTTCAGAGTGGGGCAGTGGGTTGGTTCTCTCTCTCTTGTGGCCTTCATGGGGAAGCGATAAAGCTCCGAGTTCATGATGTGCTGATTTCATGTGATGCTGAGCGTGGTGGTCCTCAGAGTTTCACATCTGTGTCGCTTCCAGGACAACGCCGTGACGCTGGGCCTGGTCGACACCATCGATGCCGTCATGGGCCACATATCATCCAACCTGCAGCCCAGAGAACCCCATGTCACCCTCACAGGCTCTTCCTCCATGGCAGGTAGCCATTGTCAGATTGGGGGACGGTGGAGGTCGTGGGAGGGAGCGTGCCAGGTGTGTGGACCACTGGCCTTCACGCTGTCTGAGGCTCACTCAGCAGCTGAGATCAAC
Organism: Peromyscus californicus insignis; assembly: GCF_007827085.1. Lineage (NCBI taxonomy): Eukaryota > Metazoa > Chordata > Mammalia > Rodentia > Cricetidae > Peromyscus > Peromyscus californicus. The sequence continues at coordinate 19,431,556 of NW_026294540.1, forward strand.
CACCATTTCTCTGAGGTCGAGTACCTTGTGCAAAACCCCATTTTTGAAGAAAACTGTGTTAGCATGAGGCCAGAAGCGCTGGGTCAGGGTATGCACACAGGACTGTATAAACAGTAATGCAGTGTGGAGCTACAGGTGTCCCACGACAGTTGTCTGGGCTCAAACAAAATGGGGACTCCAACTCCCATGAGCCTCTGGGTCCTTAAGTATCCAATGAGATGCTCTCTGCCTTGGAGATGAGGAGTGGGTGAAGAAGGCTGTTGGAAGGGGAGGAGAGGAGCCCAGAATGTGAGTCTGGGTGAATGCCAGAATGGGATATCTCAGAGGAAGCAGCCTGGTTTCCCCAGAATATGTCAGGTCCCCCACAGACAGGCATAAATTCTTCGCTTTGAGTTCCTGTCTGAGGACACTTCAGTGCAGGGGCAACACACAGCACCCCACCATAGCCCAGGGCCTCATCTGCCCCCAGAGGGAGCTTTTGGAGCTGCCTGTCTGCCAAGGCACTCCCTCCACACATGTGTTTTAATTTTTCCCTTTCCTGACAGGGTCTCCCAGAGCTGAGATAGCCACAGTCTCCCTCCCATGGGGTCTGGCATCATTGATAACATGAGACTGAGCGCTTAAAGCCAGAGGGGTACAGAGGGGTGGGATCCCACCAGGTAGGAGTTCCTTTAGGATGTAGCCGGAGGACTTAGCCTCTGCAGAAATTCTCACCCTAACTCATATGCCTGTGGACGCACACATGTGTGTGTGTGCACGTATGTGTTCTGGGTCGCTTTTTCTAGAGGCGATTCCTCTCCCCTAGGAGTTGGCTTGGTTTAAGAAATGAAGGATAGTGACACACAGGGTTTCAGTCTGTTTCTTGTAGCCAGTGAGCCTGATGACCCCACTTACGGTGTCCACTTCTCCTTCAGATTTCTCCGTGGCCAAGGTCCTCCCCCCAGCACTGAGCACCCCCCATTACAGATTCCCAGCCCATGGACACAGCTACATTGAGATTCCGAGAGAGGCCCTTCACAGCAAAGGTGAGCGGATTTGGTTGCTCAGGCTCTCAGGTGGTCCAGTCTGGGTGACTGTCCCTCCCTGATGGAGCTGCCCCACGGGAGAGTGGGACTGGGTGCTCCCAGAGAGGGCTCCGATGCAAAGCATGCCTTTCCACCTCATCCCACAACACACTGTAAACTGAGCTGGGCCTTGGAGTGAGGCTCTGCAAAACTATGTTCCTGTGAGTCTGACCCACGGTGACACAGGATGTTGTGTGTGTCCCCCAATCTGCTCAGCTCCTGGTTAGTTGAATGGGAATAGATGGGGCACCTCCCCTCCTTGTTCAAGGAGCCACAGATGGGTATGTCTGTATAGGAGAGCCAGAAACTATCCCAGGACAGGCCCAAGTCAAGTCTCATTATGAGTGAGTAGCTAAGGGCATCTGATGGATGTGGCCCAGGCGACTCTGGCTGTATCTGGATGGCATCCTCTATGCAGATCCTTTCCTCTTGTGTCCACTCACAGTTGTGGATTGGCGTGGATCCTCATCCGACAGAGACCCAGCCCTGCCACACAGCCCCTCCCCCAGCAAGGACCCATCTCTTGGTCTGGAGGACAGGTGCCCATGACGTCTATCTTCTCCTGGCAAAGACTCAGTGTATCTTGCTGTCAGGAGAGAGGCACCACTTAGCAGCCTTGCATAGGGTCTTATATCCTCCTAGGTCCCACTGCGGGACATATTATAAATAACCCAGGTTTCTAGAAGGGTCAGAGGCCACATTCTCAACACTTTCTGTTAACCAACCCAGATTCTGTGGTTAGAGTCCCAGCTTCGCCACTGCTGGCTGTGTGACCTTGGGCAAGTCGCTGATCGTATCTGTGCCAGGACAATCATAATACCTGTTTCGTGATATTGTTTCAGACTTTACAAGGCCAAGTGTGTATAAATCACTGTGCCTGGTGTATAGTGAGTCCTGAGTTAACATTAGGGAGAGTTCAGGGAATCAGCCAATGACGGCTGAGTGATCTCACACTTCTGGAGTGAGAAAAGAGTTGAGTATGTGGTTTTCACTGTACTAAGGGGTAGGAGGTGCATTGCAGCCATCTGGGTGTCTACTAGTCTGCGGACCTGCATCTGAGTATCAGCATATCCTGCAGACCGACTGAGACACACTCAGTGCTGGACAACTGGTAGCCCATGAAGAGCCCCCTGCTCCCGAGGCTCTGTGGTGTCTTGGGCAGGCCTCGCTCGGCACCTGTGTCTGGAGTGGACATAGGGGACAGGGCAGGAGGCCATTGTCCCGGCTGAGCACAGGGCTAGCCACGGTGTCCATGCTGCTGTAAATTTCATCATTCCGTGGCTCTTCCAACCCTCGCCCCCCACGCCAAGTCACCTAGTCGCTGTCTTCAGCCCTGCTGTGTGCGTGGTTCTGCACACTTCCTGCTTGTGACTGGGTGTTGACGGGTGTCTGACCTCTGCTTTGTCCTTAGCCTGGACCACGATTGTCGGCCTCCTCTACCACTCCATGCACTATTACCTGAACAACATCCCCCCAGCCAGCACAAAGTAAGTATCGTAAGGTGATGTGTGGGATGTGTGTGTATGCACTTGTTTCTTGGGTGACCAACCACGATGACACCCTACACTGCCACACACATGCATGTTAGAAAACTTTTCCTACCAACACCTGCTGCCTTGCTGTTCGAGCCAGAATGGGCTTCTAGCCATTTGGAAAAGACTCAAGAATTCCTTCAGTGGGATCCAGCAGGCTCTAGGGCAGACTGGCCAGCTATGCTTAGAGGCACAGGCTAGAGACCTCAGCGCCCTCTGGGCTGACAGTGATCTGGGAGCCATGAATGAAGCTCTCTGAGCCTCAGTTTCCACACCTGTAGAATGGGAAGGCAGCAGACCTGCCTTTAGGATTGTCTCCCTTAGGAAGATTTCTTCCCTCCTTCTCTCTATTTCTCTCTCTTTCCATTGCTTCCTCCACAGTCGGTGTGAGGGGAGCAGGAAGCTCGGGCACATAATTAAACTCACCCCAGGATCATCCACATACCGAGTTCATCAGTCCCTAAGCCAAACTTCTGCGTACCAGATATCTCACGGCACTGTCCCTGACTTTGGCCATGAATAGCATTTCAACCTCAGAACTCCAAGACTAAGGATTAGGAGATGTCAAGGAAGGGGTTGCTGTGGGTTGGAATGAGGCAGGGAAATCTAGTCTGAAGGGTTTTAAGCAAACGGGGAACTTGTTGAACAATGTAAGCTGAATAATGTAATAATGTAATAATATAAGTAGAATAATGCAAGCATCTGGCTTCAGGAGCAGCGTGACCCAGCTGCCCCGGCGTTGCTACCACATCCCATCTCTAGGCTCTTCCCAGGGTGGGCTCCCTTCTCTGTCAGGCAGTCAGTCCCCTTACAGTTTTAAGCCAGGGAGACCCTGTCCTTTAGAGCTGACACCCAGCAGAGGGAAGCGGGACTCTCCTGGAAGATCCCTGGGGTGCGCGTGACCTCATCTCCGAGCTGTCATGTGGTTGAGCAATGTGCTGTGCTGACCAACAGAGCTGGAGATGGCGGGGCTTGCTCTTGAGCCATGGACTCAGCTCTGAGTGTGCGGCTGAGTGGAGAAAGACTGGCCAACTGAATGAACTGGGGAAACTGAGGCACCTTCGTGGGGAAACGATTGGACAGGAGCAATGAGACAGTAGACCCCAGCACACAAGTACTGACCACATGTTTGTGTCATCAGGGAAGGTTGGGTTCAGACAGGGGTGAGTGGGTGCTTGAGGTTGTACATACAGCCAGGCATGCAGATGCATTGAATTGCAATGTTTAGCAGCAAAGGCTGCTTCCAGATGCGGGCTCAAATATTGGTCTCAGAACTCTTGGCTTCAAGGTCACGGTCTATCGGCACGTCCTCCCTCCATCCCTGTCTGTAACCCATTTCCTCTCATTTCCCAGGATTCCTGAGGCTGTGAACTGCAGAGACTGCCTGCTGTCTGTCGCCAGCCACCTGATCTCCCTGGAGGTGTCCCCACCGCCCACTCTGTCCCAGAACCTCTCGGGCTCTCCTCTGATCACCGTCCATCTCAGGCACAAATTGGTGAGTGGAAGGTGGTCCCCTTCACTGGCCCTGGATATGGTTCGCTGCCCGTGGCGTTGAGCTCATGGGCCTGGTGCCGGGTAAGGAGCACTTTTTCCTTCCCAGAGTCCATCTCCTTGCGATTTTATTCTTGAACCACACGGCTGAGCCTTGCCCACGACACGTGGGCTGACATTGAGTGAAGAGGCCTCTGGGGCCTGCTGTGGCTCTCCAAAGCAAGTACGGCTCTTACGGGTATGCGCCTCTGGCTTGTGACAATATTTTGCTTGGAGGAGAGGGAAAGCTGTTCCAGTGTCACTTAGCAGGCACGACATTGTTAGCAAGATGGAGAGCTGAGCTCTGTGGTGTTGCTGCTTCTGAGCCTGAGAGTGACATCTCCGTGTTTGGGTTTGGAGGGATGAGCTGTTTGTCCTGATGCGTTCGTTCGTTCGTTCGTTCATTCATTCGTTCGCGCCGAGGCTCTCTCCCATCTTGATGGAGCTCCGCCTGTAGGTGAGAGCAGCAGAGATGGGAGCTGATGCACTGAGGTTCCTGAGATGCTCATGCGGAGACGTGTGCACACGTCGACGCACGCGCTGCCTTCCTGTGCATCTCTCAAAGGCCTGTAGCTGGCATTTAGCATCTTGCCTCAGGGAGGCCTCAGGTGAGGCTCCTGGAGAGGGAACTCATAGGTGACAGCAGATACCATGAGGCCAGGTGGAGACATGTTGGGAAACACAGCCAGGGATGCTCTCCGGAGGCAGGAGGGGTGGGGCAAGAGCCACTGAGGGCCGAGGGCAGACAAGCCAGCTCAGAACCAGGGCTTCGTGGTATCCATATGCCAAGGAGAGCACACCTGTTTGTGTGCATCTGTTTACGTGTACACATGGGCCCGCATGCACTCAGGCTGGCGCTGGAGCTACGAAATCTAAAATGTGAAACATGAGTTTGTTCTTCCCCTGTGTCCTGGTATCGTTTCCACTTTCCCTTCGTGAAGAGAGACACTCCTGCTCTTCTCCCTCTTCTTTGTGTTAGAAGTATCTCCAGGCTGGTCCCAGAGACCCCAACTTTGTCAACTACATGGTCTGCTTGGCCCTGCCCCTAACCTGGTTTACAGGGCTCCTACTATTCAACAGCCACCTCTGAGAATTTCAGGTGTGCTGTGTATAGCACAACAGCAGGGTCCATCCACCCAGTGCTCTGGAAAGTCTGTCTCTACCTGCAAAGAGACTCCTCTCTGCTAATAGACCCCTCCATCCTGCTTTCTTCTTCTGGTGCCTGCCCCCTTCACTATGCCATGGAAGGGGGTAGAAAGAGGGAGGGAGGAGAGAAAGAGAGAGAGAGAGAAACAGAGAGAACACACACACACACACACAAACACACACACACACACACGCGCGCGTGCACACACACTCACACACATTCTCTCTCACACACACACAGGAGAGGGAGAGAGAGAGTCTCAGGTCATCATCCTGGTGGGGTAACAGTGACAGACTGTAGCCTGCCCCGCCCCCCTCCACTCCGTCTCTCTTGGGGTCATGTATTTGTGTGTGTGACTCGCTTCTGAAGATGCAGATTTATGAGTGGTCAAGGACAGACTAACATAGAGTCTTAAAGACTGATTACCCTACTAAAGTCTTATGGGGCTCCGCAGCAGCAGGAAAAACTGGAGTTCACCACCCAAATGTGCACCCTGCCCAGCAGAGCTGACTGGAGTGTGGGCGCAGGAAGCAGATGTAGGCTGCTGGCCCACCCCCCCCTCACTGGAATGTTCAGGGAGAGGCAGCAGGAGGGCTGGACGCCTGCCTGCATGCATGCACACATTCGCAACTGGTCCTGTTGGGAAGGAGATGATGGCTTATGGGGAGCGGGGGACCCAGAAGACTGAGACTTCCAAGGAGCTGGTGAAGAGCTGCAGACCAACCTGAGTGGGGCGCTGTCTGTTCTCAAAACATGCACGCTTCTCTCTGACAGGTAGAAGACTAGATTGTTTGAAGTGTTAACTCTACTTAAGAAGGGGAGTGGTGGGGTCAGGGAGACAGCTCAGCAGACAGGGGCATCTGCCACCAGACAACCTGAATTCCATGCTTGGGACTCACATGGTGGAAGAACAGAACTGATTCCTACACACACACACACACACACACACACACACACACACACACACACACACACACACACACACACACCCTGTCTGGAGGCTTGCGAGCCAGCCTGAGATGAGGGGATTGCCTCCCATTGCAGTGGGATTACGGGTCCCACCCACCTTCATCTTCCCGGTGCTATTGGTAGGTGGCGGTCTTGTGGAAGACTTTCCCTTTTTTTTGTCTTCTGTGAAGTTCTGGGAAGGTGCCAATTTGCAAACAGAGGGGGGAAAAAAAAGGAAGGGTAGGCTAAGACACATTCCCGGCTTAATGGCCGGTTGCTGGAGTTATTTTTAACAAAGAGCTTGAATGAGGGGTTGTGCCTTAAAGAGAGGGGAATTTTTATCCTACCAGAAGAGAACAGTAATTAAAGACAGTCTTAACTGGGTGTCCTCAAGAGTTTGGGATTTTGGGGGGCTTTTGTTGTTGTTTGCGCGGGTTTTTTTTGTTTTTTTTGTTTTTTTTTTCCTTTGGTTGAAGGTTCCCGCTGTCCTTCTGAGGATGTTTAGGCAGGGCTGCTGCTACAGCTGCAGGGAGCAATTCCTGTGGAGTCCTCTCTAGAGCTGATGGGAATGAACAGAGGGAGCTTGGGGGTGGGGCCTTCAGCATGGTCTCCCCCAACCGCGTCCATGAAGCATGGAGCAGGGGTCACAGGACTGTCTTCCAACACTCTAAAGCACATACAGGTCAAGGTTGGGGTTCCTGGCTGAGGGGTCCTCTCTTTTTTGTCATGGACTATGGTTGGTATGGGCCCCCCAGGATCTTGAGGGTATAGGTACCTGTCCAAGTTTGCTTTCTATTCCTGTGATAAACACCATGACCACAAGCAACTTGGGGAGGAAAAGCATTTATTTGGTGTATGAGTCCTAACCCCTGTTTATCGTGAAGGGGCAGGGGCTGAAGCAGAGGCTATGCAGGGACATTGCTCCTTCGCTCGCTGCTCAGGCTCATGCTCAGCTAACTCTCTTCTATTTCTCTGGACTACCTGCCAGGGGTGGCAGCACCCACAGTGCCTTGGCCCTCCTCCCCCATCAATCATTAATCAAGAAGATGTTCTACACACTTGCCTACAGGCCAGTCTGACGGAGGCATTTTCTCAGTGGAGGTTCCCTCTTTCCAAATGACCCTGGTTGTGTCATTTGGTTGATAACAACAACAGCATCCACCAAACCCAAACTAAACCAAAAAACTAACCATCATAGCATACTACCAGACCTATCCTGGAGGCTCCTGAACAGGTACATGGTGAGTTCTAGGGATAAGGGGTGGGTACAGCACAGACACCCCCTCCCCAGCCCATGTAATTTCAAACCTGCTGAAAACCTCTGGGACCTAAGGCTGCATCACTCTGAATGTGCTAGGTCCCGTCCACCACCCTGGATGCTCAGGCTGCGGAGGATAAATGAGCTGAGAAAGTTCTGAATCAGGCCAGTGTTTGGCGCTGCCCCTCTGCAGACAGATGGCCTGTGCAGGCTTGGTGTATGGATTGGCCAGACTGCAGGGAGGGATATTTGCTATGCTATATCTTAGGTCACCGCCACACCTTTCTTGGCTCCATCCCCGAGGCTGGCTGTTTTATTCCATGGTCCCCTCTAAGTGTGCCAGAAGCTGGGCCTTCTCTTGGAGTGCTATTTTGGTTCCCAGGAGCCCTTCTCCATGCAAAGTAGTACTTATCTACCTGGCCTCCTAGGACACTAGGATTGATAGTACGCAGGAAGTAGATGCGAAAGGCTTGTGGATCATGTGACAGTTCTCCAGTCTAGTGCTCCCATGGAGCTGGAAGTTTCATCTGCATGGCACACTCAGGCATGGGATCCAGATGCTGGCTAATCTTTCAGTAGCAACTGACCTCTCTGCTGGAACAGCTGTGGCCTCTTGACTCAGCAAGATGCTTCCGGGATGTGGGGATTTGTGGGCACCGTTGATAAACTGTAGGGTATCCCACAACATCTGTAGCCTCTATTCACTCAATGCCTGGAGCAGAATCCCCAGCTGTGACAACCAGATCCATCTCCAGACGTTTGCCAGGAATGCCCTGGGAGATTCCCAGTTGAGAGTCCCATATGTCATCGCAGTAGGAACAGCTAGATTGTTGCCGTTGCCCTATAATATTCCATAGTACGAGCATCCTATCCTTTATCTCCTGGGGTATGTGTGGGTTGTTTTCCACTTTAGATTATTAAGCACAGTCACTCTTCTGTTTCTTAAAGAATAACATTTAAAACCAATGGTTTACAGCTATTATTTTGCTATGATCTGTTGTGAATGAGAAAAGGTCTTTTTTTTTTTTTTTAAAAAAATTGCATTTATTTGTGTATTTATTTATATATGTATAGAGGCCAGAGGACAACTTGTGGGAGTCAGTTCTCTCCTCCCATCATGTGAGTTTGAACTTAAGTCAACAGATTTTGGGGCAAGCACCTTTACCCACTAAGCCATCTTGTCGGCCTCGTGAGAAAAAAAGTCTTGTAATAAAACAAAGCATTTTCCTCTCTTGCTGTGGTGCTCTGTCTGGGACTGGTAGCCCCTTCTCTGCAGACTGTGCTGTGAGATGGTTCTTAAAAAAAAATCATCTACAATGAATGTTGAACTCTGAGGGGCTTCCTACGGGACTCTGTAGAGACCAGGACACACACACACACACACACACACAGACTTGTGTAAGTGAGGCGAGGCTAGCCATGCCGTCTTTTCTAGTTTTTGGTTTGATCTGTCTGAATATCCAAGCCAATTGCCGTAAATTCTCTGGTCATTTCCGTGGCTGCATCACAGTCCACACCCTGCCTCCCGCTGTTGTGTCTGGCTTTTCACAGTCTCAATCCTAATAGACAAGGCTGTGATGAACTAAGGCTACTCAGGTCTCTCTCTCTGATAACATCTTAGAAGTAGAATCATTTGGTTAAATGGCCACAGATTTTTTTTTTTTATCATTTCTAACTTGTTTGTGATATTTAAGCCAAGTATGTGTTTACGTTCCGAGGGAGACAGTAGACCTGTGAGCTTGGGCTCAGAATGTGAGCTGTGGGGGTTAGGGTAATTCAGAGCAAACTCCTTCATTCCCCTCTGAGGAGCATGCGTCAGGGCAGGTAACACCCTCCCAGGAAGCCACCTGTCTGTGTGAGTGCCACATGCCTCACAGAGTGGACATGTTCGTGAGGTCACCCGAGCCAAGTGGCAGAATGCAAACAGTGTCTGAATGCCCGTTCCACGCCCAGCCCCATCCCAGTGTGTGCTGTGCAGGGAACATGACTAGGACATTCCAGAACTATCTGGCATGTGCTCACTTCTGTGGGACATGAGCCTGGAAGTACAGTGGCTGGTCCTGGGGCAGATGTATGTGTGTGTGTGTGTGTGTGTGTGTGTGTGTGTGTGTGTGTGTGTGTGTGATTGGTGAACAGCATCAATGACGGATCACATTTCCCAAAGAGGGCACCATTCCAAATCCCCAGGAACGTATGAACCTGTCAATCATGTTTGGGATTGTCCGTCTTCTCCAGGGGGCTTGTATTGCCTCATTCTGGTTTCTATTTGTTTTTCTCTGTGACATTGGTGACCTTTTTATGTGTTTGCTGGGCATTCTCTCTCTCTCTCTCTACATATATATATCCCATTTTCCCATCTAGTTGCTGCTTTTGTTTCCTTATCGATTTTCAGTTCTTGGCCCGTCTCCGACGTGAGGCACTTGTACCGCAAACTCCTTCTTCCGCTGCGCCTGGCCTTTTTGCTCTCAGGGTGTCTGCTGATGAGTGGCTGCTTTAAATTTTCATGCAAGCCCATTTATCAAGCTCCTGACTTGAGCTTCAGGCCTCTGGGTGTCCTGGCCAAGGAATCTCATCTGACTGGAGGTCACAGAGAGACTCTGGTGCCGCCCGAAGCACTCGCTGCGCTCGCTTCCATTAAGCTCTGCGGCTGTTGCCTAATTGTGTCAGTGTGTGATGAGGTAGGGCCGAGATTTATTTCCCCCACATGCATGCCCGATTTACCAGGCTCCACCTGTCGGCAAGATAAACCTCTGCCTCAGACTGCTGTGCTGCCCCTTCCCCATCCATCAAACTGGCTGTTTCTAGCTCTCTAACTTCAGTGGCTTTCTGCTAAAGCCGTGCTAACCCTCCCGCTTCGCCTGGGCTGTGGATGGCGGCATCTACATCTTCACGACTGATGTTCACGGCAGAAGTGCCTTCAGAAGGATTCTAAGATCAGCGCTGTCACCACCGGGGCTCGTTAGCCCGTTTCCCACTTAGCTCTAAACTCTGATGGGCACAACTTACATCTGCTTGTTTCTGTTTGAGTTCCTTTGATTGCTGGCAACGCTGAGCGCCCTTCCCTGAGTGACTTGGCCATCTGCATCTTTCTTTCCGATCATGCACTCTTGCCTTGATTTTTTTTTTTTTTTTTGCGGGGGATATGCTGTTCGCTTCATTACTGACTTCAAAGATCCCTCCTCATCTTGCAGATAGCTCATTGCCTGCTGCAATCCGCCATAGCTGTGTTTTATTTTGACAATTTTTTTTGCCTTGTGCAACTTAAAGAGTTCTATGTTGTCAAGGGTGTCAACCGTTTTCCTCTAGAAAGACGTCTCAGCTCCCCACAGCCGCTGTGACAAATCCACATAAAGCCAGTAGCTTGGAACAACATAGCTTTATTATCTGAGAGTCCTGGAGGGCTGATGTACAAAATCAGTTTCCTTGTGCTAGACTCCAGGTGTCAGAGGCCCAGAAGGGCAACTCCTTTCTTGCCTTCCCAGCTTCTGGAGACACCTTCAGCTCCACGGCTCTACACCATTTTACAGTCCAGTCCTTGAACTGCCGTCTCTCCCTGTCTTCCCTCTCCAGTTCTGACCTTGCTACCTCCATCTCACAAGGGCTGCATCAGGACCATCTAAGTGATCCGGGGTGCTCTTCCATCTCAAGACCCTTGATGGAAAGGCATTGGCATAGAGCCTTTGCCATATGGAGACACACCCATACCACACCCACACCACCCACCACCCACCCACACACCACACCCACAATACACACACACCCACAAAACACACCCGCACCCACAACACACACACCCACAACCCACACATACAACCCCCCCATAGCACACACACACACACACACACACACACCACACACACACATACCACACACACACACAGTGCACAACACACACACACACACACACACACACACACACACACACACACACACACACACACTCTGGGAGTGTGGACACCTTCAGCAGACAGTCACAGCCCTTTTCAGAGAAGATGACCGCTGTGTGGGCTGACAGACTCTTCCCCCCCTTCACCCACGTGGTGGCTGAGGTTCTTTTGTGTTCAAACCTTTCTTCTCCGGGTGACAAGATACTCAAAGGGTCAGGGAGATGTCACAGATGTCACTCCCACCCCCAATGAGAAGGCCAGTGTAGGGTTTCCCTCACTGTGCATCAGGGCACTGAGGGATGCTGGTCAATAGCCGAAGGAGCCAAAGTCATTTGGCTTTCTTCTAGGGATCAGCTCTGGGGACTGCACGGCTTGGCATGCCCCAAAAGGCATTACCCTCTTCTACTTCCAGCCCTGCCCGTGTAGAACCAGGCAGCCGACCAGGGACTTCCATGACAGGCTGCTGGGGCAGGACACCTGTGAGTGCCTTGAGTGTTTCCCAGGGTTTGGCTCTAGGACTCTGGCAATGGGGATGCCACTCCACAGGTGCCCTTTGAAGCTTCCTGCAGGGTCAGACATAAGCCGGGCCCTACCCTGGAGGGCACACAGCTTCTCAAGGCCCTGCTGAAGCCCCTATATGGTGGGAACAGACCCTCCATAAACCTGAATTGTCATTCGGGGTTGGGAACTCAGGGTGTAGCTTTGCAGAGAAATTCACAGCTTCACTCTCCCCGGGCAGTGTGTGTTCTTCCAAGTCCCCGGGTATGTGTCAGCTGATACATTCCGACACCAACTTTGGAAATTCTCCACGCTGGTTGTAGCTCACTCGGGTGCTCCTGTCCAAACCTCACACTGTTGATACGTCACCTTTTACGGCTGGAGGCAGCCCAGGGTGTTCCTCCACACCTTTCTCATTTGTGGTGGGTTGCGTTCTTCAGAAGGGACCTTGCATTGCACTTGGCTGTCATGTGACTCTTTTGCTCTCAGAGATCCATGGTAGATTTGTTCTCCTAGGTGTTGGGAGATAGTGAGGGATGGTAGCTCTAGATCACGGGGGACTTTGTTATCCTGGAGGAGATAATGGGACCTTGTTCACCCCCTCTTTCTCTCCTTTGGCTTCTGGCTGTGTGGTGAATAGGTTTGCCATGCTTTGCCATGCATTCCTTACTACTCCCATCTGGCACCTCTGCAGAGTCCAAAGCCATGGATACTCCCCCAACAGTGGGTAGGGCCTTAGAAAACCAGGAATTCAAAGCAGCCCTTGGTTGGCTTTTCCAAGAACTTTAGTAACACAAACTGAGCACACAGCCTGCGGGTAAGAGCATGCCTAGTGGGGAGCTTGTAAGTGGTTTGTACTGACAAGGCCTGGGGCTTCCCCCAACTCCGGCTCCAGCTGGGAGACGGTGAATTCAGCCAAGTTTCTTATTTTAGCGACTCCTACCTGCCCAGTGCCCACCTCTGTTAAACCCAAACATCCCAGCACTCTGAGGAAGCTCCGAGGTTCATGTCTGCCTGGGTGGCTGTCTGGAGCCTCTAGTGGGTAAGTCACCAGCAGGCATCACGGCATGACACGGCCTGCTTTCTGCCTTGTGTGGTGTAAGTGTGCCATGAAATGAGTTAGGTAGACTTGTGTACACCTGGCCTCTCCGTTTTATACAGATGGGGGTTGGGGCATGTGGTGAGGTGGAGTGTAGGATTGTTCACGTTTTTTTCCTTAGGATGTCAGTCCGGCTCACTGACTTCTTGTCCCTTATGAGTGTCCAGACAGGCAGCTCTTGGGAGAGAAGGAACGCACGCACATCCCTTCTGCCAGAGTTGACGGGTGACCATAGAGACTAACCGCAGGGTGGGGACACAGTGGTCTCTGGGACTGTGAACAGGGAGTGTCTAGCCAGGTCCATTCAGCTGTGTCTTCTGTGGGCCCATTTCCAAAGCTGCTGCGTCACTTGAGCTCTGGGTGAGGTAGGCCCAGGGTGTGCCCGGGCATCAGTGTGCATGGCTTGCTCTGCCTCCCAGGCGGGGCAACCCTACCCCCTGCCAACACTGCTGCATAAGAGAAAAAGGCCCAACTTCTAGCTGCATCTGAGTCCTATTCCCCCATCTTCCATCATTATCTTGGTCTCTGTCACCACCCCAATAAGACAGCCATACCCCCTAGCGGCCCCCTCTTCCAGACTTGACCTCACTTTCAACTCAGTACTCAAAGAACTATTCAAAAAGAGGCTGGAGAGATGAGTTAGTGCTAAAGAACACTTGCTGCTCTTGCAGAGGTCCAGGGTTCAGTTCCCAGCACCCACATGGCCTCTAACAATCACCCGTAACTCCAGTTCCAGGGGATCTGATGCCCCCTTCTGGCCCCTGCAGGCCCTGCATTCATGTGGCGCACATACAGGCAAAAACACTCATCATGCACATAAAATAAGTAGAAACTAATAAATCTTCAATGTGCTCTAAAACTAAATCCAGTGTGGGAGCCCATTCTCTGGCTCCTTGTGGCTTTACCCAGCAGGTCTGCATAGAGGATGATTAGACCACGGGCCTGAGTGCAGGTGTCTGAGATGGTCTGGTCTTGGCTGTGCTGGGGGAGGAGGTCTTTTGCTCCACCCCTTGGCGTCTCTATAAAAACCCTGGGGCCGAGCCAGTCGGGGCCCGTTGGAATAGGTTCCAGGCCCTCTCGAGGCTATCCTTTATTTTCTATCTGTTTATCTCATCTCCGCAAGATAAATCCTTCTATCTAATATTTCCTGCTTCTCGCACTCAAGAAAACTCTGAGGAACTGTGGGGGTGGTGGGTAAATGCCCCACAATCCAGGTTTTTAAAACCTTTTCCTGGGTCTTCTCCATTCCCAGCCTCGAGCTACAACAGCCTCCTCCTGGCCTGCCTCAAGTCAAGACCTTTCTTTTCATTTTTTTCTCCTAAATGGAATGCTCTTCCTCAGGCCCCTGTATGGCTACCACCTTCGCAGACTGTCCCACAGCCCAACCATCCTCTAAGAATGAGCCACACACCCTAAGCACGCCCTATCCTGCCTGCTACCTTTATTTCCCTTCCTGGAGGTGTACACAATCCTGTTTGCATGACTTTGGCTGTTTTTGTCTGTCTTCTCTGGGAGAAAGCAGCTTGAGAGAGAGAGAGAGAGAGAGGAAGAATATAACCAATGTCTGTTGACTGAATAAATGAACGGAAGAAGCCATCAGACACAGTGAACCCTGAGCCACACGGGTGTGTGCGACTTGGTCAGGGTGAGCCAGGCTATGCTACCTGAGCTCTGAGGACAGGGGCTCTTTCCTGAAGCTCTTCCTTCATCGACTGGCCTTGACAACTGTGCCTGGGCCCCTATGGTTTTACTTCCAGACCTCGCACCCTGGCTTAGCACGGTGGTGCCCCCTGCCTGTTTGCTGCCGAGCCTCCTCATTGGCCTGGAGAAGCTGTAATAGCCTTGACACCCCCCTCTTCCAGGACAACAAGGTCCTGGAACAGGTAGATCCGGTCACCTCTCTATGTGCTGTGGACCCTCCCCAGCTCTCCTAACACCCCAGGGAGGTGAGGGCAAGCCCTCCCAGGGGCCCTTACACAGCACGGACATCGCTCATCCGGTCCCCAGTCCACACTCCCCTCCCTGGCCCTGGTGCTTTTATATATGGGGCTCCTTCCTGCTCTCCTTGTGTCCAGGCTCCATATCTCGTGGAGCTGGTGAGATATGCCCGCCGTGTCCCTTCCTCAGGGCACCCATGTTCCGTGTGGTTATTGATGTCCTGTGAGGCCAGATCTGTGCATTTGTACACGGGCGTCATGCTAGGTGTCCCATGTGGCACGCAGTAGGAGCTGGTACTGCAGAGGCAACACCCTGTTTCTGATAGCTAGTCAGCTGGGGGTATCATGGAGCCTGGAGCCTGCATGACTCACAGCTCTGAGCTCGAACGCAGCCCCTGGCCTCTGCCCTGTGCTGTTTAGATGAGCTCCACTGCACTCTGTTTCTCCATACTCAGCCTAGGCTTAAGCCCCCACTTCTCCACGAAGCAAAATTCTCTTTGCCTGCGGCGCCTAGATGATGGCCCCGTGGCCATCGCCAGCCCCACAGAGGATGCTCACTTACTTGTTCTCAGACTGGACAATGGAGAAGCTGCAGGAGGCAGGAGGCCGAGAAAGCACTATTGTTGTGTCCCAGAGAAACCGTATTATAACCATGCTAATGGGGGTCAACACAAAAGGAGAAAAATCTGCCCACTTTCCTAGGTCTGGGTCTAGCTCCCCAGATGTCTAATGCACACAGAGGGTTACGTGGTGGGAATCACAATGTGGATGAGATCTGTTTCCTTGGCTAATTATTTTCGCCGTCTCCACAAAAGCAAACTGGTCTCTGGGAGATTTATTCGCAGAGAATTCACTGCAGAGGGAAGCAGCGCACTATCAAGGATCTGGCCTTTTTTTTTTTTTTAACAAAACGGATTTGGATTTTATTTATGGGGTGGTGAGGGTCACATGTGCCATGGCACTCCTGTGGAGGTCAGGGGACAACTTTCGGGAGTTATTTCTTTCTATCCACCAAGTGGGTCCTGGGGATTGAACTCAAATTGTCCGGCTTAGCAGCAAGCGCCTTTACCTGCTGAGCCATCTCCCCAGCCCCGCGTTTGAGTTTTCAAGATGACTTGGTATCAGTGCAGCAGGACCCTGTTCAGCTGCACTCTCTTTTTGCCAGACTCCTACAGCAGGTACCTGGATCACCAGATCTGTGGGCCTTGTATCTATGTCCTGAGTGGAACCTCCGTCTCTCCGAGCGAGTCACGCACTGTGGTTTCTGCCCCCCCCCCCCCCCCCCCCCCCCCCCCCGCTATTAGAACCACGTGGCGATGTGGAGCCAAATCAATGAGTCTTTGTCAATGGTTCCATTGGCTAGCACTGTAAATGACCTGACTTCGTCACCACAATGATAAACCACCCACGGGTGCTGGGTAGGTTTATCCGGCCACACTGTCGAGATTCCTGCAGCCTCCCAGCTCTGTTCATCAACCTGTCTGTCACATTGCTGGGTGTCTGCTCTTGCATGGCGCAGCTCAGGGCCACTTCCCTCCAGAGAGGAGCCAGGCTGCTTGCGACACTAAGTCTACCCAGCAGGTGTGTTCTTTTTCTTCCTGCATAGAGGCCAAGGCCAGGGGGCAGAAATTGAATATTTGCTTTCTGGAACTGATGAAGCAGGGGTAGTACCCAGGATTAGTCACCCAAGTGGTCCAGTACATGAGAATCCCTTACCATTTAGCACCCCTTGATGGAGCAGAAATGATGGAGGAACCCCTTTCTTAAGTCAAGAATACATCTAAGAGCTGAGGGTGACAGGTGAACTGGCCTTGAGAGTGGGATTAGAAGAAAACAACTCTGAGCTCCACCCGCCCCCCCCCCCCCCCCCAGCTCCGGGAGTACCATCTTCTGACTGCTGACTGTGCATGTAACTCTGGCTGACGTTTAAACATCTTAGCGCATGCGCATGTGTGCGTACATATGCACAGGAATGGGGCTCAGGCTGACACCTGGGGTCAAGCACTGGCCTGGGCCTCATGGTGAGGAGTCTTGGGGATTTGTGTTTGCTTACTTCTTGGAAAGTTGAAAAGTCTGCGCAAGAATACAAGATACTGGGAAACTGCAGGAATGGCCAGGCTGTATCCCTCAAAATGTTCTGTGTAATGGGGTCTGTGCCCCCCAGACCATGGGGCCAGTCCTACCTTGCCCAAATTAGGTCCCCAGGGAGGGGCTACTGTATCTGGCAGGCACAAGCATTTCTTGGGTGCTAGGGGCTCCTCACTGGGTAATGATGAGGAGGGGCCACCAGCCTGGTGATTCTGGCATGGTGAGGACTAGCCCAGGAAAGGCTCCTCTGCCTAAAGCTCCTCTTTGACATCCTTCTGGAACCTCCTGGAAACAGCCTCACTTTGACTGCCAGCTTCAGGCCGGGACTCTGCCCCAGAGGCCCCGACTTCCTCTCTTCCTCTCTGTTTTAAAATAGTGAATTGTTAGCAGGTGTCTACGTTATTACTTTACTTACTTGGTTGGTTTTGATGTTTGGTCTCACTTTATAGCCCAGGCTGATCTGTAGTCTCATATGTGTTATGTAGTCTAAACTAATCAAACTCATAGCAATCCTCCTGCCTCTGCTTTCTGCGTGCTGGGATTACAGTTGTGCCTGGCTTGGAGCCTCAAGGCGCCGCAGGCAAATCTGGATTTACATGTTCCATTGATGTGGGAGGGCCTGACAAGGGGCCGTGGTCACACACCTGCCACTGGTCTGCTGTGTTGGGCTCCAGTCTCCATCCGGGGACATGACTGAAGGGCTTACTGTGCCAAGCCTTGCCCTACGCGTCCAGCAGGTTGGCGCCTGGGGGAAGCGATGCAGTGGCTTTTGCTCCTGCAGAGGTGGCTGAATCCCATCTCCCATGCTCTCCCGGCAGTCTAGAGTAGGTGGGTAGGATGGGTCATCAGGACAGGGACATGGAGCTTCTTGGGGCATCTGTCACCTGCCTCCACTACCCTGATAGCATCTCCCCTTCTTCCTCCCCTTCCTTCCTGCCTCCGCTTCTCATTTTTCTCCGCACCCCTCCTCCTTTAAATAGCTCCCCATTTCTCCTTTCTCCTCTTCTCCATTCTCTTCTTTCTCATTCTTCTCCGCTCCTCGCAAACAGAAACATGATCTGGAGTCACAGCTCTGACGTGTGGTTATGTATCTTAGGTCACACGTAAGACAAATGTACATTGTTCCTTCAGATCATGGTAGAACACGGGACCGTAGTCCCCATGTGCCATCAGCTTGGTGTGCATCATTCAAACGCTTGAATAGATGGCTCTGATGATCCTCATGCTTGTGGGGACCCGAGACAACATGGTGACCATTCTGGTGATGGCCTGCTCTTAACAGCTATGTCATGATGTAATCCCTATGATCCCTGGACCAATTCTCCGGTTTGGAGTAGACCCTGCCCCCATCACAGGCCACGTGGCTATCAAACGGGGCAGTGACAATTAGAGTCTAACCTCATGGGGTTATGGGCGGGGAAGTCACCGAGTACCACAGGCATTGTCACACAGCTGGTTGGGAAGGTGTCGCTGGCAGTGGGAGGATGACCACCTTCTTATTGGTTGTTTTTCTCGTTGCTGTGAACAAACACCCAAGAATAGCAACTGAGGGGAAGCAGGCTTGTTTTGACCCGTGGTTCAGGGCATAGAGTCCACCGTTGGTGGTGGGAGCAGCTTGAGTCTCTGGCAGCAGGGATGTGAGGCTGCTTGTTCGCATCTCTAAGGACCAGGAAGGAGAGAGCAGACAGCATGCAGGGCTGGCCTATGAACCTTCAAGACCATTCCAACGCTTTACAGTCCCCACCCCACCCCCGACCTGTCCTGGGAGGCACACCCGCCCACCCCATGCTTTCCTAGCTGTCTTCCACGGGTCCACCCCGGACCTGTATGTGGCATCCACGTGAGCCAAGAGGTGGTGTCCATACAACTGGAGAGGTCACCCAGGTGCACATGCTTAGGAAAGGTCTTTTGTTCCACTGTTCCTCAAGCCAGAATTGAAGGGGCCAGATCCTCAATCCACCCCACTGGCGACAGTTGAAGCGATGTTGACTCATACACAGCTTCACCTGGGCATAGTCAGACAGTGGGCCAAGCCAGCTACTACGTTCAGTCCTCCATTCCCCAGAGTGTCTGACCAGAGCATGGCCTTCTACATCCCCACTGCTCAGAACCCTGTCCGCACCCTGTCTAGTCAGGACTCCCGTCTCCGCTGGAACCTCAGCTGTTCTGGAGGGGCAAAGGGAGGGTGGGGGGGCAGCTGGGGAGGACACTCTAGGTGCAGAGTCGAGGTGGTATGGGTCCTTGGTGTCCCAGGAGCATCAGGAGCCCCTGCAAAGTTAACTCTGTATTTTAACAAAACATTGCCGTCTAGACCCATGATCCCCTCCAGCAGCTTTACAGCAAACAGTAGGGAGGGCTGTGAGAGCCTCACAGCAGATGAGGAATGGAGTTTGCTGGGACTCTGTCTTGGCTAAGAAATTCAGAACTGGGAGTAGAAGCCAGGCTTCAGGCTCCTGGGGAAAGTGGAAATCTGCTTGCCATCAACATATGGGCCTTGCACCACCTCTCACCATGCCCTCACTGCCCGACCAAATGCAGAACAGCTTCTCTGTACAGTATGAGCATCCTCTGCCCTGCCCACTGCAGAGATGACGGTCTGCTGGCCTCTGTCACCCTGAGGAAGAGAAAGACTCTTGCCCTGAGGTCGGGGCTTTGACACTGGACAGCTAAGTTCAGCTCTGTGTGTGCGCTGGTCATACCAGCTCCACCCTGGAGGAGGACATTGCTGCCGCACGGACGCGGGGGAAGCATTCAGGACAAAATGAGCAAGAGGAGCTGCTGGGACAGGCCAGGGAATGAGCAGAGAACCCCATTCAACTGAACGGCCTTGGGGTTATAGACCAGCCCTGCATGTCCTCTGGATGGGGTTGGCTGTGTGCTTAACTACAGGATGGAAACTTATATGAGCTTGACTCCCTTAGGCAAGGTTTTATTTGTTGTTTTTATTGTTGTTTATTTGTTTGTTTGTCTTTGAAAGCAGAGCATGGTATGACTGGTGATTTTATTAGGCCCCCAAAGGCTTTCACACAGTCCCCCCCCCCCCAGACAGGGCTTCTCTGTATAATTTTTGGAGCCTGTCCTGGAAATCACTCTGTTTTGTTTTTTGTTTTTTTTAATCTATTCATTATGTACACAGTGTTCTGCCTGCATATATGACGCATGTCAGAAGAGGGCGCCAGATCTCATTATAGATGGTTGTGAGCCACCATGTGGTTGCTGGGAATTGAACTCAGGACCTCTGGAAGAGCAGCCAGTGCTCTTAACCTCTGAGCCATCTCTCCAGCTGGAACTCACTCTGTAGACCAGGCTGGCCTCAAACTCCCAGAGATCCGCCTGCCTCTGCCTCCCGAGTGCTGGGATTAAAGCGATGCGCCACCACCGCCCGGCTTTTTTTGTTTGTTTGTTTTTTTAAGACGGGGTTCCTCTGTGTAGTTTAGGTGCCTGTCCTGGATCTCGCTCTGTAGACGAGGCTGGCCTCGAACTCACAGAGATCCGCCTGGCTCTGCCTCCCGAGTGCTGGGATTAAAGGCGTGCGCCACCACCGCTGCCCGGCTCTTCCATGCAGTTTTGCTGAGTAAGGTGCCTGGGCCTCCCACATGATGGGGTCCCTCCTATGTGAGAGAACGTGTAGACTGACGCATCCAGTTGCTGGGGTGGAGTCACGTGCCATCAAAGGCATGCTTAGTTTGGGTCATGAGAAGAGAAATGTCTACCTGTTACCCATAAAGCCTGCTCACTCGGTGTGGATGACTGAGGAAGCATGTGGGCTAAGTCAGGAGTGGCATCTTTGAAGGTGTGGTGGCTGGCAGCCCTGGGTCCTCCTTCCCCTCCCCCAGAGTTCATTTCTGCCCTGTCCATTCTGTAGCAGGTGGGAATGCACCCACAGGTCCTCTGCGGGTCCTACACACTTGGGCTACAGATATGCAGAAGGGCTACCCACCTCTCTGGTCTGAACACATGGCCTCTGGGAAGAGGTGTGTGTGTGTGTGTGTGTGTGTGTGTGTGTGTGTGTGTGTGTGAGAGAGAGAGAGAGAGAGAGAGAGAGAGAGAGAGAGAGAGAGAGAGAGATGGGCAGGCCTGGCTGTGACTTGAGGCTCCCTCAGATGGACAGGGTGGGGGCCCGCTGAGATGGCTCCATCTCAGTCAACATTCAGATCTGCTGTTTATCCCACGATGATCATAGGTTGTGGAGGCAGCCTCTTTTTATAGCCATGCTAAGGGGCTTGTCTGCTGAGAAACTGTCCCTTGTTTGTGGACAGGACCAGCCCTCTCTGTGTCTCTCCAGCACTCCCAGGTGTTAGCTTTACCGTAGGCCTGGCCTTTCCTCATGCTCAGGGTGAGAGTTGGGGAGGAGGGAGAAGGAAGGGGACAAGAAAACAGGCCAGGCGTAAGGAACAAGTGAGGGCTGAGGAGGACAACGGAGTCTCTGACCCAGGAGCTTACCAAGGCGGGGCACAGTGCCTTTGGTTGGTCTATTGTTGGACAGCGGTCAGGTCCCTTGGTCTCTGGCCTCAGCTTTCCTCATGGTTGGGTGGGGCCTTTGGTGCTGTTTGAGCCCAGGGCTGTGGGATGGCCATACCAAATGCTAGCAGCAGGACTGGAGCTGTGTGGCTGACTTCCCAGAAGGAGTAGGTCATGGGGGCCTTGATGCCACGTGACCTTAATGTCCGCTCTGGACTCCTCTCTTGAGTCTCACCTACCTGGTCTCTCTTCTTTTAGATGTTCAGACGTGCAGTGCCCATGTTCACCTCATATTGATAAGCTTGTCTCCCCAAATGCCTGCTGACCCCTCATGTTAGCCATGTCAACCCACCCAACATTCCTGGAACATTATAATGTTCTAGTCTGCATCTGGTCTACACCACATGACCCTATAGATCAGAAGCGGTCCCCTCTGAGGGGCAGTTACCAGGGCTACAGCTGAATCTGGCTAGCTGTCACCAGCGTGGTGACTGTGTGCTGTTTGCCTGGGTATGACAGAAGGGCGTCAGGGAGGTGCAGGGATGGGGTGGAGGTAGTGATCCTGGGGCCAGTCTCATAGGGATTTCCTTGCTTGGATGGGAGAGGGACAGAGAATCGAGCCACCTGGCAGGGTTGGCCGTCCTGTGGTGACATCAGTGGGGGTCCCAAAGGCACCCACAGCCAGGTCTGTGACTGGAGCCTGGTGGGTAGAGGTGGGAGCTGTTACCAGGTGCAGATCCAGTCACTCAGCCTGATTAGTAAGATGACTGCTTGGGGCTCCTGAGTGTCACCCTGGGTGGTCAAGGAAATGGCCTCGGCTCTATCTCAGCTGGCTCTGTCCCTATGGGACTGAACAAAAGTGTTCCATCTACAGTGTCAGGAATGTGTTGGAGACATGAGGTTCCAGTAACTGTGTGCAGGAAGCTGGGGATTTGGCATGTCCCAGCCAGAACAGTGGGCTTGCCGTTCACTGGTGGCCCTTAGAGAGCAGATGTCCCCATCTTCTCAATGGAAATCGCCATCATCATCTGCGCAGTTTCCACCGAGACTGCCTTGGTGGCAGCTGTGGCTAGGAGGTTCCATTAGCTCGTGTCCTTGGAAGCTTCTAGGCTCTTTGTTCTTTGCTTCTTGGCCGTGTTGACATCGTCTCCCTCAGTTCCATCCCTCACTCATCGCCTCTTTTCCAGTTGTGTGTCTGGACAGGAAGCGATCTGATGTCTAAGTGGTGGGGGACGGGGCAGAATTGCCTTGTACAGCAGGACACCTGCCCCTGAGTTCAGCCCAGGTCATGGTTTGGATCATGAGGTTGGCTCCCTGTCGTATCATGCTGGAGGCCGGAGGCTGGTGCCGCTGACCCTACGGTCATTTCCCAATGGACAATGTCATGGCTATGCTCTGTTAGATCTGGGTAATAGCCCCCAGGAAGCAAGGTGGGAATGATGCTGGCTGAGTCCAGGGGACCTCAAGGCTCTTGCCTCCCCAATTTGCCTGAGCCTATCTGGGGACTCTACTGTCTGGGCCATTGCCAGTTCTAAGTGTTTTCCTTTTTCTTTTTGTCTTGGATGTGTTTCTTTGTTCAGGCTGTTTAATTCTGCTAAAGTGCTCTGCTGAACAGGGAAATACACCGCTCAAGTAAAAGCTTTTTCACGGAGCACCACAGTGCTTTGGTAAGGACCTGAAGTGGTTTTTTGTGCCCTGGGAGTGACAGGTGATGTCCCAGAAGCAATCAGCCATAACCCCATGGTAACCTCATAAATAGGGCTGTTTTTCTGAATTTTAGTCATCGTTAAAGTGAATAAATAGAACATCACCTTTCTCCCGGGACATGAAACCCAGACTTTCCCCACAGTGGGAGGTGAGTGTCTGTGTGCAGTCCACAGTGGGTCTGGCTGATACACGACTCAGGGTAGCTTGGTTTGGGAGAGGGAACACAGATCACAATTAGGAATGGGTTCAGCTTTTAACATATTTCTTTTTCTATTAATTACATTTGCCCGACGACAGTTTCACATATGTATATAATGCACACTGGCCACTCTGACCCCCTTACCTCCTCCCAAATCCCTACCATCCCAGTCTACCTGCACTGTTACCTACAAATCTTTCTCCTTTTTCTATCTATCTGTTTTGTGACCCATTGAGCTTAAACTGTGACCACTGGTTTGGGGGTGTCTGTTGGAGCCTAATAGTGGGCCCACAAATGAAGATGATGACTTCCCCCCCTTTCCAGAACCTGTCAATGGCCAATAGTTCAGCAGTAAGAGCTAAGATCCCATGAACTCTCCTCCCATCCCTGACTGACTATAGACTGGGGCTGTTCTGTGCTGGCCCAGTGCAGATGACTGTAGTTGGGAATTCGCGATCATACCATGGCTGTCAAGTCTAGAGGGAGCCACTTCACAGCTGCACCCTACCCTCTGGCTCTTACGTACTCTCTTCCATCCTTCTGCAATGTTACCTGAGTCTAACATCCGAGGAGATGATGTCAACGTCTTGTGGAGGGCTGGTCCCTCAACTCCACTCATTCTGAGCACCTTGGGCAACCAGGAATCTCTACGTTCACCGCCATTCCTGGGTCCAGGTCCAGGGCTATGGCCATTGCGCCTAGGTTTAGATTTGCCAGAATGTGTCACCCCACTCTGCAGAGCATCCCTGTTTGCTCACCAACACTGCCAGATGCACCAGTTGATGCTGGTATGAAGACTTAGTCTGCCCCTCTTTGGTTTCTTATGATCTTGGTGCTTTTGCACCCAGATCTCCATGCACCGTTAGCTCCCTGTTGACTCTCCCTAGGACAGCCTCCCTCTGTGCTGACCTGCAGATCTCAGGGCTGCTTCCTCTGCACCCTCCAAAGCACGTCAATGTAAACCAAAAGACAGAATTACTGAGGTACAGAAAACACACATATTTAAAGTCTGCTGTATCCAGGCTGTAGACCCTAACTGCCAGGAAAACCAGGGAATGTGCCTCTGACCCAGAATCTCCTAGCCCCCTTTTCAACCATCCCCATCTCCAGCCCCGGACGTTTATCCCATCGTGTCCCACAGCCTCTGTGCCGCTGTTGCAAGCATTTTTTTTTCTAGAGCATTCTGGGATTGAGTTGCTGTGCTCTGTCTGGCATTGTCTCATTCTGCTGCCTGCTGCCAGCTAAGTCAGGTGAGACGGGAGTCTTCGAAGCAGTCTGCCCACCACACCGTTAGTGTGTGGTTTTCTGGTTGGTGTTCCTCCGGCTGTCCTGCCTGCTGGGCAGTTCTTTCCCAGATTGCTGTAGGTAGGTAGCTTCCTTGACTGCTCATGGGACATTTGATCATCACCGTGTTGAGAACAGATAGAAGCCGTTGTGGGATCTTGGGGCCATGCCCTCTGGGCAGCTACTCTTCCAATTCTCAGCGCCAGGGGCTCAGCTGGAATCTGCCCATGTCTTCTCCCCATCTCTACCATCTGGAAATTCTCTCTGCTAAACATGGGCTGTCAGTGAGCCCCCTCGCCAGAGACCTCCCTTCCCACCTGCTCCTGCTCCTCAGGGTATCTATCCACCATCCTGATGGATCTACCATCCTGATGGATTCATTGCTTCTAGGAGCAAGATTCCCAAACTGCTTGCCCTGATGGGCTGGGGAATCGTTACCTCCACTCAGACATCTTCGGAACTACCTCTTCACTGGTTTCTATCCCATTTCTGACCCCATCAAGATGGCATTTTATTTCTGGAAGTGTGTGTTTGTGTGTGTGTGCATGTGCGTGTGTGTGTGTGTGTGTGTGTGTGTGTGTGTGTGTGTGTGTGTAATTAATTTGTGGGAGAAATAACTGTGGAGGACTCAGAAGCAGAAGGACGCACAGCATGCTCATCTGGGCCTTACCTGGCGTTGTCTGGCTCCTCCTGGTTCTATCCCATCATCCCCACCCCCACCCCCTGGCCCCTGCGCTCCTGCACAGCGCTGCAACTTGAATACAGACAAGGCTTCGAGACCTCATTCTTCCCACTGAAGTGTAAATGTTGTCTGGCGCAGACTCCTTCACTCCCTCCCTGTGGAAATCGGCCAGTTCTGAATGTTTTGTGGTTATTAAGCAAATTTGCTTCAGTAGTTCTGATAGCCTCACCTGCTCTGAGACTCCTTCCTGGAAGGGCCAGTCATATCCGCTCGTCCCTTGTTAATTCGTGAGTGAAATTATACCTTTCTCCTTGTGTCTGTAAGGGAGTCTCCATGCACCTTTTTAACTGTTAGTCCTTCGTCAGGGGGACGATCTCAGGAGCAAGTTGTCTATTTTCTTAAACAGTACGCGCACATGTGTGTGTGTGTGTGTGTGTGTGTGTGTGTGTGTGTGTGTGTGTGTGTGTGTGTGTGTATATACTTGGGGCCCAGGGAAATTGGGATTGAGCTGTCATGTCTACAGGCTTATAAAATAGAGTAGCAGATGGGGAAACCAGGAATATACAAGGACAAAACTTGGAGGTAGCTCTGTTGGGAAAGTTGAGGGAAATGAGTTCAATTCCCAGCACCTACCTTAAAAAGCCAGGCACTGTAGCACCTACCTGTCATTCCCGCAGAAACAGGCAGGTCCCTGATGCTCTCTGGCCAGACAGCTGAGCCTACTCAGTGAGCTCCAGGCTAAGGAGAGTCCTTATCTCCAAGGAACAAGGTAGCCAACAGCTGAGGTGTGACACCCAAGGCTGGCCTCTGGCCTCTGTATGTATGCACACAGGCACACCCATATGAACACACACACGCACACACACACACACACACACACACACACACACTGCACAGAAATAGGTACCACTACAGCCCATCAAATATTTGCTTTCTTTTCGAAGTAAACCAGCTCCTTTCTTGTGGGGAACAGCATTTTCATGTGGCATATTCGAGGGTGTACAGTCACCACAAATTACCATCAACAGCCGCAGGATCAGCTGCAGGAGAGGTGGGGATTTCACAGTCTTGTAAGCCAGCACCATCCTCTCCATGGATCCAAAGGGGTCAGACAGACCCCTGAGGTTCATTAGCCAGCCTAGCTGAATTGTTTGAGAGTCAGGCCAATGAAAGACCATAACAAGGTGGATAGCTATTTAGAAGTGACACTTGAGGGTGACTTTGGACTTTCACGTGCATGTATGCATACACATGCACACACACACACACACACACACACACACACACACACACACACACACACGGGGAGGGGGATGAAACAGCACAGTTTGAGTGATAGGCTCAGGTCTATCAAAGACCATCTTCATGATGCTCAACACAGCAGAATCCCAGGGCAGGAAGGATGAGGAGGATGAGATGGAGAGTCCAGACAGAGCAGGTGTGTGGCACGGTCTGGGCTCCACTTCATCTTACCTTGTATTGCGGCAGAGGGACATCAGAAAGAGGATTGTGCATCTTGGGAAATTCCAACTATGCATCTTGAGAAAAATAACTATCTATGAACATAGTCCTTGAACAATGGTGCTCTGGGAGGGAAAATAGCCTAGCCAGCCAGTAGGCTATTGTGTGAATGGGCTGTGGGTCTGTCAGAGTGTTAGACCTTGATGCGCAGGAGCTCCACACAGCCCCATCCTATGGGTCTGACTTACACTTGGCTCCATCCCTTAGGAGACCAGGCTGGTGTCTGAGAGGAGGAAGGAGCAGGCCAGAGTGTCCAGACGTACCAGCAAGGCCAGGTGTGAACATAGTATGAGTACATGAGTGAGTGTGAGCGTTTGTTGGTGAGTTGGGGAAGACTGTCCCTCTGCCCCCCAGCAATATAGGATGAGGTTGCAAGTGCTAGATAGTCAGACTCAGAGCCACACTGTCATCCTGAGCAAAACTGGTTCTGTTAGCAAGAATTGGGAAATGAATACTGATCAGATGTCACTACGGATAGCCGGAGTCATCTGAGAAGACAGATGACCTTCTGGGGTCCTCTCCTCTATCCACTCTCCTAATCTATACCCAAGTCACCTTCCCATCCTTCTACAGTTCTGTAGCTGTGTTAGGGACAGATCACAAGGTGTGACTGGGGTTCCCATGGGAGCCCACAGAGAGCGGGGTTACTGTTCAGTTCTCACGAGTCCCTGTGTATACAACTTACCTATCTGGTAAGGGGCACTGTGTGGAATGGGGTGGTGTTGAGGGTGGGGCCTACTCTGGGGCTCTGACACCTTGGGAAAGGGTGGGGTTTATCAGACACAAGAGTGTGCAGAGAAGAGGGAAGAAAAACGTGACAGTGGACGGCACCCCCGGAGGAGCCTGGGGCTTCGATTAGGGTGAGTTCTGCAGGAGCATCAGGAAGGTCAGGCCTCCCAGGCAGCTGCAGCAAGGTGGGCAAGCTTGGGAGATGTGTCTATGGATGGGCAGCGTGGATGATGGGCAGCGTGGATGGGCAAGTGAGGGGTATGTGGGGGGATGGGGGAATAAGGTGATGGAAGGGTGGATTCGTGGGGTGGGTAGGTGGATGAGTGAATAAGTGAGTGAGTGGAGGAGAGGTGGGTGGATACGTGGGTGAATGGTCAGGTGGGGGTGGTAGGAGGTGGGTAGATGGGGCGGGAGGGATTGGTGACGGGGAGGTAGTAGGTAGACGCACGGGAGAACGGTGGGCAGATAGGCAGGTAGGGAAGGTGGATGGATGGGAGGACAGGTAGGTAGGTGGGACAGGTGGACAGGGTAGGCTCAGCTAAAGCAGAAGGCGGTGCCATGAAGGGAGGGTGGCCTCCATCCCTCAGGTGTCTGCGTTCCGTCTTTCCCACGAGGGGCTTAAGTGTGTGATGGGACTGGATTTGTGCTGTGAGAAGGACAAGGTTGGAGGTGGGAGGATGGGGGTTGGGGGGGGCAAGAGCAGGAGTGGCTGTGGGAGGCCAGCGGGCAGCCTCCTGAGCCGCTGGACCCAGGGGGCCATGTGGCAGCTGGGTTAGGCCGGATGGGAGAGTGTGTGTGACCACAGGAAGCCCCCCGCATAGACCCGTCTTCTTCAGGCCACACCCCCGTAGATCAGCTAAGAAGGGGCATGGTCAGTATGAAAGTAGGTAGGGCCCATTGTAAAGTGGGAAGGGTAGATAAGAAGGGAGTAGGCCTGAGGGAGATGGAGCTGGCCGCTGTAGAGGATGCTACCTGTCACCGGAGGCATGGGCAGATGTCTCTACCAGTGGCAGGACCCCTCCCTGTGTCCCAGACCAGACTACAGGTCTGGTCTATTCAGGATGGTGGAAGGTTAGTTTGGGTCCAGAGAAGAGTTCATGGACTTGAAGGACAGGGGTCCTGGTCCATTAGAGACACGCCCTCACTTGGTCCAGCTGCCACCAGGGTTATCCTGCCTAGCGTCTGGCTCCATCTCGACCACCCTCCATAGGCTCCTGGGCTTGCTCTGCCGTCCCCCTACATCTCCGTCCCCGGGTAACCAGAAGCTGTTTTATGTTAAGTGTGGATGCAGGCATGGGTTATTCTCTGGGTTCCTTGTGTTACACCTTCCCCTTGAGTGCCTTGTAGCTGTGTGGTACCTAGGTAAAGCCACATGCTAAAACATAAAGCAAACACGTGTCTGAACCTCCTAGGTAGAAGGATCGTATAAAAACTCTTCTGTTCCACTCTGAGGCAAGTGGCTGGAATTCCTGGTCCCCACGCCATTCCATGGGTTCTTCTTTGGTCATACTCGGAAACTCCAAAGCACTCTGGTTACCTCACTCATCCATGCAGGCTATTTATGAGCTGATAAGAGACCTGGGAGTCTGCAGGTGCTGATCTGGGGCGGCCCTGGAGGGATGTGGTTTCGAATTTAGTTCATGTTGAAGGGATGGGTCTGTCTTCAGACCCCAAAGGCCCGCATTGGCCGTGAAGAGACGGAAACCTGAATTCTGCGTTATGCAGAGGTTGGCGAGGTTCTTTCTGACCCTGGGGGGGGGGGGGGCTTGGGAAGACAGAGCCTTTGAGTACAAAGCACAGACAGGGTGTTGCCTGGCTTGGTCTTTATCCTTCCTGCCCTCAGGGTGGCCCATCCCATTGGCCTGCCTCAGATCCTGGGATAGGAACCTACTCAACTGTTCCTTCCTGGCTCTGACCCAGATGAGCCCACCAGTCTTCCACGCCAGGGCTTTCTTGGGCTATGAAGGGCTATCCAAAGCTTCTCCAAAACCAGAGAACATCAGGCCTCTGTCTTATGAGATCCTTTATTATTCAGAGCTGGGCTTGGGTTGCTAGGAAATGCCGATGGAAGGTAAAAACGCAGTGAGGGTGGAGTGGGTCCTCTGCTAGACTCTGCCTGTGTCTGGCCCTATGCTGGGGATGTGGCTATTTTGGTCTGTGATGCTGCCTTGCTGAGGGTCAGAATTAAGGACCATGGTGCCCTCTGCCTTCTGCTTGGGGACAGTGATGAAGAAGTGTCTCCCAATTTCTTTATCGGTAAAGCCACATGCTAAAACATAAAGCAAACACGTGTCTGAACAAGGGGTGTTAAGGGAACTTCTCAGATATATTTCCTTCCCTTTCATGTTCAGAAGCCCACACTTTGCCTATAAGCAGCAGGTGATGAGTAATTGGCTGGTTAATCCCATCGGGAAGCTCACTCCAGAGATGGGGGGAGCCTGTGGAATAGGCTGGAGCTGTTCTGCAGCCTCTGAGGCTCTGGACATACAGCAGGTGTCTGGGGTGGGGGTGGGGGACACAATCAGGCTTGTGTGGGATGGTCCTCGGGTTCTCTGCTTGTACCTTCATAGGGACCCTGCCAGGCCCTTCTGGATGCCCAGCATCCTGCTGACCTGTGGAAATGTTTTTTTCTTTCCAGCCCAGGCAACTGGGACTTGGATGAGCTGTCGGCCTCCCACGGTCCTCTGCAAGTGGAACGTGGGCTGTGAGAGGCGACTCACCTTTTCTTTGGCATAGCCACATTCCCATATGTTAAAATCTCTCTGAAAACATCAAGGCTTCCTTTTTTTTTTTAAAAAAAATTTATTTTAGAGCAACTTGCTTTTCCCAGCCAAAGAGTTGAGCCTGGGATAGAGCCCGAGGACCAGCTGGGCAGGGAATTCCTGGTCAAGGCCGTGACCTTGGCCCCAGACCCAAGACAGCTAGTCTACCCCTCCCTTACGGACCACACACACTTGGCTTTTTTTGCACACCGGCCAGCTGTACTTTTCCTTTGAAGGATGATTTAAGCTCTGGTGTCTGGAGGTGGAAAGGGGACAGAAACAAGCCACCCAGGAGAAAGACATTCTTCCGACCACCTCCCTAGAGCCCATGTCTCTTGTGGCATGGGGGGTTGGGACTGGCTTCCTTTGGCCACCTGCTTGCTTTAAATACTTCCAAATGACCTGGGTGACACAGAGATGTACCTCTTAGACATTTCTGTGCAGTTTGGGTCCAGAGGAGATATCAAACACAGGGCTCCTATTCCAGTAGAGATGCGTCCTCACCTGGCCCGGCTGTTACCAAGGTTGTTCTTCCTAAATTCCAGCTCAGTGTTACATCATCCACCCTCCATGGGCTCATGTGCATGCTCTGCCTCCCGCTACATCCCCATCACTGGGTAATCAGAAGCTGTTTAATGCCAAGTGTGGATGCAGGCATGGAGTACTCTGGGTTCCTTGTGTTAGTTAGACCTTTCCCCCGAGTGCCTTATAGCTGTGTGGTACCTGGGCAGAGGGATGGTATTAAAAAAAAAAACTTTCTGTTCCACTCTGAGGCAAGTGGTTTTAATTCCAGGTTCCCACAGCATTTCATAGAGTTCTTCCTTCTTCATACTCAGAAACTCAAAAGCATTCTGATTGCCCTACTCATCCGTGCAGGCTGTTTATGAACTGATAAGAGACCTGGAAGTCTGCAGGTGCTGATCTGGGGCAGCCCTGGAGGAGCGTGGTTTCGAATTCGCTCAGGCTGGTCATTTGACTTCTCCAGTTTTGTGACGGGCACCCTGGATGTTCAGGATGTGAGAGATCTTAGGGGGGAATTAAAAAAAAAATTATGGGGCTGGAGGGATGGCTCCACAGTTTGGAGTGTGTGCTGTTCTTGCTGCAGACCCAAGTTCGGTTTCCGACATCCATTTCAGGTGGCTCACAACCTCCTAGAATTAGCTCCAGGGGACCCAGTGCCCACTGCACTCACATGCGTGTGTACACAGATACATATACACACCTACGCACATACGTTTTAAAGTTTGAAAATCTTTTTAAATAAATTAATTAACTGAACACACTTTAAAGTTCGTGCGTATCGATGCAGGCATGTGTGTGCGTGGCACACGTGGGCAGGTCAGAGACATCTTTCGGGAGTCAGTTCTGGCCTTCTGCAGGCCCTTATGGCAGCAGGGCTTTCTCTTATTTTGGAACCATGCCCCACACCCAGGCTAGCTGCCTCACGACATCATCATCACTTATCTTATACCACAGGGGCCCTGGGATTACAGATGTGCACCGCCACATCTGGTTTTTTATTTGGGTGGAGGGATTGAGCTCGAGTCATTAGGTCCAGCATTGGCAAATGCTTTTACTCAGGGAGCCATTGTCTTCGCCCCTGTGAGGAAATCCTGTTTCCGCTCCGGGGCGCGCGTTTGTCCTTTTCTGCCGCGTCACAGACGTATCCGTTTCCTTTCATTTCAGACTCACAAGCAGTTGGTCGATGCCACCAATGAGAGCAACCGCCTCTTCCTGTATTGTGTCTTCCTTAACTTCAGGTACCGTCAGTGTGGGGGGTACCAGGTGGACAGAAGGGGGAGCATGGGGGAAGATGGGAAGACAGCAAGGTGTCCACCCCAGGCCGGTCTCACATCACACAGGGTAGGGTTGTAATCACCTGTTTATGAAGCCAACGTGTTTGCAAGTATGAGCATGCATGAGGGTAAGACCTGATTGGGTATGACCGGAGGTTGCATGGATTCAAAGGTCTTTTATAGTCCTTAGAATCAGTTCATCGGGGCACCGTGAGGCCACATGGGAATACCGTCCCACTGCCTTCTGTGATGAGAGTCTCAAGGGAGGGCTAGGACTCAGGGCTTTGGGAAACAGCATTCACTAGCTAGCATATCCAAATCTTAGTGTTGGGGCCAGCGAGATGGCTCAGTGGGTAAAGGTGTCTGTTGCCAAGTCTCATAACCCTAACCTTGATCCCCGGAACTCACATGGCGGAAGGAGAGAGCCAACTCCCCGACCTCCACATGCGTACTCTAGCATGCACACATACACTACCCCCAAATAAATAAATAAATGTAATAAAAAAATATCTCTATTTGATGGTTTGTGGGGCGTTTACCCAACCACCCCCACAGTTCCCCAAAGTTTTCTTGAGTGCAAGCAGCAGGAAATATTAGATGGAAGGATTTATTGCGGAGAATCTTGCAGAGATAAACAGATAGAAAATAAAGGATAGCCTCGAGAGGGCCTGGAACCTTTTCAATGGGCCCCGACTGTCTCTGCCCCAGGGTATTTATAGACACGCCAAGGGGTGGAGCAAAAGACCTCCTCCCCCAGCACAGCCAAGTGCAGACCATCTCAGACACCTGCACTCAGGCCAGTGGGTGGGTCCTAATCATCCTCTATGCGGACCTGCTGGGTAAAGCCACGAGGCACCCGAGAACGGGCTCCCACAATGGTTAGTGTCGGGGTTAATGTCCAGAAACTCAAATAACCCAATAGCCAGAGACCCACATACCCTGATTAAGTCATGGGTGACAGACCTAAATCGACACTTGCCAAAAGAAGAGATAAAAATGGCCAGCAGATACAGAAAAGAAAAGAAACCAAATCAATATCCCAGTCCTCAGGGAAATGCAAATGAGATCGCAGTGAGGCAGTTCTCCACTGCAGTAGGAACAGCTGTTATAAACAAGATGAGGTTTGTGGGTGGGGACCTCGGGGGGGGGGGTGATGGGCACAGTGCAAGAAGCTGAGAGAAGAGTGGGGATGAGCTTAAACTGAGCAAGAATGAGTCACAGAGACTCCTGAAAGCTGAGCTGGACAGAAAGAGCTTCAGTGGAGAACCAGGTAAGCCGGGCTCCTGAGTGGCTGCTGAGAGCCCAGACTCAAGTCAGAAGCTCTAGTGAGGCCATTCACCAGATGAAAGTCGTGGAGGAGTTCCTTGTAAACACACGTCGCTCACTTCATCCAAGAATACAGTCACCTGCAGCTTGGGGGGAACACCTCATTGACACCCCAAGGCAGCAGGGAGGATCCAAGCCAAGAGAGCTTCTGGGGGCGGGACTCATTTTCTGGGACCTTCAAAGAGAAAGGGTCGAGGGACAAGCAGGGCTGACTCTAGGAATTATAAAGCAGAGGAGGAAATGGTCGGTGTTTGTAGCCAACTTCCATGGAGAGATGTCAGTGGAATCCAAGGGAATCCTGGGAAAGCTAGAAGCATGAACCAGGGTTGAGGGGGGCGTATTCACAGCCCTGGAATACAGGCTGCTCCTGAGAGCCGGCTGGGGACACAGGCATTGAACACATTAGTGAAACTTCCCACAGATTCCAATAACACAAGAAGGAGATTGTAGCAGCCATTGAGACACTGGGTGCCCAGCAGTCGGGACTCTTGTCTGGAGGATAATTGCAAGTGGAGCAACTCTGGCCCCTTCTCATTTCTGCAAAAGAGCAAGCCTGCGAGGGAATTCTTGTGTCGCTGGCCTTTTGACCACCACAATTCCGTCAGCCACAAGAAGAGAGAAGAAGATTTATGAGTTCCTTTTTTGGCGCAGGGGAGATGGCTCAGTAGGTTAAATATTTGCTGTGCAAGCATGGGGATCTGAGTCGGACTCCCCAGAACCCATGTCAAAAGCTAGACAAGGGGACATGGGCTTGTAGTTCTAGTGGTGGGAGTCAGAGACAGGAGGATGCCTGGGGCTGTCCTTCAGCCTAAAGGTGAACTCCAGGCCAGTCGGAGACTGTCAAAAATAAAAGGTGGATGGTACCCGAGGAATGACAGCCAAAGCTGACCTCTGACCTCTGCACACACACATGTGTACCTACCTACACACACGCATGCACACGAATTTCTTTTCACTCCTTGTTACCAAATGATATATTTGACTTTAAAAAAAAAAAAAAAAAGGCCAAAAGCCAGCATTCTGGTTAGATTCTATTGCCGAGATAAAACTCTGACCAAAAGCAACATGGGGGAGGAGACCGTTCATTTGATTTACATGTTAGAGTCCATCATGGAGGGCAGCCAAGGGTAGGAACTGAAGCAGAGACCATGAAGGAACACTACTTACTCCCCCTGGCTTGCTCAGCTACCTTTCTTATACCACCCATGCCCACCTGACTAGGGGATGGCACCACCCACAGTGGGAAGGGCCTTCCCACATCAATTAGCAAGTGAGGAAATACCCCAGAAATGTGGCCACAGGCCAGTCTGTGGAGGCAGTTCTTCAGCTGAGGTTCCCTCTTCCCAGATGCTTCTGGGTTGTGTCAAGTTGACAGCTGAAACTAACTACAACAGACAGCAATGCTGGCCAGGGTGTGGAGCAAAGGGGAGTTCGAGTTAGTACAGCCATTGTGGAAATCAGTCTGGAGATTCCTCAAGAAAAGAAATGAGACCCACCCCTGGTGCACATCCAAAGAAAGTGGAGTCAGCAAGTTAGAGAGAATGTTTACCCAGCATTACTCACAATAGCCAAGATATGGTATCAACCGACATTGATGATATGCACGCACAGAGCAATTCTATTCAGCCCCAGTTCCCAGAGACGGCCACACCACACGCATCCAGCCAGACCACTTTGCAAATGATTCCTTATTATGTATTCAGGAGAATTCAGTTTGAAAGCATAGTCCTCTTGGTTTTGATAAGTGAACACAGCTGTGCCATCATGTGACCGAGATCTAGGACAATGCCATCCACTTCAAATGTTCTCCCCCACGACATGCATCTGGATGGAGGTCAGAGGCCAACCCTGGGGAGTCAGTTCTCTCCTACTATGTGGGGTCCCAGGGATGGAACTCAGGTCGTCCCGCTTGATGGCAAGCGCCTTTACCCGCTGAGCCCTCTCCCCGGCCCCTTAGTTCATTTTGAAGGGAGCTGCTTCACTTCTGAACAGTGGGGGAACTCTCTGGAGCCCTTTCCGCTATTTATTGATTTGTAATTAAATATTTTATGATCTGAAAAGGTACTTCCTACAGCCTGGGTTTTTAAGATGCGTTTTAAGTTGTTTATACAACCCATGCTCTAGTGGTCCTGGGAAACGATGCATTTGTGGCAGGAGTTCCATAAATGTCAGCGCGGTCACACGAAGTAGCAGTTATGCTCAGGTCTTCTGGTCTTGCCACTGTTCTGTTAACTTGTCCTGCCAATCACACTTGGCCCTCAGTCCCCATGAATTTTGTGGTAGATATCCAACCAACCACAAACCTGAAATGTCCAGGCCCGGGCGGGGAATTACACCTGTAATGAGCATGTGTGGACTTCTTGCCTGTCATAATTCCTTCCATGATATAATTGTCCATATGCCATTCACATTGCATTTGATATTATGCATCACCTGGAGACGAATGTAAGAGGGTGTGTGGGGACTCTATGCAAACTTTGGGCCACTTTAAATATTTGAGCTTCTTCAGCGTTTAGTCTCCACGAGGGGGTCCTGGAACCAGTTCCCAGAGTGGGAAGCTGGGCTCAAAGTCACAGGCCAGGAAGACAGGGAGACAGCAAGATCAAAGCCTGCTGAGGCTACAGAGAGAGTTCAAGGCTAGCCCCGGCAGCTCAGTGAGACTCTGTCTCAAAATAAAAAGTGAAAAGGGAGGTGGGGGATACGGCTTAGTGACAGAGCACTTGCTTAGCATGCATGAGGTTCTGGGTTCGGTCTGAGAGATGGAGTGGACAGACCTGAGAAAGAGATGACCCAGAACAGTGAACTCAGAGGAGGCGTGTGGACTGTGATGGTGGCCTGGGATCATTGCTCTTGTCTGTGGTACATCCTTCTTTGCCCTGGAAGATAAGCTCTACTCTGAGGTCCGCACCATCTCATTTAAACACAACTCTGCGGCCCTTTTAAAAATTAAGTTTTTAGCCGGGCGGTGGTGGCGCACGCCTTTAATCCCAGCACCCGGGAGGCAGAGGCAGGTGGATCTCTGTGAGTTCGAGGCCAACCTGGTCTACAGAGCGAGTTCCAGGAAAGGCGCAAAGCTACACAGAGAAACCCTGTCTCGAAAAACCAAAAAAAAATATTTAAGTTTTTATTATTTTTAATTAGGGATATGTGTGTGTCTGCATCTGTGGGTATGTGCACATGAGCTCAGGTTCCCACAGAAGTTGGAGATATTGGATCTCCTGGAGCTGGAGTTATAGGTGGTTGTGAGCCTCCCAATGTGGGTGCTAGGGTGCTCTAGAAGAGCAGTCAGTACTCTTAATTCCCAAGCGATTTCTCCAGGCTTCCCTCTACCCTTTCAATTAGTATATCTTCACCCACCATTTTCCTTTCCTCCTCTTTGACTAAAAGTGGGGCTTTTAGACCATCTCTCACAGGCTTGCTCAGACCATTTACATTGCATGCCCTGTGTCTACCTGCAATGGATGTCCTAGCACTTTAGAGGTATTCTAAGATGTAATGAATACATCGGCAGTTCCTCCTGCCCATAGCTTGTGAGGTTGCACTGTCTTTAGGAGATCTTTGCAGGTTCTTTCGTTTCTGCCCCAGACGATCAACTATCTTGTAGAGCAGTTACCAGACAAGACCAGAGCCATGCCACAGACGCCTACATTGACCCCATCTGTAGCTATTTTTATGTCTTTGTGCAGAGCCACACTTCTGTCTGCTATAATGTCCCTTTAACCTTCCTTGTATTGCGAGCCTGCCAGAAGTAAATTCAGTTATTGCTCGTCTGAGAACAAGCTCCCTTTCGTTGTTGAAAGATACCTTTACGGGTCTTAGAATTCTGGGCCACTTTTTCCTGATTGCATTTTTTATCAGTTATAATTTTAAAGATACTTCCTGTCTG
Source organism: Peromyscus californicus insignis (assembly GCF_007827085.1). Lineage (NCBI taxonomy): Eukaryota > Metazoa > Chordata > Mammalia > Rodentia > Cricetidae > Peromyscus > Peromyscus californicus. Next base: position 19,468,897 of record NW_026294540.1, read on the forward strand.
TGTGTGCATGTGTAGTTGGCCATAGGTGCAAGTGTTCCAGAGTGTGTGTGGGATGCCCAGAGGATGGCCTGCAGCTCAAGTCAGCTCTCTCCTACCCTATGTGTCCCGGAGATCAATCGAACTCAGGTCCTCAGGCTTGACAGCAAATGCTTTTAATGGCTGAGCAGCCATCCTGCCAGGCGACGCGGGTCACTTTTTGGAAAAGATTAATACTCTAAGAAATTATACAAAGACTCTCTTGGTGTATATTTAATATTTAGGTATACATGCATTTACTTATTTACTTTGTAGGATTGAGGATGGGACCCAGAATCGTTCATGCTAGGCACATGGTCTACCACTGAACTATACCCCCACCCCACCCCCTAATATATTCACATTCCTCCTTTTCATTTGAGATGGGTCTCACTTTACAAGCTAGCTTAAAATTTACGATGTAACCCAGGCTGGCTTTGAGCTCACAGCAAGCCTCCTGTCTCAGCCTCCCAAGTGTTAAGATTACAGGCGTGTACCACCACGTCCGGGCTTCAAAACATTATTCTTTTTATTTTTGAAGGTGAAACATCATTTTAAAAAGACAAATACCTCTTTTATTTTTACATCTTACCCTGAGTTTATGCATGTGTGTTGAAATAATTTATGTGTCATATACACTTGCATTCATAAGAAATATATGGAAGTGTTTTAGTTGGACATTTCTTGCACCATTCCACACGATTTTCTTTTGTGTTCTGCCTCTACCGATACCTGTTTCTTTTACTGTATTTATATACATCACATTGTATTTATGTACCCGAGTGACCATATTTCTGCCTTGACGTGGACGTCCCAGGTCACAGGCTGTGCATATTTTTGATGTTATCTGAAATGGCTCAGCTGTCTTCTGTGCAGATTTATGTGCACACAACTGGGAAGCTTCCCGCTCGTCCCCACCACCTCCCTTGGGAACGGATTTCCATCCCATACAGAGGTGACACCTCTCACAACTCAGCTTCCCTGGTTGATTAGGGCAGAGTCACACCTTCAGGGTTCAGTTTTGGGACGTGACTTTCAAGGCTTGTCTGCACACCCTTCGCTAGAGCCGAGGGCCAGGTCCACCATCCTGACTGTGTCCACCCCTGTGAATTCTCAGGGTCACCTCAAATGGAAACGTGGCATCCTTGCGTTAAGTAGGCATACAAAGTAGCTGTGTCAAACACAGCTGGGAAAGTGAGATCCAAATGTGGGGTGGGGGAGGGGCCCACGACGCCTTTGTATTCTGGAGTTACTGATGGGATCTGGTCTCTCTACACGTGGTTCCACTGGCCCAGGCTTTGCTTTCAGCTGGGTGCCTCTGACCTCCCCCAGGAGGTGACTCATTCATCATGAGAACCACCCAGAAAGCTGCTGTTCCCTGAATCTCAGTTACCAGGTGCGGTGCCCACACCACGGCCCCTTTCCCACACTCTCGGGCTCCCCCCATCCCCCCCACTCCCCCCCACTCCCCCCCACTCCCCCCCACTCCCCCCACCTACCCCCCTCACCCGCGCCACAAGGTTACTATTGCAAGGGCTACAGGCCTCTTTGGAACATAAAACTGCTGTAGCTGAGTGGTCTCGTCCTTGGATATTGTCAGGGGTGCAAGATTGAGGTCCCGAGTTCCCTCACTCCAGGCAGCTACCCCCACAGTGTAGAAGGAGGAACTATAGTGGACTACAAATGAGAGACAGCCCGAGCCTCAGGCTCCTTCGGCTCCGTAGACTCGGGGCTCCTGCCTCAAACTGAGACACAGGTTTGCCTTTTCGGACAAAGACACCTGTTTGGCATTTGAAAGGACAGAGAAGTTCACACAGGACAATGCCAGCAACCACCACACTCCCTGCAAAGATTAACCGGCTGGCATAGGCGCCTATTGGCCTGGGTGTCACTGTGAGAAATCATAGCGTCAACAGCAATTAGAGACTAGAACATTACAGAAAAGCAAACATTCCATTTGACCCCAGCCTCCTCCCCTGACCTCCTTCCCTGGTTTTTGGAGGCCACTGTGACGAGGCTGTCAGTGTCCTTAGTAATTCACATTCATTTATGTGTGCATTCACAGAAACCGGGTCGATGTTGCCTCCCGCACACCATCACGATGTCCTGTGTGCCACTTTTGCGTGTAACGGTACACACTGGCCAAGGATTACTTTTAAAATAAATTTTTGGGGGCTTGGAGAGCTGGCTCAGAGGTAGAGAGCACAGACTGGTTTTCAGAGGATCTGAGTTCAATTCCCAGCACCCATGTGGCAGCTCATCATCATTATCACCTGTAACTCCAGCTCCAGGAGATCTGATGCCCTCTTCTGTCCTTTGCAGACACCTGTACTTACATGCAGCTATATCCCCAGTCCCCAAACACACACACACACACACACACACACACACACACACACACACACACACGCACGCACGCACGCGCGCACAGCCCCCCCACAAAATAAAATCCTTAAAATAAAATTTAAAGTGACAATAATGTGTGCACATGTGTAGTGTGTGTGTGTGTATGTGTGTGTGTATGTGTATCTGCACATGCCCAACCATGCCATGGTCAGTAGAGGGCATCGAGTGCCCTCGATACTTCTCCAGCTTATTCCTTTGAGTCAGAGTCTCTCCTTGAATCTTGAACTTGCATTCTTTTTGGCTGGACTGGCAATCCCAGATATCCCCTGGCTTTCACTTGCCCACAGTACTGGGGTTACAGGAGAATATAGGACCATGCCCAGCTTCTTACACGGGGGCTGGGAATCAAATGCAGGTCTTCATAGTCGCACTGCGAGTAACATTAGCCACGGCACCCTATTTCCAGCCTCAAGGTTTTTAAAGTGTTATATAGGAGTTTTAGCTTCATATCTACCACATTATATCATATTTGTATGCACTGCATTTTAGTTATGTATATATTATTTATACACCTTGCATTTTATGTATCTGTCCTCCAGACACACGTTTAAGAACTGTAATGCTTTTCCTTAGGTCACTCATGAGTCCCTGAGTATTTTGTTTCCCAAGCTGGACTCTGGGCCACACACATTTCCTCCCAGGCTGGGAGGGGTCTAGGTGCTTTCTCAGTGGACCAAGCTGAGGCAGTGGCTCTGGCCTCTCTCTGTCCCAGTGTCTTCCCAGTTTTAATACCCAAGGATGGTTTGCACCCTGATGTCAGGGTTAACTAGTGAGCTGTTGAGCCTGTGGGGCTGAGGGGTTCTATTGTTCCCACTGATCATGCCTATTCATTGTGCCCTCAGCTCCGGGGAAGGCATCTGGTCAAGCCAGGGCTGTGCGCTCACAGAGGGAAACCTCACCCACTCAGTGTGCCGCTGTACGCATCTCACCAACTTCGCCATCCTCATGCAAGTGGTCCCGCTGCAGGTGAGTGCCACGTAGACCCCGCCTGGTCCTCAGGTCTCAGCAGCTATTGCCGCCACCCTCGGAGCAGATCTAGATGGTCTACAAAGTGATCTCCTATCTGGGAGGTGGCTGGACACAGTTAACATCTTTGAAGAGCAAGCCGGGAAGTCTGACATGTGGTTCACATAGAAACCTACATTGGTTAAGGGAGCATAAGGGGACATGGGACACAGATCACAAGCCTGGAGGGGAGATCAGCAGGCAGCTGTGAGCTGCCCTGGGAAGATGCTCCAGAGTTGCAGGAAATGAGTCCATGGCATCCAGCAAGCACACATCAAGGGCCAGCAGAGGAGGTACCTGGCCAGTGATGTTGCCTTTGGAGGTACCTTCTTAGTAGGCAGTTAAGCAAGTGAGCATCCAGCGTGCTGGCTGGGAACCTGAGTGTTGCCAAAGACCGCTCAGAGGGAAGGTACAGGTGCACCCCTAGGCTCACTGAGGGAGACAGGGGCTTTCACACCACTGGGGGACATTTCAAATGACACCAGGGTAGGGAGCTTCCTCCTCTGGGCCCTCCATATGCTGGAGGGATATTATACCCCTTTTTGGCCTACCCAGGAGCAACACAAAGGGATGTGTACTCTCCAGGGAGCGGCTACTCATGCCTGGCATTTGTCCCAAGAGAGGTCCAATCTACAAAGTCAAAAAGGGAAAAACAACAGAAGAAGAAGAAGGAGGAAATCCAGACTCATTTATATTATGAATCTGTCACCAGTCAGTATTGGTGACACCAAATTTAGACAGCCTGTGGGTGTCTTCGTGGGAGAAAAATCACATCTATTCATTGCTGGGAAAGGTTGATTTGAAAATGGTTTAAAATTATCCCCGTTTAAAAGGAACGGTTCATGAACATTAACGAAATTAAGGCAGCTCTCACAAGCGAAGCCAAGCCCGGGGCACACTTATGGAATTCAAAAGGTGGTGTGAATGACCTCATGTCCTTGACACCAAGCCAGCTTCCTCCTGGGCACCAATTTCCCCCTCATGGTCTTTGGATTTGTGGTTCAAGTCTGCGCTTGGGCACTCCTGCCCCGTCGTGTTCCCATCTCTTTTTCTCTCTGTGGTCTGTCGAACCCTTCTCCCCTCCTGGTTTCTTCCTAGGGGCTCACTTCTGGAGGCTTCTGTCTTCCTCGTTGAGTGAGTGTGGCCTTTCTGTGCAGTCTCGACAGACAGTGAGGCATGCCTGAGTAGTGACGTAGACTGGTGGGCCAATGCTAGGAGGCATGCTCTAGGATGATGGCCCGGGAGACATCAGGATGATGCCGCAGGTGAATCCAGGACATCTCAGGAGACCCCAAGATGATTCCCTGGGAAACCATGGGATGATGTCTCAGGAGACCCCAGGATGATGTTCCAGGAGACCCTAGAATGTGGTCTGAGGCTGACCTTGGCCATTCAAGTGTTCATGAAGTTTGAATGTGGAAGGCTTGGCTCTCGCATCAGAATTTCATGCTTCAGCTACCTGATCTGAAAGTCTCGATGTCTGGTTTTTAGAAAAGTAAAACGGGGCTAGGGAGGAGGCTTAGTGATGAAAACGCTTGCCTTGGAAGCATGAAGACGAGAGTTCGGTTCCCGGAAACATACATAAATGTTACATGGGGGTGGTGGCCCATCTGTCATTCCAACCTTGAACAGTGGAGATGGGATCCCCAGAGCAAGCAAGCAAGCTAGACTAGGCCTATGGGAGAGCTCTGGGTTTGATTGAGAGACCCTGACTCAATAAATAAGGTGGAAGAGGGATGGAGATTTCTGAAATCAACCTTAGGTCTCCACATATAAGCACACATGTGCACATGCACCATACACATGCCTTACACACACACACACACACACACACACACACACACACACACACACACACACAGAGTGGAAAAATTAGTTAAATTTAATTAAAGAGCAGAAGACCCAGCCACACTGAGCTGAATTTGACCAGAAATGATATTGGAGGGGATGGAGGCATTATCCCAGCCCCTTCAGGGAAAGGGTTCATGGGTCCAGATCATCTTTATCTCCATCACTTTCCCCTACTATGGGCAGTAGCTGTTCACCTTCAGTTTGTGCTGAAGACGGCAACACTTTTCATTCTTGTCTGGAGGGGAGGATGTCCTGGCCACTCCGAGGGGCTGAGATGAAGGGTGAGTGATCTTTGGGCAGAGTGGCCCCACATGCTCCTCTGAGTGGGAGCCTCAGCTGGTCTCCTGCAGTCTCTCCAGGCACTTCAAGGACATTGAGTTTGTGGTTGCTGACTCAGAGGGATCCAGTCCTGAAACCAATGCCAGGGGTTTTTTTGGGGGCATTTCTAAATCTGGCCACGGTGGGAAAGAAAGGACACAGCCAGGGCACACAATGCTGCCCTGAAGCTGGTGTTGCGTGTGGTGTGTGTGTGTGTGTGTGGGGGGTGCTGTCGTGGAACCCCTTTCCACTCATGGCCAGTGCACCATCTCTAGCCTGGATCCAAGATAGTGGCAGTCATCTACAGCCACGAAGGGGGCCTGTGTGTAGGTGTGAAAGCAAGGAATGATGGGACCAGTACAACCACTGTGTGAGCTGCTTTTGTGGTTCCAGAAACGTGGCATAGCCAGAGCTCCATGGTTGCTTTTTGGGGTTGGGGGCATGTATGAGGACTGGGCACAAACAGGCTGTATGCGTAGGCAACCTCCTGTAAATGTCCCTGTCCTGGGCTGTGGGTCTTCAGTGCTAGCCCCTCTATAAGTCAACTGTGCCAGCTATTGGGACACACAGGGTTCCTCCCCGCCATGTGCTGTGTGGGTCTGCTGAGACTCAGTTCCACGACCATCTGCAGCAGAGCGGGGTGCAGGGGTGGGGGGAGGGGGCGGGACTTGCTTCTGGAGGCCCATGGCAGATATCAGAAGGGGAAGGAGTGGGCACTATCCAGCCAGGGAACCCAGCCTCAGCACCCTACCTCGAGTCCCTAACCCTGAGCACGCAGCTGAGGGTTCAGTCTCTGGAACCTGCCATCATCCCCTGACACCCAGCCCTGAGCCCCCAGCCTCTGAACTCCATGCCTGGCACAGAATGAGCTTGGAGCATGAGAGTCTTAGGGCTGTCCTGGTTGTGAGGGCTCACCCGGGGTAGAGAGAGGAGTATGGGGGTGGGGTAGGGGGTAGGGGGCGGGGATAGGTCTAGCCACTCCCTCTGGGACTGTGGCCTCTTACATTCAAGTGTCAGCGTTGGAAGTGGGTCAGTGAATAAGGCGTTTACCGCGCGAGTGGGGACTAGAGTTTAGGTCCCTAGCCACCCAAAGAAAAACTGAGTGGGCACGGATGAATCCCTGGTGCAAGCTGGCTAACCAGGCTAACCCATTTGGCTCTGGCTTCAGCAGGAGACCTTGCCTCGGTAACAAAGTAGGGAGAGTGACTGAAGGGGATACCGGATGCCAATGTCACCCGTGGAAGGGCACAGATTATGTGCAGGCTAGAGAGAGGCCTCAGAGCAGA